>NC_084797.1:14811575-15427698 GCF_963169125.1 Humulus lupulus | reverse complement strand
AATATGCTAAATAAAATTAATAATTAATTCAAATTACATAACTAACACAATATTACTCCAATTAAATATCCCTACAATAATAATATTAATGAAAGTTATTGTTTATACATAATATAAAACAATCGCAACCCCTCGGCCCGTCCTACGTATTGTCTCATTCTTCTGGTGCCTGCGGTGGTTGTGGTGTGTGCGGAGGCATCGCCCATGGATATTGTGGAGGTAACGATGATCCTCCAAGTCCATACATGTATGGATACGGATAGGGCGGAGGTTGAGAAAATGACCCACTCATATAAAGAGGCGGGGTTGGGACGAAGGTCCGCTCATATGAGGATGATAAGCCTGAGGGTACAGAGGCATCAACCATTGATACATATATGGCTGGGCCGAAGGTTTGAGATGACAAAGTTGGTGCAGGTGTGTCGGGATGGCAAGGTGAAGGCTGAGAAGATGAAGCTTGAGATGTGTTGTGCATACTTCTCGAAAAACTGTGAATATGTATTTTGCATCTCCACGTTTGTTTCCGAACATTTTTTAGGTGGAAGTTGCTGATACACATACTGAACTTGTTCATTCATGACCTTCACAATGTCAACCAATTCACGTATATCCTCAGTCGACTATTGAGGTGGTGCTTGAGACTGAGTTTTTTGAGAGGGATGGGTTAAAGCTTTTCCCTTTAATTTGCGGCCAACTCCTCGCTAGTGACCCCGCCTTTCACTAAGAATCTAACTTAGTATCTTCATTTGATAGACCGAGGAAGAATCATCGGTACCAGATTCAACTGTCTGCTGAGTCTCAGCTTCAAGAGTTGACTTCAACTTAACTGTTTTTTTAAAAAAAATTACAATACAAAAGAAAAATAACATTATTTTAATTGATAATAAAGTTAAACTTACATAATCTCGTTCAGCATCCTCGTTGAAAAAATTCTTGTTCTTTCTTGTCAAGTGACATTCCTTCCATTCCTCAATGAGGTTTAGGTTCAACTAATAAAGAAAATGAGAATGTTAGAGAAATTATAAATTCTTACAACTTAATTAAGTTAATATTTTCACTTACTTTTTCGTGACAAGTGGTCGCTAATGATTTCATGTCTTGTGTTGTAGAGTACTTCATTTGGTCTCGGTTTATTTTGTTCTTCATAGAGCGCGCAATAAACTTTGGACTCCTGAAAAACTCACAATTTTTTTTCCTCCCATCGGCGTTGACATCTTTGGGTGGATTCTTTAGGACATTGTCCCAATCATCTAGTCCTTTGTAGAACTTTTTGAAGTGGGTGTGCCACTTAGTTTTCCTATCTCGGTATCTCTCAGCCATATCAGCATCGATACTGTCAATGAGTGTGGTATAATCTAGTCGCCCATCTATTTGATAGATGTGCTACAATTAAGAGAAAACATGGTAATTGTGTTAGATTTATAATACAATTATTATTAAAGTAAATTCTAAAATTTTTACCTTCACTTTACTAATGACATTGTCGTTATACCGTTTTGGGACACTAGTCCAATCCTTGTAATATCCTAGAAACGCTGATGTGATTTGGGTGCCCAAAAGACGGACAAAAGTATCATGTTCCATTCCCACCACCTTGTACGTGATAGGGTCAACCACTATAGGGGATGTCCAGCTTCTCGCCTTCTGTCGTCTAAATTTTTCCCGACGGCAGGCCCACGATATTTTCTCTTTGGTGGAGCTACTGTATTGTTTTAAATAAGTGCATCATATAATTTAGTATGTTGTATAATAAGGTCTAATTAGAACTAAATAAAGAGTCATTTTTAAAATACCAGACTCACAACTGGATGTGATCGTAATAGGATCCGATAGATCTTGACCACCACCATCTCCGCCATGGTATGAAGTTACATCTGTTGACATCTTTAAACTAAATATGAGTAAATTTATTTGTTAGTATGAATATCAGATACATATTATTTATAAATAAATATTTGTAATGACCACATAATTATTATTTAACTATTCTCATTACAAATTCACAACAAAACAAATCCATAAATCGTTCAACATTTCTGATATATAATTATTTGAATATAAAGTTTTTCTTACACGATTACAAGAACTAAGCACAATATTCACTGTCATCACTTATAAAATTAACATCTATTGGTGAAACATGATTAGTGTTATCATCATCACTAAGGTCAACAAGTAAATCATCCTCGTCATCGGCTTCTTCTATGTCTTCGACTTCTTCTTCATCATCTTTAATAAAATCATAGGTATCTTGAGTAGTCAAATAAGGTCGAGGGACAGTGCCTATGAATGTTGTTGGTTGATTAGATTGTTGAACAACCAACTCCCCGAGCTCAACAGTCAATACGAAATTTGATGTCCAGTTTGTGTCATGTATAACATCAATATCAACAACCTGATCAGAATTGTCAGGAATATCCCAAACTTGCATATGATTCACTTCTTCAACAACTTTCCAAGCTCGACCTCTAAGTAGATCATCGAGATAGAAAACCTGTTTAGCTTGGCTAGTAAGTATGTACGGTTCATCTTTATACCATTCACCACTCACATTTATACTGGTGACATTATTTTCAGTAATTGTTTTCTTTTTTTTGGGTTTGTGTTGAACCATTTACATCGAAACAATACCACTGAATATACACCAATATAAGATACCTCCAATATCTCTTCAAGTTGTCCATAATAGTTAAAACCTTCTGTCCCAACAACACACAATCCACTATTTTGGGTAATATGATTTTGATTTCTGTTGGGGGAGGGTGAGATAACACCACCACAAGAAATAGAATTTACACAAAATTTGGATTGATAGAGACTTAAAAAAGATTAAGAAAGAACATGCAAACTCAAGTAGAACAATAGTGTTCTTCAACTTTGATGGAGCTTCAAAAACCCTGGGCAAAACCACAACTATAAGCAAATCCTTTGAGCAAACCAAACACAAACCAAGACTTATAAATGTTGCAAAACGCTGTCCTAATACTCTATTTCCCACCCACCATTGATGCTTGAGGCCTTCTCTTGAGGAAATGAGGATTGAGATTGAACAAGCCTTCAACTCTCAAAATCAAGCACTTTCTTGGAGAGTTCTTGGAGAAAATGATGTGTAAAATTGATACGCAAGTGCACGTAATTGTAACATATAATAAAGAGTAAGCGAGATCGTTCCCACGAGGGCTGTATATTAAGTACCAACAATTAACTTTTTTTTATTTGGCTAACGATAATCGAGTCACAAGAATTAACTAATAATTTAAAACAAAAAATTAAAATAAACAACGTTAAGAAAATTCAATGGATTAAGAACTAGGGCAATCAATTTCATCAACCATCCCCTTTAATTCTCAGTAACACAAATCTTACTATTCAATTTTCTCTTGTGATAGTAGGTCAACAATGATAACTTATATTCGTAGTAAAATATATAAATCTCAATCCTATGAAAATTTCTACATTTTTGTGATAAATAAACATAAGAAAGGCATTAAGATTAACAACGCTAAAACTACACAGACCACACGGGTACTCTCGTCCTAATATGAAATTTACGTTCATTTAATTACAACATATTCAATTCTCACTTCTCAGATTTCGAATCAAAATCATATATTTCATGTCAATGGTAATCAATCATTCACAAGCATTAGATTCAAATTGAATAAATCACAAGATAAAATTGAAATCATAAAACTTGCATTAATTTAAAATAAATGTTCAGGAGAATCCATTAACACCGTAGAAAAATAACTTAGTTGTTCAACATCTTAATAATCAACATCCAAATAAAAAGGAAAAACATAAAAACTAGAAAATAGTGAGAAACAAAGAAGAAGAATTGAAGACAATTGAAGTGTTTAGGCCAAAATCCGTAAAGGCTCTTACAATTCCCCAGGGTTCACAAACTGATAAAAGACATCATTAATGTGTTTTTTATAGAGCCCTAATGATTACAAGTGAAAATACCAAAAAAAAACCTCGCTAAAAGGCTCAAAATAAAAATTTCCTATGAAGTGGCGCAGGGGCACCATCAGTAGTGCAGGGGCGCTACTTCGAACTGGGGTTTTGGGCTTCTTTGACTTTGCATAGCACAGGGGCGCTATTAATGGTGCAGGGGCGCTAGGCTTGATTTTCTAATGGTGCAGCTACACTAGATGTAGCACAGGGGCGCCAATGCCTAGGGCGAAAAATCCTTAAAAATACAATAGCACGGCTACCCTTCAACACTGCGCGGCCGCGCTAATCCAACTTCAGAAATACTTCAAAAACTCCCCGAAAATCATCGTTTCTTGCTCCAATTTCCTCATTTTTTCGTTAAATTCACATGTGAAGTCCAAAGTACCTAAAACAACACAAACCAAGTGTAATTTTGCACAAAATAACAATAAACCTTAAAAATAAACACCTAAAACATCTCTAAAAACACACCTAAACTAGACTTAACAAACTCCCCCAAACTTAACCTTTACTCGCCCTCGAGTAAAGAGCTAAAAACAAACCTAGACTCTAACAACAAAGACAACATCGGACAACACACACAACATGAATCATACCAAGAACAACACTTATGCCTCAAAATCATGAATGTTAATCATATAATTCTAAAAAAAAACTAATCAACAGTTTATGCAATCCATAATTTTTATCAACACACTCCATTAACACACTTTAGTCTACTAATATTTCTGATTACCAAGTCATGATCATTAAATAAACATATTTGAAATCAAATATACTAGCCAAATTCTTTCCAATCAATCCATTCAAACCAAATAATTCAATAGGCTCACTTACTTGTTATTCTCCACTAATATAAATCATGATATGCATAAGAATCAATAGGGCTTATATAGGCATGTAATGATGGCTTAGGTAAAGGTAGATGAGTAATTTTTAAGCTCACTATACTCTAAGTACATGACCAAAAATTACCTATTTTACTCCCATAGTATATATAATCCCATAATCCCCTTTCTTGATTTTATATAGAGAGATATAAAATATTTATTTTCTTTTCTTTTCTTTTGCATATGATAACTACACTCCCCCAAACTTGTTTCTTTTAGATATTCATATTGGGAGTGTAGTTTTTATTGAACTCTTATATATATATATATATATATACACTCTCTATAATCTTTTGCACTTTTCATTTTCTAGCCCCACTAAATTCACAAATAATTAAGCTTAAATAGTCGCTTCGAACAAAAAGATACAATATTAGGCTAAAAAGGGTTAATCAAAGGATCAATTAATTTCAGGTCAGCAAGAAAAGCTCAAACGGTCCAAAGGATAGCCTAAATCATATTGCTAATCATACATGATATATTATTTAGCCTCAAATAACAAGTAGGCAAGTTCTAGAATTGTAGAAAATAATTTCCACTTCCCATTCATCAATACACAAACCAATTCTAGCAAGCATAATCAATATCAAAAATATCAATTTAAACATCATGACAAGATATTCATAAAATGTTGCCTAAACTAAAGCGAACTAACAGAGTGTTCAATTAAGCACGCATGTTTTTTAGATTTTATTTTCCTTGGATTATACTCATAACATTCACTTTGTTCTCATTGGCAATTATTGTCAACCATCATTCATGTTGGTCTCACTACAGACTAAAACAAAACTCTAAACCATATACTAACACAAACTAGACACACAACAAAAAAACATGAGCAGAAATTAAGCTCCCTCCCCCAAACTTAATCTAAACATTGTCCCCAATGTTTAAAAATAAATAAAGGAAAGATAACTTACCTTATTTGGCATGGTGTTTCAAGACAATGGTGGCGATGGTGGACCCTGAAATGGATGAAACTGTGGTGGATAGTTGAAGTAATGGAGATCCTCCTCATTGAGAGACCAATGGTTGA
Organism: Humulus lupulus; assembly: GCF_963169125.1. Taxonomy (NCBI): domain Eukaryota; kingdom Viridiplantae; phylum Streptophyta; class Magnoliopsida; order Rosales; family Cannabaceae; genus Humulus; species Humulus lupulus. The sequence continues at coordinate 15,421,815 of NC_084797.1, read as the reverse complement.
CCAAAATGTCGAGTTGGTTAATATGGGATGTCTCATACACATTCCACTCAACCACATAATTGTGCAGATGCTAGTTTTGTTGCATCATGTAGTGGTTTTGTTGAGCTAGAAAGGTAAATTGCTCCTCCATGTACTGCCTGTTTGGATGCATGGGACTCCCAATTGCAAGTACCAGTTGGTCCTCTTCCATTGGCTCTCACCTAGTACCAGCTTCCTGCTACTGGTCTTTCTGTTGTTTGGCTTTCTTCTTCTGTTCAAGTTTAGCCTAAAACTCCTTCATAGTTGGATTGAGTCTTCTCTGAGCCTCTATAGATGTCTTGCTATCTTACTCCATTAAGATTCTATGCACTACAATTGAAGGACGTATTCCTCTAATATCTGTCAATGTCCACCCAATGGCCAATTTATGAGCCCATAAAACCCTCAGCAATTTCTCTGATTCAGTTTTTGAGAGGGCAACAAAAACATATACCGGTAAAGTCTCCTTCTCACCCAAGAACGCATAACACAAATGATTTGGAAGAGAATATAATTCCAATTATGGTGGCTGCTGAATAGATGGTAATGGTCGTTCGGGTCCCTCAGCCAACTCTTCAAATTTCTTCTTGCACGGTTGGTAAGAGTTAATCCACTTTACATATTCTCTCATCTCGACATCATCATCATCTTCCTCACCACCTGTCAACACCGCCTCTAAGTCATCACTACTCACCCTTCTTCCCGAGACTGCTTTATCTATCACATCCACAATGTAGCAACTGTCACTAGACATCAGATATGTTATTGCCTTGAAGACATTGAATACCACCTCATCCCCCTGAACTCTAAATCTAAGCTCTCCGTTTTGAACATCAATGAGAGCTTTTCATGTTGATTGAAAAGGTCTCCCAAGAATAATTGGGACATTTGCATCTTCCTCCATGTCCAACACAATAAAGTTTGCTGAAAAAATATATTTATCGAATTTCACTAGAACACCTTCAATTATCCCCCTCAGATAGGCCATCGATCGATCTGCCAACTGTAGTGTAACAGTGGTTGGTTTTGGCTCACCCAAACCAAGTCTTTTTAATACTGATAGAGGCATGAGATTGATGATGGCTCCCAAATCACATAGTGCGTGCTTACACTCAAAGTGACCAATTGTGCATGGGATTGTGAAACTTCTAAGATCCCTCAACTTCTGTGACAGCTTCCTTTGCAAAAGAGCGCTGGACTCTTTGGTCAATGCCACAATTTTTTAATCCTTCATCTTTCTCTTCTTTGATAAAATATCTTTCATAAATTTAACGTAACTAGTCATCTGTTCTAGCGCTTCTATAAAGGGGATGTTGATATGAGCCTCTTGAATACCTCTAAGAACTTTGCAAACTGCTTCTCAAGACAGTTCTTTTGGAGTCTCTCTGGATATGGAACCTTTATGTGGTGATCTATAGACACTGGAGGTACCACTTCTTTTTCTGAAAGATTCTCAGTAACCTTCTCTTCACCTTTCTGCTTGTTCTCTGTGATAGGTACATGTTGATCCTGCTACTATTCAAGTTTCTTTTCCATACTTGGTCCCTCATAAGTTGTACCACTCCTCAAAGTAAAAGCTTGGCACTGTTCATTAGGATTCCCCTTTGGATTCACCTCAGTAGTGCTTGGTAAATTTCCTTGAGCACGGTTTGTCATTAAATTGGCCAACTTTCCAATCTAAGTTTCGAAGTTCCTAATTGATGACCTAGTTTCCGTCATAAATTGCGTTAACACCTCATCCTGTCCAAATTGTTTTACTTGCACTGGCTATTGTGTAGGTCTCAATTGTTGCTGCTGAAAAAATCCAAGAGGAGGCCTTGGGCATTGAGGTTGGCTCTGCTGAAATTGCTGCTGACTACCTTGACCACTTGTCCATGAGAAATTAGGGTGATTCCTCCACCCTTGATTGTAGCTCATTGAGTATGGGTTATTTGAGGGCCTTGGAAAATTACCTATTGCTTGCACTTGCTCCAAAGGCATATTGTTAAAATCTCTTGTTGTGCATTGCTAAAAAAAATGAGGTCCCCCACATAACTCACACATAACATGCATCTGCATAACTGGAGCTTGAGCTTGAATGCTATTCTATTGTAACTATTTGGTTAATATTGCCACTTGAGCTGACAACATTGAGATGGCATCCAATTCATGCATCCCAACCACCTTCTTTGGGGTCTCTCTCTCTGATGACCACTGATATTTGTTCATTGCCATCTCCTACAACAGGTCATAAGCCTCATTAGCACTCTTACTCATGAACGCTCCTCCCGATGTTGCATCAATGATTGTGTGAGTAATATCACACAAACCATTGTAAAAAATATGGAATAACATCCATTTTTCAATTCCATGATGGGGACATTTTCTCAACAGCTCCTGGAACCTCTCCCACGCATCATAAAGTGACTCACCATCTCTTTGGTTGAAATTGTTTATTTCACCTCTATACCTTGCAGACATCGATGGTGGGAAAATTTTGGCCAAAAATTTCTGAGTGAGCTCCTCCCATGTTGTGATAGAATTGGCTTCCAAGGAAATAAGCTAACTCTTTGCTAGGTCCCTTAGTGAAAACGAGAATAGATTCAACCCCACTGCATCATTTGTCACTCCATTCATCTTAAATGTGGCGCAGAGCTCTAGGAATTTAGCCAAATGTAAGTTTGGATCTTCTGTTGGTGATCCCCCAAACTGAACAAATGATTGTACCATTTGCATAATAGTAGGCTTAATTTAAAAATTATTAGCCTCAACCGCTAAAGGTCTAATCCATGATTGTTCCCCTATGATAGTAGGTAGCACATAGTCTTTCAAACTTCTTTGTATTGGTTGCTGAACTAGTGGAACTCGTTCAACAACTCTTGGAGCACAAACATTACCAGATGCTCCTCCAACATTACCCATTGATATCCCAACATTATTATTCTTAGTGTTGTCCTGGGAAATGTTGTTAACCCCTCCGTTACCTCTGTTCTAAGCCATTCTTTCTAACCTTTTCTATTTCTGATTTCTTCTATAGGTTTTCTCAATTTCAGGATCAATAGGCACCCTTGATTCAGATCCCTGTTGTCGCATAAACTATGTGAACACCTGAAATCACAGATTGTGAGAAACCAAAATTAGAACAGTATAAAAGAAAAACAACCAAATTAGAAAACAAATTAATATCTTTGATATTAATAAAAAAATCCTCGACAATGGCACCAAAAACATGTTGTGTAAAATCGATATGCAAGTGCACGTAATCATAACAAGTAATAAAGAGTAAGTCAGATCATTTCCACGAGGACTGTATATTAAGTACCAAGAATTAACTCCTATTTCTATTTGGCTAACGATAATCGAGTCACAAGAATTAACTAAAAATTTAAAACAAAAACTGAAAATAAACAACGTTAAGAAAATTCAATGGATTAAGAACTAGGGTAATCAATTTCATCAACCATCCCCTTTAATTCTCATTAACACTAATCTTACTATTCAATTTTCACTTATGATAGCAGGTCAACAATGATAACTTATATTCATACTAGGATATATAAGTCTCAATCCTATGCAAATTTTGTACATCTCTGTTATAAATAAACATAAGATAGACATTAAGATTAACAAACTTGACCACACAGGTACTATCTTCCTAATATGAAATCTATGTTAATTCAATTACAACATATTCAATTCTCACTTCTTAGATTTCGAATCAAAATCAAATATTTCATGTCAATGGTGATCAATCATTCACAAGCATTAGATTCAAATTGAATAAATCACAAGATAAAATTGAAATCATAAAACTTGCATTAATTTAAAATAAAGGTTCAGCAGAATCCATTAACACCCTAGAAAAATAACTTAGTTGTTCAACATCTTAATAATCAACATCCAAATAAAAAGGAAAAACATAAAAACTAGAAAATAGTGAGAAACAAAGAATAAAAATTGAAGACGATTGAAGCGTTTATGCCAAACTCCATAGAGGCTCTCACAATTCCCAGGGTTCAGAAACTGATAAAAGACGTCCTTAATGTGTTTTTACGGAGCCCTAATGATTACAAGTGAAAAGAACAAGAAAACCTTGCTAAAACGCTTAACATATAAATTTCCTTCGAAGGAGTGTAAGGGCGCCATCAGTAGTGCAAAGGCACTACTTTGAACTGGGTTTTTGGGCTTCTCTTACTTTGCATAGCGTAGGGGCGCTATTAATGGTGCAGAGGCACTAGGCTTGATTTTCTTATAGTGCAGCTGCACTAGATGTAGTGCATGGGCACTAATACCTGGGCCGAAAAATCCTTAAAAATCCAATAGCGCGACTTCCCTTCACCATTGCACGGCCACACTAATCCAACTTAAAAAATACTTCAAAAAGTCCCCGAAAATCATCGTTTCTTGCTCCAATTTCCTCAGTTATCATCCAATTCACCTGTCAAGTCCAAAGTACCTAAAACAACACAAACCAAGTGTAATTTCGCACAAACAACAATAAAACATATAAATAAACATCTAAAACAGCTCTAAAAATACACCTAAACTAGACTTAATAGAAAACTAGAGATTCTTGGAGGTAGAAAGAGAGAGAGAGGGTAGAGAGAGATTGGAGAGAGTGATCAAGTCTTCCATGTCACTATTTTTTACCCTTATATAGAGTAGGCATCGTAATTATGTCTAACCAGTATAATTAGACTTTAAAAATACGTCATTTAGAGCATTTACGATATTTCACATATTACAGCAGGCGACGCATCGCCTGCTAGGGTTGTTAGGCGATGTCTCGCCTCTTGGGTGACAATGTATCGCCACCCTCTCTGACTTTGGACACTTCCAAAGGTCCCAAAATTTCTCTAAATGCCACCAAACGTTTTGGAAACCCTTAGATACTCTTATGTATCGCTTTGGAGCCAAATTTGCATTTTATAAGGGCCTATAATTGAAACTGAAATTCACATCTTCATTATATGAATTCTACTAAGTGTTTATACCTTGCTTGTATTTTAACATTTATCATTTGTATTTAACCAATCATAACAATCCCCCACTTGGTTAAATACAAGTCACATTCTCTAGCTTAAACAGTTTTTGGTGAATAAAATAAAGTGCCTTTTGGTTTGAACTTTACCTTAGTTAAAATATCACAAAGTCTTATAAAAATCATTAGTTGCTTAAAGCTTGAACCAAGTATTCCATATGATAACACCGGTGATACCTCACACCCCTCCACCACATCTTTTGTTATCCCACTTTCTCACTTTGCACTGTCATGGCCATGTGCTCATCTCTCCATGGACTTTCCGGGGAGAAACTCCAACTCCCATGAAAGGCAGCACCACCTCTATGTCCACATAGGTGAAGTTCTTACAGCATCTTTGCTAACTTTTTAGATGCTTGTTGCACTCAATTGAACTTCATTAAAAGCCCTAGGCTTAACCCTAACTCGGTAGTAACCAACATTAACCATCTTGGATGGAACTCATCATAAATTTTAGTGTTGAAACTATTCACTTATCAATAACTTGTTCTTACTCATTGAACTCTTTCCCTTGATTTGTACAAGTTGAGAGTTGGGTTTCCATCATTGGTGAATCTATTGTTCTAGGAGTTGCAATCCCATCCCTTTTGAAGTAGAACTTACTAACCTTCTCACAAGAGGTTTTGGAAATGGATCCGATAAGTTCTCACTTGTCTTAACATATGAGATTGATATGATTCCACCTTGAATCAATTGTCTCACATACTCATGTCTTAGACTAATGTGTCTAGACTTTCCATTATACACACTATTATATGCTCTAGCAAGTGCGAAGTGGCTATCACAATGTATTGAAATCGTAGATACCATATCTATGGTTAATGGAATATCCATCATGAGATTCCTCAGCCACTTGGCCTCTTTTTTGGTTGTCGCTAAAGCTATAAACTCTGCTTCTATGGTTGAGTGTGTTATACATGTTTGTTTCTTGGAGCCTGTGAGATTACACCTCCTCCAAGAGTAAACACCGAACCGATGGTGGAGAGAGTATCTCTTATTCCCAATATCCAATTAGCATCGGAATATCCTTCAAGTATCTTTATAAAGTTTATATAGTGAAGATTACACTCTTTGGTACCCTTAATATAACCAAGTATTCTCTCAATAGATTTCCAAAGCTTAATACTTGGATTGCTAATAAACATACTAATTTTTCTAACCGCATATGCACTATCCGCTCTTGTGCAATGAGCGGCATATATTAGGCTACCTATTGCACTTGCATATTCCAATTGAGCCATCGCTCTTCCTTCATTCTTTTAAAAATTCATGTTTGAATCAAATGGTGTACGTGCCTCTTTGATTTTGAGATGACTGAAATTGTCGAGCACTTTCACATCATAGTGGGTTAGACTCAACACAAAACCCACACTATTCCTTCTAACTTTGATACCTATAATGGTACCCACCTCTCCAAGGTCTTTTATTTTAAAGTTTAGAAGATAGAAACATCTTCGTTTCCATTATTCCTTTCATGTCATTACTCAAAATCAACATATCATCTACATATAGACACACAAGTATGACATAGTCACCACAAGTATTTGAGTATAAGCACTTGTCCACATTGTTGTGTCTAAATCCATTAGAAACAATGACTTTTTCAAACTTCTCATGCCATTGTTTTGGAGCTTGTTTCAAACCATATAATTATTTGACAAGTCTACACACTTTATGTTCATTTCCTTGAAGAACAAAACCTTCCGATTATTCCATATATAGTTCCTCCTCGAGGTCCCCATTTAGGAATGTCGTTTTGACATCCATTTGGTGACATAAAGGTTGCATATAGATGATAAGGCAAACAACAACCTTATAGAAGTAGTTCTTGCTACCAGTGCATATGTGTCAAAGTAATATATTCCCTCTCTATGTTTCAATGCTTTGGCTACTAGTCTAGCCTTTAAGGTTTGTATGGTGCCATCGGTATGGTATTTCTTTCTAAATACCCATTTGCACCCAATTTCTTTGGACCCCTTTGGAAGGTCCACCAATTCCCAAGTGTGATTTGACATAATTGAATCTATTTCATCATTAATTGCCTCCTGTCGAAAAGCGGAGTCCCTTGAGGATATTGCTTCCTTGAAGGTTTTGGGATAATCTTCTATCTGAAGTACTATTGGATGTTTCCAAGTAACTTCCTCATTATCACCTTCAACAAGGTATAGTGTCTCTATTGGAGAACACTTCTCACTTGATCCCAAATCTTTGAGCCTTTGGCTCCTTCTAGGCAATTGAGGTTGCTCACCAACTATTCTAGGAGTCTCCTCTTGAGGCTCTCTAGTTTGAGTTGGTTCTAACTTGTTGTCATCGCATGACATGTTCTCAAAGAACTCAACATCTCTAGATTCAATTATTACATTAGACTCCAAGTCTAATAATCTATAAGCTTTGCTATTTTAGGCATAACCCACAAATGCACATCTTATAGCCCTTGGACCCAACTTGATCCTTTTAGGTTCGGTGCTCTTGCAATAAGTAAGACACCCACACACTTTAAGATAACCAATGTTTGGTTTCTTTCCTTTCCATAACTCATATGGAGATATATTTTTTTTTTCATGGGAATACGATTCAAAATATGACAAGCGGATAGCAAGGCTTCACCCCACAAACTAAAATTCAATTTAGAGTGTAATAGCATAGCATTAATCATCTCACTAAATGTTCTATTCTTTATTTATTCTATACCATTTTGTTGTGGGGTATAAGGGAATGTACATTCATGAATTATTCCATGTTCTTCACAAAACAAGTTAAATTCATTTGAAAAATATTCACCATCCCTATCACTTCTAAATATTTTAATTTTTCTTCAAAGTTAATTTTCAACTTCCGCTTTATACACTTTAAACACATCAAATGCTTTATCTTTATTTTTAAGCAAATATACATATTTTTAAGCAATCATCAATGAAATTAATAAAATATCTACTTCCTCTTCTAGTCAACATTCCATTAAGTTCACATAAATCACTATGTATCAAATCTAACAACTTAAAGTTTCTTTCAACACTAAGAAAATGTTTCTTTACCATTTTAGATTTAACACATAATTCACATTTTTCATGCTCAACATTATCACAATAAATTAATCCACATTTGACAGCCCTTTTATGTAATGACCCAACTATTTCTAAGACCTTGGACCATTAAAACTACTAGATATAGCTACTAATTTAAATAAAACATACATAAGAAATATTCATAACTTTATTGAAACTCTAAAATAAACTCTAAACTTTATTCATAATTGTATCAATAACATAAAAGTGTAAAATAAAATATGATAGGATATGGGATCCCATTGTTTACAAAACATAAAACAAAATTTTAAGTGCGGAATTACATTATGAAAAATTTAAAAAGACTAAAATCAAATAACTTCATCCTCGATCAACACGCAGCCCATCTATTCCATTCATCCTCAACACACATGTCAAGCTTCCAAGAATCATTCTGCCTCCGTGTCTGTTTTCCTGTATCACACTAAAAATAAAGGAGTGAGCCTAATGCCCAGCAAGGAAAATCTACTAACATATAACATAAATCATAAACATTAAACCATATTGTAAACATATAATATAAAACATATATCATATGGGACTACAATATTAATGGCCATTAGCTCATTAACATGGCATGTGATACACCATCTGAGTCCTCTGTCTACTAATCGAGGTAGGTAGATCACATGATAGTATATGATAACCCATCTAAGTCCTCTGTCTACTAATCGAGGTAGGGTAAATCATATGGTAGTATATGATAACCCAACTGAGTCCTCTGTCTACTAATCGAGGTAGGGTAAATCATAACTCTAACCCATGTCCATGGTAAACATTGGGGTTTGCTAGCTAAGCAACTATGAGCCCCAAAGACTACAAGACATAATCATATATCATAACATAACATATTATAACATAAACAAATCATAACATATAAGCATATAAAAACTAGCATATTTTCCTTACCAAAACTGGGATATTTGAGAACAAGGACGAGACTTGGAACACTCCTAAAACCAACAATAAGAATGGTGAGTATTTCTAAAGAAAAGAGATGAAAAGAAGAGAACTAAAACCACCAAGAAGAAACTTGCCGAAAAGACACCTTAAGTTCAAAGAACTTAAATACCTAACCAAGAATTGAAACAACGAGTTAGGGTGTGAATGAAAACTAAAGAATCATATAGAAATGAACTTAAGAATAAGAATACTTTTGGATGTACTAGAACTGATCCACACCTCGATATTGAAAACACACTATATCTCACTTCCCAAGTGTTTATAAAGCTTAAGATGATAAAGCTTTTATCCCAAACCCAAATGTATCACTCTATAGTAACCTTAACAGCTTGAAGGCTCTGAACATAGCTTGAAGAATGAGAGAAATGACTGGGTACTAGGTCCTATTTATAGGGTTCAAGGAGTGAAAATATATTCTTTTTGGCTTGAATAAAATAATGAATATTAAATGAAAAATAATTGAATATTCGATCAACAGATGCTTAAGACTTTGTCAAAACTGTTCAGAGGCAAGTCAAGAGGTTAAGAGATGAATCTAGCTCGGATTCTATGACATTTGAAATTATGGTCCTAGGGCCGATATATCGCCCACCCTAGGCGATATATCGCCTGGCCCTATGTCCTGAGTGATCGTGGTTTTGTTCGTGCGAAATCAACGTTTTTTCCATATCTCCCGTGCTGCGATATATCACCTCCAAGGCTGCGATATGTCGGCATACGTAGATAATTTAAACGCGTTTTTGCACGAATTTAGGATAATTAGAGTTGATTAATCAGGTTTGACTGAGTAATACGTGATTCTAGCAAGTTCTGGAAGGTTCTAGAGCTTCTAGAGACTTTTAAAATAGAATCCATTTAAAATGCTTAAATCTTCAATTAAACAAAATTGTGACAAGTGTCATGCTCTTAATGGTGGTGAAAGATTCTAGAGTTTCTAGAACTTTCTTTTATTTAATCAATACTTAAATCCTTAAATAAACATGATTATTACAAGTGTCATGCTCTTGATGGTTCTATCTAAACCTTAGGTTATAATTAAAATATTTCTATAACCAAAAATATTAATCAAACCTTATGTTATAATTAATATTTCTAAACTATAGGTTAAACTTATAAAATCCATAACTATTGCTACGAGTGTTCTACTAAGTCCCGGTTTGAACCAAAATCCACGAAATCTAAAATACTAAAAAATATTACTAACTATCTAGCTAGCTAAGTAAACATTCTGGGGCTCTAAGTTTTAATTGTGCTAAATCCTATATGTGCAAGTATAACATGCCACAAAGTAATAGAATTTGAGTCAAGCATATAAGGAGAAGAAGAAGAAACTTTATTTTTCACATTGTCAATAGAAGTTCAAAGTTTGAACATGCCATCACAAGCATATCCCTTTCCAAAAACATCATTATCTTTAGATAAAATGAGCTTGTCGGAATCTATCACAACATTGATTCCTGGTTTGCCAAGTAAATTTCCACTCACAAGGTTTCTACTCACATCCGGTACATATAAAACATTGGTGAGTAGAACCTTGTTGCCAGATGTGAAGAACAAGTCAATAGTTCCCTTTCTTTAAACCTTGGACCTTTTCTCATTGCCCATTTGGATTTCATGCCCTTCCTTTGAAGATTCAAAGGTCATGAATAGAGTTCTATCATAGGTTACATGAATGGTGTCACAAGTATCATACCAGCACCAACTCACCTTTCCATGAATGGTATTAACCTCACTTATTGTTGCTACTAGCTCCTCTTGAGCTGAGTTGACTTTTGTCTCATTGTTATGACTCCTCTTGAACCTACAATCTCTACCAAAGTGGTCATTCTTGCCACACACAAAGCAAGGTCCCTTGGAACTTCTGAATTGTCCCTCATTCTTCTTGAGCCCCAAGGGTTTTTGACCTTTGCCTTTGTTCTTGCCATTTCCTTTGCCTTTGTTATGAGGATTTCCCACAACATTGGCCTTAGAAGTCTCTCCATTCGACTTCTCTTCATTCATATCTCTAGAACGAGATTCCTCCTCAATTCTCAAGTGTTTGAGAATTTCCTCCAAAGAAATCTCTTCATTTCTATGGAGAATTTTCTTTCTATAGCCTCTCCAGGAAGGAGGTAACTTGGCTATAATGGCACCAACAAGAAATTGTTTCGGCAATACAATTTTAAGAGTAGATAATTTTTTCAACATCATTTGCAGCTCATGAATTTAAGGGAGAAGGTGTTTATCATCATAAATTTTAAATTTCATATATTGAGTAATAAGGAATTTCTTAGTACCTTCCTCTTCCTCTTTGTACTTCTTTTCCAAATCTCTTTGGCAGTCTAGGTGTTGGTGTAGAGATCATAGAGCCTATCCGAGAGGGCATTGTGGATGTGACCCTACATATCAATTCATCTTCTTCGCGCTTCTTCCTTCCTTTGACAATTTCTTATGTATCATCTTCCTTGGGCTCTTACAAGGCCTTTGGGTCTTTACCCAAGACATAGAAAACTTTCAAGGTAGTAAGCAAGAACCTAATCTTGTCTTGCCAACGAACAAAGTTAGTCCCATCAAATCTATCGAATCTAACAAAGTCTTGAGTTATGAATCCCAAGGTCGAAATTGAGTTAGATTCTTCCATGATATGCTATCTCAGATTCTAGATTATTAGAATGTTGGGGGAGAGTGAGATAACACCACACAAAGAAATATAATCTACACAAAGTTTGGATTTACAGAGACTTAAAAAAGATTAAGAAAGAACATGCAAACCCAAGAAGAACAATGGTGTTCTTCAACTTTGATGGAGCTTCAAAAACTCTAGGCAAGACCATAACTTTGAACAAATCCTTTGAGCAAACCAAACACAAACCAAGACTTATACACGTTGCAAAATGCTTTCCTAATACTCTATTTCCCATCTACCATTGATGCTTGAGACCTTCTCTTAAGGAAATGGGGATTGAGATTGAACAAGCCTTCAACTCTCAAAGTCAAGCACTTTCTTGGAGAGTTCTTGGAGAAAACTAGAGATTTTTGGAGCTAGAGAGAGAGAGGGTAGAGAAAGATTGGAAAGAGTGATCAAGCCTTCCAAATCACTATTTTTTTACCCTTATATAGAGTAGGTGCCATCATTATGTCTAACCAATAGAATTAGACTTGAAAAACACATCATTTAGAACATTTACGATATTTCACGTAATACAGCAGACGACGCGTCGCCTGGATGCAGGCGATGCATCGCCTGCTAGGGTTTCTAGAAAGCCTAGGTGTTAGGCAATGTCTCGCCTCTTGGGTGAAGATGTATCACTGCCCTCTCTGACTTTGGACACTTCCATAGGTCCCAAAATTTCTCTAAATGCCACCAAACTTTTTTGGAACCCTTACATACTCTCATGTATCACTTTGGACCCAAATTTGCATTTTATAAGTGCCTACAATTGAAACTCAAATTCACATATTCATTATGTGAATTCTGCTAAGTGTTTATACCTCTATTGTATTTTAACACTTATCATTTTTATTTAACCAATCAAAACAATCTCGATTGTGTGTAACATATCGAACCCCATTCACTATATATGCTTGATAGGAGTACGCCAAAAGATCAGACCTAGATGCTAAAGCTAGCAACTCATCCCCATTCTCTAATGACACGAGCTGGTGCAAGTCATATATCGATATATAGCAAAACATATTATAATAAGAAACTTATATTTCAATCTAACAACTAAGAATGTCGTAGGTATAAATTACCTTCTCGTGAAACCATGAACAAAACTCTTTTTTGTGCAAAAGGTTGTGATTGCCCAATGGATCCCTCTATTTGATCTCTTGAAGGTGTTCAATGTTGATTAAAATAGTGTTACAATTCAAAGATGTTACATTAAAAACAACATAAAAAAAAAGATAATTAAATTAACCTACTCCATATAGACTTCAACTTCAGAAGAATTCTCCAGTATGAACTACTAAACTATATTCCGAGTCTTTTCGTCAAGATGTACTTGAAATCCCTTACTCAATGGACGACATTGAGATTGAAACACTAAAAGGTGGCGTGAAACATAAACTATATCTGCATTTCGATCCGGACGATTAAATTTGGTTTCCATGCCTTTGAAATACATGGAACAAAATGTTAAAGCCTCATCTGCCACATATCCTTCAACTATGGACCCTTCAGGACGAGCTTTATTCCGACGTAGTTTTTTTAATTTTTTCATGTATTTTTCAAAATGATACATCCATCTCATAAATACCGGCCCACCCAATAAAGCCTCTTCTGGCAAATACAATACCAAATGTATCATTATGTCAAAAAAATATGGAGAAAAAATCAACTCCATTTTGCATAAAATGTGAATGACCTCCCTTTGAGCTTTGTCCATATCATTTACATTCAAGGTCTGCGAACATAATTATCTGAAGAAATTGCATAGTTCCATTATGGTGCCTGATATAGATTCTAGTATAAACTTGTAGATACCCACTAGAAGTAATCGTTGCATTATCACATGACACTCGTGTGATTTCAACCCAATGATATTTGAGTCATCATCAGTCACTTTCTTCTTCAAGTTCGAACAAATACCATCTGGCAGTTTAACACCTTTTAGAAATTGAAGAAATTCTCACCTTTCTTCAGGAGTCAACACGTAAGGAGCATGTGGTTTCATTAAATTTTTAGTCCGATCTTCATATATCCACAATATGTCCCTAACCCCCATATTCTTCAGATCATGTCTTGAATTAGTAGTGTATTTGGACTTAACGTTATCCAAGAGAGTATCAAGGACACTGTCACATACATTCTTCTCAACATGCATAACATCTATGTTTTATTTTATATCGTTCGTACACTAGTAGTCAAGTTCATAAAAGATGTTTTTTTCCTCCAGTTACTATCCTCCACACCTGTTTTTCGTTTTAAACGTCCAAACCTCTCATGTTTCCCCAGGACTTGAGGTGGTAGGGCATTAACTTGATCTAAGATATCCTGACAAGTAAACTTTCTTGGAGGACGTCTTCTCTTAACTTTTCCATTGAATTGAGTATCCTATCTCCACTGATGAATACTGGCGAAGAATCGTCTATGAAAAACATATGATGTCTTTGCAATCACTCGGATAGAGGATGTTTCATCGTTGCATGTAGGACAAGCCTTGTAATTCTGACCACTCCATCTAGACAAACTACTTCAAGCAGGAAAATCGTTCACCGTCCAAAGAAGGGACGCACGCATCTTGAACATGTTTTTTCTACCAACATAGTTTCCACCCCGTTAATCCATAGCTCTTTCAACTTGTCCACCAATGGCTCAAAAATACATCCATGTCCTTACTTGGTGATTTTGGCCCAGGAATAAGAAGAGTCAGCATATTCATGTCACCGCTGATTATTTTTATTGACGTGGCGACTATTTGTGGCGTCACGTGTTGGAGGAAAATTTCCCACATTTTTTTCTGGGTATTTTTTAATTTATTAGCCGCGACACGTGTCGTTGCTAATATTAAAAAGGTCTCCACTAATATTATTTGTAATAAAAAAAATTACCCAGTCTGATATCGATGGCAACCAAGCTTTCTCACCGCTAATAATGCTATTATTAGAAGTGACTTCCCGTTGTCGCTAATAATGTCACCGCTAAAGAGTGTATTTCTTATAGTGAGCATCATTTTTTTATGTCAATAGTGGGTGGCATATTTTTTAATTATGAGTCCCCACTAAGCATAGAAACTCAAATTTTCCTAGCACAATGTACGTGTTGTCACCAAGAATTCAAAGTTGTTATTGGGAGGTAGCTCATGTGTGTGTGACTGGGTGGGTAGAGGACAAGGGTTAAATTCCCCATTGTTTAAAAAAAATTGAATCAAACCTCTTTCTCCAACACTGCCAAACCCTCGACTACTTAAGGGAAATAACAAAGCTTTTGAAGCTAGAATTCCTTCAGGTTTCTAACAGCAACATCCCATACCAAAATTTGAACAATCCATAGCCACTACTGAAGCATTACAATTAATCAGGAAGAGACCAATAGGAGGAGACCATTGTATTTTACAATCCTGATTCTAAACAACCACAATATTTTTCGTCACTTCTGCAGGGGGACGTCCAAGAAAGAGCCAAGTTAATAATCTCTAATCAACAGAGCATAGAAATAGGAAGATTGTACTTAGGCAAGAGTTATAGAAATAGTAAATTTTCATAATTGTTTTACCTTAGTACAAATTCCCAGAGCATGAGAGAGACTTTCTACACCACATAGACACAAGTGCTATCAATGTTTATCCTTATATTTCTCAAGTTAGTGCACACTAGTAGCCAATTGTGACAAACCATCCACCGACTTCCAAAAAGCCTTCCACCAACTGAAAATAGTATGCATATTAGAGGACTCACCCATACACATTTCATTCTTTAAATCTTTAGCCACTATATATCCATTCTTCACAAAACAAAGTTTCAATGCTAAATGCAATGCCGAATCACAGTATCATTTTTTGTTTCTTGTAGGAGCAATACTTAAAATCCAAGGTATATCATCCTTGTGAAAATAACTTTCTGTATCACATACTCATTCCAGCCACCCTCATCATTCTTAAGAATAGAAACTTTTGTATTATCTGGCAAGATTGGCTTTGTGCTTAGGGAAAAATTGTTAAGCCTAAGAAGCCATTTAACGTCAATCACTCTAACCTCCATATTTAACCAAATCTTCTTATATCTAGCCCTGATCAAAATTAGCTCACGACCCTGAACTAAATTTAGCATGAAGAAAGTTTTTATTAATGAACTAGCTTTTTGTTTTTTGTTTTTAACTCCATCCATAAGGGAATTTGGGTTCCTCACTATTTCCTAGCCTTGTTTTGCAATAAGACTTTAATTGAAATCCTCCAAAGTTCTGAACCCGAGCCCTCCAATTTATTTTGGACGAGTTTATCCCATTTGTAGCAATATTTATTTCTGTTATTGGATGAAAACTCCCATAAGATCTAGCATCCATAGCATGAAACTCATTGATAAAACTCATTAGAGATTTTAAATCAACTCATAGTATAGCTAGGTATTGCTTGTAGTACAGCCTTGATGAGGATTTTTCATGGCCCGTTTAAGAGAACAAAGAGTTCTTCCACTATCTTAACTTGTTCCAAACTTTGTTTTTATCACCTCAAAAACTTCCTCTCTTTTTTCCCAACGAATGCAAGAAGCCCTAAATATTTATTGAGGCCATCCACAAGCTTGACACTCAACTGATCCACTATCAAATTCCCCAAATCAATGTCAACTTTGCTTCTTAAGCACATTTCAGAATTCTCAAGGTTTTTTTTGCCCGAAAATGAATAATAAACCTTAAGGATTTTAATCATCACCCCAAACTCCTTAATATTAGCCTCCAGGAAGACAACTATCATGTACAAAAAAAAAAATAATAATAATAAGTGAGAAACTTCTAGACCATTTTCACCAAACTTAATACAATTCATTTATTATTTCCTCTCGGTCTCATGAATGAGACAAAAGAGGCTTTCATAGCATAGGAGAAAAAAGGGGACAAAGGATTTTTTTTATCTAAGACGTCTTTAAAGTTAAATATTCCTAGTAGAGCTTACCATTAATCATAACAAAATAAGAGACAGAGGTGACACTTCATAATTTTTGTACACTACTACAAAAACATATTTTTATGACACTATTTTAGGGCACTCACTTAGATGCGAGCCCTAAAAATATCTCCTGAACTTTTTAGGACAGTTATTAAGAGTTCTTAAAGAATTTATTTTAGGACACGCGGTGCGAGCCCTAAAAACTGATGTGTGTCCTAAAAGTTTGATTTTGTTTAACAAAAGTTCTTGGACATTTTAGGACATTTATTGAGAGTCCTTAAAGAATTTCTTTTAGGACACGCAAAGCAAGCCCTAAAAACTTATGTATGTCCTAAAAGTTTGAATTTTTTTTAACAAAAGTTCCTGGACTTTTTAGGACACTCATTGAGAGTCCTTAAAGAATTTATTTTAAGACACGTAAAGCGAGCCCTAAATTCTTAGTGTCCTAAAAGTTTGATTATTTTTTTTAACTAAAGTTTTATTATATATTAAATCACAAAGAAAAAAAAACAACAGCCCATTCTCTCTCTCTCTCTCTCTCTCTCTCTCTCTCTCTCACACACACACACACACACGCAAGCCCGCTGCCCAACCACGAACGACGACTCTCTGGCCAGCCTACATGCGTCGGCCCACGGTGTTCCCCAGCCCTTGAAACCCCCAACCCTGCGAGCCCTAAGTCTCATGCGTCCTCTAGCCTAGTCGATGGAGCCTCCAATGTTCGGCGACCATGTGGGTTTCCGAAATGTTTTGGGCATTTTCCGACCACCTCGAGCCAAATGACCACCACCACTACATTCCTTGTGCTTTGGGCTTCAAAACCCACTAAATGATCGGACCGAACCACCACTTTGGGGTGGTGGTGCCGCTGTCATCGTCGAAGCTCCGGCTGGAGCTTTGGCTACCATTTAATTTTTTAAAAATTAAAAATAAAACTTTTTCGAACTCACAATGTGAGCCCTAAAAACATACTTTTAGGACTCGAAAAACCTTAGTTTTTAAGGCTCTCAAATAAAAGTCTTTTTTGTAGTAGTGGTAATCCACTTATTGTTAACCTCTCACAATAGCTTTGACGAAAGGCTATTAACTCCAACATCTTAAAAGCCTTTGAAATATCAAGCTTTAAAGCATTCTTCCCATTCCCAAACCTTCTTTTCTTTATACAATGCAAACTTTCAAACCCAACAATGACATTATCTTCAATCAATTTCCCTCCCACAAAATCATTGTACTTCTCTGAGATAGCCATCTTCATATACTCCCCATTGTGAAATTGTCTATGCATTTAGAAATCACTTCGTAAATCACAACATAAAGGCTAATTGGTTTATAGTCTGCAACTTTCATGGGCTTCTGTTTCTTTAAAGATTAGATGAATAATTGTGTAATTTTTGTCCTCCCATCTAAACCAGCATCATTATTAAAGGCATCTAAGTATGCATTGAAAAACCCAGGAAGCCCATCAGATAGCTAGGGGCCTTAGTAGGGTTGATCTACAAGATAATAGATTTAACCCTATCCTCCATGAAAGCCTCAATAAATCTATTATTATCTTCATCAATAATTCTATTTGGAATCCATCTTTTAAACTATCTCATGACAAAATCATTTGGTTTGTCCAACCTTAACAAAGACTAATTTATGCAAGCATTATTCTTTAAAACTTCACCCTCATAGCTCTATTGGAGATCAATTATCAACAAATCAACCTTTTATTCCATTTTTGTCACTTCTTTTAGCCAAGGGTTTTTTTAGTGATAAATTTTGGCATTCTTGTCTTCACTAACCAATGAAATGGCTCTATTCCTCTCTCCCCAATATTTCTTATATCAAATGTCTCTTTTCAATCAAGTTTGTGACCATACTTCTTGATTGTAGCTTTTTATCACCAAAATGGCTTCCATTTGTCTCAACTTCCCATCACTCGACCACAATTAGATTGCTCTCTTTTTCAATCCATGCTTGCACCAAATGAGACCTTAATTTTCACTTCACAACTATAGTCTTCAAACTCTCAAGCTTGTTATTGAAAAGAAGTAGAAGTTTTGTATCGTCAAAGTTTCATCTAGGTAATTGAATCACCTTCATCACTATGAACTTATCATACCAATCCTAATTACAAAATCTTCTATTCAGCCTTTCAAAAATGATATTGCCTCCCCTACAATTACACCAAGTGAATTGGTGTCCTTTAAAATTAACCTCTTTGAGCACACTCATTAATTACTTTCCTTGATTTTCTTAACAAGTACTTCAGTTTCTTCTCCCCCTACTCTATTCCTATTATAGATGATCTCATTGATACCCCTTCCACATATCTATGGTCAATTAGACATAAAATAGATCTGTGGTGTAAATCCAAGAAATGGTTGCTCTAACTTGGGTCAAGATTTCCATAGAAACCTAACATTCTCAGTCTCTTATAGTATTCCAAGCTTATGAACACACCAATGTGGAAGATATTGCAAAGCAACCTTCAAATCCCAGTTTAATTCAAATTCCTTCTACTGGTTCCATCCTCAAATGAGATTTACTTAAGAAAAATAAAAAGTCAATCATTGAAGTGAAAATATGAGTTTTTGTTGTAAGCTTTAATAATTGAGTTTTTAGGGTCTTAAATGATACAATGAGGTATCTAAGCTTACCCTGAAAGTTTAGAATCATTTGGAGGTAATTAAGGGTTATTTTGGGCACCTGATGCAATGGGGAGGTGACATGTTGCAACCCAAGTGGCGACACGTCACCACATAGCTAATTACCCATTTGAGACAGAGGACAGGCAACATGTCGTCCATGTCATTTTTTATTTTATGTTTTTTGGCTCCAAATTGATGTGTCTAAAATCTCTATTGGTTAGACTTAAATACGACCCCTACACTATAAAAGGGGTCCTTTAAAGATCAAAGCCTTGATCAAACTTTTAAACTCTCTCTCTAACCTCTCTCTCTCTCTCAAACATCATAAGTTTTCTACAAGAAATTCATCAAGAAAGTGTTTGTCTTGAGAATTTCAAAGGCTTGTTCAATCCAAATTATCTTTCCTACAACAGATTTCCACAAGCATTTATGAAGGACGAGGAAATAGAGAATTTGGACAGTGATACATCTCATGTATAAGTCTTGGTTTTGATTTTTCTTCATTGAAAGGATTCAAGTGGTGTTCCATCTAGGGTTTGAAGCTTACAAAAAATCAAAGAGTTTGTTCTACCACAAGGGTTTTCATTTCTTCACTCTAAACTTTTATTGGACTCTATCAACAAAAAATTGTGTGTAGATTCGATTCTTATTATATTGATGGTGTAATCTCACTCTCCCCCATTAGTTATGCATGTTCAACCTTGATTCTCCAACTCAACCATTAATATTACTACTAATGCTTCCAGTTTCTTGTCATCCCCAATGTTCTTTTGGCTAAAGTTTGCTACGTTGATTTTCATTCAAGCAGGTTCAAAGTCGTCTGTAGTCTTCTTATCCAACTATTAGTCATGTTCCATAGGCTTGCACTAGTATTTTCACTGGATGGCTATTTGGCTATCCAAGTAGATGGAACGTGCGACAATTACTGGCACTCCAAACTAGCAAGTCAACCAAGTGGTACACAATGGTTGGCAACAAACAAGAAACACACAGACCATAAGGAAGCATACATGCACAATTATGGATAAACATTGGTATATTAATAAGTGTCCTTGATAGGAAAAGGGAGTACACAGCTTAAGCCCTTATCTACTGGTGGTCATGGAGCTTCTCTAAGTCACTGGGTCACCTCCCTCTAAGGAGTAGTACTAGGTGTTATTAAAAATCATTTTGCCTCAATGGAAATGGTAAGAAATTACAACTCTATGAAAAATATTACAAATAAATAATGATTGATTAAATAAAGTTACAACTCTATAACTGAAAATATAAATAAACAAAAGAAGAAGAAGAAGAGAATAGTGAAAAATACAACTCTAAGCAAAAGATTACAAATAAAGTAAAGGTGTTTGAAACAAAAGAAGAGAAGATTACAACTCTAAACAAAGGTTACAAGTAAATAGAACAAGATAAATAAGAAGAAAAGCAATAAAGAAAATATAAGAACAAAACAAAAGGAAACTCTCACTTACACAACCTAAGTGAAGAGTGTTGAGGATCACCAACTTGAACAATGTTTAAAACCTTTGTCCAAAAGCTTTTTTTTCCCCTAACACAAGCACTAAGGGATCTCTCTCAGATATTGGAAATGCTTTATGGAATTATCAAGCCTTAAGGTGTTTCTAGCCAAGTGCCCTAATGGATAGAAAAAGTTGTATCTTTCAAGTGAGCTATAGGCTCTTATTTATAGAGTTTAGAGACACCCTTTGAATTTCAAATTCCACCAACCCCCATGGTTGTTACCAATGATTAATTGGATGTTTATGGAATTAAAATAGAGATTTGGGAGTTATTTTGCGGTTGGAAATGTTCAAAATTGGATAAAATCAAAAATTTGAAGATGTTGTCAGCCACTTGGGCCACGGCCTGAAAAACATGGGTCATGACCCACGATGGGTTTTTTCCTCTTGGGCTGCGGCCTGAAAAACGCAGGCCGTAGCCCAAGACGCTTTTCAGCAGCCAATTTCCCAAAACGTTCCAAATTCATTCCCACTGGATTTTGTAACTTCCATACACATTATGAGAGTTAAAATCACATCTCTATCAGCCATTTCACATATGTCTTTAAGAAATTCATCTCAATATTGTGTAACACCAAATATGTTACATATTTGGATATTTCACATATATCTAAATAATGTAACTCTCTATTATATGTTACAATATGTGACACTCTTTGTCACATTTATTTAATCTAAAACATTATATTATAAAATAATATAACATTCCCCCACTAGATTAAATAGTTATCTATTGTAACACTTATTTAATCAATCATTATATTTTAAAATATAACATATCCCCCACTTGATTAAATAAGAACTCTCTCTTATAGGAGTCATTGCATTGGTGCATAAAATAAAGTGTTTTTCAACTTGAACTTTACTATAGTGTAATTATCACAAAATTTGTCAAAAATTTGGTTTCACTAGGCATTGAACCATCTTTTCATGATAACACATACTATTGCGATGTTCATTTGAGACCTCTATGTCTCACTTTGCACCGTTAATGGCCATGTGCACTTTTCATTCATGGATGTTCTTGAGAATACTCCAAATTCTCATGAGAGGTGGCACCACCCCTAGGTCCATATAGGTAGAATTCTTACTGTATTTTGTTACCAAAAATACTTGTCTTCACAAGACTGAATTCTATTATAAAAACCTTTCGGTTTTAACCCTCAACTTGGTAACTCACAAGTACTCAACATCTCAGATGGGACTTGTTTTGAGTACAACTAATATTCACTTGATTGACTTGTTGTTACCTATTGAACCTAATACTAGTTAAATAACTAGTGTTAAGATAGGTTACCATCAATCATGAATCTCTTTAGGGAGTTTAAGTCTCATCCCTCGAGATGATGCAGCCACTATATCCCTCGTTAGAGGCTTAGTGAAAGGATCCGCCAGATATTCACTTGTTCTCACATAGGATATTGAGATGATTCCTCTTTGAATCAATTCTCTTACATATCCATGTCTTAGACTAATGTGTCTAGACTTCCCATTATACACTCCGTTGTATGCTCTAGCCAATGTCGCTTGTCTATCACAATGTATCGATATAGTGGATACATTCTCTTTGATTAGGGGTATCTCTAACAATAGATCTCTTAACCATTAGGCCTCTTTTCCGGTACCAGCTAGAGCTATAAACTCTGCCTCCATAGTGGAATGAGATATACAGGTTTGTTTCTTGGAACCCCAAGAAATTGTACCCCCACCAAGTGTAAATACCCAACCAGTTGTGGACAAGTTGTCCCCAAGATTGGATATCCAGCTTGCATCTGTATATCCTTCTAAGATTGAAGGAAATTTGGAGTAATGAAGGCTTAGTCCTTTGGTTTTCATGAGATAACCTAGGAATCTTCCAATCGCCTTCCAGTGATCTACACTTGGATTACTTGTAAACCTACTAAGTTTACTCACCGCAAATGTTATATCAGGTCTAGTACATTGGACAGCATACATTAGACTCACTATAGGACTAGCGTACTCCAATTGAGCCACTGCTCTTCCTTCATTCTTCTCTAGTTTTACACTATGATTGAATGGAGTATTGGCATCTTTAACCTTCATATGGTTAAATTTGTTCAATACTTTCTCACCATAGTGGGCTTGCCCTAACGCAAAACCCCCACTATGTTTCTTTACTTTGATACCAAGTATGGTGTCAACTTCTCCAAGATCTTTCATCTTGAAGGTTGATGATAGAAACCTCTTCGTTTCTTCTATCTTTTTCAAGCTATCACTTAGAATAAGCATGCCATCAACATATAAGCAAACAATGATCACATATCCGTCACAAGTTTTGGAATAGAAACACTTGTCTCCATTGTTATGTCTAAACCCATTAGACATGATGGCTTGATCAAATTTCGCAGGCCATTGCTTAGGAGCTTGTTTCAATCCATATAAGGATTTTACAAGTCTAGATACTTTATGTTCATATTTTGGTAGGACAAACCCTTCGGGTTGTTCCATATAGACCTCCTCATTGAGGTCACCATTAAGGAATGTCTTTTTGACATCCATTTGATGAACATACAAGTTGTATATAGAAGCTAAAGCGAACAAAATTCTTATAGAAGTTGTTCTTGCAACTGGCGCATAGGTATCAAAATAATCGATACCCTATTTTTGCCTAAACCCTTTAGCTACTAATCTAGTTTTAAAGGTTTGAATAGTGCCGTCAGTGTGGTATTTTCTCCTAAATACCCACTTACACCCAATTGGCTTAGACCTCAGTGGGAGGTCTACCAATTCCCAATTGTTGTTGGAAAGAATGGAATTCATCTCGTCATTGATGGCTTCTTTCCAAAATGTACTATCTCTTGATTGCATAGCTTCTCTATAAGTGTTAGGATCATCCTCATCAAGAAGTACAATAGGAATTTTCCTAATGACTTCCTCTCTATTTCCTTCTACCATGTAGAATGAAATTCATTGAGAATATATCTCATCCACTACTAGACTTTTCTCCTTTTTAAGCCTTTGACTTCTTCTAAGTTCAAATGGTTGATTTACATTCTTTTGAGAATTCTCTTCTTGAGAATCATTTTTGGATGTAGAAGCTTGAGAATTGTTTTGATATAACAAATTCTTCTTTAGAGATGTTGAAGCTTGAGAATTGTTGTCACATAACATGTTCTCAAAAAATTCCACTTCTCTAGATTCAATCACAATATTAGACTCCAAGTCTAATAGCCTATAAGTTTTACTATTGTTGGCATAACAACCAAAAGCACACTTTATGGCTCTTGAACCTAACTTTGTTCTATTAGGTTCGTTTTTCTTGCAATATGCAAGACACCCCCACACTTTGAAGTACCCTATGTTGGGTTCTTCCTTTCCATAACTCATATGGAGATATCTCATTTTTCTTCATCGGTATTCGATTAAGAATGTGACAAGAGGTTAATAACGCTTCACCCCATACATTGAAATTCAACTTAGAAAACACAAACATAGAATTTATCATCTCTAGATAAGTCCTATTTTTCCTTTCGGCAACACCATTGTGTTGTGGTGTATAAGGTGCGGTGCACTCATGAATTATACCATTTTCTTCACAAAATGTATTGAATTCATTAGAGAAGTATTCTCCCCCTCTATCACTTCTTAGCACCTTAATCTTTTTATTTAGTTGATTTTCAACTTCTAATTTATGTAATTTAAAAGCATCAAAAGTTTCATCTTTATGCTTTAAAAGAAACACATAGGTATATCTACTAAAATCATCTATAAAAGTAAGAAAATACATTTTACCACCTCTAGTTAAAACACCATTTAATTCACAAAGATCACTATGGATTAAATTTAGTAAATTAGACGATCTTTCTACACTAGGTTATGGTTTCTTAATCATTTTTACCTTAACACATGTTTCACATTTACCATAGTTTTCAATATTGCATGCAATCATACAACATTTTACTACTCTTTTCATGGTTGAAAAACCTATATGCGATAGTCTAAGATACCACAAAAATAAAGAATCATACTCAACAATATAGGCGGAATTAGCATTTTTATTAATAACATTGAAAGTTACATCATTGGTGCAAAATTTGACCATACCCTCACAAGAGTACCCATTTCCCAAAAATACATTTAATTTGGTAAGTATAAGTTTACCGGACTCAAAAACGGCTTTAATGCCAGGCTTGCCAAGAAAATCACCACTTACCAAGTGTGGATGCCAAAAATCCACCAAGAAAAAAATCTCTAGTCCCTACATGGAATGCATAGTTAAGGGTCACTTAGTCATGTTATCTGGCTCATGCCAATAGGTCTCACGAGACCACGTTCTAGCCAAAACTCTCACATCCCCATATATCTCTGCCTTTTTGGAGACTAAGTTACCTTACGCCCAAGTGCCACCATGTTGTAACTCCACGAGACCTACGTGCCCACGAGACCGTCCTGCCTAATATTCAGCCAAGGAGCCCCGCGTGCTGATGTCTCGACAAGGAGGGCCTCGCACGCTGCCAGGAGGACCTCGTGTGTGCTGGTGTCTCGGCCAGGAGGGCCTCGCACCTAGGGAGCCTCGCACATGGAGGGGCTCACGCCAGAAAGTGCCCCACACCAGGAGGCACCTCGCACCAGGAAGGGCCTCGCATCAAGAAGACGCCTCACACTTGGGAGGTGTCCCACGCCTTGCCCAAGCCTGCGCCTCGCAGCCCCCAAGCACCTGGCCTGGCCTCGCATCAATAGCACCTCGCGCCCGCATGCACATGGGCCTCACGCCCGCGCGCACAAGGGGGCCTCGTGCGCACTGGTGTCTTGGCCAGGAGGGCCTCGCGCGCGCCAGGAGGAACCTTCCACCTAGGGAGCCTCGCATATGGAGGTGCTAGCGCCAGGAGGCGCCTCTCACCTGGAAGGGCCTCGCATCAATAGCGCCTCACGCCTGAACGCACATGGGCCTTGCGCCTGCGCGCACTGGGGCCTCGCGCCTGCACGTACATGAGCCTCGCGCCAAGGCCTCGCCTCATTCAACTACGGAGCTACGTTTTGTGCCCAGAGTACACACGTGGGGTCGAGGGGCCCTTCTCACCTCATTTTCATGGAGCCATCCTGCAAGGCCCATAATGGCCAAGCACCTTAGAATAGCGTATAAAGGTTTCAACACTTGAAGTCCTTGGGAATAAAATATCTTGCGAGGATAAAAACTTGTGGCTTGAGAAGGCCGTACAGGTAAGAAATGCGCCTACAAACCAAGTGGAGCTAGAGTACGGCCACAATGTCCATGCTAGACAAGTAATGGCAGTACAAGAATGGTACATGGTAAGGATTCCCTCAGCACGCTCATGAGGTACGTACCCAACAAGTATTGGAGGCATAATGTGGTACCAAGGCAGGAATATTTTTGCAGACCCCTGACACGTACTAGAGCAGACTACCACTCTTCCAACACCACTACCACCTGTGCTACTACCCTGACAGTGTACTCACGTACTATTTTGTCCCGAGGGACCACCATGTATAAGGGGCCATTAAAGCCCAGCTATAAATAGACCTTCACCCCTCCAGCAAAGGGGTTGGAAAATTCATTGTACACTTAGGCTATTAAGCAATATACAAGGGCTTACTCCATCGTTGATCTGTGTTTATCCTTTCATAAGTTCATCCTAAGTTCTTATCTAAATATCTGCATACTTACCTTTGAGTTTTCCGATCTAATTTCGTTGACGAGATTTCACCGTCAACACCAAGTTTCTACTCATTTCGGGAACATAAAGTACATTCACTAATGTAACTTTCTTGTCGGAGGTGAAAAAGACTTCAATGGTACCTTTTCCAAGTACCTTGGATTTGCCCTCATTGCCCATTTGAATCTCATGGTTGCCCTTTGACTCTTCAAAGGTCTTGAACAATGATTTGTCATAGGTGACATGGACGGTGGCACATGTTTCATACCACCACCATTTCACCTTGCCTTGGACCGCATTCACCTCACTAAGGGTAGCAACTATGTTTTCCTCTTGAGTTGCATTCACCTTAAGTCCTTGTTGGTCTTTTCTATGACTACACTCTCTAGCATAGGGACCCTTTTTCCCACACACAAAGCAAGGACCTTTCTCGCCCTTAAACTTGTTTGGGTTGGTTTTTGGACCCAAGGATTTCTCATTACCCTTTTTCCCTTTGTTTTTGGGTTGTTTTGGTTGTGACACCGCATTTTCTTTGAAAGTCTCTCCATTAGACCCCTCCACAAGTTTATCTCTACATATCGATTCCTCTTCGATTCAAATATGCTTTTGGATTTCCTCTAAAGAATAATCCTCATTTTTATGAAGGATTCTTTTCCTATAGCTCTTCCAAGTTGGTAATTTAGGCACTATAACACCAACTTGAAAGGCCTCGGGAAGCTTAATCTTTAACACTTTCATTTTGTTAACAATTATTTGCAATTCATGTATTTGAGGAAGAATAGGTTTATCACCAAAAAATTTGAAATCAAAGTATTGAGATATCAAAAAAAATTTGGTACCTTCCTCTTCCGCCTTGAACTTTGTCTCAAGTGCATCCCATATCTCCTTGGCCGATTTGGTCTCGGTGTAGAGATCATAGAGCCTATCGGAAACGGCGTTGAGGATATGACCCCTACAAAGGAGATTTTCCTACTCCCCCTTCCTTCTTTTCTCCACCTTCTCAAGAGTGTCCTTGTCGGATGCCGTTGGGAGAGGTTCTAGAGTGGAATCTAGAATGTAGGCGATTTTGAGAGTGGCCAAAAGGAATCTCACCTTGTCTTGCCACCTAGTGAAATTGGACCCATCAAACCTATCCAACCTGACTAGGTCTTGATTCATTATCTTGATGGTTTCACCTTCTATTGAAACAAACAAGGGCTAAGCTTTTGAATGTTATTAAAAAGAATTTTACCTCAATGGAAATGGTAAGAAATTACAACTCTATGCAAAAAATTACAAATAAATAATGATTGATTAAATAAAATTACAACTCTATAACTGAAAATACAAATAAACAAAAGAAGAAGAAAAAGAAGAAGAGAATAGTGAAAAATACAACACTAAGCAAAAGATTACAAATAAAGTAAAGGTGTTTGAAACAAAAGAAGAGAAGATTACAACTCTAAAAAAAGGTTACAAGTAAATAGAACAAGAGAAATAAGAAGAAAAGCAATAAAGAAAATATAAGAACAAAACAAAAGGAAACTCTCACTTACACAACCTAAGTGAAGAGTGTTGGGGATCACCAACTTGAACAAGGTTTAAAAAATTTGTCCAAAAGCTTATTTCCCCCTAACTCAAGCACTAAGGGATCTCTCTCAGATATTGGAAAAACTTTCTGGAATTATCAAGCCTCAAGGTGTTTCTAGACAAGTGCTCTAATGGATAGAAAAAGTTGTATCTTTCAAGTGAGTTATAGGCTCCTATTTATAGATTTTAGAGACACCCTTTGAATTTCAAATTTCACCAACCCCCATGGCTATTACCAATGATTAATTGGATATTTATGGAATTAAAATAGAGATTTGGGAGTTATTTGGCTCTTGGAAACGTTCAAAATTGGATAAAACCGAAAATTGGAAGATGTTGTCAGTCACTTGGGTCGCGGCCTGAAAAACATGGGTCGCAGCCTGAAAAATATGGGTCGTGGCCCACGATGTGTTTTTGCCTCTTGGGTCGCGGCCCAAGACGTTTTTCAGCAACCAATTTTCCAAATTTTCCAAAACGTTCCAAATTCATTCCCACTTGATTTTGTAACTTCCATACACATTATGGGAGTTAAAATCACATATCTATCAGTCATTTCACATATGGCTTTAAGAAATTCATCGCAATATTGTGTAACAACTAATCTTCACAATAATGGGTAATATTTGGAAGTTACAAATTTGTGATTGAATTTGTAACACCAAATATGTTACATATTTGGATATTTCACATATATCTAAATAATGTAACTCTCTATTATATGTTCAATATGTGACACTCTTTGTCACATTTATTTAATCTAAAACATTATATTATAAAATAATATAACACTAGGTACAAAGGACTCTCCACAAATATATATGATTTTCTACTAGGAGACATATGCATAATTAAAAATGTGCCACTACTTTTCCCATGAGGTTGCTTGGTGGAAGACTTGACTAATGATCAAGCACCAAGACATGCTCATGCTACAAATGATACTTTTTGGGTGAACCATGGGGCAGCACGCCACACTCATTGTTGGGAGTATAGCTTTTGATCGCAAAATACTATTATAATTAAAATTAATTAAAAATAATGTAATCTCATAAACAATTAAGAATAACACAACTTAAATAAAGAGAAATTGAGGACCTTTAAAATGGGAAAACCCTAGTTACATAAAAGCATAAGTTTATGAATTTAAGTAATAAATCAATGGAGATGAACACGAAGGCTTGACACAATAGAATTGTTGTCCAAAAAATTGTATTCCTAGCCACCCATAAGAGATTGTCTGAACTTACTACAGTGGTGAAATGAGTTTAGGATTAACAAGCCATGGTCTTCAAACAAGTCAAGCTTTCTTGATGAATATCTTTGAATAACTAGTAATCTTTGTGAGTTAGAGAGAAAGAAGGTCTTAGAGAGAGAGAGAGAAAGAGAGAGAGAGAGAGAGAGAGAGAGAGAGGAGAGTGATAAAATCACCAAAATCTCAAATGTACCCCTTAAATATTGTATGCGACATGTCACTTGTATGGACTGTCGTAAGACAGGTGATGCATCGCTTCTCAACAGGTAATGCAACGCCTGTTGCACTAACTTTTGACCCCCGTATATCCATCCAAAACATCTCCAAATGCATCCAAAAAAATTTAGTACTCTTATATACTCCAAAGAAAAACTTTAGACCCAAAAAGATAATTTTTAAGTACCTACAACAAAAGTCAACCCACTCATGAAAAATCGCTATGGTTTTGAACCTCTTTGTGCATAACTAATTTAACTATTTATTTAAACAATCCCCGACTTGGTTAAATACATCCTCCATCTCTAACCTGAGTGATATTAGTGTAAAATAAAGTACATTTATGTTTGAACTTTATCTTAGTGAAAATACTACAAAGCTTTATCAAAATGCCAAGTGTTCTTAAAAGATTGAACCAAACATTCCTAGTGATGAAACTAGTAGTAGCTTACATACCTCTACCTAATTACTCATATGTTCCCACTACTCAGCACTATTATGGTCTTGTGCTTATTCATTCATAAACTATCCGGAGAGAAAATTCTAATATCTTGAGATGCGGCTTCACCTCTAGGTTTATATAGGTGGAATTCTTGCAGTGTATTTGCTACATTTAGAGATTCTTGTTGCTCTTCCACTAAATTTCATTAAAATTCTTTGGCTGAACCCTCATGTCCAAGAGCAACCAACATTTACTTATTCTAGATGGTACTATAATTTTCTAATGTTGTCAACTATTTCCATATCAACAACTTGTTCTTACCATTTGAACTCTACACTTGATGTATACAAGCTTTGAGTTGGGTTGTTATCATTTAAGAATCTATTTGTCAATGAGTTTTAGTCTCATCCCTCTATTTTTAGAATTAACAAAATCTCTCCCTAGATGTTTGGTAAATGAATCTGCTAAGTTCTCACACAATTTGATATACAATATTGATATGACTTTGTTGTCTATCAATTCTTTCACGTAGTCATGTCTTAGACTTATATTTCTAAAATTCCCATTTTATATTTTATTGTAAGCTATAATTAATGTTGCATGATTATCATAATGTATGGAGATTTTCGATACATCAACATTGGTTAAAGGTATCTCTATCATGACATCCCTATGCCATTCGACCTCTTTGTGGGTTGCAACTAGAGCTACAAACTCATACTCCATGGTTGAGTGACATATAAATGTTTATTTCTTAGATCCCTAAGAAGTCTCACCCCCACCAAGGGTGAACACTTAACCGGTTGTAGAGAGATTATCTCCGACAGCGGATATCCATCTTGCGTCGGAATATCCTTCAAGTATCTTTGGAAACTTTGAATATTGAAGGTATAGCTCTATGGTCCTTTTGAGGTATCAAAAAATTCTTTCAATGACCTTCCAATGTTTGATACTTGGATTGTTAGCAAACCTACTTAGTTTACTAACCGCAAATGCAATATCTGTTCTTGCACAATGTGCAACATATAATAAACTACCTATTGCACTCGTACTCTAATTGAGTTACCACTCTCCCTTCATTATTTTCAAGCTTATGGCTTGAACCAAAGGTCGTGTTTACCTCTTTGATATTAAGATGAACAAATTTTTTAAACATCTTTTCAACATAGTGAGCTTGACCTAAGATATATCCACCCACACATTTCTTCTAAGTTTGATACGTAGTATGGTATCAACCTCACCAAGGTCTTTCATAGTAGAAGATAGAAACATCTTTGTTTCTATTATGTCATTAATTTCATTACATAATATTAACATATTATCAACATATAGACACACTAGAATGACATTATCATCACAAGTTTTAGAGTATAAGCATTTATCGGCATTATTGTGTCTAAACCCATCTGATACAATTACTTCATCAAAATTCTCATGGCATTATCTATGTGCTTGTTTTAAACCACATAATTATTTAACAAGTCTACATACCTTATGTTCATTTACCCTTAGAACAAATCCTTCCGGTTATTCCATGTAAACCTCCTCATCGATGTTACCATTTAGGAATGTCATTTTGACATCCATTTGATGAACATATAGGTTATGTATTGATGATAAGGCAAACAACATTCTAATTGAAGTTTTCCTTGCCACCAGTGCATAGGTATTAACATAGTCTATGCTTTCCTGTCGTCTAAACCCTTTAGCCAGCAACCATGCTTTAAAGGCTTTGATGGTCCCATTGCTGTAGTATTTTTTTTAAATACCCACTCACAACCCATTGTTCCTTGTGGTAAATCAATATTTTTCCAAGTGTCATTAGATATAATTGAATCCATCTCATCACTTATTTCATTTTCCAAAAATGTGGAGTCTCTTAAAGAACTTGCTTCTTAGAAGGTTCTAGGATCATCATTTACTTGAAGTACCATTAGATACTTCAAATTGTCTCCTTTGAGATTACATTGTACCAAGTAAAGAATATGCACTTGTGAGCACTTATCTTATGACCCTACCTCTTTAAGCCTTTGGCTTTTTCTAGGCAATACTGGTTGATCTACAAACCTTGAAGGAAACTCCTCTTAAGTTCCTTCCAATGAGACAAGTTCTTGAATTTTATTGTCACTATATAACAAGTTCTCAAAGAACTCAACTTCTCTTTATTCAATTATGGCATTAGACTCCAAGTTGAATAGTCTATAGGCTTTACTATTTGAGGCATAGCCTACAAATGCACACATTATCGCTCTGGGACCTAGCTTGGTCATTTTAGGATCTATGCTCTTGAAATAAGCAAGGCACCCCCCAAACTTTGTGATACCCTAGGTAGCGCCTCTTTCCTTTCCATATCTCATATGATGAAATTTGATTTTTCTTTAAAAGAATCCAGTTTAGAATATGACAAGTAGATAGTAAGGCTTCTCCCCATAATGTAAAACTCAAATTTTCATACAAAAGTATAGTGTTTATCATTTCTACAAATGTTTTATTCTTTCGTTCTGATATACCATTTTTTTAGGGTGTATAAGAGATTGTACATTCATGTATTATACCATGCATTTCACAAAACAAATTGAATTAATTGGAAAAGTATGCACTGCCCCTATCACTTCTTATCACTTTGATTTTCTTTTCCAATTTTACAACTTTGACTTTACAGATTTTAAACAAGCTAAAGACTTCATCCTTTTTCTTAAGCAAGTAAACATATGTGACCTAGAACAACCATCAATAAAGGTAATAAAATATATATGCCCACCTTTAGTTATCAAATCTAAAAAGTTAGTTTCCCTTTCAACACTAGGATAAGGTTTCTTAACCATTTATATTGAACAAATAATTTACATTTATCATGCTCAACATCATCACATACAATTAAACCACATTTAATAACTCTTTTAATTGTACTATAACCTATATGAGCAAGTCTATTATGCCATAAAGTAATATAATTTAAGTCAAGCATATAACACGAAGATGTAGAAGTATTATTGTCAAAACTAGAGTCTTGAGTACATAATTTGATCATGCTATCACAAACATACCCCTTTCCCACAAAATAATTATCATTGGAAAAAATAAGTTTATCGGACTCAAACACTACTACAAAAATGGTCATTTGCGTCAGTTTTAAAAGTGACGCAAAATCCCATGACGCAAATGCCAGGCCTTTGCGTCAGTGCTCCACTTACACAAATTCTAGGTTTGCATTAGTGCTCCACTGACGCAAATGTCAGGCATTTGCATCAGTGCTACACTGCCACAAATGTCAGGTTTGCATCAGTGCTCCACTGACGCGAATGCCAGACATTTGCATCAGTGCTCCATTGCCACAAAAGCTAAAAAAACGTGATTTTTTGCGTCAGTTAGGAACTGCCACATAATTTTTTAACCAAGAAAACTGCAAATGTTTATGCCACTCCCCCTTGCCTATTTGATAACAAAAACAACAAAAGAAACAAAAAAACAACAACAAAAAAAGAAAAACAGCAGCAAAAATAGAAAAAACAACAATGTAAACATAAAAAAAAAACCATAAATCAATAAAACATTTGTATAGTTAACATTTGTTATTAAAATCTACAAAAGTAATTCATATTTCAAAGTTAATCTATGCATATAGTTATAACTATTGTATTCTAAATTTATAAGCATTATACACTTAAACTAAAGTTTCCTCACCAAACTTGCTAATTTGCTAACTGAGATAAGCCAAAATTGATTCAATCCACTTATCTCGTATCTCGTTGATTTCATCAGCCGTATATGATGTTGTATTCTTAAACCATTTAAGAAATATTTACAATAATAAGTTAGAATTCATCCAAATAAAATCATAAGCGATAGTTTAAATAAAATTCAAAGAGTAAAATAATATCTCATTTTACAAGTAGGACTTCGGTCTAGGCTGTGAAATCAATTCTCTAGCAAACTTTATAATGTAATAGCCACACTCAGTAGGCCCAGTTTGGTTTCGACACTTTTACAACATAGTTATACAAATGTAAGTATCATATTTAGCAAGTTATTTTAATAAAAATATGTCCAAAACTTTAATAAGATAAATGATAATTTACTTACTTTAGGAACACAAACTTTTAGTTTAATAGACGCTTTTTTTCTTCGGAGTGTATCATATTGTTCTAATGCACTCGACAGAATATTAATATTTATCCAGATGTGAGTCTGGATGAAATCGTAAATTGATTAAGTAATATGTATAACTTACATGATAATTATATCATTGATTTCCAGAAGAAAATGTGAATTTACAGGATCCATTTAATTATATATACCAATTTAAATACTTAAACTTAGAATTAAATAATTTTTTTTATTTGAAAAAGTTAACAAAACATAAAGAAAAATACACTAAAAATATTATAGCTAAATAAATAATAAAATGGAACTTAAAGAAAACAAACAATTTATTGTGTGTATATATACATACATATTCAAACTATTAAACCCAAAATTTTAAAAAAAGTTAAAAAGTTAACAAAATATAAATAAAAATTTACTAAAAATATTAAAACTAAATAATTAATAAATTGGAACTTATATAAAATATCTAAATTAATCTATATACCAATTTACCTAATAAAACACGAAATTAAACTTAATAAAAAAAATTGAAAAAGTTAACAAAAAAACAAACAAATTATAATAAAAAAATTCAAAAAAAAATATTAAAATCCAAAGTTCAAACCTAAAACAATTACATAATCATCAATATAAAACTAACAAAAAATTTAAAAATCCGAAATATAGCTATTTCATAAAAAAAAATCACAAAAATTAAATATAATTCATAAAAATTAATAAAATTGCACTTACTTGTGGTAATTGAGTAATGTAGGTTCTTCAAGTAGCAAATCCCAAAAAACTAAGAAATGTTTTTGGTTTTCAAACAATAATCTTCAAAAATATAAAATCTACACAAAATTTTTTTTAAAAAAAATTATGTATAAGGTTCATAAACATATATAAATCATCATTTTAACCTTAAAATTGAAAAAAAAAAGATGAAAAAATAAAAAACTTACCAAAATGTGTCAAGAAGTTTAGAGGAGGCGCTGGTTTTGGAGAGAAAACGTTTCGATTTTTTTTTTTTGAAATGTTAGGGCAAATGAATCTATCGGGGGACGAAGGCTGGGATTATACTGGGTAGGGGCGTTAGCGTCAGTGTCCCACTGATACTAACGACACACGTGCGTTAGTCCCCCACTGATGAGCAAGTCACCAATGTAAACCAACTGAGTGATCATGGAGTCACTAATGTGAATCCACCAATATCATAAAGCAAAGCCACCAACTATTACCATAACTTACCTACCATATAACCATCAAAACCTAAGCCTTAAACAAATCAAAACCTCATCAAATTCCCATTTCTATGATCAAAACTTCAATCTCAAAACTAACATAAAAACAGAGTAAGGAACCATAAACTTGAACTAAAACTTTACCTTAAGGTTGAATTGAATCCTCTTCAATGGTTGAACACTAGCCTAAGACATCAAGCTTCAATCTCCAAGTTTGAATCCCCAAACTTGCTTCAAAAATTCCAAGGAAGGAGAAGAGAAATGATGATCGTGAGGAAGGTAGAAGGGAGTCTCTATTTTGGTTCTATTTTCTATAGCCTTCAGCTTATATATAGCCTAGGTCAAATGACCAAAATACCTTCCATGCTTAATTCATCTCTTAATAGCCCCCAAGGGCAAAACCATCTTTTTCCACCTATCTCGTTAATCATAATTAATGCCCTCCAATTCCCATTATTTTCAAATACTAATAAAATCATATCCCATTACCCTTTAATTCCCAGTAATGCTCTAATCATCAAATCACCGCAAGACTCACCCCGAGCCCCAAATTCAACCCAGTTACGACCAAACTGATAATTTGTATTCAAAGATCGTCTCATGTCGAATAGCTCGAAGAAATCCACATTATAACGTGGCCTCAACAATAGTTCACCAACATGCATACAAATATACAATTACGCCCTCAATGGGACAAATTACCAAAATGCCCTTATGATAAAATGTGGACCCACATGCATGCATTTATCATCATATAATAATATAATTCACATAAACATGCACATAATAGTTTAATGACATAATAAATCAATTATGGCCCTCCCGACCTACTAATCCAACCATTAAACCTCATTAGGGATTTTGGGGCATTACAATTTTACCTTACCCATGGATTTTTTTTCTAGAGAGGGAGTTGAGAGGAATGGGTTGAGGGAGAGAGAGGGAAGATAGAAGAGGAAGTGGATGAGAAAAATTTTGAGAGGGGTATTTTGGGTATTGTCAAAGGAATTGGCATTTTTTTGAAATGATTTAAATGCCTAGAATTTTTTTGACTTAGAACCCCTCATTAAGCATAAAAACTCAAATTTCCCTTTGTAAAATAAGATATCATATATAATTTGTAAAATAATAATAATGATAATAATAAGGGAATTTACTCATTTAGTACCTTGTATTTTTGTAAAATATTATTTTCGTACTCTTTTTTTTAATAATACTCATTTGGTACCTTGTATTTTGAAATCATATATATATTTAATACCCTAGACTCAGATTTGATAAATAAAATTTTATAATATTTATTGTTTTTCTATGTTTATATCATTTACTTTGCTTTTCATAACTAAGTTATTTTAAATAAAATGACATAAAAATTCTAAGAACTTAATATACAATATACTCTTACTTGAAATCAATTTGATGCATGATTGTACACTAAATTTGAAATTTGATTTTGATAAAACGCAGTATTACAAGCAGGACTTAAATTTATATTTGGGACTCCACTAGTGGTTGCCTTTTTAATATATAAACGACGACGACGTCATTTATCAACATATAACTCCATCGAAGAGTTCCTTCACAATCAAAATAATCTTAGTCCTATAAGATACTCATTCGATGACATAAAAAAGATGACCCAAAACTTCAAGATCAAACTAGGTGAAGGAGGTTATGGCTCTGTATTCAAAGGAAAGCTTCGTAGTGGTCGTATTGTAGCAGTTAAGATATTGAGTAAATCAAAGGGAAATGGGCAAGATTTCATCAATGAAATTTCTACAATCGGAAGAATTCACCATGTTAATGTGGTTCATTTAATTGGTTTTTGTGTCCACTCCTCTAAGCATGCTCTTGTATATGATTTCATGGCTAATGGATCTTTGGAAAAATATATTTTTTCTCAAGGAATTACCACTTTGAGTTGCAAGAAAATTTTTGAGATTTCACTTGGTGTGGCACGTGGGATTGAGTACATGCACCAAGGATGTTTCATGCAAATATTGCACTTTGATATTAAACCTCACAACATTCTTTTGGATGAAAATTTTATTCCAAAAGTTTCTGATTTTGGATTAGCAAGACTGTGTCCATTAGATAATAATAATGTGTCGTTAACTGCTGCCAGAGGAACACTAGGATACATAGCGCCAGAGCTATTTTACAAAAATATTGGAGGAGTTTCTAATAAAGCTGATGTGTATAGTTTTGGGATGTTATTGATGGAAATGGCAAGTAAAAGAAAAAATTTAAATGCAGTTGCAGAAAATACTAGCCAAATTTATTTTCCTTCATGGGTGCATGATCAATTAAGTAAGGGAAAAAGTATAGAAATAAACATATCAGATATAGATGAGGTTGATTCAAAAATTACAAAGAAGATGATTATAGTAGCATTATGGTGCATACAACTAAAGCCAAGTGATCGCCCTACAATGAACAAAGTCATTGAAATGCTTGAAGGAGAATCTGAATGTCTACAAATGCCTCCAAAGCCTTCCTTGTATCAACTAGAGAAGCCTACTGAGCAAGCTCAAGAGATATCATATTCACTGCACTCAACAATACCATCACTAACACTACAAAGGTAAGTTTAGTTCTAAATATAAACGATTGGCATTTATAGATTGTGTATTTTTTTTTTAGATACCTAACATTAATTGTTTTGATTTTTGTAATATCAATATATAATTATAAGCTTAAATAATGTAAGAACAAGATTCGATTGATAATTTATAAGTATGGATTCAAGTATCAAAATCCCGATTGATTGTTGAAATAACAATAATTAGTCAAAGGTTTTTTGTATATAATTGTTTTCTTAATTTTATTAGGGTATGAATTTTTTTTTGGGT
This sequence comes from Humulus lupulus, assembly GCF_963169125.1. Taxonomy (NCBI): domain Eukaryota; kingdom Viridiplantae; phylum Streptophyta; class Magnoliopsida; order Rosales; family Cannabaceae; genus Humulus; species Humulus lupulus. The sequence goes on along the minus strand of NC_084797.1, from coordinate 15,383,713 downwards.
ATTTTTGTGTCATGCTTTGTTTTCTTGATCTATTTTCAATTGGTATGATTGACATCAATTCAGATATGAACAACAATTGATGTATATTAAAATTTATAACTAAAACAAAACCTATGAGAATTTTATTGTTATGCATGTTTTCAACACATCCGAAAGCCAGTCTCACGAACAACAAAGGTGCTCGAGCTGGGTTGTAGAATCAAAATTGCAGAGAATTAATTGGAAATAATTTAGAGATATTTTTAGTGGTCAATAAATCAGGTATTCAAAGTTGATTGGTCAACTTCACTCAATTAGGAAATTAAATATTAGATATTCAATTTAATTTTCTTTTATTTAAATTTGAATTAATTATGGTTGTTAATTTGTAACAAAATTGGAAGTATATCTCTTTATGAGAAATATTTTAATTTAAACAAATACTTCGCTATAAATATGAGCACTACCGGAAAATAGGTTTACAACGATGAGGTTTGTCGTCATTGTAGATCAAGAAGTCGTAATTGTAGGTATACAGCGACGACATGTCGTCGCCAAAATGGTTTTGTTGTAGATTCATGTATAGTGACCTACAATGACGACAAAACGTAGTTGTGGCAGTATGATTTTAATACAGCAACGACATGTCGGTTGCAGTAGGAAATCCATTTTTTTGGTTGAACTGGGATATTGCAACGACATGTCATCACTGTAGGTGGTTGGAAAATTTGAAAAACTCCTACAGCGACCACATGCCGTCGCTGTAGGTCCGTGGATAGCCAACATCTACAGAGACGACATGTCGTCACTGTGGAGTGGCTGAGTTTATATACATGCAACGACGACATGTCGTCACCGTAGGGTCACGAAATCTCATATTTTCGTGTTCAGCGAGCACCCTACTGCGACGACATGTCGTCGTTGTAGGTATATAATTTTTTAAAAAAAATTAATTAATTATTAATTTAAATTTATTTGATAAAATATTAATTAAATAAATAAATGAAACTAATTTAGTTAATTAAATAATAAAACTAATTTATTAGTTAAATAATAAAACCAATTTAAAATTAGCATAGTCTCCAGAATGTCAAATACAAAACATATGTAATATAGTCTTCAAAATAAAAGAAAAACAACAAAAAATATTAATAACTTTAAAAAAAATATATAACCAAACTAAATGTCATCAAAATTAATCCCAAAGTCATCATCATCATCTGGCTGCTGTGGTGGAAATTGGCCTGAGCCTGGAAAGTTCGTCATCATGGACTGTATCATATTAATGCCCAAGTTAACAAGTTAAAATTGTGCTGCTTGGATGTTTGGATTTGTAGCTTGCATAAATTGTTGCATGATAACTCCTTTTTAGTATCATTTTAGGATGTGTTTTTTGTGGTAATCTTGAGTCTTTTTGTTTGTTTTGTCCAAGATTATGCTTATGTTTGTCTTTGTTGTAGGTCGGTGCTATGAATCCTGAGCTAAACGCGAAAAGAAGAAGAAATGGTGGGAAAATGGAGCATTTGGTGGTTGTTTGAGCCAAATTGGCATCAAGGAGGAGTTAGAAGAAGTTTTTGGTGCATTTTTGATGAACAAAGGACTAAAAATTGTCAAGTTTTGAATAAATAGAATTAGAGTTATGGAATGGGCTTAAGGGTAGCGGCTCTAGCAAGGTCATATGCTACCCAAGCCTGGCTTTAATTAATGTCGCGGCATGCCCTTTAGGGTCGCGACATGATGAGTGGCAGACAGCAAAGGAAAATCTAGGTGTGCACACGGGCCGCGACATGGTCACCTTAGTGCCATGACTCTTGAAGACGAAGGCGCAAACCTCCTTCACCACTTTGAAGACACGGGCCGCAACATGAATAAGCAAGGGTCAAGGGGCGCTTCTCTGAAGAGAAGAAAACATGATTTAGGTTTAAAAACATTGGTGATTAGGTTATGAATTAGGTTTCTAATTACGAATTTTAGAGAGCTTTTGACTCCTAAGCCTTATTTATGCACTTTTCTTCTTCTTTAATTTCTTTCAAGCTTTTGATGTTAAGGAGGATGACATTTATCTTTATTGTGTTAGCCAAGTTTTCCATGAACGAAACATTTTTTTTCTAGGGTGTAATGTAGTCACTTTGGATCTTGTTAATTTTCTATTAAGTGCAATTTTATTCTTCTTCTATTCTTAATCTCTACTGGTTTATGTTTAACACTTATAATTTAATGGCCATTTATTGTATGATTTATGATTTTAATTCAAGATCCGATAGGGGAGAGTTAAATATTCTATTGTCGTTCAGACATAGATTGCTTATAGGATGATAGAATCTATATGATTTGTGTAGCTTTTAGGGTTAAGATGTTTAATGTCTACTTTGTGTTGAAATCTGTCACAGATATGTAGAAGATTGTCATATAGGTTGAATTCTTTTTATCTTGATAAAGAATTGAGATTGCCTTTGATAACCCACTATTAAGATAGAATTAGAAGATTGAATTGTGCTGAAATAGTTAAATTGACAAGTGAATTAGTTGATGAAATTAATACCCTAGATATTTATTCTTGAATTACTCGTTACTATTTCTTTGCTTCCTTTACTTTTTTACTATTAGCTTATTAATTAATCTGAATTTTGATCATCAAATAGAAACCAAGAGTAAATTATTGGTAATTGATTGGTAGTCTCAGTGGGACGATCCCGTTCTTATGGAAAGTATTGCTTGTCACGACCACGTATACTTGCATGCGTTATTTTATCGATCAAGTTTTTGGCACCATTGTCGTGGACTATTTAACCAATATCAAAATAATTGATTCTTGTTCTAATTTGGCTTCTCTTTGACATTTTCATTAATATATTTCCTTGCTTGCCTCTTGATTGCAGGGTTAACTTGTGTATGCGACGTCAAGGATCGGTGTCACTAGTGCATGTTGATCAAGAGATTGAGAAGACTTGTAAGATGAATAGATTACAAAAGAGGTTAGAGAGAATGGTTGCGAATGAGAATATCAGTGTCAACAACAATGCAAATCTGAGTAACATGGCAGCTTAGGCTAACCCGCCATTGAGAAATTATGTACTCCTACTGTTACAGGGATACATTCAAGTATTCATCCTCCTACTATCGAGGCAAACAATTTTGAGATAAAACCCTTGAAAATTCAGATGGTACAAAACTGTGTCCTATTCGGGGGACTACCAAATGAGGATTCGAATCTCCACATCACCAACTTCTTAGAGTTGTGTGCAACATTAAAAATGAACGGGGTGAGTAATGATGCTATCAGATTAAGATTATTCCCATTTTTGTTAAGAGACAGAACTAAGAGTTGGTTGAACTCATTACAAGCCAACTTTGTCGCCACTTGGGAAGACTTGGCTCATAAATTCCTTGCTAAATATTTTCCCCTTGCGAAGTCAGCCTGATATAGAGGAGAGATTAATAACTTTTATTATTTGGATGGGGAGTCTTTCTATGATGCGTGGGAATGGTTTAAAGAGTTACTAAGGAAGTGCCCACATCGTGGAATAGAGAAGTGGCTGCTGGTGCACATGTTTTACAATGGTTTCGGGGTAAATACAAGGACCATTATTGATGCAGCATCGGGTGGAGCATTTATGAGAAAAAGAGCTAATGAAGCTTATGAATTACTGGAAGAGATGGCCATGAATAATTACAATTGGGCCACTAAGTGTGAGAATAGGAAGGTGGCAAGAGTCTTAGAGGTCAAACCTATTGCTTTATTGACCGCTCAAATGGCATCTCTAACCAGGCAATTGTAGTAGAATAGCCTCGTTGCCCAAGTAATGCAAGTATAAAATGTTATTAGTTGTGAGATTTTTGGGGGTCCTCATTCTTATGAGTAGTGCCCGAGCACTACTAGTTGCTCAACTGATGTGAACAGCTTTCCTTTGGAACAGGCATAGGCTATTGGTAACTTTCCATGGCCCTCCAACAACCCTTACTCAAAAACATATACTCCTTCTTGGAAGAATCATCCCAACCTCTCTTGGAGAAATAACCATGGATTACAACCACAGTATCCACAACATCCACCTCAACACCCACCTCACCAATCGATATATGGACTTCACCTTAGGCCATACTATGATTGTAATGCCTCAAATTTCCTAATAAGGTTTAGGACCTTGATTAGGAGGTCGGGAGGGCCATAATTGATTTATTATGCTATTTAATGATAATATGCATGTTTAGGTGTATTAAATATGCATGTGAACCCATTTCTAATTAATTGGGTGATTTTCATATTTTGGCCATTTCGGGCATATTTGGCATATATGTGATATGTGTGTGGTGCTTTATTATAATTTGGTTATGCTAGGGTTACTCAGCACGAGACGATCCTAGGAGGTAAGCTAGTGGAATAGTCACAACAGGATTTATGCTTGACTCGGAGTGAGTCAAGGGGTATTTAGAGCATTACCGGGTTATTGGGTAATGGGAATAAGTATTTGATGATAAATTGGAAGTTAGTAAGATCAGGGGGAAATTCTGGAGGTTTTGACTATTTTTCCCCCGGGAGTGTTTTTGGACCGTGAGCGTTAGGATTTGCTTGAGGCTACTTAAGCTTGAAGTAATCTTTAAGAAAAAAAAAAGAACATTCAATAAGTTCTCTCTCCCTCTAAGTTTAATTTTCGTCTCCTGATCGCATTTTTGAAGGAAACTTGAGTTCTAGGACTCGGATTCAAGCGAGGATTGAGGCATAGCGATCCTAGGGAAGAAAAGAAGCTTATTAGCTAGAGGATTTAGTTGGGAACAACTTAATCGAAGGTAATTCAAATTTAAGTTCTAAGTTTTTAAGCTTGAATTGGACTTTGTGTTTTGACGAGTTTTCGATTGATTTGAGACTTGGGTTTTGTTGGTTTTGGATCATGGGGATGTTTGGAAACTTTGATTTTTGGATTTGGAGATGTTTAAGTAGGTTTTTGGAAGGTTTAAAATGTGAGAAAACGGAGTTATGGCTGGTTCCCGAGTGGGGGTCACGGCCTTGTTCTTGGGCGCCGCGACCCATGCTTGGTGCTGAGGGCGGTGGCCTTGGGAGTTCTGGAGCCCGCAGCACTGGGTAAGGTGCGTCGCGACGCTTTCCCCTAGTGCTTTTGTTTTGGCTGGGGGCCGCAACTCAGGGTTTTGGGGCCGCAGCTCTTGAGGGTTTTTATGGCCAAAATTATGTTTTGAGCATGGGAACTCAAACCTTAGGCCTCGGGATCGTTCCTACTACCCGGTTTAGTGGGATTCGATGATAGAAGGCTAGGTCTTGGTTCCGGGATTGGTTTTAGAACTTGAACTCATTGGATCATCGTTTATGGTTGTGACTAGGTTATCACTAGAGGCTTGGAATAAGGATCGTGCGTGTGGCTCGTTTATTGGTAACATGTGCTTGGACCAAAGGTAAGAAAACCTGCACCCTATATATATGGCATGCATGGTTATTATTGAGGCATGTTGAGTGGTTAAATGTGATGCATGTGATGCACGAGAAACATGTGATTAGGGCACATCATGAGTGTTGAATATGAGATTGTTCAGAGCTTGAGCCTCTGTATTTATGCGTGATTCTAATTATGCTAGCAATGGTTAAGTAAGCATGTTGAATGCCCTGTATTTGAATATTTGACATATGATATATGTTTGGTAGCATTGCTTACTTGTGTGTGGCCATGACTATTCAGGTTTGGCATTGGTCGCGTGTTACTGACCTAAGAGCCAGAAATGGCATTAACGTCATGAACACAGAGCCGATAAAAGATTAGATCTAATCGATATCGGCATTGAATGACTCATAAGGGGTATTAATGCTGGACCGACCCTAAGTTCGATGAAAATTATAAGCACTTGTCTAGTCTATGACTAGTTACTCAGGGCCAGGGCCAAAGGCCTAGGTGACTATTTTGTCACATGGCTAAGGGAGCGGTACCCACAGTTGTGACTCTATGGTCACATGGTAGGTTTATATTGGTGACTATGTCATCAAATACCTATCCTGTTTAAGCTAGTGAAAGGATCACTTATTCATTCGGTAGGTTTATGTTGGTGACTATTTCATCAAATACCTATCCTGTTTAAGCTAGTGAAAGGATCACTTATTCACTCGGTAGGTTATGTTGGTGACTATTTCATCAAATACCTATCCTGTTTAAGCTAGTGAAAGGATCACTCATTCACTCGGTAGGTTATGTTGGTGACTATTTCATCAAATACCTATCCTGTTTAACCTAGTGAAAGGATCACTTATTTGTAAAGCCCGGGTGACCCTATCGTCACATGGCTAATGGGAACGGAACCCACCTTAGTGACTTTTACAACTGTCACTCTTCTATTTGGGGCTAAAAGCCCTGGATGATTATTATGATCATCGGTTGATGTTTTATACTCAACAATATGTGAACTTATTTGCATGCGTGGTTAAGGTTGTTATTGCTAGGCATGCACTTTATGATCTAATGACATATTATTACTGTTCATGAGCATGTTGAGTTTTCTTGCTGGGCTTCGTCTCACGGGTGCTATGTGGTGCAGGTAAAGGCAAAAGAAAGTTGGACCATCCTTGAGTTGGAGAGCTTAGGTGACGATGTGTACATATGCGACTGCTCGACCGCCATGGCTGAGGGTTGAAAGAGGAACTAGGGTTAAACCCTGCTTTGCCGCTTAGATCGGTTGGTTGTAAATATTTTCTTGTAATAGACCTTTAAATTATATTTTTGGGATCCCAATGTATACAGTAAACGTTCTAATGAAACGTTATATCTTAACCAAAAAATTTAATCCTAAACCGCTAATCATACTTAGTTACACAATTATGGCCAAATGACTCGATTAGCGAGTTTATCACTGTTTATAAGACACACAGTAACGGTCCCTGGAGTTTAGGGTGTTACAATGATCCAAACCCACGGTGATCTCATCTACCACCACAACCTCCAACGAACCCTCCAACAACTCAATCTGACCAGTTAAATCAATTCATGACAGAGACAAGGTCCTCAATCAGGAATTTGGAGACACAGATGGGTCAGTTGGCTAAGTTACTTTCTAGTAGATCGCAAGGGAATTTTCCTAGTTCCATAGAGGTAAACCCCAATGAATAGTTTCAAGCGGTCATTTTAAGTAGTGGGACTAGTTATGAGAGGCCTTCAGTTTCTGTTCCAGAGGAAGAGGTGAAGACTTGGGATCAATAGGCAGCTACACCAGAGCAGAAGAGGGTCACTAGTGATCTTCAGAAAAGGGGTAATCAAAAAGTTGAGATTGTGGAACCTACTCCTAAATTACCATATCCTCAAAGGTTTAGGAAAGTGAATCTCGATAAGCAGTTCTCCAAGTTTCTTGAGGTGTTTAAGGAACTTCACATCAACACACCATTCCCTGAGGCTTTGGAGAAAATGCCCAGCTATGTGAAGTTTATGAAGGATATATTTCCAAGAAAAGGAGAATGGAGGATTCTGAGACAACGACTTTGACAGAGGAGTGCAGCGCCATCTTACAGAGGAAGTTCCCTCAGAAATTAAGGGATCTAGGCAGTTTTACTATCCCGTGCACCATAAGAAATTTTCAGTGTGATAGAGCTCTTTGTGATTTGGGCGCCAGTATCAATTTAAGGCCACTACTAGTTTATTGGAGATTGGGGTTAGGAGAAGCGTGCCCCACTACAGTTAGCAGACAAGTCTATCAAGCATCCTCGTGGGATTCTAGAAGACATCCTAGTAAAGGTAGAAAAATTCATCTTCCCAGCTGATCTCATTGTATTAGATATGGAGGAAGATGAGGACGTGCCTATTGTCTTGGGAAAACCGCTTTTAGCCACCGGGCAGGCTTTTATTTATGTTTAGAAGGGTGAGTTAAGGCTCAGAGTACAAGGTGATAAGTTAGTTTTTAATGTCTTTAAAGCCTTAACCTACCCTTGTGCTAGTGACAGTTGTTTCAATGTCAGTGTATTGGATGAACAAGGTGAAGGGGTCAAGTCTATTAAGGACCAACTTGAGTTGAGTTTGGTTGCAAGTCAAGAGGAGTGTGATGGTACTGAAGCCAACGAATGTGTTAAGTGGTTGAACTCAGTGGAACAAGTTTATAAAAATAAATATGAGGAATTGGGGCAAGTGCCTGAGAGACCGCTCCCATCTATTGAGAAACTACCAATCCTTGAGTTAAAGACCTTGCCTGATCACCTTCGATATGCATATTTGGGTGAGCGCAACACACTACCAGTTAGTGTTTCTGCTTCGTTGTCTACTATGGAAGAAGAAAAGCTACTTAGGGTGTTGAGGGCTCACAAGCTAGCTATTGGGTGGACTTTGGCGGATATTAAGGGTATAAGCCCTTAAACGGTGATGTACCGTATAGTAATGGAGGAGGATAGTAAGCATAGTATCGATGCTCAGAGAAGGCTTAATCCTTCGATGAAGGAGGCGGTAAGAAAGGAAATCCTTAAATGGTTGGATGCAGGGGTGATTTACCCAATATCTGACAGTGCATGGGTTAGTCTTATTCAAGTGTTCCCGAAGAAAGGTGGTGTGACGGTGGTTAAGAACGATAATAATGAACTTATTCCAACTCGTATGGTGACGGGGTTGAGAATTTGTATTGACTACCGTAAATTGAATAAGGAAAACAAGAAGGATCATTTCCCCTTGCCTTTTGTTGATCAGATGTTGGACATTTTTGCAGACCATCCTTATTACTATTTCTTGGAGGGGTACTCGGGGTACCATCAAATTCCCATTGCACCGAAGGACCAAGAAAAGACCACCTTCACGTGCCCCTATGGAACATTTTCATTTCGAAGAATGTCGTTGTAGAGTCCCAAAATGTTTACTTAGTTAGCTAGCTAGTAGTAGTTGTAGTATTTTAGATTTCGTGGATTTTGGTTCAAACCGAGACTTAGTTAGAAACTCCTAGCAATAGTTATGAATTTTATAAGTTTAACCTATAGTTTAAGAATATTAATTATAACATAAGGTTTGATTAATATTGCTGGTTATAAATATGATATTTATTATAACCTAAGGTTTATATGGAGCCAATAAGAATATGACACTTGTCATAAGTATGATTATTAAGGAATTAGTATTTTAATGATGAAATAAGAAAATATCAACTTTAATCTTCACCAGAAACTGTTAGGGTCATAGTTTGACTTAGTCAAAGCAATTATCCAACCTTAATTATGCTGAAAAAGTGCAATTGCGTGTTTAAAATTATCATGTATGTCGATATATCGCAACATTGGAGTCGATATATCGCCTGAAGAAGAATACAGAAAAACACGTTGGCGTTGCACGATCGTACGAACGGAGACTCGAGACTAGGGGACAGCCAATATATCACCACATAGGGGCTATATATCGCCTATATTAGATATTTATTTTTTTTAAATAACTTTGACTCCTTAGACCTACCTCTGATAGTTTTGACCGAGTCTTCAGCCTCTGATTGACGAATATTCAAATATCTTCAATTAAATTCATTATTTTTATTCAAAGCCAAAAAGAAGATTTTTATTCCTAGAACTCTATAAACAGGACTTAGGACCCAGCCCTTTTACTTACTCTTCAGCTGTGATCAGACTCCAAGGTGCAAGTGAGACCATAAGAGTGATAAACACTTGGGTTGGGAAAAAACTTTCCCATTCTTAAGCTTTATAAAACACTTTGGGAAGTGAAGATTAGTGCATTTCGGTATTGGAGTTAGACCAATCCATAAGGTCAACAAAGGTACCCTTTTCATTCAGGTTCTAACTTTTGTTATGGTTTTGTGGTTAGGTTTTTAAGTTCTTTGAACTTAAGGTGTCTTTTCGGTAATTTTTCTCTTGGTGGTTTAGTTCTATTCTTTTCATCTCTTTCTTTTAAGAAATACTCACTATTCTTATTATTGGTTTAGGAGTGTTCCAAGTCCCACATTTGTTCTCATATCCCAATTTTGGTAAGGAAAATAGGATAGGTCTTGTATGTTTGTATGATATGTTTTGTTTATGTATGAAACGTTATGATAAGTTTATGTTATAATATGTTTTTATGTTATCTAGGGTTCATAGTTGCTTAGCTAGAAAGCCCTAGTGTTTATCATTTTCTTGTTTAGAGTTATGATTTACCCTACCTTAGATATTAGACAGAGGACCTAGATGGGTTATCATATACTACCATGTGATCTAACCTACCTCAAATATTAGACAGGGGACATAGATGGTTTATCACATGACGTAATGGCCATTAATATTGTAGTCCTATATGGTATACGCTTTTATAGTCATATGTTTATAGTATATGTTGTGATATGTTTCTATTTATGATATAATTTTATGCATATGATTTATGTTGTTAGTAGTTTTTCATTGCTGGGCATTAGGCTCACTCTTTTTCTTTTAGTGTGATGCGGGAAAATAGATGCAAAGGCGGAAGGATTCTTGGAAGCTTGGTGTGTGTATGGAGGTGAATGGAGTGGATGGGCTGCATGTCGATTCGAGGACAACATTTTTTTGTTTTAGTCTCTTTAAATTATGTCTTTATGTATTTTTCCGCATTTAGCTTTGTAAACAATTTTACTTAAAGTTATGTTTTATTTTAAAACAATGAGCTCATTTATGTATTACAAATATTATTTTAAAGTTTTCAATAAAGTTATGAATTTTCTCATGTATGTTCTTGTAACGCCCTACTTCCTTAGAGCCGTTACTAAGTGAGTTTTAAGACAAAACAATGTGCAATGAACTCGCTAACCGAGGTTTTGAAACAAAAGTGTGACTAATTAAAAGTTAGGGTTGTAATCTTTGAAAATGCGACGTTTCATTAAAAATCTTCTAGTATTAAACACTTGGGATCCCAAAATAAGGTTTGAAAACTATTTACATATTGAAATAAGTTTACAGTTGATTAATCATAAAAATCATAGATTATTACAGCCATTTTCGAATAAACCCCCAACCAAAGCAGTCGGGCAGGCCAAACATGTACGCGTCGCTTCATGCTCTCCGTACTCATGGTTGGTTGACTCAGCCTTTGCCCTTACCTGCAACACGGAGCACCCGTGAGCCGAAGCCCAGCAAGAAAACTCAAGCATTTCATAACATATGCAAAATATACAGTTAATCATATCAGATAATCCACAGATAAACAAGTCAACCATTAGACTAAGCAAACACGGCCCTGCCGCCCCAGAACCCTTACCGCAGCCTGGGGTCTCGGTCCTCACCGCAAGGATCTCACACATATCCTCTGGGTCCCGGGCCCTGCCCTGACCATAAGCATCCCATGTGCTTAGTGTTACTTCCGGCTCCGCTGTCGTACCTGGCCTACGGCGCACTCGGCCCTTGCCGTTCATTTCATTATAATCATATATAGCATAAATCAAGCAACATTCAAACAAATGCCAATTTATTTAAATCTGCACCCTAACATGTAATGCAATATTGGGCCATGCCCGGCAATCATCTCATCATGCAACATGCAATATAGGGCCATGCCCGGCAATCACACTATGGGCCCACGCCCTATCCTACGGGTGTTATAGTTTTCTTACATGTATTCCGAGCCTCCTGATGCACTAAAGCCGCGAGCACGGTCCTCTAGCACGAGCCTCACCAACAACCTAGTCACAACACACAAGAAACATCCCTCAATACTAATCAACCCAAAACCACTTCCCGGGACCAATCCCGCACTCTCGGGACCTCTGAAACCTTACAACAACACCCCGGAGACATCCCCCGAACCCCCGGAGCAAAGGCCTAAAATTGCCAAAAATGTCAACCTGAAATTAGCATTGTGCCGCGGCACCCATCAGTCAGGGGCTCCCTCGCCGCGGCACGAAAAACCTGTGTCGCGGCACGCCTTCGCAGACCCAGAATTCTGGGTTTTCTCTTGCATTTTCTCCGAGCTAAAACCTTCCCAAATCATACCAAACCAATACCGAAACCCCAAAATCAATTTCAAACATCAAATAGACCATCTAACAACCCATAAACATCATCAAAGACATCCAAACACACAATCAAATCCCCAAAATCCACATCCTTGATTTCAATTTCAGAAAAATAAAAACTCAAAGTTCAAACTTAAACCATGCTCAAATTTCTTAACCCATAACATAATCAAGCCTTAAATGTGTACAAAATTCCTTACCTCATATGGAGAATCCATCCCTAAGCTTCCTTCATCTCCTAGGTCTCCAATTCAGCTCCTCCACTCATCTTCTTCTTCTTCATGCCCTAGCTTTTCCCTCTCTTTTCTCTTCTCTTCAAACTCTATCAAGACCAAAATGACTAAGCCCCAAACTGTGTACCCCATATAACCCAGCTGCCATTTATCTAATTCCCAACCAAATGACCATTTTGCCCCTCCTTGCCTAACCTTTCCTACCTAAACCTCAAGGGCACTTAAGTCCTTTCATTTCTATTTCATATCTACCATTTTCTATCTAGAACTTGTTACTCTCAGCAGTAACTAATGGTTACCCAGGTTACTCAATCACCAATAACCATACCCGCTAAATCTCAATCTTAACCATAAAATTCCCAAAGTACCCCTAGGCTCCTCCCGAGCCGGGTATAGAAATCTCGTTGTGACTCTTAAGTTAATTTTCTCTCTAGGACCGTCTCGGCACGTGCATCACAACAATAACACCACACTCGCGTGGTACAAATCACGGATTACAATTATCACATATATGCCCTCCGCGGGCTAAAATTACCAATTTACCCCTATCATGCAAACGGGGTCCACATGCATAATTATTTCACCTAACATGCATACTAACCACGTAGTCATGCATCTCAATGTTCAATTAGTTATATAACATGCTTTAAATCATAACCATGCATTAAACTCATAAAATCACACATAAATTCCATTATGCCCTCCAGGCACACTAATCAAGGCCCTTAAGCCTTATTAGCGATTTTGGGTCGTTACAGTTCTCTTCAAAGTAGTAGTTATGTCTAGTAGGGTTAATGGTCTAAGTCTTATAGATAGTTGGGTCGTTATAGTCGTTTGGGTTGTGTAACGCTCCAGCAACGTTTTAGAGATGTATGATGTCTGTCTTCTCAGACATGGTAGAAAAAGGTATAGAGATTTTCAAGGATGACTTTTAGTCTTTGGGTCCTCTTTTGATGGATGTTTGGCTAATTTGGAGATGGTTTTGAAAAGATGTTAGGAGTCAAACTTGGTATTAAATTGGGAGAAATGTCAATTTATGGTGACGGAAGGAATAGTCTTGAGCCACAAGATTTCACGCCATGGTATTGAGGTAGACAGGGCCAAGATATATACAGTAGAAAAGTTACCTCCAACGATGTCTGTTAAGGGGGTTCGTAGCTTTTTGGGCCACGCTGGATTCTATAGGAGGTTTATCAAGGACTTTTCAAAGATTTCGAAGCCCCTATCCACTCTACTCATGAATTGTATGGTGTTTGACTTTAATGATGAATGTTTAAGGGCATTTAACACGCTGAAGGAGAAATTGGCTTATGCTCCTATTATTGTGTCACCGGATTGGGATCTCCTTTTTGAGCTTATGTGTGATGCAAGTGACTATGCAGTGGGAGCGATGTTGGGACATCGTGTAGATAAGGTATTCAAAACTATTTACTATGCTAGTAGTACTCTTAATGATGCTCAACTTAACTATGCCACCACGGAGAAAGAGTTACTAGCCATAGTATTTTCCTTTGATAAATTCAGACCCTACCTAATTGGCAATAAGTTCATAGTGTATATGGACCATTCTGCAATAAAATACCTTATGACCAAGAAGGACGCTAAGCCACGCTTGATTTGTTGTGTCTTGTTGCTACAAGAGTTTGATTTGTAAATCTGTGACAAAAAGGGGATTGAGAATTTGGTAGTGGATCACCTATCGAGGCTTGAGAATGAGAATGAGGCTAGTGGAGTTCAAATTGATGATGATTTTCTGGATGAGCAACTCTTTGCTATGAGTAATGATGAAGGGGTTCCTTGGTTTGCAGATTATGCGAACTTTTTGGTTGCCAAGGTTCCACCTCTGGAGATGTCGAGAAAATAGTTAAGGTGTGTGCCCGAGGAGGAAATGCAATCTATATTGACTCACTATCACACTTTACAGTGTGGTGGTCATGTTGGTGCCACTAGGACAACAACGAAGGTCTTGCAATCAGGATTTTATTGGCCTACACTGTTCAAGGATGCCAATCTATTTTTAAAAAGATATGATCGTTTTCAAAGAACTGGGAACATCTCTAAGAGAGACCAAATGCCTATGACAGGAATCCTAGAGGTGGAATTATTTTATATGTGGGGGATTGATTTTATGGGGCCATTCCCGTTGTCATTTAATAATAAATACATACTCTTGGTTGTGGATTATGTATCAAAATGGGTGGAAGCTGCAACCACTCCTACAAATGATGGGAAGGTAGTATTGAACTTTATGCATAAGCATATTTTTACCAGGTTTGGAACTCCCCGAGCAGTCATAAGCGATGAAGGGAGTCATTTCTGCAATCACATTTTAACTGCATTATGTGCCCAATATGGAGTTTTCCACCGCACTACATTGGCCTATCATCCTTAAGAAAATGGCCAAGCGGAAGTATCGAATCGGGAAATAAAGAGTATACTTGAGAATAATGTGAATACGTCAAGGAAAGGCTAGTCAAAGAGGCTTGATGACTCCTTATAGGCATATAGAACTACTTCAAAACACCCATAGGGATGTCACCATATTGCTTGGTATTTGGGACGGTTTATCATCTTCCTGTGGAGCTTGAACATAGAGCATACTGGGCTGTGAAAAACTGAATGTGGTTATGTATAAAGCTGGAGAGAAAAGGCTCATGGACATGAATGAGCTAGAAGAGTTATGCAACGAGGCTTATGAAAATGCTAAAATATATAAGGACAAGATGAAGGCCTTCCATGACAAGCGTATCTTGTGTAAAGACTTTAAATCGGGGCATAAAGTGCTCTTATACAATTCAAGGTTTAAATTATTTCTAGGAAAGTTGAAATAGAGGTGGTCGGGACCTTTCACAGTGCTGGTATCACTTCCATATGGTGCAGTGCAGATACATAGCAAGAAGACGGGGCCTTTTAAAGTGAATGGTCAGCGGTTAAAGCACTATATTGAGCGCCAAGTAGAGAAGGCAAAGTCTGTAGTGATTTTAAGACCCCTTTGAGAGGGAAGGTACCGTATGGCTAAAAGACGTAAAAGACAGCGTTGTATGAGACATTCAAATGTTTTTATTTTTTATGTTTTATGTTTTGTTGGAACAATTTGGGTTTTAAGTTTTAATTTTAAGTTGTAATTTTGATTTTGCTTAAGTTTCAATTAGGTAGTACTTAGGATCCATGAAAATCGTGAAAAAAATATACTAAAAAAAATTCATGTGGAGGCCAAGTTATGACTTACTTTAGCTAAGTCGCAACTTCTGAGAATGTCAGGATCGAAGAAAATGAAAATGGGTCGCGGCATGCTCTTTAGAGTCGCGACCCTGGCGAAGTCAGAGAAGAGGAGACTTTATGGGTGAATTAGTGTTGCGACATGCTCATTAGGTCCGCGGCGCTTCCCAAAGTTATAGAATGGTGGCCATTCGAGGGGTGACACGGGCCGCGGCATGGAGTTTAAAGGGTCGTGGCATGGACATTGGACTGTTGTGACACTTGGGTTTGAGGCGTGGACTACAAACAGGCGGGTTGCGGCATGGAAAATCATGGGTCGTGCGCTCCCCCGTATCAGCCTATAAACCATTAATTACGAATTTCTCACCATTCCTAACCTTCAATCCATCAACCTAGCTCTAACATTCATCAAATCTCTACATTTGAAGAAAGGAGGAAGTTTGGAGGAAGACATACATTGGATCAAGATTTGTCTACATCAAGGGTTCTAGTCTTCTAAGGGCGAGTAAGTTTTATTATCATGCACTTTCATTGGAAAATCTGTCTTGGGTAATTTTGGGAGATCAATTTTTAAGGGGAGGTGCTGCCCAATTTTCTTAAACCCTAATACCAAAATTTTGAGATATGGCCACTAGGAAGAACCCATCTAGGGCAGCCACTACCAAGAAAAACAACAGTGTTTCCACATCCCACCAACCACAACCACTACCCGAGCCCATTCCACAACCACCCCTTCAAGTTGAGTATGATTCTTGAAGGTTCATTAATAAGGACGCTTTTGAGCATTATCAAAAGTGTTGTCTACAGGGACTCATTAAGGAGAGAGGTATGGAATATGAGGATTTTCCCTTCCATAACGACATTTATGAGACTATCAGACAAGAAATTCATGGGAGAAATTGGAAGACTTTTGTGGACAAGCAAATGACCAAGGTCAACTATCCAATGGTATATGAATTATATGCCAACTTTCTGGGTTCTAGGAATAGGAAGGTATTTTGTAGGGGGATTGAGGTGGAGTGTGATGTGGACCATATTGATGCTTTGTATCAAGGAAGGAGGATGAATACCATCGGTTGGTCACTTCCAGGAATATTGATTGAGACGATGTGAATGAAACTTTGGGTATTCCTGGATCCCAATTTGTGATGCAAGAGGGGCAGCCAAAGACTTTTAGGAGATACCAAATGAATAGGGTAGCCCACGCTTGGATGCTATTCGTGAGTGCTTGGCTTATTCCTAATACTCACCTATCTTATGTTGGGATTGACCGGTGCTTATTGATATATGCCATTATGAAGGGTCTCTCGATGGATATTGAGAGAGTGATACGGTTTAGTATCTGTGATTTGTGCTGCCTCCATACTACTACTGGATTGGGACATGGGTCTATGATCATGAACCTGTGTGGGATATGGGAGGTGCCAGCGTACTCGAGTGACTATTATATGAAAGGTATAGGGCCTATTTATCGACCCATCGTGCACAGTTTTCAGCCACCTTTTGTGGAGCCTACAGTACCACAACCTCGTGGGGCACAAGCTGAGGAAGGAGAACAAGAAAATGCCCAGGGTAATGTGCATGCTCCACAGCCAGAAGAAGAGGCAGTCAAAAGAGAGAAACCACCATATTTGTCTTTACAACCGCCGAGCGACTTTAACACCACCCGCCTTGATTACATTATTAGACAAGGACAACACACTCACCAGTACTTGAGTGCTTTCCATGACTACATGAGGGGGCGGGTGGACCAGGATAATGAAGTTCTATATCGCACAACCAACAATGAAGTGGACCAGAATTTCTATCAATATCTACCACAGTGGAGGCCATTTGATGAACCACCACCATTTTGAGATGATTCATAGCAGGTAAGTCTTCTTTCCTTAACTTTTATAAACATTGGGGACAATGTTTAGTTTAAGTTTGGGGAGGGGAGGGACTTAAAAATTTGTGTGTTTGTTGTTTGTCTCTGTTTTTAGAGTATTTTTCTGTGAATATTTATGTCTTTGTGTTTGTGAAAATGTTGTGCGTCATTGTCTTGTTTTATGTCATTTTAAGTTATAAGTTTGAGTCTAACGTGAATTTATTGTGAACCATGATTGTCAATGAAGATAAAGTGAATGATAGATTGTATAATTCAAAGAAAATGAATTCATGAAAATTTGTGTAATTGGCTAACTACTTTTGTATTTCACTTTAGTGTGCCAACATATTTAGAAAGCATTTTCATGCTCTGTGAGTTGTATAGTTGAATTTCTTGATGCATATTGAATGGATTTGTGGATTGTATAGTGGGAATTTGTAAATTCTAAAACTTGCTTATTTGTTATTTGAGGTGAAATAATACATCATGCTTGTTTGGAAAAATGATTTAGGCCATTTTTGGATCGTTTGAGTCTTTCTTGCCAACCCTGAAATTTATTTTCCATTGATCATCCTTGTTGAGCCTAATATTGTACCCTTTTGTTCTAAGCCACTAATAAAGCCCAATAATTGAAACCTTGATATAAATCCTTCCCTAAAGATACTATGATGCACATGATGACAATATGGTGGGGATTTGTATTGGGGTCATTTGGGAAAGTTAGTGTAATTCTAAAAAGAATAGAGAGAGTATATGTACAAAAATTGAAAAAGATTTATATATATATATGAACTACACTCCCAACATATAAAAAGAAATAAGTTCGGGGGAGTGTAGTTAGTATCTTTTAAGAAAAAAAAAAGAAAGAATAAAAACATATATCTTTCTCTAGATCAAGAAAAAAAAAATTATTGGGGGGTTTATTAATTGGGTGGTAGAAAAAGGTCATGTGCATGTGGTAACTTTGATCTTAAAAATTCTTTCTCACCCACCATTACTAAGCCTAACCTTACAAGCCAATAAAAGCCTATTGATTTCTAAGCATGTTTTGGTGTATATTAGTGGAGAATGGAAAATAAGTAAGAATATGGGATACATAATTAGTTAGCGATTTGCATGGTTGAAATTCGATATGTATTGATAAATTACTATGTTACTTGTTGAGCATGATTAGGTTGTCTTAGATGTTTATAGGTTAAAGTGTTTTAGAATAGCAGTTGACTGAAAAATTGGGTTAAGATTAATGCTTAGTAGTTTTATGAGAATTATGTGATTTACGTTCATGATTTGGAGGCACAAAAAATTGTGGTTCATGCAGGTTCATGTTAAAAGTTGTGTTGTGCCTTGTTTAGTGTTGTTTTCATGAGTTGAGTCCTTTCCTCGAGGGCGAGCAAAGAGTTAGTTTGGGGGAGTGTGATAACTCCATTATAGTGTCGTTTTAGGATGTGTTTTTATGGTAATCTTGAGTCTTTTGTTTGTTTTGTGCAAGATTACACTTGTGTTTGTCTTTGTTGTAGGTCGGTGCCATGAATCCTGAGTTGTAATGCCCTGGTTAACCATGGCCGTTACATTGTGTGTTTAAAATAGTGCTTAACTTGCTAAACAAGTCATTTGGACTTAAATATGTAATTAAAGACCAAGTCAAGGTTGTATATTAAAAAGTTTGGTCAACAAAATGATTATTTTTCATTAAAATACTATGTTTATACATGGGATCCCAAAAATCAGTTACAGACTTATAAAAGACAAATAAATACAAATTACCGTCCTAAGCGGCAAAACAGGGTTCAACCCTAGTTCCTCCTAGGTTATCTCAGCTGTGGCGACAAGCAGGCTGCATATGTACACACCGCCCTTGAAGCTCTCCAACTCATGGTGGTCCGGATATCCTTTTCCTTACCTGCACAACATAGCACCTGTGAGCCAAGGCTCAGCAAGAGAACTTAAATCAAAAGGCACAAATGAGCAACAATATATAAACAGTAAAGTCAAATCAATAAACTCAATCAACAACAGGATATATGCAACAAACTCACAGTAATATTCAACTCAATCAAATGCATAAACAAATCTCATCAACCAATACAAATTGTTAAGTGCAAGCAACACTTGTATTTATTGTATAATGTTCAGGCCCGGTGCCCTTATGCCGTGCTGCGTTCCGCACGCTTGCTATCGACCCCCAGCACCCTTAGGCCAGCCTTTACAACAGATATAATCACAAAATATACATTGCACAACAAGCAATCAGAGGTAGCAGATACAAGCATGCCTATCCAGATATTCTCATATACAAATATGTACACAATCATAACATATTCATTAACAGGGGTCTAAGCCCCATCCACAACCCGGGTGCAGTTTTCTTACCACAAGTCCCGAGCAGCTAGCGTATGGCAGCCCCGAGCACGATCTCTATCCCTGAGCCCTTGCGGTATAACCTAGTCACAATGTATTAATAAATAACCATTAAAACCTAAATCGATTACAAACTTCAAAATAACATACTAGCCTCTGGGACCTCGAATTCTACTCAACAGTGTAGTATAATCTCTCTCGAGCACTTAGGTTTGAGTTCCCGAGCTTAAAAATCAGTTTTGGATATTTTCTTCAATTAGAGTCGCGACCTAGCCCCCTAGGGTCGCGGTGCGCTACGGGTCAGAGCCTAAATCTCTCTCTCCTGGGGGTCCTTGATGTTGCCCAGGTGCAACATTAGGGACCCCCAGGCCTTCTTACGCACACGAGTCGCGACGCTTGAAGAACAGGGTCGCGGTTCGAGCCCAAAAACCCAGAATAACCCAGCATTTCCCCTACGTTTCTTTGACCTAAAAACCATTTGAATTCACCCGAGATATAAAACTAAAGCCAGAATTGAACCTCACAAGCATTCTCAAATACTATAAACAACACATAAATCCTCAAAATCAAGCCAACACATTACCGAAGCCTAAAATCCAACCTTGAGTTCAAAACTCAAGAACACCAAAACCAAGCTTAAAAATTCAATAAGAAAAGAGGAATTTTCTTACCCCTACTATAGATTATGACCCTGATTTTATCCTCCAGTGATCCTAGCTCCAATTCCAGCTTGAATTCACAAATTTCCAACCTCTTCCCTTCCCAAATGATCAAACCCACCAAGGCACCAAGAAGAGGAGAAAAAACCCACTAGGGAGGGAGAGAAAGGTAGTTTGATGTTTTTTGGTGGATTCCTGAGGTTTCCCTAAGCTTATCCCTCACACAAAAGTCTAAATTACCCTCTAACTTATCCTTAGCCTCTTATTTCCCTTGAGGGAAAACCCATCATTTACCGTAATTCCCGCTAATCCTCAAGTGGTTCTATAAGTTCCCAATTAATCCCAACGTGCCAAACTAATCACCAAATAATTGTTCGTTAACCAATAAATCCCAAATATATGTTAAGTTTCCCAAAATACCCCCAGGCTCACCCCGAGTCGAGTATTTGACCCCGTTGTGACTATTCCGCTAATTCGCTCACTAGGATCGCCTCGGACCACACATCTAAAATATATCCACATAATAATGTGGCCTCGATCATTTAACACATATAATCACATTTATACCCTCAACGAGTCAAAATTCAAAATATGCATGTATTGACAAGAACGTGCCCACATGCATATTTAATACACATAAACATGCATATATAATCACATTACCATGTAAATAAGGTATGCCACGTAGTCACACATTTACTTGATTAGTTCCACATATATATCCTATTATGCCCTCGAGGCACCATAATCGAGGTACTTAGCCTTAATAGTGAATTTGAGACGTTACAACTATCCCCTCCTTATTGAAATTTCATCCTCGAAATTTATTCAAACGTCTCAGGACTCCAATCCCAAAAATTTGACTATATCCTCAGAGTCTAGTCTTTTACCTTGTTATCTCTATGTAACACCCTCTCAAGAGTGACAGTCTCATTATGTAAGACTTTATCTCTTTTATCCAGAATTTCCGTTGGCTTTTCCTTACAAAGTAAATTCCACTGAAATCCTAGGGTCTCCTCACCCCATCAACGGTAATACGTAACACTTCCTTCCTTGAAATTGGCACCAGTAACACCTTGTGAGCCTCCACCCATATTGGGGTAAGGCTAATATGTAGACCCGTGGCCTAGTCCTTAGTAGGATCTCAAAAGTCTATCAAATATAGAGTCAAAACTCCTCTTTCTTTCCCAAACTATCTTATCTTTTTAGTCCACAATATTCGGAGAAGTACAAGGTCTCAAGTTTTGGAACCCCACGTTCCCGGATTTAAATTTGTGAACTCTTATGTCCTTTTAATAAAGCAGACTCTCCAGCCCTAACAATCCCTAATAACTTTATTAGTCCTCCAGACTAATTCTAAACCACAATAGTTTTGGTCTCTCATTTTATTTCTCAAAACGAGTACTTCTCGTTCCCTGTCTCACTATATCTTATTCAGAGTCTTTCTAGCCATTGATCGCCATTCATCATCGTGATAATCTAATCAAGGGACCGTCTTTGTCTCAACATCTCGAAGACTTACTAATTTGAGTTAAAATTCTTAAAGTCTATGTCATTCCTTCATATTGTCAGTCTGTTTGAAGATAACCAATTGTTGGGAATTGTGCCATTAAAGCAATTGTAGTAGACTATTGTTTTAATGAAATAAATGAATGAATTGAAGTATTTTATATATGTAGCTTATGTACTATATTATTGCTAATAATATTAAGTAAATGTCATAAAATTCCCAAGTTCATCTATGTGGTCGCAATCTCATATTGATATGAGAGGATCGAGATTGAGATAATGAACTTAAATAGTTCGCAGTAAAATAAAGTTATGGAATCTTTAGATTAATTACTGCTAGTACGGTCCACTAGTATTATGAAGGCATGTGACCTAAAATCGGATTACTAGTGTAGTAGGACATTTTAGTGGATGTACTTTGCATGTTGAGAGGGTGTAGAAATGCATCAAATGTGATTTAATAATACTTATTTAAATATCGTTTCGTAGTATTATAAAACACATCAACTGATGATCATATACAAACTGATCTTAATCCTGAAGTTACTATGAACTCCTATATATGTCACTTGATCATTTGATTCATGCATTACGGATTGTCAGAATGATCAGGCTAAGAACTAAAGTTTTGGGGACTCAATGATGTATATGGCTGGGGACATAGCTTAACAAGTATGGAATCTATACCTTCTTATAGATTGAATGATGATTCCCTATTGGATTGGCTTTTGGAACTAAAAAGGATATTGACATCAAATTCATAATCAGGTTATGAATCAACCTTCACTAGTAAAGTCAATAGTACATTAGGAATCAAGATATAATTAAAAGGGTAAGACGGTAATTTTATTCCCACTTAATTATGAATCATCAATAGAGGATTAATTTGTATGTAATGATTATATCAATGGACACTTTATGGTTACAATAAAGTACTCAGTAAATATATGTCTTTAAATCTCAAGAGTTCAGTCTCATATTTATAGTGGAATAATCATAAGATTAATAAATATGATTATTGAATCAAAGAGTTTTGGTTAATAATCTTTTATTTATTGGAGCTTGGAATTATTGGTCCATAGGTCCACGGGGCGACTCTATCAACACTAATCAAGGTAAGAGTTGATACAAGGGTTAAATTGTGAATGGGCTTGAGAGAATATTTATTCTTTAGGATAAATGTGCAATTATATGATAATTGAAGTTTCACGATTTATTATTGCATTAGTGCAATTTTTGAAATTGTATGGAAATATAATAAATTGATTTTAATCAATTATTTTATTTAAGTGTGAATAGATAAATATGGATAGTCAAAATTGTTTTTTATTATTATATTTATTTAATTAATAATAAGATAATAATGGAAATTCAAATTTTGAATTTTGAAATTTAAGTTGTTATATTTTCCTTGAAAATATGATACCTTAGTTGAATATCTAATTATTAATTAATTAAAATAAAAACACATGAAAAAAATCAAAATCCCATTTTTCAGGGATAGGCCACACGCATAGGGCTTGGAATACTCTATGTGTGTGTCACATCTGATATTATCAGATATTGGATCTTATCTAACAATAAGGTCAAATGTTATATGCTTGCTAGTATGAGCGATGTGGTCAGAAAGAAGTTTGAAACTGTTGAAACAGCCTATGAGATTTTGGAATCTCTACAAGGCATGTTTGGCCAACAATCTAATAAGTGCAGACATGATGCTACTAGAAGCTTCATGAATATGAAAATGAAGAAAAATGTTTCTGTCAGAGAACATGTCCTAGACATGATCAACATATTGCACGATGCAGGAATCCATGGTGAGACCATTGATGAGAGAACTCAAGTAAGTGTGATACTTGAATCTCTCACACCAGCTTTAGCGACATACAACCAACTATGTTATGAACAAGTTGGAGTACAATATGACCCAAATGCTGAATAAGTTGCAAACTTTTGAATCTCTAAACAAAAGTTCCACTAAAGCTGAGGAGGCAAATGTTGTTGAATCCAAGCCTTCCTCTTCAAATGGTAATACAAAGAAAATGAAGGGTGGCCAAGGAAAGGACAAACAACCAGAGAAGACCAACAAGTCTTCCAAGAAGAAAAATTCTGCAACGAACTCCAAAAGGAAGGCACCGAATGGAGCATGCTTTCATTGTGGAGTTGACGGTCATTGGAAAATGAATTGTCCTTGTCAAAGAAATTGAAAATACAGAGAAAAAGGAGGGTACTAACGTTTAATACAGTGGTGCTGAATGAAGCAATCCCAAGAAAGATTTTATTGTTACATTGCTTTTATCAATTCTGTTATGTAATGGTTGCAATATTCCCTTCTCTGTACATGTGTCTATTTCCATATGGGTTTGTTATTGACTTCTTGTAATTGCTCTATTATATAATGAGAAGTACCCTGCTCATAATCATTTGAGCTGATTCAATCCTTTTCTGCATATTTCTCTATATCTTCACTTAGTATCAGAGCTTTACAGGTCGTTGGCCATGTCGACCGGCGAGAGTCAGACTCCATCAACCCAGCCGGAGAAGACCGGTCCTGGTAATGTCAGCAATGCTCCTGGAGGATTGACTGTGCAGCAGCATCTTGCAGGATCTTCAATGGTGACTCCCTTTAGTACCACACTGAGTCAACCATTCTCTCTCAAACTCAATCGATACAATTTTTGTTTGTGGAAAACAATGGTTTCCACTATCGTTCGCGGCCATCGTCTAGATGGATATCTTCACGGCCTTCGTGCATGCCCAACTCAGTTTCTTCAAGTCGAGAAAACCACTGACGACGGTGTCGATTCCTCCGAACAGGTTCTCAATCCTGAGTACGAATCCTGGATAGTCTGCGACCAACTTCTTATGGGGTGGTTATATGGTTCCATGACTGAGGGCATTGCCTCGGAAGTCATGGGTTGCAACACTGCGGCTCAACTCCGGACTGCACTCGAAGAGCTCTATGGAGCTCACTCTTGTGCCCACATGGATGATCTGAGGACTAAAATACAGACTACACGCAAAGGGGCCACCTCCATGATCGATTACCTCAAACAGAAGCGAATCTGGGCCGATTCTCTTGCCTTAGCAGGGGAACCATACCCTGAAAAGCATCTCCATGCTAATGTCCTCTCAGGTTTGGATATCGAATACTTATCCATTGTTTGTTTGCTTGAATCTCGTCCTCATCTTACATGGCAGGAACTACAAAGTTCTCTTCTCAGTTTTGATGGTAAACTGGAGCGTTTTCATTCTGTCAACACCTCTAGTCCACTCCTAAATTCCTCAGGATCTCTCTCAGCCAATCTGGCCTAGCGACCGTTTTCTTCCAACTCCCCTCGTTCTTAGGGCACTCACTATAACTCTGGTCGAGGTTCTGGCACTCATCCTCCTCATTCACAGGGCCGAGGTTACCAAGGTCAAGGTGCACGGTCGGGTCGTGGCTCTAGACCCACCTGCCAGGTTTGTGGCAAGTATGGGCATGCTGCATTTGTTTGTTACAACTGATATAATGAGTCGTACATGGGTCAGCCGCCCTCTTTGGACAATTCTCCACTCAAAGATAAACAACAACAACTGACAGCTCTCATTGCCACACCACAGACACTGATGAAAACTGGTATGCCAATAGTGGGGCGACCAATCATTTGACTGCTGATGGGGATAAGCTGTCTAACAAATTAAACTATGGTGGTAAGGAACAGATTATTGTTGGTGATGGTAGGAAATTGACTATTCAACCTACTGGTACTGTTTCTATTGATATTTCTGCAACTACTCGCTTGTTATTAAAAGACTTGCTTCATGTTCCTACTATTACTAAGAACCTTATCAGTGTTTCCAAATTGACTCGTGATAATCAAGTCTCAATTGAATTCTTTCCTGGTTTTTGCTGTGTGAAGGACTTGCAAACAAGGACGGTGGTGCTGGAAGGAACACTTAAAGATGGTCTTTACCAACTCAGCTCTGCCTTCTCTCATCCTTCATCCTCTCACCCCTTTCCACCAAGATCATACTCTGCTGTCAACACACATTCCCAGTCCGATAGTCCCTCTACTGTTTCCTTAAAAGATACATGGCATCGCCGTTTAGGTCATCCCTCCGTTTCCGTTTTAAATCAAGTGTTAAAAGTGTCTAATGTAAAACACACAGTCAATGAAAAACACTCTTTTTGTGATGCTTGTCAATTTGGGAAATCCCATGCTTTACCCTTTAAGAATTCTCAATCTAGAGTTAACAATGTGCTTAATTTAATACACACAGATCTCTGGGGTTCAGCCCCTGTGGCCTCCCACATTAATTTCAGATATTATATACATTTTGTTGATGACTATAGCTGATACACTTGGCTCTTTCCACTAAAACAAAAATCTGATGCACTTGCAGCTTTTACTCAATTTAAAACATTAGTTGAGAATCAATTTGACCGCAAAATCAAACAACTTCGCACAGATTAGGGTGGGGAATATCAGGCTTTTACACGGCTTGTGACTGCACATGGTATTGTATTTCATCATCCTTGTCCTCACACCTCTGAACAAAATGGTAGGGCTGAGAGAAAACATAGGCACATAGTTGAAATGGGTCTCACTTTACTTGCACAAGCTCAAATGCCTTTAAAATACTGGTCTGAAGCATTTCAAACTGCCGTGTATCTCATAAATAGGCTGCCAACACCTATTTTGTCTAACAAGTCCCCTTATGCTGTATTGTTCTCCAAAGTGCCCGATTATGCATTTCTAAAGGTGTTTGGTTCAGCATGTTTTCCTTGTTTAAGGCCCTATCAAAGTCATAAGTTTCAATTTCACACTATTAAATGTGTGAATCTTGGGTATAGTGAGGTCCATAAAGGGTACAAATGCTTAAGTCCTCATGGGCGCATTTATTTGTCTCGACATGTTGTTTTCAATGAGCTTGAATTCCTATTCCATCATGGTTTTGCCAACACTCACAGACTAGAAACTGAACTCATTTGAAATACACCTCACTCTTGGCTTT
Organism: Humulus lupulus; assembly: GCF_963169125.1. Taxonomy (NCBI): domain Eukaryota; kingdom Viridiplantae; phylum Streptophyta; class Magnoliopsida; order Rosales; family Cannabaceae; genus Humulus; species Humulus lupulus. The sequence goes on along the minus strand of NC_084797.1, from coordinate 15,356,966 downwards.
CTCTTCCTGTTTTTTTTCCTCATACAGGTCCCTCCATTCCTCCATCTCGTGTTCCAGCACCACCGCCTATCTGCTCTTCCCCAATGCCTCGGGTAAGTACTCCTCTGCCTCCTTCCAGCACTGGTTCTCCAATATCATCTTGTCCACTTGATTTTGAAACTGCCACTATATCGCCTATTGTCTCTTCTACTTCTTCTGTTGCTCCAGAGATTCCAGCATCCACTCATCCTATGATAACCCGCGCTAAAGCTGGCATTTTTAAGCCCAAAGTCTTCCTTGGTCAATCACGGTTTTCTTTTTCAGATCATGAACCAGTCTCAGTTGCTGATGCACTTCGACATGAGGGGTGGAAAACTACTATGACAGATGAGATTTTTGCCTTGAACAGAAACCGCACCTGGGTTATTGTTCCTCCACATCCTCAGTATAATGTTGTTGGTTCTAAATGGGTGTTCAAACAGAAATGGAATCCAGATGGAAGCTTCCAAAGATTCAAGGCTCGTCTTGTGGCGAAAGGTTTTCACCAACGTCCTGGCATAGATTTTGGTGAGACGTTTAGCCCAGTAGTAAAGGCTTCAACAGTTCGGGTTGTACTCACTTTGGCTGCTACGTATGACTGGGAAGTAAGGCAAACGGACATCAATAATGCATTCTTAAATGGGACACTAGATGAAGATGTGTATATGACACAACCTCAAGGTTTTGAGGTTCCTGGAAAAGAACACTATGTGTGTAAACTCCAAAGATCACTTTATGGCCTTAAACAAGCACCAAGAGCCTGGTATGATCAACTTTGAACTACACTTCAGCAGTGGCATTTTGAAAACTCTAAGGCTGACTCTTCATTCTTTATGCTCAAGGAACCTAAATTTGTCATTATGGTGCTTGTATACGTGGATGATATCATTATCACAGGAAATAACAAGGCTGAAGTTCACAGTTGCATCACCAAACTCAACAATACTTTCTCTCTAAAAGATCTAGGACCCTTGCATTACTTCCTAGGCATAGAAGTATTTAGAGATGATACTGGTTTTCATTTATCACAGAGTAAGTATATAGGAGAACTGCTTCAAAAGGCAAAAATGGAACATGTGAAACCTTGTGTAACACCAATGGTTGCTGGAAAACCATTGTCAATCTCAGATGGAGAACCACTTGTTCAGCCTACTGTCTACAGGAGTATTATAGGAGCATCGCAGTACCTAAGCCACACCAAACCCGATATATCATTTGCAGTAAATAAATTAAGTCAGTTTCTTAAAAGTCCCACTGTTGTACATTGGAATGCAGCTAAGAGAGTACTCAGGTATCTAAAAGGAACCATTCATCATGGTCTTCATTTCTCTCCAAGTAATTATCTCAATTTAATCGGGTTCTCAGATGCCGATTGGGCATGTTTCCCAGATGACAGAAAATCAGTTGCAGGGTACTGTGTATACTTAGGAGATTCTCTAATTTCATGGTCCTCTAAGAAACAAACCGTGGTAGCACGCTCAAGCACAAAATCAGAGTATCGAGCATTAGCTTAATTAGCTGCTGAACTGACTTGGCTGGAAGGTTTACTGTGTGAGATGAATTTCAAACTTACAGCAACTCCTGTTATATGGTGTGATAACATGAGTGCTTGTGCACTTGCTTCTAACCCTATCTATCATGCTCGCACGAAACATATCAAGCTTGACATTCATTTTGTAAGAGACAAGGTTCTATAGAGGAAGCTAGAAATCAAATATGTGCCTTCACATGATCAAATTGCAGACTGTTTAACAAAGGGACTGTCACTAGCACATTTTCAATTCCTTATAAGCAAACTCAATGTAGTTCCAGCTCCATTTCGCTTGAGGGGTGGTGTCAAAGAAATTGAAAATACAGAGAAAAAGGAGGCTACTAATGTTTAATACAGTGGTGCTGAATGAAGCAATCCCAAGAAAGATTTTATTGTTACATTGCTTTTATCAATTCTGTTATGTAATGGTTGCAATATTCCCTTCTCTGTACACGTGTCTATTTGCCTATGGGTTTGTTATTGACTTCTTGTAATTGCTCTATTATATAATGAGAAGTACCCTGCTCATAATCATTTGAGCTGATTCAATCCTTTTCTGCCTATTTCTCTATATCTTCACTGTCCTAAGTACCTGGCTAAACTAAAAGACAAAAAGAAGGGTAAATTTGATTTACTTGTTTTAGAATCTTGTTTAGTGGAAGGTGATTTTTCATCTTGGATAGTTTATTCCGAAGCCACTAACCATGTTTGTTTTTCTTCGCAAATTCTTAGTACTTCAAGGAAGGTGGCTCATGGAGAGGAGACCATGATAGTTGGAAGTGGTCAGGAGATCTCAGCAGCTGAAGTTGGAAAAGCTCTCCTAGATTTTGGTAATAATAAGTTGATAAATTCATCTCATTCTTTTGCATGAATCCTATCTTATGCTCATTCGGACACTCTGTCACGAGTCATAATATAACGGGACATGGTGACCAATATGGTTACCAATAAGTCTCGTGAACAATGTCCCAAAATCACCAACTGCTTTGTAGATTTCCTCCTTTAGATTAAATTGTAGAGCCAACGGACCTTTATTTTCATTGACGAGCTACTGAGAATTTTTAAAACGAGACCAACCTCTTCTTTTCACGGCAGCCGCTGCATATTTTAATTAAACAATAAAATTAAATTGAATAAAATAATAACAATTTTTCATTTATTGATAAAGCATAGATTAATTATTGTATATTACCTGTCTCACAAGAAGTAGGCACTCGTGTAGGATCTGGAGGAGGATCACCCGCTCCATCACCGCCATGAGAACGAGCAACAACAACAGACATATCTTTATAGTTTATATAATTATTAAATTAAAATCAGTTATAAAATAATAGTAATAAAATGTAGAGCATTTTTTATTAAAATTTTGGTAATGCATTTAAAACTATTGAAGAACAAACATTGTTGAGAAAAGTCATATATTGATTTAAAAGTCTTGAAATTAAAACATACACATTAAATATACAATAAGAATATGCATAAGAAAATATTATTCCTCATCAATGTCAATTCTTACATCATCATCTGTACTTTCTAAATCATCTTCACTATTTTCATCATCATCGTCATTAATGAAATCATCATCCACAACTAGAACAGATCGAGACGTTTCCCCATTAATGTTGGTGTGACCAGGTCAATCCAATTGCATAACTCCAACTCTCCTAATTCCACAGTGAGTACAAAATTTGATGAAGTACTATAACGCCCTACTTCCTTAGAGTCGTTACTAAGTGAGTTTAAAAACGTGCATTCAACTCGCTAATCGAGGTTTTATGTCAAATAGTGTAATTAAGCCATAAACAGAGTAGAAACTTTAGAAATAATTCCATTTCATTGAAAATTATAAAAGTTTAAGACTTGGGATCCCAAAATACAGTTTAGAAATATTTACAACATATAAATTGAACCAAGTCGACTAAACGACAAAATCTAGGTTTATTTACAATCATCTCCCAAAATCCACTGGCTGTGGCAGCCAGGCAGGCCAAACATGTACACGCCACTTCATGCTTGCTACACTCATGGTTGGTTGACTTTCTCCTTGCCCTTACCTGCACCACAGAGCATATGTGAGCCAAAGCCCAGCAAGAAAACCCACAAACAGATAACATATGCAAAACATACACCAAGTACATAACTGGCCATCAATAGGCTAAACACATACGGCCAAGCCGTCCCAAGCACTTTACCAGGCCCTAGGTTCGCGGTCTACACCGTGAGGATATCCCAGATATCCTTTAGCGACTCATCCTAGCAACTCGCACTCCACGTGCTCAACGCTGCTCCCGGCCCCTTGCCGTACTTGGCCTTGCACTCAACGTGCCTAACGCTGTTCCTGGCCCTTTGCCACTCCCAGCCCCTGCCAACCTCGGTCTATACCGTTCCCGGCTCTTGCCGACCATTCAAATAATTGCATTCATAGCATAATAAACAAATACTTAATACTAGCAAATTCAATCAAAGGGCTACGCCCTGCAATCCAAACACTTTGGGCTCAGCTCTGCATACAAGCTCTATGGGAACAAGGGTTTTCTTACCTAAGTACATAACTGGCCATCAATAGGCTAAACACATACGGCCAAGCCGTCCCAAGCACTTTACCAGGCCCTAGGTTCGCGGTCTACACCGTGAGGATATCCCAGATATCCTTTAGCGACTCATCCTAGCAACTCGCACTCCACGTGCTCAACGCTGCTCCCGGCCCCTTGCCGTACTTGGCCTTGCACTCAACGTGCCTAACGCTGTTCCTGGCCCTTTGCCATTCCCAGCCCCTGCCAACCTCGGTCTATACCGTTCCCGGCTCTTGCCGACCATTCAAATAATTGCATTCATAGCATAATAAACAAATACTTAATACTAGCAAATTCAATCAAAGGGCTACGCCCTGCAATCCAAACACTTTGGGCTCAGCTCTGCATACAAGCTCTATGGGAACAAGGGTTTTCTTACCTAAGTACCGAGCTCACCGAGCACCAATATCCCGAGCACAGTCCTCTAACTTGAGCCTCACCGAAACCCTAGTCACAACACATTAACAAAATCCATTCATCAAGTTCTAATCCATTAAATAACTTTGAGCCATAACTCTAACCTTCAGAACCTTGAATTCTATCAATCTGGGTGATAAAATCCATCCCGAGCTTTAACCACTGAGTTCCCAAGCCTAAACACACTTAAAAGCACAAACTGGAACTAAGAGTTGCGGCCCTACCCACAAGCGTCGCGGCTAGCCTCGAAACAGAGGCTAGCACCTCCCTGTAACACACACGGACCGCGGCGCGCATCACCAAGCGTCGCGGCGCGCCTCAAGCTTCTCGGCCTCTCATGGTCGCGTGCGCACACGGGCCGCGGCATGCCCCTCCTAGGGCCGCGGCCCTAGCCTCCAAACCCAGAAATCTTCATCTTTTCCTGCATTTTCCTCAACCCAATTCATCCTATAACCAAGCTAACAGTTCCAGATAATCAACACAAAGTTTCTAGCCCAGTTTCAACATCAAAACCCATCAAAACCTGCTCCAAAAACCCAACTAAAACACCTAAGAACATATCAAATTCCACTCACATGCATACCCTAAGAACATAGCTGAAATTCAAACTTAATTCCCATAGTTTGAGCTTACCTTTGCTGAGTTTTGATTCAGAGTTGATTCCCCTAGTTCCCAACCTCAATTCCTCAAGCTCCAAGCCCTGATTTTATGGTTAGAGACTCCCCAAGCTCAGCTTCACTCCTTAGTTCTTGACTAATGGCCACCCAAAGCTTATTTCCCTTGAGTTTATCTTAGAGAGAAAAAGTAAGAGAGGGTATACAATTAACTCCAGCTGAGAATGAGAGAGAGAGAGATGTCGGTTTCTACAAGTCTCCAAATAATTCTTTTCTTTTGTTTTATTTAACTTAATCTATGTGGTTACCTCAAGGCTCGGGGTGCCGAAAACGTCCCCAAGGGCAAAATGGTAAATTTCCCCAATATTCCCTCCTAGACATTCTATCCTCAAATATATCTCCAAATATTTATTTTCACAACCCGATAACCCCATAACACATCTAATACCCAAATTACCCCTCGACTCGCCCCGAGTCAGAATCTCAACTGTGTTGTGACTTTCTGGCTAACCACTTCCCAGGACTGTCTCGGATCATGCTGCACAGACATATCACATATATATAGCATTTATCACATTTATACCCCTAATATCCAGACGGGGCCCACATGCACATTTAACTCAACTAAACATGCATCATTATCATATATTCACATAAATCCACATATTAACATATTAAATCATTTATTGCCCTGCCGGCACACTAATCAAGGCCCTAAGCTCTATTAGCAAATTCGGATCGTTACAAGTACTATCATGCACGACATCAACCTCGTTATCATCATCGATACTCAGATGATCCCAGATCTTTCGATGACTGACTTCTTCTACTACCCTCCAATTTTTGTTTCTTGAAGGATCTTCCAAGTAGAAAACTTTTTTTGCTTGAGTTGTGAGAATAAACTGCTCATTCTTGTACCATTCAGAATTAATTGTGATACAGTTATGTTATTCTCAGTCACATTTTGAACCTTGCTTGCATCAGTGTTGAGCAATTTGCATCAAAACAATACTACCGAGTAACCATGGTATAGCATAACTCTACAATCTCCTCAAGTTGTCCATAGAAAGTGAAATCATTGGTTCCTGGCGCCGAAACTCCACTATTTTGAGTGGTACATCTTTCGTCATGACTATGTACCAAAAATTTCACACTATTAACAATGCAAGTAATGTAGGAGTATGCATTTTGATTGGACTCGTTTGCTAAAGCAAATAATTCATCAATACACTCAGTTTCACAGATGACCCATCTATAGAGTATGACACATAAAAAGAAAACACAATGAGAGGAATATTAATCGATTTGAATTTTGTAAGAATTTACAGTTTCGATAATTTACCTTCAATTTAAACCAACTAGGGAAATATTTTTGAAGATTTATCTTTGAATTTTCTCGAAGGCATTCATTGTATAGCACAAGGATTATGGTAAGATAATAGTTGGCTATAAATTAAATTTAATGAATTCATATATGTGTTGAGCTACTGACTCCATATATGGTTGGATTTCAGGGCAAATGTTGAGTACAAACCACTCCGCTTCTTTTCGATGAAGAGAAGATAGTCATGGGATATGATTTTCTTTTGGCTACTTGGACGATATTGTGATTCAAAAACTAACAACTGTCTTTTTGGAATAACAATATCCGCATTTATTTATGGACGATTAAATTTAGTCTCTACGCCCTTAAGATATTGCGAACAGAAAGTCAGAGCTTCATTGGCAACATAACCCTCCACTATAGAACCTTCAAGGGGCACCTTATTCCTGACATAATTTTTCAACCTCTCCACATATCGCTCAAACAGATACATCCCCCTCATGTAAACTTGTCCTTCAAGGATAGCTTCTTGCGGTAAATGAAGAATTAAATGAATCATTGTGTCAAAAAAGTCTAGAGAAAAAATTAACTCCAACTTGCACAAAAATTGTATCACTTGATCTTCTGCATTCTCCATGTCCTTAAAATTGTATCACTCGAACTCCTACATGCAACAGACGTTGCATAATAATGTGACAATCATGGGATTTCAACCCAACAATGTTGCCATCATTGTGAGTTTCTTTCTTGGAGAAATTTGAACCAAAGCCACCAGGATGTCTAACTCCTTTTATGAACTGACAAAACAAATGTCTATCATCCAGTGTGAAAGAGTACATAAGATGTGGTTTGATCAACTTCATACCGTCCTCCTTGAGGTACTACTCTTCTCGAATACCCCAATTCTTCAAGTGTACTCGTGCATTGGTGGTGTCTTTAGATTTCTCATTCATAAGAAAAGTACCGAGTAAACTATCGCAAACATTTTTCTCTACATGCATCACATCTAAATTGTGCTTCAGTTCAAGTTCGGACCAGTAATCAAGTTCAAAGAAAATACTCTTTTTACTCCAATTATGCTATTTTAGATCTCGCTTTCTTTTCACACCTCTGAAACTGACAAGTGTACCCGGCTAATGAACTGGAACATGCCCTAATTGTTCGAGTATGTCTTGACTACTAAATTTTCTTGGAAGACGTCCTTTTTCATAACTCCCATCAAACAAGTGACTATTCCTCCACTTATGCGTAGAAGATAAGAATCTTCTATGACTAACATAAGTCTTCTTACCAATTACCCGACATAAAGGAGTGTCTTTGTTGCATGAAGGACATGCCATATATCCTTGGCCAATCCAACCTGACAAACTAATATGGGCCTTAAAATCATTGATAGTCCACAATAGTGTTACACGCATTTTGAATACATTGTTCATTACGGCGTCTTTGGTTTGAACTCCTTCATCCCACAACTCCTTCAATTTGTCTACCACAGGCCTCAAAAATACATCCATGTCCTTCCCAGGTGATTTCACACTTAGAATCAATAAGGTCAGCATCAATGATGACTCTTTCATGCACAACCAAGGAAGCACATTGTACGTGCAAAATATTACCGGCCACATGTTGTAAGATAGACTCATGTTACCAAATGGATTAAAACCATCAGCAGTCAAAGCCAATCGAGCGTTTCTGGGTTCTTTGGCAAAACTTGGATATCTGGAATCAAATTGTTTCCAAGCACCCCATCAACAGGATGGTGCATCACACCATCTTCTTTCGATTGTCTCGTACTATGCTAGGTCATATCATTTGCTATATGCCTTGAACCATAAAGACACTTCAACCTAGGAGTTAAAGGGAAGTATCGCAACACTTTATGGGCGACTACTTTCCCCTTTGTGTCTTTGTCAACCCATCGGCTTTCACCACATATAAGACAACTTTGCTTTTGGGAATTCTCCTTCTAGAACAAACAACGGTCGTACTTGCAACCATGAATTGATTGATAACCTAACCCTAACTTCCTCATTTTTTTCATAGACTCATAGAATGAAGCCGGACTCCTATTCTCCTTCGGGAATGCAAATTTTATAAACTTCAAAAGTTCATCAAAGGAACTATTTGTCCATTTATACTTAATCTTCATGTGCATCATCTTCGCCAAGAAGTTCAATGAAGAAAACCAAGTACAATCAGGGTATAACTGAGCTTCGACCTCTTGAAACAGGTCATCAAATTGATTCTCCGCACTATTGTCACCACCATCTGAAATTCCTTCATTTACGCCTTCTTCGTTAGTGTCTTGTTCACCAATAACATCATTGATGATGTCAATCATCTCTGCAGTCACTGGAGCCCTGTCATCCACTACTGGAGGCATATCAACTTCAATGTGGTAGCTCCACTTCACATATCGCTATAGAAACTCATATTTGTGTATGTGAGCATCCACCACATCCAGTTTCTAATTCAGCATATTGACACACTGAAATCATGGGCACCTGACTTCTCCCTAAGCATTCACATGATTCTTGGCCATTTGTATAAATGCTTGAAGACCATTCCAAAACTCATCAGAGTTACGTCGTCTATTAGTTATCAAAATCTTGTCAATCGTCATAATTGTGATAATCATAAAAAAAAACTACCGTTATTTGCTAATAATTTTTTTATCGCCAAAACACTAATTTTTTTAAGTAAATTATGAAATCTTATGAATAAATTATTAAATTTTATTAATATATATTATCAAATTTTATAAAAATATATTATTGTTAGTTATGAATGTATTATAAAGTTTCATTATTTAAACAAATATTTAATTATTATTATTATTATGTTCTTTAATAATTATCAAATTCTTATTATAATTTTTACTTTTTATTTTAAAAAAATAACAATAAAGTTTTATTATTTTAATTTTAACTTAATTTTAAGAGTAAAGTTAACTCAATTTATTTTATCTACATATATTATCAAATGTTATGAATATATTATAAAATTAATTAAATAAAAAATATTTAATTATAAATTTATTAATTTACCATTAAAGATTATTATTTTAATTTCTACTTAATTTATAAAAAAATATATATAAGGTTTTATACTTGTAAAATTATTATTTTAATCTATATTTATAATTTTTTAATTAACTTTTATTAATTCATTTAAAATTTAATCACACTAACTTTATAACTATTTTGTAATGTTTAGTTTTTCTAATTCTATAAAAAAAATTTGGCAGCATGATAACTGTAATCTAACCTATCCCAAAATTTAAAATTTGCATAAAAACATATAAACTAGTCTCAAAACATACATAAAATTTAATACAATCATTTGAAGTCACAAATAAACAACAAGAACATATTACAAACATATTCTCATATCAACATATTATTTATCTAACCTAACATATATATAATTCAAAACACAAATTTTATTTAACCTAACATATATACAATTGAAAACAAAAAATTAATCTAACCTAACAATTTTTCATAACTTATATCAAATTAACTATAAAATTAACAAACATACAAATTTAATTTAAAAATTATTTATGTATACAAATTAACTATCATTATTTCTCAATACACTAATAATCACAAAACTAAACTAAACAAAAAATATTAAAAATTGGAAACAATGCCCAAAACCTAGAGATGATATCCAAAGAGTACCCCAATGCAATCTGAAATAACAAAAAAAAAAATTAACAAACATTTACCAATTAATATACTAATCAATCACAAAAAAAAGACTACAAACAATACCCAAAGGCTTGGGATGATATCAATGAATTGGAAAAAGGCTCAGGATGCTCCAATACAATCTGAAAACAAAAAAATCAATAAAAAATTTAACAAACCCATTACAATAACACACAAATAATAATAAAAAAAAAACTAAATTTAAAACAAATAACTAGATTATTAGGGTATACAACAACTAACCTTAACAATGGAGGGCCAAAATAGTGTTGGGCGGCGAAGAGAAACAAAGAAAAATTGTCTCTGTTTTGAGAAAAAATGACCATAAATGAGGAAGAAATGCTCTACCTTGGGGGTTATATCGTTGGGACCTATTGTAACCACATGCCGTCGCTATAGGTAATAAAATGTCGTCGCCGAGGTTGAATGCACTGTTTCACTCAAACGGTGAGACCCTACAGCGACGACATATTGTTGCTATAGATAAGTGAATAGTAAATGAATCATTTCATTTATTACGCATCCGGTCTATAGCGATGACATGTCGGGGCTATGGCCAGTGAAAATTTGACTGAAATTTTTGGCTGCCCACTCGTTTTTTTGACCCTATAGTGACGACATGTCGTCGCTATACACTAAAAAATTAACTGCTAACTGGATTAAATGAGTCTCTATAGCAACGACATGAGTGAAAATTGACAACCAACTTTAGATGGTCAAGCTCCCTCCGCATCCTATCGTGACGACATGTCGTCGCTATAGGCAAAGATATTTCTCTCTTTTTTTGACGATGACTCTACAGCGATGACATGTCGTCGCTATAGGGTACCAGGAATTTGGAGGGTTTGGTCTTGTGTTGTTGACGACCCTTTAGCTTATTTATTTTAATAAATTAAAGAAAATAATTTTTCGTGGATTTTGACGCCATCTATTACGACGACTTTAAAGTCGTCGCAATAGATATCGTCACTGTAGAGTCTTTTTCTTGTAGTGGAGACCATGCATGACACTTTCACTATACAAAATCTTTGATAAAAAAAAGTGAGAGAGATTAGTAAAAAGATTCTAATGGACATAGGTTAGCTTTTTGAGATCAAATTACTATAAATATTCATTCTTATTTTTTTTTTTATGTTCTAAAGTTATTGAGTTCAACTGATAAATTTTTATTGATGAAAAATCGAGTCAATATTTATATTCATCTATATGGCATCTACTTTAATGTCTTCACATTATAGCGCTCTGAATATTCTATCTTATTTAAAACAAAACAAAAAAGTGCTACTTTTAGTGATAAAAATCATTTAGATCATTGTCTTGGATCGAATCTTCATGTATAAACATCAATATACATGTATTTAATTTAAGAGTACATATAATAATGAAGCTTCATGATATTTAACATGTGTTGAGGACAGATTTCCCCAATGACAAAGTTCTTTAAGTTCACTGAAATGGATTGTGTTGGTTTATAGAATGATAAAGAGGATAAGATTGTAGTGGCTCAACCCTAAAAGTTTGGCCAATGTCCACTAAAGTTTTTTATTAACTTTTTTAGAATGAATTTCTGCAGTATTTTTTTTGTATGAAAGAAGGTCCATTCTTTACACGTTTATGGCCTCCATTTATATACTACATGTCGTATACTCTATTCCCATAATAAATGTGTAGCGTCTCAGAATTTTACTTAGCTAGATAATAGTAGTAGTAGTCTCAGAATTTTAAGTAGTAGTAGTAGTAGTAGTAGTAGCTTGTAGGATTTTAGTTTTCGTGATTATTGGTTCAAATCGGGATTTAGTTGGAAATTCGTAGAAATAGTTATGGATTTTATAACCTATAGTTTAGAAATATTAATTTTAACATAAGGTTTGATTACTATAGCTGGTCCTCGAAATGATATTTATTACAACCTAAGGTTTAGATAGAATAATTAAGAATGTGACACGTGTCACATGCATGTTTATTAAGGATTTAAGGATTTTAGATGAATAAATTAATAAAATATAGATCTAGAAGGTCTAGAACCTTCTAGTAGCTGTAGGATCACGTTTTATTCAGTCAAAGTTGTTTTAACAAACTTCAAGTGTGCAAAAACGTGTTTAAAATATCAGCGTATGCCGATATATCGTAGCTATAGGGGTCGATATATCGCTTATGGGTGATACGGAAAACACGTTGACTTCACACGAATGAAACCACAGAGGGTCGAGATATAGGGGCAGGTGATATATCTGCTCCTTCAGTGTAGTTTGAAATTCCATGAAATCCGAGCTATAAATAGCCCTCAACAACTTAGAATTGCTTTTGAACATTTTTTACCGAGTTCTGGGCATCTATTGAACAGAAAATTCAAATTTATTCATTTATTTATTCTTTTTAAAAGGGGTTGGTTTTACTCCTTGAACTCTATAAATAGGACCTTGCACTCAGCCATTCCATTCATCATTCAAGCATTCTTCAGAGCCTCCAAGTTGCTATGTTTATTCTAGAGATAAAACACTAGGGTTTTAGGATTAAAAGATTTCCAATATAAGTTTTTCTAAACACTTGGGAAGTAAGATAAAGTGACATTTCGGTATTGAGGTGTAGATCAAAGTTCTCGTCTATCCAAGGTATTCTTATCCTAAGGTTTAGTTCATTATTGTTCTTTTTATTCCTTCATTTTCTTCCAGATCCTAACTTGTTATTATGGCTTTTGGTTAGGTGTTTAAGTTTCTTGAAACTTAAGGTTTTTGGTAAGTTACTATCTTGATGATTTAGATATTCTTTTCATCTCCATCTCTTTAGAAAACTTATGGATCTTACTGTTTGATTTTAGGAGTTTTCCATCCCGTTCTTGTCTCCAATATCCTGGTTTTTCGTAAGGAAAATAGGTTAGATTGTATGTGTCATATGATATGTTTATATGCTATGTTTATGTGCTATGTATATATGTATGTATATGTTTTATGTTGTAGTCACTTGGGAAATATAGTTGCTTAGATAGCAAATAAATCCCAAGATTTTTTTATCAATATCATAGATTATAGTTATGATTTAACCTACCTCAACTAGTAGCAAGAGTACCTACATGGTTTATCATATACTATATTGTGTTTAAACCTACCTCCAATAGTAGCAAGAGGACCTAGATGGTTTTTATCACATACTATGGTAATAAGTTAATGGCCATTAATATTGTAGTCCTATGTTTTATGATTTACGCTTTTATGTCATATGTTTTATGATTTATGTTTTTAGTCTTATGATGTATGATATATTTAAGTAGATTTTCCTTGCTGGGCATTAGGCTCATTCCTTTTTACTTTAGATGGTGCAGGAAAATGAGCTTGGAAGGCGGGATGGATTTGTGGCAGCTTCGGCATGTGTATTGGGAGAGGACTGAATGGATGGACTGATGGAAAAGATCGAGAATGAAGTTTATATTTTGAGTCTTTTAATTTATGTATTTATGTTTTCCGCATTTAGTATTTGAACAATTAATTAAAGTTTTTTTGTTTTCTTTATGATTTTATGTAATAACAATGAGATCCCATATTTTGGATTTTTATAATAAAGTTCTATTATTTTATGTCTGTATTCCAAAATAGTAGTTATGCTTAGTAGTTTTAGTGGTCCGAGGTCTTAGAGTTAGTCGGGGCATTACAAAATGGGATATTCCCATCTTACAATAATGCATTAAAATAATCTTAAGCTTCCTAAATCATGTCTAAACATCAAATTAATTTGTTATGAATGCTAGTTTATTTCATAACAAAATCCACTGGAAATAATTAAGTAATTAATTTTGTCGATCTCTATTACATTCTTAAGATATCTTCGAGCTTGCTCGAAGCATGCTTATGCTCGAGATCACACAAAGTTAAGCTCCATCCTAGGGAACATCGTGTCTTTGCTGGAACTTCCCTCCTTGAGAAAATTGAGCTTACACTTCAAGGTCTACCTCTCACTGAGATCTTTTTACTTTTATAGTGTATTGCTTGCTTATTCAAAAAGTAGATTAAGGTACATACACACCAGCAAAGAGCAATAAGAGCAATGCTCGTCTGGTAGAGTAACATCAGTCAACAAAGAAGTTAAAAAAGAAAGGATGTTATGACAATAGATTAGTAGTATCACATTCAAGAAATCAATATTAAGTATCTAATGTAATCAAAACTAAACATAGAAAATAAAGTGGTGCAATATGAAAACTTAGCAGAATAAAATGGAGACACCAAATACGTGGTTCAGCTCCTTTGAGAGCCTACAACCACGGCAGAAACAACATTTGGCTGGTACTATCATTATTGATCAAATTGATTACAATGGCAGTAGGTACAACAGTAGCTTTACAAAGAAATCTCAATAACTTGGAGGGATAATAATGCTCTCAAGAACACTATTCTAAACTCTCTCTAGAAAAACTTCTTACAATTGAGAGAAAAATCTAAATATTCTTCAACTAAAAATTGTAGTCATGGACAAGAGCTGTTGTAACAGAAAATAACTATTAGTCACTTGAGTCAGCTGCCATTAGACTATGATGTCAAAGTAATCTGGTGTGTCAAAGTGACTAGACCATAATCACCACAAATCCACCTTGGTATATGGTCACTTGATATTTCTTAGAAATGATAGGACTGGCTATTTCTTTATGCCTCACTAAGAGGCTTAAACCCTAATCTCCAATGTTTAACAAGTATAGGCAGTGCCTAGACTTAGTTTGTGTGACACATTCTGTAAACATGTTAGCTGGATTATGGCTAGTATTGATCTTCTTGACTAGGTATAACATCTCTTATGAAGTGTAGCTTTATATCAATGTGTTTAGATCTTTCATGAAACATTGGGTTCCTCATTAGGTGTAGTGCACTTTGGTTGTCACAGTGCACAATAATGTTTTCAAATCTGAACACCAATTCCTTTGAGAGACCCTTCAACCATAATGCTTCCTTGATTGCTTCTGTGGCTGCCATATACTCGGCCTCAATTGATGATACTGCCACCACTTTCTGCAGGTTAGCTTTCTAACTTACACATCCACCTTTAATTGTAAATACATAGCAAGTGAGGGACCTTCTAGTGTCAATACATCCTACATAGTTTGAGTCTACATACCCCACAACCTCATTCTGAGTATTAAACTTGTTACTGTAAGTTAGATCAACATTTAATGTTCCTTTCACATATCTAAAAATCCATTTAAGTGCATTCCAATGCTCTTCTCCTAGATTTGAAATAAATCTACTAATAATGCTCATGTACAGACCATGACATACATTAGGCTTCCAACCCCATTAGCATACGATACAGTATCCATGTATCTTCTTTCTTGCTCAGTCTTGGGTGCTTTGTAATAATTAAGGTTGTTATCTTTCTTATAAGCTCCTTAAATATGACCTTAAATTTTTTTTATGTTATAGTTTATACTTGAGTGGTTGAGTTAGAAAGGTTGCTTTAGAATATTTTACGATAATATATGATTTTATGACTTAGAAAATAATTATAATTTGGGTAATTATAATTACTATGATTAAGTATTTATGGAGATTTTTTTTTAATGCTCTGTTCATTCTTAAGTGAAACATAAAGGCTAAAATCGTTAGCTATACATGTAAACATAATAACTATAATTATAAACACTTACTTCGCGGTCAGATTCGGAGCTTTGAGTGTGTGTATCAAGGAGAACTTCATGCGAATGAACCGTTTCTCTGATACCAACTGTAATGACCCAACTATTCTAGACTTTGGACCATTAATAACTACTATACATAGACACTAATCTTTAAGAAAACATACATATGAAATAATCATAACTTCATTAAAACTGTAAAACAAAAGTTAAAATACATAAAATTCATAGTAAGATATAAGATCCCATTGTTTTGAAAATGAAACATAACATGACTTAAATCTTAAATAAAATGGTTACAATATTAAGTGCAGAAATACATAGAAATCATAATTAAAAGACTTAAAGAACTTCAGCCTCGAATCGTTCGTGTAGTCCACCGATTCCATTCTCCCTCAATACACAATCCCAAGCTACCAAGAATCTTCCCGCCGCCATACTATTTTCTTGCACATATAAAACATAAAGGAATGAGCCTAATGCCCAGCAAGGAAAATCTACTACAAGCATGAAACATAATCATACACATAAACTATGAACATATGTCATATACTATAAGCCCCAAAAACATAAAAGTGTTGGGGTTTGCTATATAGCAACTATAAACCCAAAACATAAAAATATTAGGGTTTGTTATATAACAACTATAAGCCCCAAAACATACATATATCATAACATATAAATCATACTATAGCATAATCATAACATATTATATAAACATAGCACATATCACATAGGAACTATCCTATTTTCCTTACCAAAATACCGGGATGATGAGAACAAGGTTGGGATTTTGGAACACTCCTGAAAACCATTAATAGAGATGTGAGTATTCTAAAAGAAAAGAGATGAAAAGAATGAACTAAACCATCGAGAAGATACTTACCAACAAGAACCTCAAGTTTAAAGAACTTAGATGCCTAACCAAGAATAAAGAATACTGAGTTAGGATTTGAGTAGAAAAAACTATAAAAAAAACTAAGGAAATATACAGAGATGAACTAAGAATAGGAATACCTTTGATTGCTTTATAACCGAACTATACCTCTAAACCGAAATACACTATAAATCTTACTTCCCAATTCTTTGATAAGCTTATAATGATAAAGCTTATAACCCCAACCCAAGTGTTAAACACTCTAAAGTAAACCTAGCAGCTTGTAGGCTCTGAACTCAACTTGAAGAATGAAAGAAATGGCTAGGTACTAGGTCCTATTTATAGAGTTCAAGAATGAAAAGATCTTCATTTAGCTTGAATAAAAATAATGACTTTTTTAATGGAAAAACATTTGAATAATCGTTCAGCAGAGGCTGAAGAATCGGTCAAAAAGATTCTGGCTTATCAAGAGGTTTATGGAATAAAATGAGCTCAGTTTCAAAATCATTTGAAAATGCAGCCCTAGAGCCGATATATCGCCTGCCATAGGCGATATATAACCTGGGCTCATATTCCCGAGGCTCGTCGAAGTGGTCGTGTGAAGTTACATGTTTTTCGTATCCCCGTGTGGCTATATATCGCCCCCTAGAGCTGCGATATATCGGCATACGCTGAAATATTATACACGTAATTACACTTTTTCAGCCTAATTTGAATTGAGTAAACAGCTTAGACTGAGTCTAATAACGATTTCAAAGCTGATGACAGACTCTGGGATTTTCAAATATTACTCTTAATAAACTATTCCTCAAAAATACTTAATTTTTCATTAAACATACACATGACAAGTGTCATTATCTTATTGGGTCTATCTAAACCTTATAGTATAATAAATATCATCTTCATAATCAGTCATATTAATCAAACCTTAGGTTATAATTAATATTCTTAAACTATAGGTTAAACTTATAAAATTTACAAGTGTTGCTACGAGTGTCTAACTAAGCCCCGGCTTGAACCAAAATCCACAGTAATAAACATACTATAACTACTACTATCTATTACTATTACTACTACTATCTAACTAGCTAAGTAAAGTTCTTGGACTCTACAATTATGATATTAAGTGAATGTATGGCCCTAACATTTCAAGTACAAGAAGATAAGTGTTGCTAAACCTAAGTGATGTCCAAAACTGTATGACGGGCCTAAGGGATGTCCGGTAGGCTTGGCTGCCAAAAAATTGTATGACAAACCCAAGTGATGTTTGGGGCTTGAATGTCAACCCTTTTTATAAGAACTTTATATTCTCTTGCCTCATTTGTTATTAGCTATTATAATTATGACCTATATGAATATGACCAATAATGTATGATTATGACTTAGAATATTTATGGTTTTATGTGAAATAATTATCCTTATTAGAATAGTGTTACTATGGAATTATATAGACTTTTGATGCTATGAATTTTATATGTTATCTATGGTTGTATGATTGTTTTGTATGCATTTTCCTTACTGGGCTTAGAGGCTTACTCATTATAGTATACCTGTGTAGATCAAGGTAATTAATGGATAGAATGGTTGGTGGCGAGTTGGACCTAAATAGTTGTTGGTGTATTTGTGAGGGCCATGTAGCTGCTGGAAAATATCTAGGGTTTATGATTTTGGTTTCTTTATTAGCACTTTATTTATTTAAATTAAATGGTGATGTATTTAATTTTGTTAAAGAAAATATTTTTATTGTAAAAATTGGGATCCTTCTATTTTATGTTATTTTCAATAAAATAGCAACATTTATGTTTTATGATTCAACGCTAGTTCTTGTTATTATGATTAAGAGAAGTTAGGGTGTAATGCCCCAAATTTCCTAATAAGGTTTAGGACCTTGATTAGGAGGCCGGGAGGGCCATAATTGATTTATTATAGTATTTAATGATTATATGCATGTTTATGTGAATTATATTATTATATGATGGTGAATGCATGCATATGGGCTCATATGTTAATTATGAGGGTAATTTGGTAATTTGACCACTATGGGCGTAATTGTATATTTTGGGTGCATGGTTGTGATTAATTAATATAGCCACATTATAAGGTGGATTGGTTCGAGCTAATCGACATGAGACGATCATGAGATGTAAGTATTCGGTCTAGTCATAACGGGTTTAAGTTCGGGGCTCGGGGTGAGTCTCGGGGTCATTTTGATGACTAGAGCATTACCGGGGATTAAAGGGTAATGGGATATGATTTATTGGTATTTGGAAATATTGAGAATAGCGGGAATTGGAGAGCGTTAATTATAATTAACGGTATAGGCGGGAAAGGACGGTTTTACCCTTGGAAGCCTTTAAAGGGGTTTATTTGGCTTAAGGGTATTTTGGTCTTTTGACCTTAAGGATTTATATGACTTAAAGTCTGTAGAAAATACAGAATAAAACAGAGTTTATCTTCATCTTTCTCCTTCTCTCCAGTACAAGGTTTCTCCTCCATCTTTCTTTCAAATTTTGAGAGCCATCTTGGGGTTTTGAGCTAGGAAATCAAAGGTGGTAGCTAGGGGATTTGTTTCAACCATTAAATGGGATTCAAAATCGTTTTCAAGGTGAGTTCTAGCCATTGAATTCAGGTTATGCTCTGTTTTCCTTTTGGTTTTCAACTTGTGATTTTTGATGTAGAAAGAGGGAATCAAGGGGAGTTTTTGTGTATGTTTGGTTGGGTTTTGATGAGGGGGAGTTATGGGTGATGTTTAGAGGTTTAATTGTGTGTTTGGAGAAGGTTTGGAACTGGTTTGAAGGCTTGGTTCTAGGGGAAAATGCAGGGGAGGTCGAGCTGGTGCGTTGCTGATTTTTGGCTGATCTGGGTAATGAGCCGCGACCAGGCTTTTGTGTGCTGCAGCCTAAGGTGGCTTCTGAGGCAATTATGCCTCTATTAGGGTGATGATTCGCGGCATGGCTATGGTGAGCCGCGGCCCATCAGGGCAGATTTGACCAAAATTGTGTTTTAAGCTAAGGGATGCTTGCCATAGGCCTCGGGGTTGATCCTAGTACTCGGTTAAGTGGGGATTGATGTCCCGGAGGCTAGATATTAGTTTGGAAACTTATGTTGACCATTTTTATTGATGGTACCTTATATTTGGTTATGACTAGGTGACCGCTAAAGGACTAAAAGTTGATCGTTCTCAAGGGTCGTTCTTTTAATCGTTCTAGCTCGACTTTGAGGTAAGAAAACTGCACCCTGTGTATATGTGACATGCATGGCTATTATGATGCATGTTGGTTGATTACTGAGTATGACATGCATGGTTATTATGATGCATGTTGGTTGATTATTATGTATGACATGCATGGCTATTCTTGGTGCATGTTGGTTGACTATTTAACGTGACATGCATGGCTGTTATTGGTGCATGTTGGATTGCTGGATATATTGCATATGATGCATGAGAAACATGTGATTGGGACATGCTTTATATACTGAGTATAATGTTGTTCAGAGCTTGAGCCTCTATGTTTATGCATGGCCCTAATAGCACTAATACTTGTTTAGTAAGCATGCTAAATACCTTGTTTATGGATATTGGACATGTGATATATGTTTGGTGGCATGGCTTACCTGTGTATGGCGCTGACTTATTAGTCAGAAGCAAAAATGGTGTCAGATCCGTCTGTGAAGTTGTGACTTATCAGTTAAGTTCACCGCGGGCTGAGCACTGGTCGCGTTTTACCGACCCAAGGGTCAGAAGTGGCAGTGCGTTGTGAACGCCAGGCCGATTAAAGATTAGATCTAATCGAGACCGGCATTGAATGACTCATATAGGGTATTAATGCTGGACCGACCGGAAGGTCAATGAGAACTATAAGCGCTTGCCTGGTCTACGACCAGATGACTATAGCCAAGGTATATGACCCCGGTGACCGTTTGTCACATGGCTAAGGGACGTTGTCCATAGTTTCGACTCTAGAGTCGTGAGGAAGGTTATGTTGGTGACTAATCACCTTGCACCTGTCCTAATCAAACTTATGAAAGGATCACTTATCAGTTAAGCCCTGGTGACCCTATCGTCACATGGCTAGTGGGAGCAATGCACATTATTGTGACTTTTGGCTATTGTCACCTATTTGCTTGGACTGTCAGTCCTGAATGGTTATTATGATCGTTGTTGATATTATATCATGTTATTTTGTGTTTTCTTGCTGGGCTTCGGCTCACGGGTGCTACGTGGTGCAGGTAAAGGCAAGAGGAAGCTGGACCATCCTTGAGTTGGAGAGCTTAGGTGATGACGTGTACATATGCAGCTGCTCGTCCGCCACGGCCGAGGTTTAAAGTGGAACTAGGGTTGAACCCGGTTTTGCCGCTTAGAACGGCCTGTTGTAAATATTTTCTGTAACAGACTCTGAAACTTTATTTTCAGGATCCCAATGTATATATTAAACATTTTAGTGAAACGTTACATCCTAACCAAAGTTTTTAATCCCTAAACCGCTAATCATACTTAGTTCACGATTTTGGCCAAATGACTCGATTAGCGAGTTTAGCACTGTTTACAAGGCACACCGTAACGCTCCCTGGAGTTTGGGGCGTTACATAGGGCGTTACTGTAACTAGGGGTGGCAATTTGGGTGATGACACGACACGACACGATACGATTAAGGTAAACACGAACACGATACATTTAATAATTGTGTCATGTTCGTGTTTAAGTTTTTGACATGTTTAATAATCGTGTCGTGTTCGTGTTTACCTTAATCATGTCATGTCATAATCGTGTTGACCCGTTTAATAATCGTGTCGTGTCATAATCGTGTCAGACACGATAACACGAATAATTTGCATATGTTTTATGATTTTTTTCATATAGTTATGATTAATCGTGTCATAATCGTGTTCGTGTCATGTTGACCCATTTAATAATCGTGTCGTGTTCGTGTTCGTATTTTTGACACGTTTGATAATCGTGTCGTGTTCGTGTATACCTTAACCGTGTCGACACGAATCTGACACCTTTACACGAATTGCCAACCTTAACTGTAACATCTCAAATTCCCTAATGTGGCTTAATGCTTGGATTAGGGGGACAGGAGGGCCATAATTGATTTAATATGCAATTATGTGATTATATGCATGACTATGTGAGTTATATTATTATATGATGATAATTGCATGCATGTGGGCCCACTTCTTATTAGAAGGGCATTTTCGTAATTTTGGCCATTTAGAGCATATTTGTATATTTATGTGCATGTATGTGATATTTGGGTGAGACCACATTATTATGTGGATATGTTTGAGCTATTCAGCATGAGACGATCCTAGTATGCAAGTTAGCGGTTTGGTCATAACGGGGTTAATTGTCGGGCTCGGGATGAGCCTGGGGGTAATTTGATGCTTAGTACATTACCGAGAATGAACGGGTAATGGGATATGATATAATAATTATTTGAGGATATTGGGAGTAACGGGAATTGGAGGACATTAATTATGATTAACGGGATAGATGGGAAATGACAATTTTGCCCTTGTTGACTTTGAAAGATTAGATTGGCCCTAGGGGCAATTTGGTCATTTTGACCATTAGATAAACATAAGCCAAGTGGGTTGTATAAATTTTAAGGCAAAACAAAGTTCTTTCTCCTCATCTCTCTCTCAAGGGTTAAAAATTTGAAGCAAAATAGGGGGATTCAAACTTGAGGATTAAGGCTTGGGAGTTTAAGATTGGAATTCAGCAACTGAAAGAGGTTTAATTCGTAATTGAGGTAAGGTTTTTCAGCTTGAATCTCTGGTTTTTGCTCTATTTTTCAGATGGTTTATAGCTTGTCATATTGATTGAATAATTGGGTGCTTGATGAAGTTTTACGTGTTTCTAGGCTTGGGTTTTGTTGTTAAACTAGTGGTGGTGTTGAGGTGATGTTTGGTTGTGATTTTGGAATTGTTTGGTTGAGTTTTGATTGAGGTTTAGATTGAAGAAAATGTAGGGGAGATGGGTTCGTGGGGTCAATCCGCAACCGAGTTCATGTAAGTCACGACTTGAATGCATCCTAGAGCCTCCCCTGGTCTCTGTCAAGCAAGCGCACTGCGACCCATAGGGGGCAAGTCGCGGCCCGCCCCTGGCACCCCAGACAGGGGGCTCTCTGTCTTGGGGGCGCGCCGCGGCCCTTGGGGCAGGTCACGGCATGCCTGTCCTTTTTGTGCCAGGATGGGTTTTAGTCACTTTTAAGCGCGGGTTTTCATTTCTCTAAGCTCAGGAACAAATCTACTAATCGTTTTAGTAGGATTCGTGGTCCCAAGAGTGGGGTTTTAGTCCATGAACCTTTTATTGCTTATTTTATTGATGGAATTTCATACTTGGTTATGATTAGGTGACCGCCAAGGGGCCTAAGGACAGGTCGTTCTCAAGGGTCGTTCTTTTATTATGTCACACTCGAACCAGAGGTAAGAAAACAACACCCAGTATGTGACATGCATGGTTATTGATGAGGCATGTTGAGTGCTCTATTTATGCATGTTGGTTGCATTGTAAATGACTGGCAGCTTTGCTTACCTGTGAATGGCACTAACTTATTAGTCAGAAATGATATTGGTGTTTAGTATTGGTCGTGAAGTTCTGACTTATCAGTCATGATCGGCAGCAGTATTGAGCACTGGTCATATGGTATTGACTTATGAGTCAAGAGCGGCATTAGCGTGTTTAACGCATGCCGAAATGATTAGATCTAATCAACAAGAATTAAATGCTTGACCGACCTATTGGTCGAAGAAAACTAAAGCGCTTGTCTAGTCTAAAGGCTAGTTACTTAGAGCCAGGGCTAAAAGGCTCAGGTGACTGAAACGTCACATGGCTTGGGGCGCAAAACCCCAGGGAGACTTATTAGTCATCTATTCAGAGAGACTTATTAGTCATCTACTCCAGAGAGACTTATTAGTCATCTACCCAGAGAGACTTATTAGTCATCTACCCAGAAGGACTTATTAGCCATCATCTTATTAGGGCTGCAAGCCCCATAATCATTTATTTATATTGAATACATGTAGTAATAAGTTTTCTTGCTGAGCCTTGGCTCACAGGTGCTATGTGGTGCAGGCAAGGGAAAGAAAAGCTCACCCAGCCTTGAGTGGAGAGCTTAGGTGGAGATGTGTACATATGCGGCCGCTTGACCTCCACAGCCAAGGTGTTTCTTAGGGGAACTAGGGTTTAACCCTATTTTTGCCGCTTAGGTCGGTGGGTTGTAACTTTTATACTGTGATGACCATTTTGGATTGTAAATAACTTTGTAAGCACTTTTATGGGCTCATGTATAGTTTAATGTTTTAAATAAAATATATACATTCCTTTTGACCGAGATTTTCACCATGGCCTATTAATAACACCTAGATGCACGTTTACAACCTAATGACTCATTTAGCGAGTTAAGCATTATTTAAAGTACACAATGTGACGGTCTTGGACTAACCAGGTTGTTACAGTTACATGCTTGCTCCTTACTGAGCTTAAAATGGGATGCCAAAGGTGTAAAGACTGATTTTTCCTTGTCCATTTTGAACTTTTGGAGTACTATATGAAGATAATTCCTCTAAGATAACACAGTAGTCCCTAGTTTGTATCTTTTTATGTCAATGCCAAGAATTCTCTTGGCTGCACCTAAATCATTCATGTCGAATTCAGATCTCAGTTGTTGCTTTAGTTGATATATTTTGGACCTACTCTTCCCAACTAGCACTATATCATCAACATAAAGCAATAGGTATATATGATTGTTAAAGTAAACACATTATTCATAAAAACTTTTAATGAACCCAATTTTCATCATAAATTCATCAAATCTCATATTCCATTACCTTGGAGCTTGTCTCAAACCATAAAGATATTTTTGTAAAAGAAATACTTGATTCTTATCACTAATTTCAAAGCATTTGGGCATATTCATATATATGGTTTCATCAAGCTTTCCATGAAGGAAAGTAGTTTTAACATCCATTTGGTCCACCTCAAGATCGAATATGACTGCCTTAGACATAATGGCTCAGATTGATGCTTGCTTTACAACTGGTGAGAATATCTAAGTGAAATCTATTCCTTCCCTCTGAGTAAAACCCTTATCCACCATATAGTGAAAGCAAATGCAGTGAAGTCTATTCCTTCCCCTCTGAATTTTCAACTTCACTTGCTGTAGTGAAAGAAAATGCAGTGAAGTCTGCAAAAACAAGTCAATCAGGTGCTCTAATTTCTCTTCTAGCTTTGTCCCTTGCTAGCTAATACCCATCTGTGCTTTCTTGTGTGTCTTCAACTTCAGTTTCAGTCCTTTGCACATGTTCTTGAGCTTGATTTGTACTTTTCTTATTCATTTGAACCTCTAGATGATATGATTTTTCCCCATGTTATGTTTCTGAATTCGAATTTGTCTTCATAGCCATTTTATTCTCATTGAATACTACATATATGTTGATTATGCATCTTTTGAACCTTGGTTCTAAGCACCAAAGTTTATACCCTTTAACCCTTTCAGGATAACCAAGAAATATGCATTTGATGACCCTTGGTTGGAGCTTATCTTGTCTAATGTGAGCATAGGATGTGCATCCAACACTTTGAGATAATCAAAGTTTGGTGCATGGGTTGTCCTCTTTTCTTGAGGAGTCATAAAATTAATGGTTGCTGATGGACATCTGTTTATGAGATAACAGGCTATTGTAATAGCTTCTCCCAAAAATTTCTTCTCTAGACCAGCTCTCCTTAACATACATCTAATTCTTTCCAACAATATTCTATTCATCCTTTCGAGTAAGACATTTTGTTGAGGGGTTCTAGGGACTGTATGATGCCTTCCAATTCCTTCTTTTCTACAAAAATCAACGAACTCTTTTGAGCGAAATTCAAGTCCATTGTCAGTTCTTAGTTTTGTAATTTTCCTTCCTATTTGATTCTCAATGAGCTTCTTCCAAGTTACAAAAGTGTTAAAAGCTTCATCTTTTTTTTTTCAGCAAGAATACCCATACCTTCCTTGAGTAGGCATCTATAATACTGTAACAACCCACTAATCTAGACTACTTGGACCATTAACGAATCTATACATAAAACTTACATTTTTGCGGAAATACCATAATTATATTGAAAACTTATGGAAACAAAGGTTACTTTCATAAAATAAGTAGGATATGGGTACCCATTGTCTTTAAAACAAAAATAACTTAAAAACTAAAAAGAGTTACATAGAAAATGCGGAAAATACATTTAAAACCATAAAAGCATAAACAAGACTACATCCTCGAATCGAATAACGCTCGGCCCCTTGACTCCATTCACCATCGATACACATCCTCTAAGCGTCACGAATCTTTCCGCCTCTAAAGCTTATTTCCTGCACATAAACAGAAAGGAATGAGCCTAATGCCCAGCAAGGAAAAATCTAACACATAGTCATAAACATAAACATAATGTCATAATAACGTAAAGACATATCATAACACATAATACACTTATTATAATGGCCATTATTACTTGGGGTCCCATAGACTAAACAAGCATATGCCCATGGGATTAATGGGGTCCTACTAGCTAAGTAGGTCATATGCCCATAACCCATTTGGGGTCTTGTTAGTCATATGGGTCATATGCCCAAGCCTACAAACATACACATATACATATCATAACACTTTTAATAACATAAAAACATATAGATAACATAAGCACATAACATATTAATTCTAGCCTATTTTCCTTACCAAAGTTACCGGGATTATGGACTGAGTTGGGACTTTTGGAACACTCCTAAAACCATAAGAAAGAGTGAGTCTAAAGAAAGGAGATGAAATGAAAGAGATGGAAAGACTAAACCATAAAAAACATACTTACCAACTTATATGCTTAAGAGCTTGGATTCCCTAACCAAAATAAGAATAAGGTTAGGGGACTGAGTAGAAGGTTTTGAGAAAGGAAATAACATAAAATACAGAAAGGAACTAGAGTTTTGGGTTTACCTCAAAGATTTGCAAGATCAATCTAACCTTCACCGAAATACTATAGAACTCACTTCCCAAAGTGTTTGATAAGCTTATGATGTTTAAGCTTATAGTTTTTCCCCAAACCAAGTGTTTACACTCTCACACTCACTTAACACTAGCAGCTTCTGAACTTAGAGCAAATGGTGAATAATGGCTGGGTACTAGGTCCTATTTATAGAGTTTGGGAATGAAAATATCTTGATTTTACTTGAATAAAAATAATGGCTTTTTAGGTGAAAATCATTTGAATAATCGTTCAGCAGAGGCTGAAGACTCGTTCACAAGATGCTGGACTGTTGAAGGAGTTTGAATGGCTGAAAGGAAATGAATTCAAAAGAGTTTGAATCCATGCTGAAGGAGGCGATATATCGCCCCCTGTAGGCGATATATCGCCTGGGCCAGTATGCCCGAGGCGACCGTGCATCGTTTCGTGTTTTCCGTATCTACGTGCTGCGACATATCGCCCCCTATAGCTGCGATATATCGGCACACGCTGAATATTTAAACACGAAATTACACATTTTTAGCTAAGTTTGAATGGAGTAAACAGCCTTGACTAAGCCCTCAACGTACTCAAAGCTGCTGACTGACCCTATAACATTCAAACTTTACTCCTTATTATATTTAATCCTCAAAAATCTTAATCCTTAATTACCATTCAAAACATGTGCTTAAAATCCTATTGGTTGATGTCTAAACCTTATAATATAATAATATAATCCTTAATATCAGTCACATTAATCAAACCTTAGGTTATACTTAATATTCTTAAACTATAGGTTAAACTTAGAAAATCTATAAGTACTACTATGAGTGTCCAAATAACTCCCGGTCTGAACCAAAAATCCAAAGTAACAAAGATAATGCTATAAATACTATCATACTACTATCTATCTTAGCTAAGTAAAGTTCTTGGACTCTACAATTCTCCCCTACTAAAAAGAATTTCGTCCTCGAAATTTACTTATCACATAACTCCGGATACCGGCCTTGCATGTCCTCCTCCAACTCCCACATTGCCTCGCATTCAGAACTATTGCTCCATAGGACTTTGACTATAGGAAAGCTCTTAGACCGTAACTACTTCATCCATCTATCTAGGATGCTAATCGGTCGTTCCTCGTAACTTAAGTCTTTCTGGAGCGCTATCGTATCGTACTTGAGGACGTGAGATGGGTCTGACACATATTTGCGTAACATCGAGATGTGGAAGACGTTGTGACTATCGGCTAATGCTGGCGGTAGGGCTAGTCTATACGCAACTGTTCCCATTTTGTCCAATATCTAAAAGGACCTAAGAATCGGGGACTAAGCTTGCCTTTCTTTCCGAACCGCTTGACACTTTTCATAGGAGATATCTTGATCTCCAACTTGGAATTCCACATCACGTCGCTTGGTATCCGCATATCTTTTCTGACGGCTTTGAGCAGCCAGCATACGCTGTCTAATAAGCGTTACTGCTTCTTAAGCTTGTCTAACAGCTTCGAGCCTTAAGCTGCCTTTCTCCTACCTTGTCCCAGTGCAACGGTGATCGGTACCTTCTTCCATATAGCAACACATAAGGTGCCATTCCGATCGTTGACTGGTAGCTGTTGTTGTACGAGAACTCGATCAGTGGTAAGTACTTATTCCACGATCCTCCAAAATCAAGTATACACGCGCATAGCATATCCTCTAAGATCTGAATCGTACGCTCAGCTGCCCATCTGTCTGAGGATGGAAAGCTGTACTAAGGCTTAACTTAGTACCCATAGCTTGCTGTAAGCTTCTCCAAAATCTTGACGTAAATACTGATCCTCTATCTGACACTGTCGTCTTGGGGATTCCATGCAATCGTACAATCTCTTGGATGTAGATGTTGCATATTGGTCTGCCGTGCATGACGTTCTAACAGGCAGAAAATGAGCCGACTTGGTTAGTCTATTTATTACTATCCAAGCGGAATCATGCTGCTTGTTCGTCTTTGGTAGCCCCGTCACAAATTCCATGGCTATATCGTCCCACTTCCATTCTGGTATGCTAAGCGGTTGCAATAAACCTGCAGGCCGCTGATGCTTTGCTTTCACTTGCTGGCATACCAGATACTTAGATACATACTCAGCTATGTCCTTCTTCATCCCTGGCCACCAATAGACTGCCTTGATGTCATAAGTCATCTTGGTAGACCCTGGATGAACTGAGTACGGGGCATTATGCGCTTCTTCTAGGATTGTCTTCTTAATACTCTGATTGTCTGGCACGCATACCCGATCCTTATATCTCAATAAACCTTGGCTAGATATTGAGAAATCTGTATTCTTGCCTTCTCTGACTGCTTCCATATGTGGTGCTAGCGATTCCTCATGTCTCTGACCAATCCGTATGTCCTCTAGCAGATTTGATTGGATAGACAAGTTAGCCAGCTTGCCTACAACCATTTCTATTCCAGCACTGATAAGCTCCTGCTGTAGTGGCTTTTCTATCCCGGATAAGGCTGCTAAATTCCCATAGTTTTTCCGGCTGAGTGCATCGGCAACTACATTCGCTTTCCCTGGGTGGTATAGGATTTCACAGTTGTAATCCTTTACTAACTCTAACCACCTGCGCTGCCTCATGTTGAGCTCCTTCTGCGTAAAGAAGTATTTTAAACTCTTGTGGTCCGTATAAATCTCGCACCGTTCTCCGTAAAGATAATGGTGCCAGATTTGCATCGACCACCGCTGCCAACTCCATATCGTGAGTTGGGTAGTGTTGTTCATACTCCTTCAACTGTCGTGAGGCGTAGGCTATCACTTTGTCGTTTTTGCATCAACACGCTTCCCAATCCTAGCTTTGATGCATCGCATTAGACAACGAACTTATCGTCGGGTGTCTGTACACTAAGTACTAGTGTTGAGCAAGGCTTATCTTTAAGCAACTGGAAGCTTTCTTCACACTTATCGTTCCAGTTAAACTTTTGTTGCTTCCGGGTCAGGTTGGTGAGTGGAGTGGCTATCTTAGAAAAAGCCCTCTACAACTTTCTATAGTAACCTGCTAGCCCTAAGAAGCTTCTTACTTCTGACGCGTTCTTTGGTCTAGGCCAATCCTTCACGGCCTCTACCTTCGATGGATCTACTGCAACTCCGTCTTTCGATATGATGTGCCCGAGGAACGCCACTTGTGATAGTCAAAACTCGCATTTCTTGAACTTCGCGTAGAGTTGGTGCTCCTTCAATCGCGTCAAAATCATCCTCAAATGTTCCTCGTGCTCTACTTCATCCTTGGAGTATACTAAGATATCGTCGATGAATACAACGACGAATTTATCTAAGTAATCCTTGAAGACCTTATTCATTAAGTCCATAACGCGGCTGGTGTGTTAGCAAGACCAAAAGACATAACCAACTCGTAATGTCCATAACGAGTCCTAAAGGCTATCTTAGGAATATCTTCTCCTTTTACCTTGAGCTGATGATACCCGGACCTTAAATCGATCTTAGAGAATACAGTCGCGCCTCGGAGTTGATCGAATAAATCATCAATCCGAGGTAGCGGGTACTTGTTCTTAATCATTACTTTGTTCAGCTCACGGTAGTCTATGCACATCCGCATACTTCCGTCCTTCTTCTTCACGAATAGTACCGGAGCTCCCCATGGTTAATGGCTTGGCCTAAGTCTAGGAGTTCTTGTAGCTGCGTTTTTAACTTCTTGAGTTTTGTAGGTGCCATCCGGTATGGTGCCTTAGAGATAGGCTCGGTGCCCGGTACTAATTCTATCGTGAAGTCTATCTCTTGAGTTGGCGGCAATCCTGGCAAGTCATCGGAAAATACCTCTGGAAATTCTTGTATAACTCGAACATCTCCATCCTTAAGTGGCGTCTTCTTTTCCATGTTCGTGCTGCTGGCTAAGAATACTTGACATCCTTTCTCTATCCTTTGTTGAGCTTTGAGAGATGACACTAAATTGGTGCGTAATCCTGAAGCTTGTCCCATGAAGCATCGTCTCTGGCCGTCAGGAGTCTCGAACATCACCTTCTTGCGTTTGCTGTCGATCGTTGCGCCATGCCGTGCTAGCCAATCCATGCTTAGTATTACGTCGAAGTCCTTGATCACTAGCTCTATCAGGTCTCCTTCTAGTTCTATGTCCTCAATCTTGATCGGTACGCCTCGTACTATTCGTGATAATAGAACTACTTTGCCCGAAGGCAACTCGGTTACAAACCTAGTTCTAAATCTTTCACTAGGTTTGTCTAGTTTTTCTATCATTCCTAACGAGATATACGAGTATACTGTTACCAATCAAGCGATACTAGAACATATACTATCGAGGATAGGATCTGACCTGTAAATCCCTGTTACTAGCATGGGTTCCTCCTTGGGTCAATGCAAAGACTTTGGTCTGGAACCATCGTTTAATCCTTCTTCTCCTCACTAACATTCATCAGAATCCTTTCTACTTCAATTGCCGCTTCTAGAACATTGGCATAGGTAGTGGTTCCCAGGTTTGCTAACTTAACCCCTAATTCCATCTTTGGTCTAAGTCCTCCGATGAACTTGGTCAACCTCGTAAAGTTGGTTGGGACCAACTCTGGTGCAAACTTGACTAATCTGTTGAACTGACGAGCATATTCTTCTACCATTAGCGATGACTGCCGAGGAGTAAGACTTCTTGTGGAACGGCTCCACAAATCTTGTCCATATCATGGTGGTGACATCGTTAGTCTGCTGAACTAAGTCCCACCATATTCTGGCATCCTTCCTGAGTAATGACGAGACGCAGGATATGCGGTCCGTATTACTGAGGTTCATGTGCGTAAGAATTGGTTTTACATTCCTTAGCCACTCTTCTGCCTCAAAGGGGTCTATAGTCCCTTCGAAGTTTGGAGCATGCTGCTTGCGGAACCTTTCATACACTGACTCCATAATCGGTACTGGATGTGGCGCGTAGTTCGTCACTGGGCATCCCCCATATGGACCAACTTGTTGGGGTGCTAGGGCCATTTGTTGTAGCTGCGGTTGCGGTTGCGGCGGAGGCTGAGGCTGAGGCTGAGTCTGCGCCTGTTGACGTTGTTGCTGCAAGAGTTCCTCGACTTGTTGTCGCCGTCTAGCGATTTCCGCGGTGTTGTCAGCTGACAGTGTCGGCGCGTTGCGGCTAGTAGTAGCACGCACTCCTCTTCTGCGAACTGGAGGGCATCATTGGTCGTTGGAATCAACGTTGGAGGCGTTTCCGTTGGTGCGTGCAGATCTTCGGAGCGACATCTTCACCAAAATTTCTAACAGTCGAGAACTTGTTAGAACTTACCCTAATAGGCTCTAAGGCAAAAACTTATTCTAAAACAAACATATCTCGGACCTATTTATTATGACTTCTTATGAAAAATTATATAGGTCTTTATTTATTATTAGAGTGGGTTTCTATACTTAGAAAAACAAGTCATCTTTATTTTCTAGGTGTGTTTCTAATCATCCTATATGACTTAATTCTCAGGCTCGAAACTTATCTTTGTTCCAAAGTTAACCATATTGAGGGAGGGCTGGGATCAGTAAAATCGTTCCCACTACTAAGGCCCCCTAACTCTCAATAAGGAAACTTGGTTCATTGATTTGTATCCACCCTCACTGAACTTAGTCATTATTTATTTTATTTATTACTTATTATGATTGCGAAAATAGAATCAAACTCATACATGATGAAAAACATGAAATTAATTTGGAAAAATAATTTTCACTTATTACAATCATAAAACAAAGAAATAAACAAAACAAACAATGAAAAACTAGCTATTCTAAAAATCGGGATCTTCTACATCCGATCCTTCATCTAGCATATCATTATCTATCTCCTTATAATCATCATTGTCTTGAGCCTCAAAATTTCCTCGGGGAAGATTCAAGAAGATCCTATGTTGTTGCTCATTAGTGAATTGAAACTCTAAATCATAGGTGAACTTAAGTATGAGAGAATAATATCTTAGGGCTGCTTGTAAGTCATCATCATTATTTATATTCTCCCATATTTCTTCTAAAGTTAAAATTGCTGAAGGAAAATCTTTTAAAAGCCTAATTACTAGGACATATTGTTCTGCAGCTCTCATCATGATTTTCTTAGACTCTTGAAGGTGACCTATCTCTTTGTGGAACAAGATCAATCTTCGAGTGATCTTTTCTAGTGCTCCTACAGTGTTTCTTGGCTCCCTTATTCTTTTTAAAGCCTTAATGGCTCGGATATCCTCATTGCTTAAAGCTCCATTCATTCTTAACTAAAACATAAACACTAAAGTCGTTAGCTATACACATAGACAAAGTAACTTGTAACTTGTAACTTAAACACTTACTTGGCGGTCCGATTCGGAGCTTTGAGCATGTGTATCGAGGAGAACTTCATGCGAAGGAACCGTTGGCTCTGATACCAACTGTAACAACCCACTAATCTAGACTACTTGGACCATTAACGAATCTATACATAAAACTTACATTTTTGCGGAAATACCATAATTATATTGAAAACTTATGGAAACAAAGGTTACTTTCATAAAATAAGTAGGATATGGGTACCCATTGTCTTTAAAACAAAAATAACTTAAAAACTAAAAAGAGTTACATAGAAAATGCGGAAAATACATTTAAAACCATAAAAGCATAAACAAGACTACATCCTCGAATCGAATAACGCTCGGCCCCTTGACTCCATTCACCATCGATACACATCCTCTAAGCGTCACGAATCTTTCCGCCTCTAAAGCTTATTTCCTGCACATAAACAGAAAGGAATGAGCCTAATGCCCAGCAAGGAAAAATCTAACACATAGTCATAAACATAAACATAATGTCATAATAACGTAAAGACATATCATAACACATAATACACTTATTATAATGGCCATTATTACTTGGGGTCCCATAGACTAAACAAGCATATGCCCATGGGATTAATGGGGTCCTACTAGCTAAGTAGGTCATATGCCCATAACCCATTTGGGGTCTTGTTAGTCATATGGGTCATATGCCCAAGCCTACAAACATACACATATACATATCATAACACTTTTAATAACATAAAAACATATAGATAACATAAGCACATAACATATTAATTCTAGCCTATTTTCCTTACCAAAGTTACCGGGATTATGGACTGAGTTGGGACTTTTGGAACACTCCTAAAACCATAAGAAAGAGTGAGTCTAAAGAAAGGAGATGAAATGAAAGAGATGGAAAGACTAAACCATAAAAACATACTTACCAACTTATATGCTTAAGAGCTTGGATTCCCTAACCAAAATAAGAATAAGGTTAGGGGACTGAGTAGAAGGTTTTGAGAAAGGAAATAACATAAAATACAGAAAGGAACTAGAGTTTTGGGTTTACCTCAAAGATTTGCAAGATCAATCTAACCTTCACCGAAATACTATAGAACTCACTTCCCAAAGTGTTTGATAAGCTTATGATGTTTAAGCTTATAGTTTTTCCCCAAACCAAGTGTTTACACTCTCACACTCACTTAACACTAGCAGCTTCTGAACTTAGAGCAAATGGTGAATAATGGCTGGGTACTAGGTCCTATTTATAGAGTTTGGGAATGAAAATATCTTGATTTTACTTGAATAAAAATAATGGCTTTTTAGGTGAAAATCATTTGAATAATCGTTCAGCAGAGGCTGAAGACTCGTTCACAAGATGCTGGACTGTTGAAGGAGTTTGAATGGCTGAAAGGAAATGAATTCAAAAGAGTTTGAATCCATGCTGAAGGAGGCGATATATCGCCCCCTGTAGGCGATATATCGCCTGGGCCAGTATGCCCGAGGCGACCGTGCATCGTTTCGTGTTTTCCGTATCTACGTGCTGCGACATATCGCCCCCTATAGCTGCGATATATCTGCACACGCTGAATATTTAAACACGAAATTACACATTTTTAGCTAAGTTTGAATGGAGTAAACAGCCTTGACTAAGCCCTCAACGTACTCAAAGCTGCTGACTGACCCTATAACATTCAAACTTTACTCCTTATTATATTTAATCCTCAAAAATCTTAATCCTTAATTACCATTCAAAACATGTGCTTAAAATCCTATTGGTTGATGTCTAAACCTTATAATATAATAATATAATCCTTAATATCAGTCACATTAATCAAACCTTAGGTTATACTTAATATTCTTAAACTATAGGTTAAACTTAGAAAATCTATAAGTACTACTATGAGTGTCCAAATAACTCCCGGTCTGAACCAAAAATCCAAAGTAACAAAGATAATGCTATAAATACTATCATACTACTATCTATCTTAGCTAAGTAAAGTTCTTGGACTCTACAAATACTAAGAATAAAATTTGCTCCACCAATCATTGAAACCTTATAGATGCAGCCCATAAATATGAGTGAATGTATTCGAGTTGTTTATGTTGGGAATTGTGCCCTTGAAAGCATATGGTTTTGAGCAATGTTTTATGAAATAAATAATTAAAATGAATTTTTGCATACATTGATTGTTTATTATTATTATTAGAATAATATTATATGAATATGAGAAAATTCTCAAATTCGTTATTGTGACTACAATCTTGTATTGGTATGAGAGGATTAAGATTGTAGGTAGCGAATTTAAATAGTTAGCAGTAAAAAAAAGCTATATGGAATCTTTGGATTAAATCTTGTAAGTACAGTTCACTAGTATTATGAATACATGTAATCTAAATCTTGATTACTTATGTAGTAGGACATCTTACTGGAGGTACTTTGTATAGAGTAGTTATACATGAATGGGACCCGATGTGTTATTAATATTTAATTAAGTACCGTTTGTAATATAAATATTAATTAACATATCAATAAGATGATCATATACAAATTGATCTTAATCCTGAAGTTATTATGAACTCTTGTTTATGTTATTTGAGTTCTTTTATTCGCTCATTATGGTTTGTCAAAATGATCAGGCTGAAAACTTTTATTTTGGGGACTCATTGATGTGAATGGTTGCAGACATAATAAACAGATATGGACTCTATACATTTCCTAGAGGAATTAAATGATGCTTATCTTGAGGGTTAGCTTTTGAAACTAAAGGTTATTGAGCTCAAATTCATAAACCAGTTTATGAATTAATCTTCACGGGTAAAGTTAATGGTACTTAAGGAAACAAAATATAATTAAGGAGGTAAAATGGTATATTATCCCTACTTTAATTATGAACCATTAACAGAGGATTGAATTGTCTATAATGATTAAATCGATGGACGTTTTTTATCTTTAAAAATTACTCAATAAAAAAAAGTCTACAATTACAAGAGTGCAGTCTCATTTTTTTAGTTGAATAATATTGAGATTAATAAATTAAGGTTATTATATTAAGAGGTTTTAATTAATCATTTCTGATGTTTTTCACCAATAGTGAATTAAGAAATCTGACAACAGAGATATTAGGATTTTTACTAAACCGTGATTAAACAAATGAACGATATCACAAATGTAGCGTCTTGGAATTTTACTTAGCTAGATAGTAGTGGTAGTAGTAGTAGTAGCTAGTAGTAGCTTGTAGTAGTTTAGTTTTCGTGGATATTGGTTCAAGCCTGGATTTAGATGGAAACTCATAGAAACAGCTATAGATTTTATAAGTTTAACCTATAGTTTAGAAATTTTAATTATAACATAAGGTTTGATTAATATAGCTGGTCCTAGAAACATTATTTATTATAACCTAAGGTTTAGATAGAAATAATAAGAACATGACACTTGTCACAAGCATGTTTATTGAGGATTTAAGCATTTTATATGAATAAATTAATAAAAGATAGATCTAGAAGCTCTAGAACCTTCCAGCAGTTGTTAGGATTACGTTTTACTCAGTCAAAGTTGTTTTAACAAACTTCAAATATGTTGAAAGTGTTCAAAAACGTGTTTAAAATATCACCGTATGATGATATATCGCAGCTATATGGCCGATACATCACCTACGGAAGATACAGAAAACACATCGACTTCGCACGAACGAAAACACGGAGACTCGGGACTAAGGGGAGGCGATATATCTCCTATAGGGGGTGATATATCGGCTCCTTCAGTGTAGTTTGAAAATCTGTGGAATCCAAGCTTAAAATAGCCCTCAACAACTTGGACTTGCTCTTGAACGTTTTTGACCGAGTTTTGGGCATCCATTGAACCAAAAATTCAAATATATTCAAATTATATTCATTTATTTATTCTTTTTAAAAGGGGTTAGTTTCACTCCTTGAACTCTATAAATAGGACCTAGTACTCAACCATTTTATTCATTATTCAAGCATTCTTCAGAGGCTCCAAGTTGCTAAGTTTATTCTAGGAATCGGATGAATCACTTCTTTCTTCAGGGCCTGGGTCAGCCGTGGGCTGCTTTCCAGGTTGTCGTGGATAGTCTTCAGTGCAAGGAGTTTGCTCCTCTGGTATTTGAGGCAATGGTCGTCCACCAATGCTGGGGTTGTTTGCAGCGACCATCGATAGTTCCGAAGGTTTTCTGATGAAACAGGTTAATCGTCTTGTTTAATGGCTCTCAATGAAAGCACCAAACTGTTGACGTCGTTTTTTGTCAACTTAGATTAGGAGAGCACTAAACACAAAATAATGAAAATCAACGATAAACACACGATATTTTACATGGTTCAGCAGCTAAAATATGCCTAGTCCACGAGTCGATATTATTTAATGGTGGAATTCTCCTAAAGCTCTTAGAAAGCAATTTAGCAGAGTAATCCCAATACAAAATTCAGTCTCCTTACAAATGAATTTCTCCAGTCTATTTATAGACTGGTTTACAGAATACCATCCCTCTTATTTCGGGAAGTTATCATTCAAATTTCAAACAAATACAAATAAATGCTTTTAATTACATGATATCCCATGACAATCGAGATTTATAAACAGATTACAACAAATCCCCTAGATACAGGGATTTTAAAACGGTAACAGTATTCACACTAGATTATCGACCTCAAACATATAACTTACATATTTTCGAGATCGATCAATCATCACGAGCTCGCTACATTGGTTTTGTAATGACCCACTACTCTAGACTTTTGGACCATTAACGAAACTATACATACAAAACCTTAATAGAACTTACATTTGCAAAAATACCATAATTTTATTAAGTAACTTGTAAAAATAAGAGTTACTTACAAAATATCAAGAAGGATATGGGATCCCATTGTTTGAAAAACAAAAAACATAACATGATTTAAAAATAAAGGGGTTACATAGTAAGTGCGAAAAATACATATATAAAGACCATAAGTAAACGACTACATCCTCGAAATCGAACTCTCGACTCCTTGAATCCGTTCATCACCGATACACATTCTCTAAGCGTCCACGAATCTTACCGCCTCTAAAGCTATTTTCCTGCACATAAAACAAAAAGGAATGAGCCTAATGCCCAGCAAGGAAAATCTAACACATAGTCATAAACATAAATTTCATAAGAAATGTAAAGACATAACATAACACTTATTACATACACATACTATAATGGCCATTATTACTTGGGGTCCCATAGACTAAACAAGTCATATGCCCATGAGATTAGTGGGGTCCTACTAGCTAAGTAGGTCATATGCCCATAATCTATTTGGGGTCTTGTTAGTCATATGGGTCATATGCCCAAGCCTACAAACATACACATTTCATAACATATTTATAACATATTTCATAACATATCACATAAGATAACACAAGCATAAAACATATAGATTCTATCCTATTTTCCTTACCAAAGTTACCGGGATATGTGGACAGTGTTGGGACTTTGGAACACTCCTAATAATCATTATGAAAAAGAGTGAGTCTAATGAAGAAAAAGAGATGAAAAGGAATGGGAAGACTAAACCATTGAGAAACATACTTACCAAAACTTATGTGCTCAAGAACTTAGATTTCCTAACCAAAATAAAGATTAAGGTTAGAGGCTGAGTAGAAGACTATGAGAACTTAAAAGAACAAATACAGAATTGAACTAGAGTTTTGGGTTACCTTGAAGACTTGTAAGACCAATCTACACCTCAA
The DNA here is from genome assembly GCF_963169125.1 of Humulus lupulus. NCBI lineage: Eukaryota > Viridiplantae > Streptophyta > Magnoliopsida > Rosales > Cannabaceae > Humulus > Humulus lupulus. Next base: position 15,318,284 of record NC_084797.1, on the reverse strand, counting down.
ACCGAAATACTCTAAAACCTTACTTCCCAAAGTGTTTGATAAGCTTATGATGATCAAGCTTATGATTCCCAAACCCGGGTGTTTATACTCTCACACTCACTTAGCACTTGCAGCCTCTGAACTTATAGCAAAAGATGAATAATGGCTGGGTACTAGGTCCTATTTATAGAGTTTAGGAATGAAAGAATCTTGATTTTACTTGAATAAAAATAATAGCTTTTTAGGTGAAAAATATTTGAATAATCGTTCAGCAGAGGCTGAAGACTCGTTCAAAAAGATGCTGGACTTATCAAGAGGTTGAATGGCTGAATGGAAAATGAATTCAAAACATTTCAAAATACACTGAAGGAGGTGATATATCGCCCCCTGTAGGCGATATATCGCCTGGGCCAGTATGCCCGAGGCTGTCGTGCATCGTCTCGTGTTTTCCGTATCTATGTGCTGCGATATATCGCCCCCTATAGCTGCGATATATCGGCACACGCTGATAAATTAAACACGAAATTACACATTTTTAGCTAAGTTTGAATGGAGTAAACAGCCTTGACTAAGCCCTCAACGTATTCAAAGCTGCTGACTGACCTTATAGCATTCAAACTTTTACCCTTATTAAATTTAATCCTCAAAATACTTAATTCTTAATCACCCATTCATAACATGTGCTAAAAATCATATTGGTCCTTATCTAAACCTTATAGTATAATAAATATTATCCTTAATATCAGTCATATAATCAAACCTTAGGTTAAACTTAATATTCTTAAACTATAGGTTAAACTTAGAAAATCTACAAGTACTACTATGAGTGTCCAAATAATTCCCGGTCTGAACCAAAAATCCACAGTTACAAAGATAAAACTATACATACTATAATACTACTAAATAATTAGCTAAGTAAAGTTCTTGGACTCTACAGGTTTGCCTCGGCCTTAGCAAGTAACTTTATAGAGATCATCCTCTCAGAGCTTGCAATGCCCAAGCTCAAACCTTCTTGAATAATACTAGATCGCCAAAAAAAATAAACCAAGAAATTTATACAAGTGTTGAATGCTTGTAATTGTAGCTTCGAGCTTGACTTATAACCTCGGAACACCTTCAAGACCGCACGTAGTTCCGAGCTCACTGATTCTAACGTTGTCGTTTTAATACTTGGCTGAGACTGTCAAACCTAATTCACATAAATGCTTATGACATGGCACATTTTCTTATTTCGAGCTTACACTTTACGAGCCTGTCTTTCGAGATTATAATTTCTATTCTCGAAATTTGGGTGTAACACTCAAGTAAGAACATAACTGGATAAAATAGGAGATTCTAATGATATAGCAACAGAAGATGTGTCGTAGTCTCGAAAGGAATCCTCACTAATACTCGAATATTCATCTCGGCATGTGGGTGACACGAAAAAATCATGCCAATCATTGGAGCCATATTGAGACCTGTACCATTCCTATAACTCATTAAAACTATACATTACTTGACCCTCAAAAAGAAAACTATTGTCCCTATGGACTATAAAATCTACCCCCGACCAGGTTAAAAAGTTATTTTCGGGATTATTGAATGAAACGAGTATGTTCGTCTTACGCTGTAAGAGAGTAGGAGACCATCCTAATTGGTCATAAATTACTTTACCTTCGTAAGTGGAGCTAGAATAGGATTCATCTTGAGCCTCGTGACCTGAGCAGGTTTGTTCTACAGGAGGAGTGGTTATAGAAATGGTCGATTCAAAACCTGCTTTTTGTCTTTTTCTGGGTTTCGAAGAGCCTGCAACAGGGGCATCTTCCAAAGAGCGTATTTAGCGAATACATCATCATCGGTAAACTCACCTTCACCAAAGAGACCGCAATGACATAATTTTTCTTCATGAAGCAAAAAACTTAAGGATTGTTTTCCGTAAGGAAGCTTGCCTAGCTCTTCTTGCCTCTCCGACATGGTAGGGGAAGCTTCGGGGCACTCGAAATTAGCTGAAAAAGGAACATAAAGAATGGTGAATTTCTTATAGTTATGAAAGTTGACCTAGAACTTGACATATTTTTTTTAAAAACAATAAACTTACAGATTAGTTGGAAATAATAGAATTTGGATGGATGACTTCCATTTGTCTAGAAAAATTGTGGAGGGTGATTGGGAATGTCTTCCAAAAGTTTTTTGTCTTTGGGATACCTAGACAGATAGCAAAAAAAAATATCTGCCATGTTTACGAGATGGATTACTTTTGAGACAAAAAAGATAGAGTATCTTATAAGGAAACAACTCTAGCCATTTCAACTTGACATATAATGATTTGAGGGCTAACAAAATCCTAAAAGAACTGGTCTGGAGCTAGAAGGGATCTATGCCGACCTAATCAATGAAACTTTTGAAATATTGTTTTAAAGAAAGCAACACATTGACCCTCATGTTCTCATTGCTTTATGCTCTGATCTTGTATTTCCTATCAGGATTATCTTCACAATGAGCATAGCTACTGCGTTCATCTCAAGTAGGAGCTCGGCATACAAGATCACTAGAAAGTTTAAGACCGTGACTAGCAAGGGAATCTGATATTTGTCTTACAAAGTGAATCAAAGACTCATATATGTCTGCCTCGAAATATTTTTATTTGGCACCTGGAAGGAAGTATTAACCTTAGGGCCAAATGATGGAAGTGGAGACTCAGTTGAGTAGTGATAACTCTATGAAAATAGAGTTATTTATCTCTTTTGGTGTATTAATTTAGCTTTTTTTCTCAAGAATTTTTAATTTAATTTAGATAGTTTTAATTATTTTTATTTATTTTTGAATAAAAATTTATTTTTATATTAGTTTTAATTAATTTTTATAATTTTTAGATTATTTTTATTTATTTTCTCGTTAATTAATTATTCTATCTCAATTATGAGTAGTTTTGAAGAAAGCTAAACTGATTTTAAATACTAATTTGTGGTGCAAGATTTTTCAGATTACTACAGCAATATTGCACCATTTCGAGTACAGTAGTTGTTTAGGGACCAACGTGGAAAGCAAGGATGTCTTGTCATTTAGTGGGCTTTTTATGATTTATTTGGTGATTTATGGAAAAAGAAAGCCAGGGATTTAAATAAAAGTGGTCCCAAAAGAAGAGAGAATGTGACATGTGGAGGAAGAAGAGAAAAGTAGGGTTTTCCTAATTGTAATTGAAACCCTAACTTTAAAAGAAAACCCAGCCACCATTCTAGACTCTCTACCCATTTTTTTAGCAGTCACCATTGAAGAAACAAGAGAATGAAGAAGAAAAAGAGGAAAAAGAAAAGAGAAAGAAAGCAAAAAGGATGAGGGCTTGAAGACATTCATTTTGGCTTGATTCTCTCTACTCTCTTCTTAGTATTTTTATTTCTTTCTTTGAATTTTCTTAACTATAAATTATTTTATTATGGGTATTTTTTAGATTGTAGTTATGAGCTAAACTTTTCATAGCTAGCATGATTTATGAATTCTAATATGTGACTTTTGATGTTTTGTTATTGGTGTTAATGTGAAATTAAGGTTTTATTCATTCAAGTGGTTATATTGTATAACTATTTGATTTTGTTTGGCCATCAATTGTGAGTAATTGAATTAACTTTTAATGCCGAAATGGTTAGGGTTAATGGACACAAGACTTGAATGGGTCAAGATTACTCTCTTTGATTGTAATTTATAATTGAATAGACAAATATTATTACCTTGCATAACTTGATGGAATTGGTGCTTGGAAATACATTCTTTAAGTTAGATTGGCATAGATATATGTTTAGTTTAACTAAAGATTTTAAATCATAGTGACTTCGACGAAAGTCTGTGAACTTGTTTGGAATTCCTAGTTAATACCCAGTTTGGAATTTAATACCCAGTTTAACTTGTTTGGAATTTAATACCCAGTTTGTTGTAGCATTCCCGTAGCATTGATGTAAGTTTTTACATATTAGAAGGAATTAGTTATTCTAGCTAATTTATTTTTCTTGTTCTCTTGTCCTTTTGTTTGTTTTATTTACTTTCTTGTTCAGTTTTTAGGTTTATTCAAATCTTTATCAATTGCTTTATCCGAGTTGTTTAGTATTGATTTTTGCACGATTATTTGGTGATTCAATCCCTGTGGAGACGATAGTATTTCTTACCACTTTATTACTTGTTTGACGATTGTGTACACTTGCACACACTAATTAATTTCGCAACAAATTTTTGGTGTCGTTGTCGGGGATTGATTTTAGTGAAATTTTGTTTGTAAAACTCAATTTGGTTTTTTATTTTTCATTTTTTATTTATTTTTTTAGTTCCTTTTTACGTTTTGCTTGTTTGGTTTTGGTTTTTCCTGTGAGGTACTTAAGATGTCACATCAACAAGTCCTCTTGAATTTTATTCAACACGACTTTAAGCCTTTCTATAGAGCATGGTGGAGGTACAAGGATTTGCTAGTGAGCTTTCCATATCACAATTTCTCCAAATAGTTTCAACTTGAAGTCTTTCTCAATGGGTTGAATGCCACAACAAGAGAATGGGTAGAAAGAGGAGATGGCACCACCAATTTCTTCCAAATATTTGTGGATGAAGCCTATTGGATGTTGGAAGACATGGCGGAATATGACGAATGGTGTTGTAATTTTCCAATAACCAACCAAGGTTGGGAGAACAATTATTGCAATATGGAACCAACTTTTAACACTTGTACTCAAGGACCAAATGAGGTGAACTTTGAGAATTTTCAAGAAATATCCCCAAGTGATGAATCATAACCAAGTTCATTGGAGGTGTTAATGACAGAATATATGGCTCAAAATGATGCTTTGATTCAGAACAATGCTACATCTTTGAGGAATCTAGAGAATCATGTTGAGGAATTTGTCAAAGAGCTGCGTAATAGGCCACAATATGTTTGAAACTTGTTGATATGGGAAATCCATTGGGAGAAGAACCTTATGAGGATGGTAATTTAAGAAGTGGCAAGGAGTTAAAGACATCTAATGAAAATTTTGGGCATAAAGATGAGTCTTCTTCAATGAAAACAACAAAGAAATGGGAGAAGAAATTGGAATTTCTAGTTTTTCAAAATTTGTGTCCGCCCATAATGCTACAGCAACACTGCAGCCCAGAATTTCTGAAAATTCAGCAACAAAATATCTTCATTCCTCAACTTAGTGAGCCATTTTTCATGCAAGAATACACATATATAGATCCTATGTGGCCACTACCTTCGCCACCATCATTAGCATTGTTTCTTGGATTCCATCATGCATCTTCACCAAAAGCAAGTCAAGTTGAACGTATGAGCCTTCCAATTCCAAATCTAGCCAAGCTTGAGGGTGTTCACAACAAGAACCCATATGTGAGGGCATATGGGCGAAAGCCACTCTTTGATGAGCACTTCTCCAAATTCAAGTCAATGATTTTAAATCAAGCGCTTCTTGGGAGGAAATCCAAGCTTTCTAAACTTTTTCTCTGTTTTGTTTTAATTTCAAGAATTATGCAATGTTAAATGTTTTTTACGATTGCGTCATAGTTTTTTCTTTCTTTCTTTCTTTCTTCTTTTTCTCTCTTGTAGATACAAACATTGAGGCAAGTGGAAGTGGGTGCAATTATGAAGATTGGTACTAGCAAGCTTGCACATCATTGAAAGGGGAGGTCTTCTTTAACTCTTTTTTTTTTTAAGTTTTCTCATATACTTGAGGATTTTGTGCATCCAAAGCTTTGGGAAACTAATTTTTTATTTCCTTTTCATTTTTTTTTAGTTTGCTTGTTTGTTTAAAAAAAAATAATAAATTGAGGCATATGTGCTTTTTGTTTGGTGATTTTACACATTCCAATGATAAGATATATGATTGATAGTGTCCATAGCTTGTTGAAAAATGTGAATATTGTTTGGGATTGTGATTAATTATTGTGTTAGTTTCATTTTGATTGTGATATGTGCATATTTGAGCACATATGCCTTGATCAATGAATTGTATGTGAATTGATGAAAATTTGTGTGAATATATGATTATGCAATCTCATAAGACTTGGAATTTGTTTGATTATCTCTAGAGGCAAAATCCTAGACGACACTTAACCAAAGACATGATTTAGGCCATCTTTGGACAGTTTAAGCATCTCAAGCCTATATATCTTTAGTTACCCCATTGAGCCTAAATTATTCTATATATCCTTAGTTACCCATTGAGCCTAAATTATATTTTTCTTTGTTAGCCACATATTATATAGCCTAGCTTTAAAATAATTTTCCTACTTGTTAAACCTCACCACTAAGAACTTTGATCTTTTTGGAGCATATGTTGAGTAGTGCCATTTAGGAAGGGTAGAGGAGTTTGGAAAAGTTCTTATATGTTTTTTAAAAGAAAAACTAAAGAAAAAATGACAATTTGGTGAGAGATTGCATTCTTCTTTTTCTTGTTTTCAACATTGAGGACAATGTTGATTTTAAGTTTGGGGGTGAGGTATATGTTTCTCATTGAGTCACTTCTCATTGTATATATTTCTTTTGCATTTTGAAAAAAGATAGTTAAAAAAAAAATAAAAGTGCTACATCCATGTTTTCATTACAAATAAATAAGTTTTGGGGTGTAGCATCCATGTTTTCTAGGAGTGTTGCGAGATTTTTGATGGTCTTTGAAAGACTAATGTAGTTAGGCTGATTTGAGCCAAAATTTGTATCATTTACCCTACCTTCATCCAAGCTTAACATTACAAGCTTAAAAAATTCTATTGATCTTTGGTTGTGTATTTGTCTACATTAGTGGAAAGAGAGATGAAAAACAAACCTGCGAGACTTTCTCATTCTAGAGATTTTGAGCTTAATTGATATTTGCATAAACTGATCTAAATTGCATGCAATAATTTGAGAAAAGGCATCACACTCACACACACACGCATGGAGTAATCAAAATTGGAATGAGGCATACTCTTGCATTTTTACAATCTTTGTAATTTTCTTTAAGCTATGATCATTAGAAAATATTTGAGGAAAATGGAAATCATCAACTCATCAAATCACTTATTGCCTCTTGTTTTATTTTAATTTAATTTATTTTCTTTTTGTTTGAGGACAAGCAAAATCTTAAGTTTTGGGTGAAGTGGGTAGTTTTACTTTATGAGCCCTCCATTATATCAAAGGATAACTCCCCAAGTTTAAATGTCGTTATACTGATAACGAGGAGTGCAGAGAATGAGCTCGAGGAATGGAGTTAACCTCGAACCAAGCAGCGAGGCGGAGTCTTTTTCTTTTCCCTTCTTGGATTTCCAAAATTTGGCATCTATACTAGGCGCTTACATCTTCCTTATCTCTTCAATCTTCGAATTCATGGATGAGCCTCTGGTTACAAGAAAAGGGAGATTCTGCTCAGAGAGAAGATCTATAGTATAGAATGGCATGAGCTGAAAACCCCCACCAATTCTCCTCGAAAGAGTATAGCAACATCTAGCAATAAAGATAAAGGTGAGGGCCCATTGCTTAAGACAATTATTTCGGAACATAGAGAAGACTAGTTGTGTTGTATAACAAATTTGAACTAAGATAGGCTCGAAATAACGAGTTAAAGGGGGTGGATTTGATGTATGAACTTCTCTTAAATTTGCATGATTTTCTAGGAAAATAGTGCAATTGCCATAAAGGAATTTTTCATGGTTTTTGTATTAAAAAAAAAACCTATTGGTTATCCTTTACGAAACCCAGCAAACCAAAAATTGCAAAAACTACTTTCACTATTGAATCTTATCTACAATAAGATCAAACCAACCTTTTTGCTAGATTTCTTCATGAACAAAACAAGAACACAAATGCATATATACCAGTTTTTTCTTTTGTAAATCTCTTTAATGTAGATGAAAACTTACACGAATGAATTGACGAAGTGGAAATCGTGGTGTTGGGCATAATAGAAGAATTGAAAAATGTCGCAACTGTGAATACTATGATTAACTCAAATGTGAAGATGACGATGGAAAGAAAGAGAGGGAGGTTTTTATAAAAGGGTTTTGGAGATTGACCACCGTAGGATTAACATGATGATTAATCCTATGGTTCGGGATCGATTTCAAATGGCGGCAATAGAAGTTGATGGGACAAAAGCAGGAACCAGTACTTGAATTACCCTGTTAAAAAACGACACATGTAATCACTTGAGTAAGGTAGGTGGACACAACTCCCAATAAAAGAAATTCAAAAGTCTCTCCTACAATTGAGTAGAAACTTTTGAGGGGGCAAGTATTATACCCAAATTTCGAGATATATATTATTCGCTCGGAATAGATGAGAAAAGAGCTCGGATGCCAAAATAATACTTATCATTTTATTTAATAAGATATTGTAGCTCAAGAGGGAGTCATAAATTTTAGCTCGAAAGTACGTCAAAAATGCATCAGAAAGTTGGAGAATCAATATTTAAATAACAGTTCCACTTTTATAGGAACATTTTAGATATTTATTCAAATAACTTTTTTTATTTATTTATTTTGGATTCAAATGAAATATTTTTGTAACTTCTCCCTAAAAATGTGGGAGAAGAGGTTTGACACCAGCCCTATAAATAGATTGGGTTATGGTCATTTATTTTACACGCACAAATATTGTAATTGTACGGATACTCTGGGAAACTACTTTCTGTATTGTAACTCAGAACATTCAATAAAAGTAACTCATAAACTAGGTAGATTTTAACTACTGAACCATGTAAAATCTATGTGTTCATCTTTTATTTCTTTTGAATTTATTAGCTTAATTGCTCTTATTTTTTTTAATTATTTTATCTATTTATTTATTGTACAAATTAATTGAATGTTATTAACTTTTATTACATCCGAAAAAAATAAATAACCTTGTTGCACTAACAGTCACAGCACTAAAGGCGACTGATAGTTAAATGGAGTGCCAAGTGATAGGTTCAGAATTCTCCACATGGCATGTTCATTTATGGTCCAAACAAAACAAGGAGTGATATCCACTCGTGTATACTTAAACAGATCTTCATCTTCATCTTATGATTCTTCTTTCCTTTTTCTTCTCTCATCTCATTATCATTATCATTCCAACCCCATATGCAACCAACAGTGCTACACCAAACTAAACTCAGAAAAACCCAAGTACAAAAACAAACATTCATTTATGAGTATTCAGTAATAATAGATCGAAACAAATAGTACTATATATACAAATATATATATATATATATTAATGGCTCATTTGCTAAGGAGCTATCCCAACACATCGCTGGAATTCCGTACCGGATCTTCCTATGGATACTCTCTTCTCAGAAAAAGAGCCATCAGGGAAAATTTGCTTACGTCTAAGGAATTTAGCAGTAAGGAAATCAGTAGAAGAAATTTTCTGGTGCAGAGCTGCAGTACTGCTGGCTCTACTTCGCCAGCTGGAGAAGTGGGACTTGTAGAGAATAATGAGACAAGTCAACGTGTGACTAATGTTAAGGTAGAGTTGGGGTGTTTGGCTACTGAGTTTGGTTGGAAGGTCAGAAGGTTGGCTCCAATTGGTGATGAGATAAGAGAAGCATCTCATATTCAAGCTCAAGCTTTTTATGAATCTGCTTTTGTCTTTAACGACTTTTTCTTTGAGTTATTTAAGGTTAGTTTTATTCTCCGTTTGTTATATTTACATATTTGTTTAATGGATTATCTTTAAAAAAAGGGAAGAAAAAAGTATTGTTGAATATGCTTTATTTACAGGCCGAAGTGCTTGCTGGGCTTATGTATAAGCTTAGAAACTCACCCCAAGATAGGTACAATAGAAGCTTTCTGAGATGAACAATTTTCAGTAGAGTTTAAAAAGTTTGATTCAATTCATTATTTGAATCCGTAATATAGGTATGCTTGCTTGGTTGCTGAGGCTGAAACTGGTGGTGACACCTCTAGTTCCGATTCCAAACAAGGACTTGTGGGAGTGGTAGATGTCACCGTTTTGAGAGACCAAAACGTACTTAACCATCTTCCACCTGATTCAGAAGAATACCTTTACATCTCAGGAATTGCTGTCTTGGAAAGTTTCAGGTTTATGGTCCTTCCTATTCTATAAATTTTAATATCCATTTATACACTGTACATATTTGACTCATAATGAAACTAACAGGAGGAGAAAAATAGCAACTGTGTTGCTAAAAGCTTGTGACATGGTATCGAGTCTATGGGGTTTCAAGCATTTAGTTCTGAGGGCATATGAAGATGATTTTGGTGCCAGAGAACTATACTCAAACGCAGGCTATAGAGTTATTTCAGTGGATCCTCCATGGTTGACCACTTGGGTAGGAAGAAAGCGTCGTGTTCTTATGGTCAAACAGTCCAATCTAACTCCATAGTTACTTGTGCATATAATGTATGTATCTGGTGCCCATAAATTTGGTATTGAAGAAAAATAATAAGATGAGTAGTTAGACCCCATTGGCCAATGAAGAGTGAGTTGAAACCCATGAGATAACACTGAATAGAATATATTGGTTTTATTTATATTATCTACAACTTGTGTTAGGGACTGCTGGTCTAGATTCTTGAAACAATGACTTCTTCTATATTCCAATCTTTATAGACCCATTTTTTATTGACGCTTTTCAACCACCAAAAAAAAAATCAATGGAAAAGAGAGCTAGTGTTGTGAACTCATATGAGATTAAAATGTTAGTAAACATAACTATATACAAATGCCAAGAGCCAAAAAAAAGCTGGCAAATCTATAGCTTTTATTAACCTCAGAAATAGTTGTGCAAAGAAAATTATGGAAGAAAGAAAAAGAATACACTCTACCTTTTTTCCTTTCTTTTTCTCAACAAAATTACAACTTTTTGGTGTAAGAACTGTGAGATCCCGCCAAAGAGGGAATGGGTTAGTGTTCCTTGCGGAGAAACAATGGCTGTGCAATGTGTTCTATCCTAATTCATGAATTGTCGACAGTTCGGAGCTTTACATAGACAAGGGACTTTAAATTCTTCTGGTTCGTCGGGATCAAACAAGTAATCATACCTGCCACAATCCAAAAAAAATACCCATTAAAACAGCTGACGATCAATAATCCTTTATAAACAGCAAGAGCGGGAGGAAGCAAGAAATACGTTAACTCATCGCCAGCAGCTACGTTAGTCTTGGCAATAAGCACAATCCGGCTTTCATCATCACCAACACTCATGATCCTTGCGTAGCAATTGGGCATGCACTGTATCAAAAGTAGAAGGGAATGAAAAAAGAAGAGTAAGAAGGAATCGAGAAGATTATTCAAAGTATGGTAATTAAGTCATAAACAACTATTTTCGATTATTTTCTATATATATATATATATATATATAGAGAGAGAGAGAGAGAGAGAGATAGTTGTAACAAGAAGCCAGAGCAGCACTTCTGATGGCATGAAGTAAGGTGGTGTGATTGATGACAGGCAGAAAATTTAACTGATGTTCAACATACATGGAAATCGGAATCTCGAAATGACCTACCGAATGATTGATTAAGCGTGCTATGTTGCCTTTATCCGTAGCATCCACTACTACTTCTTCACTGATCTTAAATAGCTGCATAGAAGGAATAGACAGTAATATTAAAAATAAAGATTGGATTTTTTGCTCTTTTCTTAACCAAATTAGTTAAAATAAAGTTATATTACAGATCAGTAGGAGATGAAAATAAACTTACATAGCAGTCTTTGCCTTCCAATCTATAGCGTGCCTCTCTAAGATCTGCAATACTACCCCTCACCTGCTCTCCACGATATTCAAGAACCTACAAGCAAACAAAAGCTTCCATTCTTACAGGCCAGAAAAGAAACAATACTCTTCTCACATCATATAGAAAGTGCCTCCTGAGACAACTGTAAAATGAACCCCTCCCTCCCCTCAAACCTAAACAAAAATCTATAATCTGATGTACCATTTCTCCTTCTTGAATCCTTCTACGTGCAAAGAGTCCCCATCCATGTATGCCAGATCTACCAAAGCAAACACGATCATTTTCGGTTCTCTGCAGTTACATTCACCCAGACAACAATCAGAACTAAAAATATGGGAAGTTATCTATAAAGACCAGAAAAGGATCTAGAAATTGCCTGTAGGTGGTAAAGCCGTTCTCTGAATGAGGAAAAAGTTTTAGGTTCCTCAACAACCTGCTGAAAGAAGAGTAAAACAAGGAAAAAAAATCAAGCTTGTAACCATCAACTTTATTTCTCGTGCAGTCCCACATAAAAAAATGTCAGGAAAAAATATGCATGTAAAATAGAGTTTTATGAAGTACAAAAAGTTTACCATAAAAGCATTCAAACTTCGGATTGCTTCTACAGAATGATGGGAAGGTCCTCCAACTTTGTGGGTAACGGCTTCTTCTTCAGTTCTCTAGTATCCACAAGAAATAGATGTGAAAAAGAAGAATAGCTGATCCCATCTCACAACAAAATACTATTAAATCATAAGAGCCCCAACATGTAATGTAAAAAGTAGCAAACTGAAGCCAAAGCTGATATAGAAAATTGTAATATTAACTTGCCTACTATTAAGCATCGCTTCATACAAGTGTTTTATCATACAATCCAGTACAGGTAATAGTTGAAAAACATAGCAACTATGTACTAATATTTTTTTCATTTATTTAAAAATTAACCCATGGTAGAGACAATGAAGTCTGAATTTTCCACCAATTTCACCTCAAAATAATTCAAGGTGCATGGGATTTAATAGAATTATTGGATTGAATTAAAATGGATTGGAGAGCGATAACCTTAAATATTATCATGTGCTTAATGTAGTATTAGAATGAATTACTATCACAATATCACTTCTTTTTTATTAGCAGAAATAGTAATGTTGCATTTTTCCTAATTAATAGAATTGTCATTATTAAATATACAAATGGCATTATTTAATAATCCACAGATATATTTAGCCACCACAAGGAGGATAAGCAAAAAAACAACTCTATTTACCTTAGCACAGCAAATATAGAGCACCAGAAGTTCCTAACAACAACCAAACTGGAGAGCTAAAACATTACAGAAATAAATATTTATAGTGAGTTACCTTTTTGTTGTTATTTACTCTTTTGAATACCCGGCATCTAGCAGCAGATAAAGGCTCCGGCTCAATAGTTTCAGTTGCTGGAACCTCTTCTGGTTTTCTTCTATTGGATGAAATTAATCTTGAACCAGCCCTCTTTTTATTTTGAACAAGGCTTTTGGCTGAAAAAACACCTACAGGAGTCTGTATGATTAAGACGGTATCTGGATTTGGAGCCCTGCACGTTGAATGTAAAGGAACAAGTTAATAAAAACCATCTCTTACTCATACAATATATAAAAGAGTAAGCATGTCAATACAAGAGCAGGAAAAAAAAACGGGAGGAAAAAGTAATCTCAAACCTGTGATAAGCACAATAAGAAACCATCTTTGTAATCTGTCTGCCATTCTTTTCCAAACAGTGCAGCTGCAATTATTACATCCAATAGTTTGTCAATAGTGAGAACAGTCGGAATAATTGCGAACATCTCTAACAGACCCTACTCAAATGATCTCACCTCCATGCGATACCCTGCCCTTGATGCGCACATTGCATGGTAATAAGTGGAACACTTGCAGCATTGCATGCAAGAACCATGAATTTGCTTACAAATAACACAAATCTGAAATTCATATAAAGAAACCCACTTTAGATTTATACAATAAAGTGGCTACCAACAAAATAAACATATTGTGATTGTGCATTAATAAATTGTTATCCTCATTTACCACCCCCTCAAACCTATAAAGAGAGAGAGAGAGAGAGAGAGAGAGAGAGAAATTATCTTCCTGAATATTTAAGCTCATAGATATTGATTTAAACAAAAAAAAATGTTTTTGTGAATGTAATTGAACAATTGAAGTAAATCAGTAATAAGGTAATATGTGATTAAATCAAAGAATCAACCTTGACAAAAGAATTAGATGGAATACTCAATATCCCAAGAGCAGGTTCCATCTTTTCATCACTTGCAAAAGAGACTTCAGGCCTGAACCAGGCACATGTAACATGAACCCACAGTGTCTCAACATCTGTTGGCTTTAGAGCACCTCCTGAGGAAAGAAAGAAAAAAAGATGTCAACTCAAAATAGCAGAATGAAACTAAACATTCCATTACAATCCCCATTTATGCAAAGCAAAAGTACCCTTATTTTATACTGGAGGAAGCTTAGACCAGGAATTATAAAAATAAAAAATGGAGGAAGTACCAATAGATACACAATCGTTGTTCTAATTAATCCTCCCATTGGAAACCAATAAAAAAATAAAAGACAGCTGTTTCAGTAAAAGAAACCTCAACTCTTTTTCATAAAGAAGTAACGGCAAAAACAGAACTATTCAAAAACTTGCCTTTTACAGGGCAGAGGCAACATTCTCTCTTGACTTCAGGTGTTTCACATGCTTTGCAAACCCACGAAGTAAAATCTCGAACATTTCGTGCTCCATAGCATTCTTGATGAACAGCTATTTGGCATCTGAGAGAAATATAAACATGTAAATTTCCAAATATACACACTAGCAATCAGCAGCACTAGGGAATGCCAGAAATAGCATATGATGCTGGAATTTTCCTAGCACATTTCAAATGTCACAACATTTTTCAAACCTATTCTGTATCACAGCATCCAACTACATTATATTTTGGCAACAAATGGTCAGAGCAGGTCACATCACAGTCACAAAAAAATACCTGTTGCATATGATAATTTTATTGTAATCCCAATCTTCAACCCATCTACATACAGCACATCGCTCTGTGGTCCATTTAGCATGGACAGGTTCATACTTTTCTGTCATACGAAGCAGTTAGCTCTCATTAGCTCACCTAGTTTTCGGAGATTTAAATATATATATATATATACATGTATATATGTATATAAAATTTCGAAACTATTTTTCTGCTTAGAACAAATGCCCACAAACAACTTACCCTGCAAAAAGGCAAGCAACTTCTGTTTTCGCTCTTTCATAGAAGGCTTTTTAGGCTTGACAGACACAAGAGCACTCGCATGATACTCTGCCAACTGAAGCATCTGCAGATTGAAAAAGGATTGTAGGAAATTATAGTTAATCATATTAGATGTTCATTACTTATCAAGTCAATACATAATTTGGTTTCCATTTAAAAAATTATTCTTAAAATGAAGAAACAAGAAAAAAAAAGTGCAAAAAACAGTTACAAAAGATAACTAGAGTACAAACCCATTGTTCGAGAGGCAACATAGAACCTTTCACCCTAACACTTGTCTTCCAGTTTCTTGCTTTAGAACCAGTGTGTCGCTCCCATTCACTAAGTGCTTGCTTTTCAGAGCCACAGAATCCACATTTGCAAACAACTCTGAAAAATTAAAAACTCACAGTATCATAAGAATGAATTATAAAACACAAACTAAAAATTTTAAAGTAAAAAAATATATATATGTAGTAAAACTGCAGTATGAAAACGAAAAAATATTTCTATGTTTTCATTAAATAAAAGGCAATTCCTTTCTTTGATAAAGACTAAGAAAAGTAACATGGCTTAGATAATATCTTTTTGACTTTCTGAGCAAACAACAGTTGGAGAGAAAACAATAATTTTAACAAGTTATGCTTACAAGTGCAGGCTTGGAAAATATGTTCCTTCTACACCATTGCAGAGAACTGTGACTTTGTTAGGAAGCACCAATTGATCATTACTTTTGTTCCATCTGCTGCAAATAATCATTACATTATAAGAAGATGAAAAAATAGAAGCACTTCAATTAGAAATACAGCACATAAAACGTCTGAAATATTTTAAAACGCAAAAGACAACTCAAATTAGAAAGTTTCAATAATTAATAAAATAGAAATACGACTAAGGGTAAGGACAAGTGGTCAGACCCACGGTCCATGAGGTCTGTGATTCAATTCCTCATGAGACCTACCTAGCAATTTGCTAGAGAGACCAAAGAAGATTGTAGGGTTCAAAAGGACCAAATACAGCAGAAAGATCTTAAATCAATATTTTGTAGGGAAATATTTACTAGCAGTTCCAATAACTTACTTGACTTTTGGTTGTGATCCCTTTTCTGAATCTGACAATTCGAAATTAAACTTCGCTTTGCAAGTTGGGCAGTAATAATCAGTGCCCCCCAAATTCTTCAAAAAAGAATAATCCAGTCAGGGAAGTCAGCAATGTCTTCTATGCCTTCCGGTATCCAAATAGAAGAAAGAATCAACAAAATCATGAGTATATGTAGTTCGAAGGACAAACCTTGAAGAGGTTGCTGGAAATTTTGTCGCACTCGGCGTGCACCCACACTTTACAACCATCACAACGAACCTGATCAAAGAGAAAAAAAATTGACAATAACAGTAAGAACATCATGGTAAAAACTAGCAGTCATCCACACTAGGAAAAAGTAACGATAACCTTAAAAAGGTTATAATTTTCCTTACCCAACTTCCACTGTCTGAATGGTTCCAGATCTTTTTACATATGCCACAATAATGATTTGATTTTGTTAACTGCAATAAGAATCTATGAATTTGAACAATGTACAATAACTTCGAAATCCAAAGTTAACACACCAAACAAATAGCATATGCAAAATAACAAACACATAGAACAACTTAGGCAAGACAAACCCTTGCACATGATTTGCATAAAACATGGTCTGATGGAGTTGAGGGATTCATCTTCTTGGTCATCTTGAGAGGAAGGCTCAAGCCACAGCCTTCACAAGGTTGTGTGTCTTTTTTCTTTAAAAACATATTCTGCATAGGCAATAGAAGACCAAGAATTAATTTAAATGAAGGATGGCAACATATATTTAATTTTCTCTACTGACAAACCCTCATCTTTAATAGGCTATAGATTGCTGAGAAAACTATGAGCAGTGATTTTCATCTGGAGCATCTCTTCTTTTGGTTTCCTCAGCAAACTAGCAGATGTTAACCAAAAAAGATACTCTACAAAGCTTGGTTGCACAGAAAACATATTCTCAGATCATCACAGTGAGTGAAGCATCATCAGTAACAGTTACAAACAAACATATCAAGGAATAATTTCATTTCCATTTGAAAATCCATGGGTAACGTTTTAGCAATTCTACATCTACAATAAATTTAATAGTGGCAGGAAACTTTAAGACAACTTGCCTGGTTCCGAAAGTGACCAAGAGGATCCTGGTTAGAACCAGTATCTTCTAGAACTCCCCTAATGATAGATACATCATAAGTTACATTTCCAGCCGCCATGTTTATATCGGCAATAAGTTTCTCTGTGAATCCTTGTTCTGCCAAAAACGCCTCTTCGATTGCCATTTGGAAATCACAGGGCACACATTTACTTAATTCAGATTGACCCTGAAACCTATTCAGGCAAAATATTGACTCAGCATCACTAAGTGTTAAATTACAATTTAAGTAACCGTCTAAAACAGAAACGCTGCGAGCACACACCTGTCAACGTGATCCATAAATGGAAAGATGTTCCCCCTCCTAACCCAAGCATAATCCTGATCAATAGCATTGCAGTATCAAATAAATGACAACATTACACTAATCAAATAATAATAATAACAACAACAAAATCAAGAATTCATTAAACTCCACTCCAACATTGAGGGAAGAATTAATACCCGTTGATTTTCATTCCCTGAATACCCAAAGAACATCACACACGCGGCATAAGGTATGCAAGCCCTCAAAACTAATTCAGGTGCTTGTGACATTGGGTCAATGACAATGGCAGGCCAAAAGGGCTCCTTCCTCCCTGGCTTTGCCCATACTATATCGCCTGAATAAAAGTCTTCAGGTCCATACAACCCATCACTCCTCCCACTCTTCCCCACCAGATAAGGTTTTCGCTCAATTTCTTCAATTGGACACCTGTCATTCTCAACCAGTCGTTCATGAACCGAGGTAAGTGAATTCCTGGAACTTGAATACTTTCTAAATTCAAAATTCTTAACACCAGTCAATCTCTCCTCTACTCCATCCTCATCTTCACACAATGTAGAATACTTAACAGACTTATATCCATTCCTCTCTATAGTTTTAGTCTTTTTCACATTAATACTACAAGTTTTCGTGGTTCTCATGCTAAAATTCTCCTTTTTACAATCGATCTCATCATCTAATCCATTATCACGCACACTAGACTTACTGTCTTTTCTCCAATCTTCAATTACAGAATCATTAAAACGAGAAGGAAGAACCTGAACTCGACCCCTTGAAGTTCTAACAAGTGGTGGCCTTGGAACCTCCACCTTCCCGTTAATCCTCCCCGTCACTGAATCTCGAGCCTTTGACTTCAACTCCTCCTCCTCGGGCGAGCACGAGGCTTCGGTACACCACGAAGCAGAGAAGTCCTTCGCAGCTGCAACAGAGCTGAGTAAGCCATGAAAGCTCACGGGAATGATACCCGCAGCAACCTCGCCCAGCAGATTAAGAGGATAATACCCATTGGTTTTCCTCTTCTTCCTAACCGAGTTCTCGTCGTCTTCACCCGCTGACTCAACCGGTTTACACCGTTTCAGACGCGGCATTTGGGATTTCAAATTCCGCTTGATAATCATGGCTGCAAAATCGGAAAACCAAAGAACAAACGAACCAACCCCACTCCACGAATCCTCCCTCGCTCGAATCCAAACGAACAACGATTCAACCAAACCCCCACTTTCACATAATAACACACACCATAACCCTGTACGATTTCTTCGTCGAACCCCCAATTCACAAAACACCCATAAACCCTAATTTCACAGAGATTACGAGAAACAGGGGCCAATTGAGAAGACGACAAAAACAACAGTGAACACGGAGAGTTCCACACACCCAGATGGAAAACTCCGACAAAGAAAGGAAATTGAGCAGAAACAGAAGAATGCCCCAGAAAATTTGATCGAATTTACAGAAGACGAGTTGAAAAAAGAAAATAGGGATCTCTCTTCAATCAAGTCCCTTCCTTTCTTTTCCAAACTACTTCAAACAACAGATATAAATAAACAGAGATGAAAAGAAAGAAAGAAAGAAAGAGTGAGACACAAACTGCAATTTAATTAAGAAAAGTTCGGAATGGAAATTTTTTAGTTTTTTTCTTTAGAGAGAAGATGAAGAAGAAGATGAAGAAAAAATGGAAAGAGGGTTTGTATAGGGCGGGTGAGTGGTGACAGAGATTAAGAGAGAGAAAGTAGAGAGAGAGAAGGGTCTCTCGGCGTTATCTTTGTAAAAGCGTAAATATTTGATGTGAGAGAGAGAGAGGAGAGAGAGACGCTATAACTTGCGAGTTACGTGTTTGTGGCACAAATCTTCAGTCAGTCCCGCTCTGGTCATCACATTCGGTTTTCTGGTTATGTTAATGTCATGTAATGATTTTTCATGGCCTAGTTTTTCAATCTCTTCTAATTTTCCTTGATTATAAATTACATTTATAAATATAAACTTTTTTTATAAAAGAAAACCCAATTTCAAAACGTCAATTCTAAGAAGAATTGCAACTCTAGCATGGCAATTTCGACTTCTTATGTTCAAGTTCAACATTCGAATTTGGTTGGACCATCTTTTATTTTTTTGGGTTGCAAGGTTTTTTCAATTTTGGACATAGTTACAATAATTATGCTACTGAAAAATAAGAATGATAACAATAACGAAATATTCTGTAAAAATTGAATAAGTTTCAGGTAATCGGCGGCAAACATGTATATAAAGTTTTGTGTTCTTTTTCTTTTTTTTTTTTGGTGGGAAAACGTTCACTGGTGAATGGACTGTATAAACCAACGGTGTGCAAAGATATGAGCTTCACCAATTAAATTTCTTAAAATTTCCCCCCAAAGTTCTTGGAGGGGTATTTTTGTAGTTTCACATAAATTAATGGAAATTATTAACTTGTTTGTGTAAAAAATAAAGTTTGTGCAAATCAGTTCGACGTCAAAGAATTGAACTTTTTTTTTTTTTTTGCTATAGATATTTTTCAATTTTGAGTTAGGATGAAAAGGTTTGATCTTTGAAAAGATATTTTAAGAAAAGGAAATAGAGAAATATAGATTCTTCATTCTTGGTTATCTCACTCTCTGTTTTTTCCAAGTGAAAAGGTTCGATCTTTTTAATAATATCTTTGAAACTTTTGGTCTCGCAACGCAGAGATATAATGGTTAGAAGCAATATATGAGTCAGGACCCCATAAAAATCTCAATATATTCTTTCTTTATTTCTTTATTTTTTGTTGTAACGTAACGTTTTTGGGTGGTACAGAGCGTGGCCTCTCTTTTTCTTAGGGTATAATTTCAGGTCTTCTTCTTCATATATGATTTTTTTTTTAAAGTGGGTTTGTTCTATTTTTCAGAATAAATATATATATATATATACATATATATTGGTTTAATAGTGAAACTCTGGTCGATGAGTTTGGTAGTCAACCGTTCTCTTAAGTAGACTTTTGGATTACCCTTTTGTGAAGTGTTAATTTAAACTTTCTGGTAAAATGGGTATGGCTATGGCCATGGCATGTTGAATCACGTGGATCCTTACAACTTGGATATTATCTGTCATTTTCATTGGCATGTTGCAATAGTTTTAAAACTATATACTATTTATTATTTGTATTAACGTGTTCAGATGAGACCACTCACTACGTCTAACATCGCCTCTAAACAGAGAGAAAGAGATGATGTGGTTGAGCAACGTGAGCTAAGTCAAACATTATTACTTCAAAATTTCCAAACCTTATTATATATCATCTAACCTTGTATGCATCTAAATATTTATATATATACATATATTCATGTACCACCACCATTAAAATCGACCTCAATGAAGTGGGTTTTGTTTTGATAATGATTTTATGTAGGAATGGTCTCGACATGGCCGGAGTTGTATTTTCCGATGGGTTGGGTTTGTGAAAGAATTGATTTGAAGAAGGTGAGAGATATGAAAAAATTAAAGTGGGTCACTTTTTTTTTCTCTCAATTTTTCTTTGTCAAGGTTAGGGATTTGTACTTGTTTGTGCTTTAGAAATGGATATGGAATCGGAATTGGTCTTTTTCTAAAACGAGTTGACTCATTTCTCCTGTCCATGTAATTATTTGCTTTGAATTTTTCTTAGCATATTCTTTTTATTTTTGAAAAGAAGAAACCTCGTTGCGGATGTGATAATTTTGGTCAAATAGAAAAGGATACGAATTTGTTGAACTAAAATAGTGGACCATTCGAAGTTGTTATTGAAGTTTGATAATGAAGATGCTTCATTTCAATTTATAATACAAGATAATGATTAGGTACATAATAAATTTAGGTAGTACTTGGATATCAAAGATGCTAATACTATTCTTCATATTGAGTTTATTGAAATTAAGTGTTTTATTGTTTCTTGTCCTTGTCCGTTCAAGTAAGCAAGCAA
Organism: Humulus lupulus; assembly: GCF_963169125.1. Classification (NCBI taxonomy): domain Eukaryota; kingdom Viridiplantae; phylum Streptophyta; class Magnoliopsida; order Rosales; family Cannabaceae; genus Humulus; species Humulus lupulus. The sequence continues at coordinate 15,296,953 of NC_084797.1, read as the reverse complement.
TAAATTTGCAAGGAGCTTCTTCTTTAATGACAAGGCTTCTACCAGCAACAAGAATAATCACATTTTGGGCATGCAGATGTCATTATGGGACTCTTTCATGAGTTATTTGCTTCTATTAATCCTCCTGGTGAGATAATTGAGGATATTATTGCCAAAAATTACAGAAGAGATGAATGCTTTTCTCTTGGATGAGTTTTTACATGTGAGAGTAGTTTCTCCAAATCTCAACAAATTCTGTTACTGGAATGTTAGGTTCTCAATTGTTATAACAGCCCCATTGACTTGTGTTATTTCAGTCTTTGGTCTATAATAGGACAACTTCACTACAATTGTTAAAAAAAAGAGAAACACAGATGAAACAAGAGAGTTCAAGTGTGGAAATCAAGATTGAGTGTTGAAAAAGGTTGTGAGAGTTGGGTTTTGGAAACTGTTGAGAAAGTGCATGCTCAGGGATATTGAGAGGAAAACACCTATCAGATTGAGTGTTTAGAGTGTTAGATCCAAAATTGTTCCAAGAAGCTCGATAGAAGATTTGTACTCATTTCGTTGATTGAATAAAAAAGAAATAGTGGTTCCTAAAATTAGATTAGGTTCAAGATCACATTGATCTTGTTCTGAACCAGTATATATACTTGTGCCAATTTATGCTTTTATGTTTTTAGTTTTCTAACTGTTTGATTATTAGTTTTATTGATTTGTGTTCTTAGTTTCGTCTCCGGTTCACTGAGATTCGTCTAAGGTTCTTGAACTAGGAAATCTATCTTCATTTCCTACAAAATCAGAGCCAGTTTTCGATCAAAAGGGAGAAGAAAGTTCAAGATCCTAGACCTTCCACATTACAACTGATAAAGAACACAAGCTAGAAGACTATGTCAACCATAGCCAAGTTCGAGCTTGAGAAATTTGATGGTACAAACAATTTCTCATTGTGGAGAGAAAGCCTTAAAGGAATTCTGGTACACTAGAAAGTAGCCAAGATTCTTGGAGATCAGAAGTTGCTCGCTGATAAGAAACCTGAGGAAATAGCTGAGAATGAAGAAATGGCTTATTATACCATAATCATGTACCTATCAAATGGAGTACGATCGAAATTGACTTCTGAGACTACGACAAAGGGATTATGGGATAAGATGGAACAATTATATTTAAAGCCTTCTGTTTCTAACAAAATTAATTTACTTGAAAGGCTTTTATGGTTTTAGAGTGAATCATGTTATGTCTTTAGATGAAAACATTGAAAAATTTAATGAAATCATTGTAGGTTTGGCAAATATCGAGCATAAGGTGGATGAGGAAAGCCAAGCAATAATCTTGCTACACTCATTACCAATGGCATACCAAGAAGTGAAAGTTGCAATAAAGTATGGCAGAGATATCATTTCACTAGATGGAGTTCTTAAAGCATTAAAGTCCAAAGACTTTCAACTTCAGTTGGAAAAAGAATCCAAGAAGGATGAAGCTTACTTTGTTCGTGGAATATCAGCAAAGAGAAGCTCTTCAAGATTCCATACACCATTTCATTCACGTTATATATCAAGAGGAAATGATTCAAGAACATGTTACCTGTAACGCCTTGGTTACTCCAAGACCATTACTATGGACTTTAAACATTTCTTAACTCACTAAACGAGTCATTTGGTTATGAACGTGCATCTAGGTGTTATTAATAGGCTAAGGTGAAAAATCTCGATTCAAAAGGAATGGATATATTTTATTTAAAACATAAAATTGTACATGGACCCATAAAGTGTTTACAAAGTTATTTACAATCCAAAATGGTCATTACAGTATAAAAATTACAACCTGCCGACCTAAGCGGCAAAATATAGGGTTAACCCCTAGTTCCTCTAATAAACACATTGGTCGTGGTGGTCAAGCGACCGCATATGTACACATCGCCACCTGAGCTCTCCACTCAATTCTGGGTGAGCTTTTCTTTCCCTTTACCTGCACCACGTAGCACCAGTGAACCAAGGCTCAGCAAGAAAACTTATTACTTCATGTATGTAATATCAATAGATGATTATGGTAATCATTTTGGGGCTTGCAACCCAATCAGGTAAGTGAATATCAATAATGATTATGGTAATCATGATGGGGCTTGTATCCCTAATCAGATAAGTAACTAATAAGTCACGAACTTGAATTAGATAAGTAACTAATAAGTCACAAACTTGAATCAGATAAGTAACTAATAAGTCACGAACTTAAATCAGATAAGTAACTAATAAGTCACGAACTTGAATCAGATAAGTAACTAATAAGTCACGAACTTGAGCTTCGCACCCTAGGCCATGTGACATTACGATCACCTGAGCCTTCTGGCTCGGGCTCTAAGTAACTAGTCTTTAGACTAGACAAGCGCTTTTGTTTTCATCGAACTTGAGGTCGGTCAAGCATTTCATACTTATGTTGATAATGCTTATGTCGATTAGATCTAATCTTTTCGGCTTACGTTAAACACGCTAATACCGTTCTTGACTCATAAGCCAATACCATACAACCAGTGCTCAGTACTACTACCGAACTTGACTCATAAGTCATAGCTTCACAATCAATACTGACACCATAGTCGTATCCTGACTCATAGGTCAGTGCCATACACAGATAAGCAAAGATGCTATGCATTTACTATGAAATCAATGTCAATATATAGAGCGCTCAACATGCTTCATCAATAACCATGCATGTCACATACTATGTGTAGTTTTCTTACCTCTGGTTCAAGCGAGAAATAATAAAAGAACGAAATTTGAGAACAATTAATCCTTTGGTCCCTTAGCGGTCACGTAGTCATAACCAAATATGGAATTCCATTATTAAAATAAATCATAAAGCGTTCATGGTCTAAACATCGCTCTCGGGACCTCAAATCGTACTAAAATGGTTAGTAGATTCGATCCCGAGCCTTAGGAAAAGAAACCTCGAGCCTAACCCTTGAAAAACTCCTCCCTGGCACAAAAGTAAAGGGCGGGCCACGACTTGGCCCAGTGAGTCGCGGCGCTCCCCCAAGTCAGAGAGCACTCTGCCTGGGTACCAAGGGTGGGTCGCGACTTGCCTGGGCCAAGTCGCAACTTAACCCCACGAACAAAGCACCCCTTCCATTTTCTCCATTAAAACCAGCCAAAAACCTTCACCAATCAACCCAGAAATCACACCCAAGTGTTACCACAACTTATCCATCATTCAACCAACAAAACCCAAGCTTTAAACCATTTAAAACCTCATCAAATTCTCATTTATTCAGTCCAAAATATCAACTAAAAACCAGCTAAAAATCATAAAAATACTAGCTGAAACCTTACCTTAAACTTAGGTTTGAATCCCCTTCAATGGCTGAACACTAGAGAGCCTTAACTCCCAAGCTTGAACCCTCAAACTAAGCTTCAAAATTCCAAAGGAAAAGAGAGAAGGAGATGACCGGGGAAGAGGAAGAGAGTAGTCTGTTTTTGCTGCCTTATTTCTTCTATAGCCTTCTAACTTAAGCATATAACCCTTGGTCAAAAGACCAAAATACCCCCAAGCCTAATTTATTTCCTTAACAGCCCCCAAGGGCAAAATCGTCATTTCTCATCTATCTCGTTAATTATAATTAACGTCCTTCAATTCCCGTTGTTCCCAATATTCTCCAATAATTAATAAATCAAATCTCATTACCCTTTAAATCTTGATAATGTACTAATCATCAAATTACCCCGAGACTCACCCTGAGCCCGGTAAATAACTCTGTTATGACCAAACCGCTAACTAACATTCTAAGATTGTCTCATGCGGAATAGCTCGAACAAATCCACATTATAATGTGGTCTCATCCATAAGTCATAAACATGTATGAAAATATACAAATATGCCCTCAATGGGACAAATTACTAAAATACCCTTACAATGAAAAGTAGACCCACATGCATGCATTTATCATCATATAATAATATAACTCACATAATCATACATATAATCACATAATCGCATAATAAATTAATTATTGCCCTCCTGACCTCCTAATCCAGGCTCTAAGCCACATTAGGGATTTTGGGTCATTACAACTATCCCCTCCTTACAGAAATTTCGTCTTCGAAATTTACCTAAACAGCTCGGGATACTGACTCTGCATATCTGACTCCAGCTCCCAGGTCGCTTCCTCGACCTTATTGTTCCTCCATAATACCTTAACCAAAGGTATCGTTTTATTCCTAAGCACCTTGTCCTTTCTGTCTAGTATTTGGATTGGTTGTTCCTCATAGGAGAGATTTGCCTCAAGCTCCAGATCCTCGTAACTCAACACATGAGTCACATCAGATACATACCTCTGAAGAGCTGAGATATGAAACACGTTATGCACGGCCGAAAATGCCGGTGGTAAGGCCAACCTGTAGGCCACCTGACCAATCATCTCCAAGATCTCAAATGGACCTACAAATCTAGGGCTCAGCTTGCCCTTCTTCCTAAACCTTCTCACTCATTTCCATGGCGTGACTCTAAGGAAAACATAGTCTCCTGCCTGGAACTCCACGTTCCTGCGTTTGGGATCTGCATAACTTTTTTGTCTACTTTGAGAAGCAAGCATCCGAGCTCTAATCTTCTCAATAGCCTCATTGGTCATCTGAACTGCCTCAGGACCCAAGTATCTTCTTTCCCCCCTCTCATCCCAATGAACAGGAGACCTGCATTTCCTACCATACAGCATCTCATAAGGTGCCACCCCAATGGTCGATTGATAGCTGTTATTGTAGGAAAATTCTATCAAAGGTAGATACTTACTCCAGGATCCACCAAAGTCCAGCACACATGCTCGCAGCATGTCCTCTAATATCTAGATCGTCCTCTCAGATTGTCCATCTGTCTGAGGATGATAAGTAGTACTAAACTTCAACTATGTTCCCATGGCCCTCTGTAGACTTCCCCAGAACTTGGAAGTGAAAGTAGGGTCCTGATCTGACACGATCGACCTCGGTGCTCCATGGAGGCGCACGATCTCTCTCACATAGAGATCTGCGTACTGGTCAACTATATAAGTAGTCCTCACTGGTAAGAAGTGAGCTAACTTGGTGTAGTGATCCACAATAACTCATACTGAATCATGTTGACCAACAATCCTGGGTAACCCCACCATGAAATCCATCGTGATGTCTTCCCATTTCCACTCTGGGATATCTAGAGGCTGCAGTAACCCTGCTGGCCTCTGGTGCTCAACATTGACCTGTTGACATGTCAAGCACTTAGCCACATACTCTACCACATCCCTCTTCATCCCAGGCAACCAATACAATGATCTCACATCCTGATACATCTTCGTGGTGCCTGGATGCAAAGAATAAGGAGTATTATGAGATTCATCCAGAATCTCTCGTCTCAAAGAAGTGTCTAACAAAACACATATCCAACCTTTGTATCTCAGAAAACCCATGTCTGACACTGAATAATCTCTGGACACTCCAACTAAAACATCCTCTCTGATCTTGATCAGCTGTGAATCACCCAACTGACCCTCCTTGATTCTTTCCAACAACGTAGACTGTAGCGTAATATTGGCCAACTGGCCCACCAGTAATTCTATACCAACTATGGTCATATCTATGCTAACTCTCTGGCTATCAACCTCGCATTATAAACCTTTCCCGGACCCTTCCTACTTAAAGCATATGCTACCACGTTGGCCTTTCCTGGATGATAAAGAATCTCACAATCATAATCCTTTACTAACTCCAGCCAACACCTTTGTCTCATGTTCAGGTCTTTCTATGTGAAGAAGTACTTCAAGCTCTTGTGGTCAATATAGATCTCGTACTTCTCACCATAAAGGTAATGCCTCCATACCTTTAATGCAAAGACCACAGCCGCCAACTCTAAATCATGAGTGGGATATCTCTGTTCATACTTCTTCAGCTAACGTGAGGCATAAGCAATCACCTTCCCTGATTGCATCAGAACACAACCCAAACCCTGATGTGAGGCATCACAGTATATCACAAATTTCCCCTGATCTGTTGGAAGACTCAAGATTGGAGCTGTAATCAATCTCTGCTTTAGTTCTTGATAGTTTTTCTCACACCTGTCTGACCACACAAACTTCTGATTCTTGCATGTCAGCTCAGTCAATGAAGTGGAAATCTTTGAGAATCCTTCCACAAAATGTCTGTAATAACCTGTCAATCCAAGGAAACTCCTAACTTCTGAAGCATTCTTTGGCCTTGGCCAATCCATGACCACCTCAATCTTGGCTGAATCCACTTTAATCCCCTTCTCACTGACAATGTGCCCAAGGAAAGTTACATGAGATAACTCGAATTCACACTTCTTGAACTTTGCAAACAACTTGTGTTCCCTTAGTCTCTGTAGAACCAACCTCAAACGCTGATCATGCTCTGACTCTGACTGAGAATAAACAAGAATATCATCGATGAAGACGATCATAAACTGGTCCAACTAGTCCTTGGACACTCTGTTCATCAAATCCATAAAAGTAGCTGGGGCATTAGTCAATCAAAAAGACATGACTAAGAACTCATAATGCCCATGTCTAGTGCAAAAAGTAGTCTTCGGTATATCTCCCTCCTTGACCCTCAGCTGATGATAACCATATCTAAGGTCTATCTTTGAGAATACCCTTTTACGTTGCAACTAATCAAACAGATCATCTATCCATGGCAGAGGATACTTGTTCTTAATTGTTAACTTATTCAGTTCTCTGTAATCAATACACATCCTCAGAGAAACATCTTTCTTCTTCACAAACAAAACAGGTGCACCCCAAGGTGAGAAACTAGGTCTGATAAAACCCAAATCTACAGCTCCTGTAGCTGCAGTTGTACTTTCAATTCTTTTAATTCTAGTGGGGCCATTTTGTAAGGTGCTCTAGACACTGGCTCCGTCCCTAGTGCCAGTTCAATCACAAACTCAATCTATCTGTGTGGTGGCAACCCTGGTAAATATTTTGGACACACATCTAGAAACTCACAGACTAGTCTGGTCTCCTCTGGTCCCACTGGCATGGCCCGAATGGTATCAACCACACTGGCTAAGAATCCTATGCAACCTCCTTGCAATAGATCCCTAGCCCTCAAAACAGATATCATAGGTATACGGGGTCCATGCACAGTGCCAAAAAATACAAAAGGATCTTCACCTTTAGACTCAAAGGTTACCATTTTCCTTCTACAATCTATGGTTGCCTCATACTTCACTAACCAATCCATACCCAAAATCATATGAAAGTCAGTCATAACTAACTCTATCAAATCAATTGACAACTCTCTGCCCTCCACTCTCACTGGCAATGATCTGATCCATCTCCTAGATACTACCAACTCCCCAGTGGGTAATAAGGTTATGAACCCCATAGCATAATAATCACATGGTCTACATAGTCTATCAATAATTCTACTAGAAACAAAAGAATGTGTAGCGCCAGAATCAATCAAAATAGTATAAGGTGTTCCAGCACTAAGAAGTTGACCTGTAACTACTGAGGGCGAAGCCTCAGCTTCTGCTTGAGTCAGTGCGAACACTCGAGTTGGGGCCGAGTTTTCCGCCTTTATGGGTTCTTCTTTTCTTGGTTTTGGGAAATCCTTCTTGAAATGTCCCACTGCCCCCACATAAGAAGCAAGCCTTTGCCCTACACTCCCCCAAATGGCATCTTTTGCACCTAGGGCACTTTGGATAAGTCCTCTAGGCCTCACTGCCACCCTGGCAGCCCATTGGAATACCACGTGGTCGCCTATCATGACCTGGAGCTGGGAAGGTATCAAGAACCTTCCTCTTCTGATCACTGGGGCCTCCACCCCTACCCGAACCCACAAATGGAGGACTTGTCCACCTCAACTCTCTTCTGGCTACACTATCTCGCCAGATCTTGTTCTCTGCACTCTCAGCAGTGAGCACCTTCTCCACCACCTGTGCATAAGTAGTAACTCCAGCCACAGTGATGATACGAACATCCTGGGCTAATCTAGGTTATAGCCCCTAGAGAAACCTCTCCCTTCTAATCCCATCAGTGGGCACCAGCTCCATGGCAAACTTTGCCAATCTATCAAACTTCAGAGCATATTCAGTCACTGATAGACTCCCATGAAGCAATCTAATAAACTCTTCAACCTTTACAGCCCTAATGGCATCATTATAGTACTTCTCATTGAACAGAGTCTGAAACTCTTCCCAACTCAGGGCATTGATGTTTCTGGTCTGGGATATCACTTCCCACCAAATTCGGGCATCCTTCCGAAACATGTATGTGGCACAAGCCACCCTCTCATTACCAAACACCCTCATAAAGTTAAGGATGGTGGTAATCAGGCTCATCCACTGCTCTACCTTAGCTAGATCTACACTACCCTAAAAAACTGGAGGTTGCTGTTTCCTGAACCTTTCATAAAGATGTTCCCATTTGCTTCCAACCTCTGGCAAATGCTCAATTGTTGGCACCGCTACAGGTGATGCCTCAGGTAAAACGTTCCCTACAAGAACCTGTTGTTGTCTTAGGAGGCGAACTTCTTCTTCCTGCCTCAATACTCTGGCCTATAAGTCAACAAACAACTGTTGCCAGTTTTCAGGAACTAACTGTGGAATCTGACTCTGGTCATTCTCTTGACCCTGTCTGCCATTCTGGCCCTGATCATTCTGGCCAGCTGATGAATCTGTCTATCTTGGAATCATTCTTATAACTTAAACCTTGCTGCAATAGTCAATGCGGCCAGTCAGGCAGTAATAACTAAACCTCTTGCCGCCTCACGGTCCAAGATTAAAAAAATATTCATCCATGTTCCACAATCATACAGATAAACATATTGATACATGATCATAACATTTATCATTTAACACTTATCAGTTAATAGTTCAACGATTAACAATACTAATAAGCATGTTCTAGAAATATCAGTGCTAATAAGCACGTTCTTTCTTATAATGCAGTACTCAATGCACAGCCTTATCAATATATCTCATGTAAGCAAGTAAAGCATTTATATTTTATTTAAGCAATTAAACACATAACCACATAAATAGTTACCAAACCATGAGTCGAGCTTGTCTTTAGTGGCGAGTGTACATGCCCAGCCAGTCTACAGGAACCCTAAACCTTGGCACGCTCTGATACCAAGTTGTAACGCCCTGGTTACTCCTAGACCGTTACTGTGGACTTTAAACAATGCTTAACTCGCTAGATGAGTCATTTGGTTATAAACGTGCATCTAGGTGTTATTAATAGGCTAAGGTGAAAAATCTCAATTCTAAAGGAATGGATATATTTTATTTAAAAAATAAAATTGTACATGGGCCCATAAAGTGTTTACAAAGTTATTTACAATCCAAAATGGTCATTACAGTATAAAAATTACAACCCGCCGACCTAAGCGGCAAAATATATGGTTAACCCCAGTTCCTCTGAGAAACACCTTGGCAGTGGTGGTCAAGCGGCCGCAAATGTACACATCGCCACCTAACCTCTCCACTCAAGGCTGGGTGGGTTTTTCTTTCCCTTTATCTGCACCCGTAGCACCCATGAGCCAAGGCTCGGGAAGAAAAATTATTACTTCATGTATGTAATATCAATAAATGATTATGGTAATCATTCTGGGGCTTGCAGCCCAATCAGGTAAGTAACTAATAAGTCACGAACTTGAATCAGATAAGTAACTAATAAGTCACGAATTTGAATTAGATAAATAACTAATAAGTCATGAACTTGAATCAGATAAGTAACTAATAAGTCACGAACTTGAGCTCCGCACCCTAAGCCATGTGACATTACGGTCACCTGAGCCTTCTGGTTCTAGCTCTAAGTAACTAGCCTTTAGACTAGACAAGCGCTTTTGTTTTCATCGAACTTGAGGTCGGTCAAGCATTTCAAACTTATGTTGATAATGCTTATGTCGATTAGATCTAATCTTTTCGGCTTGCGTTAAACACGCTAATGTCGTTCTTGACTCATAATCCAATACCATAGGACCAGTGCTCGGTACTACTGCCGAACTTAACTCATAAGTCACAGCTTCACAATCAATACTGACACCATTGTCGTTTCCTAACTCATAGGTCAATGCCATACACAGATAAGCAAAGCTGCTATGCATTTACTATGCAATCCATGTCAATATATAGAGCACTCAACATGCTTCATCAATAACCATGCATGTCACATACTAGTTGTAGTTTTCTTACCTCTGGTTCGAGTGATAAATAATAAAAGAACGACCTTTGAAAACGATCAATCCTTTGGTCCCTTAGTGGTCACCTAGTCATAACCAAATTTGGAATTCCATTAATAAAATAAATCATAAAGGGTTCATGGTCTAAACATCGCTCCAGGGACCTCAAATCGTACTAAAATGGTTAGTAGATTCGATCTCGAGCCTTAGGAAAAGAAACCCCGAGCCTAACCCTTGAAAAACTCCTCCCTGGCACAAAAGTAAGGGGTGGGCCGCGATACCCCCCCAAGTCAGAGAGCACATTGCCTGGGTACCAGGGGCGGGTCGCGACTTGCCTGGGCCAAGTCGCGACTTAACCCCACGAACACAGCACCCCTGCCATTTTCTCCATTAAAACAAGCCAAAAACCTTCACCAATCAACCCAGAAATCACACCCAAGTGTTACCACAACTTATCCATCATTCAACCAACAAAACCCAAGTTTTAAACCATTTAAAACCTCATCAAATTCCCATTTATTCAGTCTAAAATATCAACTAAAAACTAACTGAAAAACCAAGCAGAAACAAGAAAAATAATGGCTGAAACCTTACCTTAAACTTAGGTTTGAATCGCTTTCAATGGCTGAACAATAGCCTAGATGTAGTGTCCCAGAATATTTACTTAGCTAGTTAGATAGTAGTTATCTTTATGGAGAACGATGTGAGATTTATACGGACCACAAAATCTTAAAGTATTTCTTCACCCAGAAGGAGCTCAACATGAGGCAGCGCAGGTGGTTAGAATTAGTAAAGGATTATGACTGTGAAATCCTATACCACCTGGGAAAGGCAAACATAGCTGCTGATGCGCTAAGTAGGAAGAGTTATGGAAGTCTAGCAACGTTAGCTGTAATAGAAAAGCCGCAACAGCAAGAGCTGATCAATGCTGGAATAGAAGTAGTCATTGGTCAACTGGCTAACTTGTCCATCCAGTCAAGTCTGTTAGAAGATATACGGATCGGACAGGGGCATGATGACACATTAGTATCTCACATAGCTACAGTTAAGAAAGGCAAGGCCACAAATTTCTCTATATCAGGACAGGAGTTCTTGAGATATAAGGACCGGGTATGCGTGCCAAATGATCATGGAATTAGGATGAAGATTTTAGAAGAAGCACACAATACCCCATACTCAGTTCACCTAGCGTCGACCAAGATGACTCACGACCTTAAGGCAATGTATTGGTGGCCAGGAATGAAGAAAGATGTGGCAGAATATGTGTCTAAATTCTTAGTATGCCAGCAAGTGAAAGCAGAACATCAGCGACCTGCAGGCTTATTGCAACTGCTTAGTATTCCATAATGGAAATGGGACGACATAGCCATGGATTTCGTGACAGGATTACCACGAGCAAATAAGCAGCTTGACTCGGCTAGGGTAGTAGTAGATAGACTAACCAAGTCAGCTCACTTCCTGCCTGTCAAGACTACGTACACAGCAGATCAATACGCAAACATTTATGTATGAGAAATAGTAATACTGCATGGAATCCCTAAGACCATAGTATCCGATAGAGGATCGGTGTTTACATCAAGATTTTTGGGAAGCTTGTAGCAAGCCATGGGTACCAAGTTAAGTCTTAGTATGACATTACATCCTCAGACCGATGGTCAGTCCGAGCGTACCATACAGATTTTAGAAGATATGTTGCACGCTTGTGTACTTGATTTCGGAGGATCATGGAGTAAGTATTTGCCACTAATAGAATTCTCCTACAACAATAGTTATCAGTCAACGATCAGGATGGCACCCTATGAGTTACTTTATGGAAAGAGATGTCGATCATCGTTACATTGGGATGAGGTAGGAGAAAGGCAACTTCTTGGACCTGAAGCTGTTAGTGAAGCTCAGGATGCAGTAACGCTGATTAGAAAGCGTATGCTCGTTGCTCAGAGCCGTCAGAAAAGTTATGCGAATGCCAAGCGGCGTGATGTTGAATTCAAAGTCGGAGATCAAGTCTTCTTAAAGATATCTCCTATGAAAGGTGTGAAGCGGTTTGGGAAGAAAGGCAAACTTAGTCCTCGATTTATAGGTCCTTTTGAGATATTGGACAAGGTGGGAACAGTTGCAAATAGAATAGCCCTAACGCTAGATCTAGCAGATAGCCATAATGTGTTCCACATCTCGATGCTGCGTAGATATGTGTCAGACCCATCTCACGTCCTCAAGTATGATACGATAGCACTCAAGAAAGACTTGAGTTACGAGAACTGACCGGTTAGCATCCTAGATAGAGGGATGAAGGAATTACGGTCTAAGAGTATTTTGATAGTCAAAGTCCTATGGAGTAATAGTTCTTAATGGGAGGCAACGTGGAAGTTTGAGGAAGACATGTTAGCACGGTATCCGGAATTGTTTGGTAAGTAAATTTCTAGGACGAAATTTTTGTTAGTAGGGGAGAATTGTAGTTCCCAGAATATTTACTTAGTAGTAGTAGTAGTAGTAGTAGTAGTGGTAGCGGTAGCGGCAGCGGTAGCGGTAGCGGTACCAGTACCAATAGCAGTACCAGTACCAGTACCAATAGCAGTAGCAGTAGCAGTAGCAGTAGTTAGTAGTAATTGTAGTATGTTAGATTCCGTGGATTTTGGTTCAAGTCGAGACTTAGTTGGAAACTCATAACAACAGTTATGGATTTTATAAGTTTAACCTATAGTTTAAGAATATTAATTATAAGGTTTGATTAATATTGCTGGTCCTAGATATATTATTTATTATAACCTAAGGTTTAGATAGAACCATTAAGAGCATGACACTTGTCATAATTATGATTATTAAGGAAGTTAAGTATTTTGATGAATAGTTTTAATAAAAGAAAGATTTAGAAGCTCTAGAACCTTCCAGCAGCTGTTAGGTGTAACGCCCTACTAATTAGGGTCTGTCACCAAGTGTGTTTAAAACCAGTGCTAGACTTGCTAAACAAGTCATTTGGACTAAACGTGTGACTAAGCCACTAAAGGTTTAGGTATTAAAACTTTTGTTCAACTCATAAAGTATTTTCATTAAATTAAAAGCATGTTCCTTACACTGGATCCCGAAAATGTCAATTGAAAAGTTGACTACAACAATCAAGTTACAAAATAAGCCGACCTAAGCGGCAAAAGTTGAGTTTAACCCTAGTTCCCTTAAACATCTCGGCCGTGGTGGTCGAGCGGACTGCATATGTACATGTCACTGTTATTGCCCTCCGACTCATGGCTAGCTGAGCTTCTCCTTACCTTTACCTACACCACAAAGCACATGTGAGCCAAAAGAATCAGCAAGAAAACATATTGAACAGTTCACAGCGTAATATAACTATCAAACAGTAATAACTAAAACTGGCATATTCATTATACAAATTGGCAACCATGGGGTCACGCAAGTGCGTGTCGCACTTCCTTTCAATTTTTTGGCATCCGAGCCAGTCAAGTGCATGTTGCACTCCCAGGGTGGCCCAGCCATGGTGGCCTACACTCCACGTGCAAAATTCCAATCTCAGCTTATAAACTGAGTCCTTTAAGTCCTTAACTTATAAGTCAAGCCTCACATGCCCCCGACTTATAAGTCGAAGCTTTAAAACCCTCGACTTATAAGACGAGCCTTGCGAAGTCCAATATTCCTTTGACTAATAAGTCGATCCCCATTTAACATCCTAATAACCCTCTGGTTTATAAACCAAGCGTCCCAGTCACAACAGACAATCACATAACTCATAAAACATACATATCAACGATTACTGTAACGTCCTGGCTACCCCAGAACAGTTACGGAGAACGATGAACCGGAAATTTGACTCGCTACCCGAGTCCTTTGGCTAAAAACGTGATCTAAGTGTTATGATCAGGTTAAGGTGGAAAACCAGTAAAAGGAAAGGGTACTTTTCATTAAGTAAATAAACTGCTCATGAGCCTTTTAAAATGTTTACAAGTAGTTCAAGTTACAAAAGAGTTGCTACAGTTCCAAATATACAAACTCCGCCGGCCTAAGCGGCAAAAATAGGGTAAACCCCTAGTCCCTCTGAGAACTCCTTAACCGTGGCGGTCAAGCGGCCCTGTATGTACATTACATCGCCCAAGCTCTCCACTCAAGGCTGGCCAAGCTTTTCCTTTCCTTTACCTGCACCACGTAGCACCCATGAGCCAAGGCCCAGCAAGAAAACACAATAAGATATGGTATGTTATCAACAACGATCATAATAATCATCCAGGACTATCAGTCCAACAAATAGGTGACAATAGCCAAAAGTCACAGTAATGAGCATCGCTCCCTCTAGCCATGTGACGATAGGGTCACCAGGGCTTAATCGATAAGTGTTTCATTCATGAGTTTGTTCAGGACAGGTGCATGGTGATTGGTCACCAACATAACCTTCCTCACGACTCTAGAGTCGAAACTATGGACAACGTCCCTTAGCCACGTGACAAACGGTCACCGGGGTCATATACCTTGGCTATAGTCATCTGGTCATAGACCAGGCAAGCGCTTATAAGTTCATCGACCTTAAGGTCGGTCCCGCATTAATGCCATAGAGCCATTCAATGCGTGATCATCGACTTTAGAGTCGGTCCCTGACTAGTCAGTGTCTTAAACAGGTAATTAGCAATCATTAGCATTTAATATGCAATCCACGTTCACATATAACAAACAACATGTCTCAATATCAAACCATGCATGTCATATACCTGTACAGGGTGCAACTGTGTCCATACACTGTTTTCTTACCTCAAGTTCGAGCGAGAAGTATGATAAGGACGACACCTGAGAACGATCGGTCTTTTAGTTCCTTAGCGGTTACCTAATCACAACCAATTATAACCTCCATTAATGAGAATCCACAATAATAGGGTCTTAACCTAAGCACCATCCTCGGGACCTCGAAACATGCCCACACGGTGAGTAGAATCGATCCCGGGCCTTAAGGATTGAAACCCCAAGTCAAAAACCCCTAAAAACACTCAAAACGGGGTTTGGAAGGAACAGGGTAGCGCTACAGCGCTCAACCCCTAGCGCTACAGCGCTATACTCAGAACCGCCCAAGTGCCAGAAACCTCCCTGAGGAGCACTATAGCGCCCTAGGGTGGGCGCTGTAGCGCTACCTCCAGCCCAGAACACCCCTGAACCGACCTTCTTCATCTCCTTCGATTCTAACTCGATTCCCAAGCTTCCAAAGCCTATTCTTGATGCCAAATGAACCCAAAAACCATCCCAACACATCCCAAACATCACAAGCATGGGAACCCTAGCCAAAACTCCCAACAAAACCCATGAATTCACCCTAAACATTTCAGCTGCAAAACAAAACTAAAACAGAGCAAACCAGAAAAACTATGGTTAGAAACTTACCCAAAGCTTGGCTTATGAAGCTCTTCAATGATGGAACACACTCCCAAACTCCCAAGGCTTGCTTCCTAAGCTTGAATCCTCAAAATTGGTTCAGAAACCACAAAGAACAGTGAAGAGAAAAAGGTACGGGAGGACTCTCAAAAACACTCTGTTTTTCCATCACCTTTTTCAGCTGAATAAGGGTATATCTATCCTAGGGGTGAAATGACCATTTTACCCCTAGGTCAATTAATGGTTTCTAAAGACTCCCAAGGGCATTTTTGGTACTTTCCTCCTAACTCGTTAATCATAATTAACGCTCTCAAATTCCCGTTATTCTCGAAAATCATAAACACCAATAATTCACATCCCGTTACCCTTTATCTCCCGGTAACGCTCTAATCATCAAAATCACCCCGAGATTCAAACCAAGTCCCGACACTTAAACCCGTTGTGATTAAACCGCTAATCAATAATCTACGATCGTCTCATGTCGAACAGCTCTAACAAACCCACATCATAATGTGGTCTCAACATATATCACCGACATGCATACAATTAACATTATATTATAATATAATTCTCATAAACATTCATAAACACGTTTAACAGCATAATTAAGCAATTATGGCCCTCCCGGCCTACTAATCCAGCCGTTAAACCGCATTAAGGAATCCGGGGCATTACAATTACCATGAATCATAATACATCCAAACAGCAGTCATAGCCATAATCATAACTATGCGCATTCCAGTGTACCTAATCAGATATCCACAAGCATAATTGTAATCATATTCATCAACATCGCCCAAGCCTTAATCATGTCTATGTTCATCATTGACTAAACTCTAATCACACATCCACGTAATGGGTGCAGTTTTCTTTCCTTCGATCTGAATGCATGTTACTAGCGACGCCCTTTGAGTACGATCCCCGATTCGAGCCTTTAGCGTAGCCATAGTCACAACCATAATTAAGAATTCCATCAACAATTGGAGAATAAGAGTTTCCAGACCAAATCCTAGCCTCTGGGACGTCAAATTCCACTCAACAAGGAAGTAGAACCAACCCCAAGCCCAAATGATTAAGTTCTCGATCTAAAAACCTCATTAAGGCCAAAAATCCCCTTAAGGGCCGCGGCACTAGAGACTCATGCCACGGCCCGCCTCTAAGTCAGAGGCTCGGCCTCCCTGGAAAAACAACACGCGTCGTGGTGCTCCTCTGAGGCGTCACGGCCCGCCTCTGCCTCCGAGCCCTCCTGGCTCCTTCTAGCTCCATAGGGCCGCGGCATACCAAGAACAAGGCCGCGGCCCAGCCCTTCGAACCCAGATTTTCTAGGTTTTTCCCTTAGCCGAACCTAACTAAAAACCACCCTATTCCATCCCAACCTTCCAACTCAATTCCCATAATCAATATACTCCTTCTCACTAACCAAACCCAGCTAAATACTAGATTAAAACTCATCAAAAATCTCAAAATATCAACTTCCCAACCATCAAACATGCCAAACACCATAGCTCATAAAATAAATATCAGAACTAACATAATAACCTCAATTGAAACCCTTACCTCAACAATATGACCCAAGGTTTAATCAGCTCCCAACAAATCCCTGGTTTCAAGCCTCCCTTTCAAGCTAATTCTCCTCCAATTTGACTCAACCCACCAAAGCTCCAAGGGTGAAGAACAGAACGTGAGAGGGAAAATAAGAGTTTCTTTTCTTCCTTTAGGTTCCTAAATCATCTAAGGAGTTCCCAGCCAATTGAGTCCAAAATCTTGGACAGAAATGACTAAATTAACCCTTGCCCTTAGCCTATTCATCAAATGCTCTTAAGGGCAATTTTGTCCTTTGCCTCAACCCCGCTATCCACAATTTACGTCCTTTGATTCCCGTTATTTCCAATACTCCCACATGATTACCAATAATTTCCCATTACCCACTAATTCTCGTTAATGTACTAAATTACTAAAATACCCCCAAGCTCACCGCGAGCCGGGTATAAAACCCCGTTGTGACTTTTCCGCTAACTTGCTCTTCGAGATCACCTCGCATCGAGTAACCCAAGTATATTTACATAATAATGTGGTCTTAGTCACACAAACACATATTTGCATTTATACCCCGAGTGGGTCAAATTACTATAATACCCTTCTTATAAGAAACGGGCCCACATACACATACTTATATTTTTAACATGCAAGCATAATTATATTATAATATAATTCACATAATCGCTCAACTATTGCCTCCCGACCCCCTAATCCAAGCACTAAGCCACATTAGGAAATTTGGGATGTTACATTAGGATCACGTTTAGACTCAGTCAAAGCTTTTTATTCAATTCAAAATATGATGAAAAAGTGCAAATACGTGTTTGATATATCAACGTATACTGATATATCGCAGCTATAGGGGCCGATATATCGCCTACGGAAGATACGAAAAACACGTCGACTTTTCACGAACGTACGAACGGGGCTCGAGAATATGGTGTAACCAAAATATCGCCCAAGCTAGGCGATATATCACCCCTGGTGATGTATTTTTGAATTTTGAGGAATTTTCAATTTAAAAATAGCCTTAACTACTTGGACCTGCCTTTGAACGATTTTGACCGAGTTCTGGGCGTCTGTTGAACAAAAATTCAAATCTTTTTCATTTTATAGTCATTTATTTATTCAAATTAAAATGGGTTAGTTTCACTCCTTGAACTCTATAAATAGGACCTAGTACTCAGCCATTTTCTTCATTCTTCAAGCAGTCTTTAGAGCCTCCAAGTTGCTAGTGTTATTATTGAGAGAAACACTTGGGTTTTGGGTTAAAAAATTTATCAATTTAAGCTTTTCTAAACATTTGGGAAGTGAGATATAGTGATATTTCGGTATCGAGGTTTAGATCAATTCATTCAAGGTATTCTTATCCCTAAGTTCAGTTCTTTAGTTTTCTTTTATTCAGATCCTAACTTTTGTTTATGATTCTTGATTAGGTGTTTAAGTTTCTTGAAAACTTAAGGTTCTTTTCGGTAAGTTTCTACTTGGATGGTTTAGTGTTCTTTTCATCTCTTTTTCTTTAGAAACTCACCATTTTTACTTTTGGTTTATAGGAGTGTTATAATCCCGTTCTTGTTCCCAAATATCCGGGTTTTTGGTAAGGAAAATTGGATAGATTACATGTGTTTTATGTTTATGTTATGATATGTATATGTATAAATATGTTTTGTAGTCATTTGGGGCTTATAGTTGCTTTGATAGCAAACCCCAATATTTTTTTCTCTCGCTTGGGGCTTATAGTTGCTTAGATAGCAAACCCCAAGAATTTTATCATTTTCATGGTTAGAGTTATTATTTACCCTACCTCGATTAGTAGAGGACCTAGATGGATTATCATATACTACCATGCGACCTAACCTACCTTGATTAGTAGACAGAGGACCTAGATGGTTTATTACATGCCATGTTAATGAGTTAATGGCCATTCATATTGTAGTCTTATATGATATATGTTTTTATAAGTCATATGTTTTATAGTATATGATATAGCCTTATGTTTATGACGTATTATTGTTAGTAGATTTTCCTTGCTGGGCATTAGGCTCACTCTTTTATTTTGAGCTTGATGCATGAAAATGATTATGAAAGGCGGAAGGATTCATGGCAGATTGGCTTGTGTGATAAGGATGAATGGAATGAATGGACTGCGTGTCGATTGAGGATGATGTTATTTAGTCTTTTGAATTATGTTTCTTTTGTAATTTCACACTTAGTTTTTTAAACAATTGAATTAAAGTTTATGTTTTATGATTTATAAAAAATGGGATCCCATACCATATCACATTTTATATTTTTATGTTATCTTGTATTGGTACAATAATTTGGGTTTTAAATAAAGTTATGTTGTATCTTATTTATGTTTCCCAATATAGTAGCTATGTCTAGTAGTTTTAATGGTCATTACACTAGAACCTCAAGTCTTAACTCCTAAGCTTGAACCCTCAAGCTAAGCTCCGAAATTACAAAGGAAAAGAGAGAAGGAGATGATCGAGGAAGAGGAAGAGAGTACTCTGTTTTTGCTGCCTTATTTCTTCTACAGCTGTAACGCCCTAATTTCTCATAGATTACCAAGAACACAGCGTTGGATCATAATTAATAAATATTGCTCTTTTGTTGAATAAAAACTTGAAAATAAATAAATACATGGATCCATGGTTTTACAAAAATAAAATAATTTTCTCTACATAAAAATGAGCAACATTTAAATAAAACTTTAAAATAACTTTCTTTAATAAAAATAAATAAATAGGCCCGCTTGATGTTCCTCGACTATATGGTCCCCACGAATACATCACGAAGCTCTTAGGTCCCACTCGCCACCAGCCTTTCTATCCTTAATTTTCTGAAATAACAACATCATAAGGAGTGAGCTTCTAAGCCGAGTAAGGAAATTACATACAAAAGTTAGTCATACAATCAAACATAACATAAATTCACAAGAGTCATTCAAACACAAAACTCTAGGCCATATTATAGCTTAAGTCATAACTCCAAATCATAATCTAAGTCATAAATCTTAAATCATACTCTAAGTCATAAATCATAGATCATAGGTCATAAGTCATAATCATAACTATAGGTCATAGGTCATAAATCATATTCATAACTATAGGTCATAATAACAAGTCTGATATAATAAAAAGATAAGTGTTTATACAAGGGTGGCAATTAAGCCCCGGACAATAGTCCGTCATACACCGGACATCACTTAAGTTCGTCATAAAGTTTTGGCAACTGAGCCTACCGGACATAGTTCGCCATTCATCATTGGACACCTTAGGTCCAGACACACTTACCCCTTTATTGTACCTGAAATGTTAGATCATAAAAACATAAACTATATCATAAATGACATAAACTAAATCATAATACTAAACTACCTAATTTTCCTTACCAAAAACCGGAATATTGGTGACAAGAGCAGGATTGGAACTCCTAAAACCAAACATAAAGAAACCATAAGTATAACACCCTAATTCCTTAGAGTTGTTACTAAGTGAGTTTTAAACATGCAATTAACTTACTAATCGAGGTTTTAAGGCAAAAGTGTAATTAAACCATAAACAAAGTCGTGTACTTTGAAGATAGTTCCGTCAATTGAAAATCATAAAGCGTTTAACATTTGGGATCCCAAAATACTGTTAAAAATATTTACAACTCAAAAATATAATGAGAGTCGGCTAAACAACAAAATCTAGGTTTAGTACAATCATCTCCCAAAATACCCCTGGTCGTGGTAGCCAGGCAGGCCAAACATGTACGCGCCGCTTCACGCTCTCCGTACTCATGGTTGGTCGACCTTCCCCTTGCCCTTACCTGCACCATAGAGCACCCGTGAGCCGAAACCCAGCAAGAAAACTCACACAAGCAAACAACATATGTATATTTAACATTCAACATATAATCAGGCCACCATCAGGCTAAACATATACGACCATGTCGTCCCAGGCGCTTTACCAGGCCCTGGGTTTGCGGTCTACACTGTGAGGATATCCCAAGCATCCTTTAGGGTCTTGCCCTGGAAACTTGCACTCTACCTGCTAAACAATGCTCCCAGCCCCTTCGTCGTTCCCGGCCTTCGTCGTTCTCGGCCCTCGCCATTCTCGGCTCTTGCCATCCAATCACATATATGCACACATAACATAACTAAACAAACACTTAAACATGCATAAGCACAATCAATGGGGCTACGCCCTGCAACACAATCAAATAGGGTCGTGCCCCGCAATACAAACTATAGGGCCTCGCCCTACTCTACGGGTACAATAGTTTTCTTACTTGTGTTCCGAGCTTTCCAAGCACCGATGTCCCGAGCACAGTACCCTAGTCCGAGCCTCGCTGAAACTCTAGTCACAACGCATCAACAATATTCATCCATCAAGTTCTAATCCATTAAATATCTTTGAGTCCTAATTCTAATCTCCGAGACCTTGAATTATATCAATCCGGGTGATAAAATCCATCCCGAGCCTTAACTTTTGGAATCCCGAGCCTAAAAGCTCCTTAAAGTCCAAAAAGGCACTAAGCGTCGCAGCCCCAAGAACCCATGTCGCGGTCCCCAGCTCAACCAAAGGCCCTGCCTCCTTTTTTCCCACACGCGCCGCAGCCCTGCCTATAGGGCGCCATGGCGCGCCTCCACTTTCAGGCCGGCCAAAGTTTTAATGGGCTGCGGCTTAGCAAGAACAATGTCACGACCCGACCCCTTGAACCCAGAAAAACCCACCATTTTCTCTACCAAAACTAAACCAATGAGCCCTAAGTCTAGCAACTTGATTTAATCATCTTCGAAGTACCACTGTGATTCCAACATCAAAACCTAACAAACTCTAGCTTTAAAACTTATTATACCCAACATTCAATCTTCAACTTCAATACCTCAAAAGAACTAAGAAAACCAGTCAATAACCACTGAATTAACTAGCTAAAATCACAATTGATGCTTACCTTAGCCTCTATTTGAATCCTCAAGGTGATGCTGAGTTAATCCCCAAGTCAAGAGCTCAAATCCTTGCTTAATTCCCAGCTTTGACCTTGGTTTGGCTTAGAGAGAAAAATGAGAGAGAAAAAGAATGTTTTGGGTCGGTTTCTCCAAGTTTCTGAGTATTTCTTTGGTTTTGTTTTATTTAACTTAGTCTCTAAGGTTACCTCAAGGCTCGGGGTACCAAAAACGTCCCCGAGGGCAAAATGGTAAATTTCCCCAATATTCCCTCCTAAACATTCTATCTCAAATATATCTCCAAATATTTATTTCCATAACCCGATAACCCCATAAAATGCCTAATGCCCGAATTATCCCTCGACTCGCCCCATTGTAACTTTCTAGCTAACCGCTCCCTAGGACTATCTCGGATCGTGCAACACAGATATATCACAAGTATATCACAATTATCACATTTAAGCCCTCAACGGTGCTAAAATTACAACCATGCCCCTAATAACCAAACGGGGCTCACATAAATATTTAATTCACCTAAACATGCATCTCTAATCACATATTCATACAAATTCACATATTATAATAATAAATCATTTATTGCCCCCCAGGCACACTAATCAAGGCCCCTAAGCCTAATTAGCAAATTTGGGTCGCTACAATAAGTTTCAAAAGAAATGAAGTTGAAGAGAAGAGCTAAACCATCGAGATAGGAACTTACCAAAAACCTTATGTTTCAAAGGAATTGAACACCTAACCAAAAGTCACTATCACAAGTTAGGATTTGAAGAAAAAATGAAAGAATAATAGAAACTATAATGAACTAAACCTTAATATAATGAATACCTTGGATAGCTTAGAACCTTGATCTATACCTCGAACACCGAAAACACACAAAAGCTTACTTCCCAAGTGTTTATAAAAGCTTTAGATTTGAAATCTTTAACCTCAAAACCCTAGTGTTTCTCTCTAGAATGAACTTAGCAGCTTGGAGGCTCTGAACTGTGCTTGAATGATGAATAAAATGGCTGAGTGAAGGGTTCTATTTATAGAGTTCAAGGAGTGAAACTAACTCCCATTTCAATGAATAAATAAATGATTAAAAATGAATAAATTTGAATTATATGTTCAACAGATGCCCAGAACTCAGTCAAAAACGTTCAGGAACGAGCCAAGGTTGTTGAGGGCTGTTTCTAGCTCAGAATTCTATGAAATTCAAAAATTGGTCACTGGAGCCGATATATCGCCCCTACCATGATACTGAGGGTCCAAGGTTTCATTCGTGCAAATTCAACGTGTTTTCCGTATCAATCATACGCGATATATTGACCCCGATAGCTGCGATATATCGGCATACACTGACATTTTAAACACGTTTTTGCACATTTCAGGATAATTTGAAATTGATTAAAAAATACTTGGACTAAGTAAAACATGATCCTAACAAATAATGGAAGGTTCTAGAGCTTCTAGATCTTTCTTTTAATTAAGCTATTCATCAAAATACTTATATCCTTAATAAACATGTTTGTGACAAGTGTCACGCTCTTAATTATTCTATCCAAACATTAGGTTATAATAAATAATATTCTTAGGACTATATTCATTAATCAAACCTTATGATAAAAATTAATATTTCTAAACCATAAGTTAAACTTATAAAATCCATAACTATTTCTACGAGTTTCCAACTAAAACTACTACCGCCGCTACTGCTAGCTAAGTAAAATTCTGGGACGTTACAATTCTTCCCTACTTAAAAGAATTTCGTCCTCGAAATTTACTTACCAAACATCTCGGGATACCACTCCCTTATATATTCCTCCAATTCCTATGTGGCCTCTCTTTCTGTGCTATTGCTCCACAAGATTTTAACCATAGGGACACTTTTGGACCTTAACTCCTTAGTTCCTCGATCTAGAACGCGTACTGGCCGTTCTTCATAACTGAAATCTTGTTTTAACTCCAGAGACTTGTAATCGAGCACATGGGATTGATCTGATATATATTTTCTCAACATCGATACATGAAAAACGTTATGCGTTTCAACTAATGATGGCGGTAAAGCCAACCGATATGCTACATGCCCTAGTTTTTCCAATATCTCAAAAGGACCTATAAACCTTGGGCTTAACTTTCCTTTCTTTCCGAAACGCATAATTCCCTTCATCGAAGAAACTTTGAGAAAGACTTTATCACCTACTAAAAACTCAACAGTTCGCCTCTTAACGTTGGCATAGCTTTTCTGGCGACTTTGAGCAGTAATCATTCGTTGTCTTATCTTTTCTACTGCCTCAGTTGCTTCTCTTACTGCCTCGGGTCCTAAATATCGCCTTTCACCAACCTTATCCCAATGAAGTTGTGATCGACACTTTCTTCCATATAGCATCTCATAAGGCGCCATGCCTATCATCGCTTGATAACTATTGTTGTAAGAGAATTCTATCAATGGAAGATACTTGCTCCATGATCCTGAGAAGTCTAACGCACATGCCCTCAGCATATCTTCTAATATTTGTATGGTACATTCTGACTGACCATCGGTTTGAGGGTGAAATGTCGTACTTAACATTAACTTAGTGCCCATTGCACGTTGTAGACCTTCCCAGAACTTTGATGTGAAAAACGATCCTCTATCGAAGACTATTGTCTTTGGAACTCCATGTAATCTCACTATCTCTGCCACATAAAGCTCTGCGTACTGCTTAGCGTTATAAACTGTTCTTACTGGCAAGAAGTGAGCAGATTTTGTGAGTCTATCTACTATCACCCAAACAAAGTCATGCTGCTTGGTGGTCCTTGGTAATCCTGTCATAAAGACCATAGCTATATCTTCCCATTTCCATTCGAGAATCTCTAATGGTTGCAAAGTTCCAGCGGGTCTCTAATCTTCGGCCTTAACTTGTTGACATGTAAGGCATTTTGCTACAAATTATGCTATGTCTTTCTTCATCCTTGGCCACTAGTACATTGTCTTGAC
Organism: Humulus lupulus; assembly: GCF_963169125.1. Classification (NCBI taxonomy): domain Eukaryota; kingdom Viridiplantae; phylum Streptophyta; class Magnoliopsida; order Rosales; family Cannabaceae; genus Humulus; species Humulus lupulus. The sequence continues at coordinate 15,272,004 of NC_084797.1, read as the reverse complement.
ATCGTTGTACATCTTGGTCGATCCCGGGTGAAGTTAATACGGAGTTGTGTGCACTTCCTTCATGATACTTTCTCTTAATTCACCACTTTCGGGCACACATACACAGTTCCTATATCGTAACATGCCTTTTTTTGTCAAGGAGAAATCAGCATTTTCTGTTCTTTGTATTGCTGCCTTCATTTTAAGAAGAAACTCGTCTTTTTGTTGTTTCTCTTTTATTTCCTCCATTAGAGTTGACTTGATTGTGAGGTCAGCTAGTTGTCCAGTTATTAACTCAATTCCGGACCTTTTAATATCTTCTTGTAAGTGTTGACAAGCTTTCGTAACTCTGCCTACTAAGTGTGTCTGCCACAACATTAGCCTTTCCCAGATGATACAAGATCTCACAATTATAATCCTTTACTAACTCCAGCCACCTTCGTTGCCTCATATTGAGCCCCTTCTGCATAAAGAAGTACTTCACACTTTTGTGGTCCGTATAGATTTCACATTTTTCTCCGTACAGATAGTTCCTCCAAATCTTTAGAGCGAAAACCAACGCTACTAATTTTAGGTCATGGGTCGGATATCACTGCCCGTACTCCTTTAGTTATCTAGAAGCATATGCGACCACTCTTTCGTCTTGCATCAAAACCCATCCAAGTCCCTGCTTCGACGCAACGCAATATATTACAAGCTTGCCCTTATCGTTTGGGACGCATAGAACTGGGGTTGATATGAGCTTGTCTTTTAACTCTTGGAAGCTTTCTTCGCATTTCTCCATCCATACACATTTATGTTGCTTCTGCGTCAAATTTGTTAAGGGTGTAGCTATTTTGGAGAACCCTTAGACAAATCGTCTTTAGTATCCTGCCAATCCCATAAAACTTCTCACCTCCGTGGCACTCTTGGGTTTGGGCCAATCCTTCACTACTTCGATCTTGGCTTGATCTACTTCCACGCCATTTTTAGACACAATGTGTCCTAGAAATGCCACATTCTCTAGCCAGAATTTGCATTTCTTAAACTTAGCGTATAGTTGATGACTTTTGAGTAGTCCCAACGTCAGTCGCAGGTGCTCTTCATGCTCATCTGTCATCCTTGAGTAGATCAATATGTCATCTATAAACACCACAATGAACTTATCCAGGTAGTCCTTAAATACTCTGTAATGCCCCGATTTCCCCAATATGTTTAACGGCGTGAATAGTAGGCCGGGAGGGGCATACTTGCTTAATTGTGTTATTAATTGATAAAATGCATGTATATGTTGATTATATTATGATATGATGTGAAATGCATGCATGTGAGTCCATATTCTTAATTACAGGGGTGTGATGGTAATCTGGCCCGTTGAGGGTAAATGGTTTATTTGGATGCATCTTGGTGATATGTTTTAAGGCCACATTATAATGTGGATTTGTTCGAGCTATTTGGCATGAGACGATCTTTAAGTGTTAAAGTAGCGGTTTAGTCATAACGGGAATAAGTTCGAGGCTCGGGGTGAGTCTCGGGATATTTTAATGATTAGAACGTCGCCGGGAGAAAAAGGGTAACGGGACATGAATTATTGGTGTTTGGGAATTTTGAGAATAGCGGGAATTGGGAAGCGTTAATTATGATTAACGGTATAGGTTCGAAAGTACCAACTTTGCCCTTGGGAAGGCTTTAGAAGTTTTTGATGACCTAGGGGTATTAAGGTCTTTTTGCTTGGGTTATATATGTTTCAAGTGGCTGTAGAGAGTTGTAGAGCAAAAACAGAGCAACTTCATCACCTTCCCGTACATCATTTCCTCTCTATCATTCTTTGAAGTTTTTGGTCCCAACTTGAAGATACAAGCTAGGAAATCAAAGCTTGGAAGTTGTAGACTCGGTTCACCCATTGAAAAGGACTTTAATTCCATTTGAGGTAAGAATTCATCCATGAAAAACAAGCCATACTCTGTTTTACTTTATAGTTTTCAGCTTATAGTTTTGGTGTGGGTAGCTAGAATCAATGGGAGTTTTTGTGAAAAATTGATTGGGTTTTGATGAGGGTATGATGTAGATGAAGTTTAGGGGTTGAATTAGGTGTTTGGTAAGGTTTTGGATTGGTTTGGAGGGTTTGGTTTCAAGAAAAATCGCAAAGAAGATGAACCAGAAAGTTTCTGGTCTGTTATTGGCGCAGCAGCGCCACTTGGGGCGCAGCAGCGCTATTCAGGGCTCAGAGATGGGCTCTCTGACTTGGAAATAGGGCTGCAGCGCCATTTATTAGGGCTACAGCGCCACTCATAGGGCTGCAGCGCCATCTGATGGGGCTGCATCGCTAGTCCATTTTTCAGCAAACCTATTTTAGGGCTCGGAATGATCCTTAAGGTTCGGGGTTTGGTTCCTTTGCCCCGTTTGAGTATTTTAAGAATCCCGAGAGTGGGGGATTGATCCCGGGAGTGTGGTTTTAGATTGTAAACCATTTATTAATTTATTTTATTAATGGATTATAATTGGTTATGATTAGGTAACCGCTAAGGAATCTAAAGGTTGATCGTTCTCAGGGTTGTTTTTCAAATTCATTCTTGCTCGAACCAGAGGTAAGAAAAATGCACCCCAAGTGTGACATGCATGGATATTCATGAGGCATGTTGGTTGTGTTAATATGGACTTGGATTGAATAAAGAATGTTTAGCATATGTTGCTCACTTACGCATGGTACTGACTCATTAGTCAGTTTTGGCAAAGGTGCTAGTATCAACTGTGAAGCTGTGACTTATTAGTCAGGTTCGGCAGTGGTATTGGGCACTGGTCACATTGCGCTGACTCATTAGTCGGGATGGCCTTAGCGTGTATCATGCAAGCCAACAGAGATTGGATCTAATCGACCATCAGCATTGAATAACTCAAAGAGCATTAATGCCAGTCCGACCCCGAGGGTCGAGGATTGAAATAAGTGCTTGGAGGCTAGTGGCTTACCTAGCAGCCACACTCCCACTTGAGATTGGTGACTTGCTTGTCAGTCACTCAGTATGGTTTACCAGAACCTGTTGAAGGCTAGTGGCTTACCTAGCAGCCACTCTTCCATTTGAATTAGTGACATGCTTGTCAGTCACTCAGTATGGTTTATCAGGACCTCATGTGATGTTCACTCATTTGTTTGAAAGCTTTATGCTCAGTATGATTATAATGATAATCATTTGATAATGTTTATGAAAAGTATTATGTTTTCTTGCTGGGCTTTGGCTCATGGGTGCTATGTGGTGCAGGTAAAGGAAAAGAAAAGCTCACCTAGCCTTGAGTGGAGAGCTGACGTGGTGATGTGTACATATGTGGCCGCTTGACCACCACGGCCAAGGTGTTCTCAGAGGAACTAGGGGGTTTACCCTATTTTTGCTGCTTAGGTCGGCGGGATTGTAAATTTTAAACAGTAATGACCATTTTGTACTGAGAACCACTTATAAATGTTTTGTTTAGCTCTGCAGAGCAGTTTGTAATGAAAATCTCCATTTCCTTTTTACTGGTTTTATACCTTAACCTGTTAATTACACGTAGAGCACGTTTTTGACCAAAGGACTCGGGTAACGAGTCAAATTTCCGGTCCACCGTTCACCGTAACTGTTCTGGGGCAACCAGGGCGTTACATACTTTGTTCATAAGATCCATGAACGTTGCTGGTGCGTTTGTTAAGCCAAAAGACATCACCAGAAACTCGTAGTGTCCATATCTAGTCCGAAAAGTCGTCTTTGGGATATCTTCTTCTCATACTCTTAGCTGATGATACCCCGACCGCAAATCTATCTTCGAGAATATCGTAGATCCTTGTAGTTGATCAAAAAGATCGTCTATTCGAGGCAAAGGGTATTTTTTCTTAATCGTCACTTTATTTAGTTCTCGATCGTCGATGCACATCCTCATACTCCCGTCCTTCTTTTTAACAAAAAGCACTGGTGCTCCCCAAGGTAAGTAACCTGGTCGGATGAAACCCTTGTCTAAAAGCTCCTGCAATTGCATCTTTAACTCCTTTAAATCGGTATGTGCCATTCTATAGGGAGCTTTCGAGATTGGTGCATCTCAGGTGCTAATTCTATTTCAAACTCAATTTCCCTACTCGGAGGTAATCCTGATAGATCTTCTGGAAACACCTCGGGAAATTTGCATACAATATGTACATCCTTTGGTTCGAGCTGCGTCTCTCATATTTTGTCCACCCACTAGCTAGAAATGCTTGGCAACCGCTATTGATTAACCATTGAGCTTTGAGAGCTGAGACTATAGGTATGCGAGTTCGAGACACTTCTCCTTTGAAGGTGAACTGCTCTCTGCCTTCTGTTTGAAAGTTAATTGCCTTACCCTTACAGTCTATCGTTGCCCCATATTTTGCTAACCAGTCCATGCCTAAAATTACATCATAATCCTTAAGGTCTAACTCGATCAAATCTACTGGTAATTCCTTTGTTCCGATTCTAACTACAACACTACGCACCCCTCTACTAGATAACATTCTTTCTCCCGAGGGTAACTCCGTGACAAACTTATTTCTAAAAAGTTTGCATGGTCTATCTAAGCTATCAATCATATTCATAGAGACAAAGGAATGAGTAGCTCCTGAATCGAATAAAACTGTAACGACCCAAACTCGCTAGTAAGGCTTAAGGGCCTTAATTAGTATGCCTGGAGGGCCTAATGGAGATTATGTGTGGTTTTAATAATTTAGATGCATGATTATGATTTAAAGCATGTTATATGATTACTTGGGTATTTGAGATGCATGACTATGTGTGTTGGTGTGCATATAGGCCCAGATTAGGTTAGAAGGGCATAATCGTAATTTTGGCCATTATGGGCATAACTGCTTTGATATTTGTGATAATTGTTGAGACCACATTATTATGTGGATATATCCGCGATCTGTGACTCGAGACGATCCTAGTGAGCAAAGTAGCGTAAAAGTCATAGCGGGGATTTATACCCGGCTCGGGGTGAGCTCAGGGGTGTAAATGGGAATTTAGTGGATAAGCTGGAGATTATTATGACATTGAGGAATGCTATTGGTGATTAGTAAGGTACCGGGAACTAAGCGGGAAATAATAGAGACACTCGAAGAAGTAGCGGGAATTGGGTAATGTTATCCCTATTTCTTCTCAGGGTTTTGGGCCCTCGCCCCGGCCCACGGTCAGAGGGACCGGTTCGGTATTTGGACCCACGGACTGGGCCTGTGTAGAAGGGTCCGGGAAGTACCTCCGGGTTCATGATTCGGCTCGAACGGTCCCGGCACTGTCCGGAGTGCCCCTGACCATCGCGGCCATCGCGTCCCGCTCCCGGGCCCAGAATGGTCTGGGCCCGAAGTAAACGCAGCGGGCCCAAGGTAAACGAACCTGGACCGCTTCATCCCCAGGCTATGGGCCAGGCGTCCAGGACACTGAAGCCGCCTCATTTGGCGTGGGTCTTGTCCCCCCACTTTTCACCTGCAGAAAGGGTCTCCTTGGGATTGTCTGCTGGCGTGTCAGGACTGCGCAGCCAAGTACTCTGACCGGTCTTGTCCCCTGAATCTGCCTCGTGATTCGAAGTGGTCAGAGCCAAAGTGCTGTTTTGTCGGGAGAATGCTTGCATCTCAGGGTAACTAATTGGGCCTGAGCTGGTTTGGGTTTGATGTACTATATATCTTTTTAGCTCGGGCCTCTACTAGGAAGGCCCCCTGTACACATATTCCAAATGGGCCCGGGTCAGGCCCGGCCCAAACCTGGTGTCCCCCTCATTCTATAAATATAAGTTGTAATGCAACGTAGAAAGGGGAGAGAAGGCAGAAACTCTGCTCAAATACAGTTAAACAACTCCATTGTAAAAGCTTATTCTAGCTCTAATACAGACTTATATACAGACTCGTGGACTAAGGCTAGTTAACGCCCCAACCACGTAAAAATCTTGTGTCGATCCTCTATTCTCTTTATTATAATCAGTAAATATCCTTCTTTAAGATAGTTGCCAAAAATCTCGGTTAACAGTTTGGTGCTTTCATTGAGAGCTGAAGGAAGCTAGCGCCAACGTCAAGCCTTTACTACGATGGTGAACACTCGTAACACCACCTTCGACCCTGCCAACCCGGAGCAGGGCAACGAAGACCCACTGCCTTCTCAGCACATCCCTCAGAACCTGCCTGAAGACGTGCCTCCTCAGACATCTCACCAAGACAAGTCGCAAGACTACGAGGGTGAGACGGAGTACGAAGTAGGAAACGAAGAAGAGTACTATGAGGAGGAGAACGAGGGGGAGTATCATGATGAAGCCACGGATCCCGAGGTCCCTCGCGACGATCAGCAAGACCCGGAGGTGACTAGACTGAGGCAGCAGATCCAGGATCAGGAAGCCAGAATGGCTGAGCAGGCGAAGGCACACCGCCGGGTGCAAGAGTCTCTCCATGCCCTGCAAGCGCTGATGGCCGCGCAGGGCCCGGCGGCCAACCCCGCAGTTGGCCCGCACCCAGAAACGCAACATCCCGCTCCCCAAGCGCAAACCGAGGGCCCCAGGGGGGCCAGCCCGATCCGTTTCCCAGAGCGTCCCCCCGACACGGCTCCGAAAGTCCTGGACAAGGAGCGACGGACGACTCGGAAAAAGACTACCCCCGTCAGTAAAGCCGAGACACGTTCACGACCGTTACCTAGGAAAGAGAAGGTGTGCCCCGTCCCAGGACGAGGCCACCCAATCGATCCGTAGGGGGTACGGCCGCAGGACGGTCAGCCCCGGCCCGCCCCAAGGGCGAACGGGAGGGAAAAGTCTTTGCACCCGAGTGCCTCGGTCAACAAGAACCATCGAGAACGACCCCGCCGCGAGGATCGTGACGCTCTCAGCTCCGGGGACGACACTTCCCGGGTAGATTTACGTGACGGACTGAATGCCCGGAAAGAGCGGGCCCGCAAGCAAAAAATCCTTCCTCGAAACGGCGACCTCAGGAACGACATAAACGACAGGCGGAACGAGAGAATCCCCCTGGAGGACAGCGCGGCCATGCAGCTCATGGAGCAAATGGCAGCATTAAAAAAGGTCACCGACCGCTTGGTCCGCAAGCAAGAGGGCGCGGACACTGACTCTGACGAAGAGGACAAGGAGCCGTGCGCGACGCCGTGTTGCCCAAGGGGTTCAAGATGCCAAATCTCACCGCCTACACTGGAAGCACGGACCCTAGGGATCATCTGTCCCGGTACAACCGACTCATGATCGTGGCTCACGTCAGCGACAGCAGCAAATGCCTCTGCTTCTCCATCACGTTGGGCGGTCCCGCCGAAGAGTGGTGGAAAAGGCTTAAACCGGGGTCCATCCAAACATGGTCCAGGCTACAGTCGGATTTTCGGAAGCAATTCGTGGCCGCCATGAGGATGGACATGCAAATCAGTGCCCTCGCCAATATTAAGCAAATGCCCGCAGAAACATTGAGGGCCTACATCCAGCACCTCACCGAAGAAGCCTCCAAGACAAAGGTCGACGACGGACAGCGCCTGGTGGCACTACAGTCTGGAATCCGGGCCGGGTCCCCGCTCTGGGACGACATGCAGCGCAGTAAAGCCGCCACCCTAGAAGAATTTATTAGGAGGGCCCAAGGATTCATCAACTGGGAGGAGGCCCAGATCCAGGCCTTCGGGTGGCCCTCGGCCCCTCACCCAGTCCCTCAGACGATTCCGGGAGGTGCGGGACATTTCCCCGCGCAGTCCTACGCATCGCCCCCCATCGTCCGCGGGGGGGTAGTCGCGCCCAGCATTAGTTACACGCCTACGGTGTACGGTCCTGCCGTTTCGGGGTACGCCCCGGCCCAGTCAACGCCTTTCTCCGGGTATGGTGTCGCGCCAGCGGAGCACAGCATGGCCCCCGTCGTGGCCCAGCAATCGCAGACCGGGGTAACCGAGGCAAGCGTGAATCCCTCCCGGAGTAAGCGGGCCGGCAAAGGCCAGAACCGGCCGGAATCGACCAAAAAAAGGAAGAGGGGCTACGAGCCCCAATACTCGGAATACACTAACTTGGTGGATACCCGGGAAAACATCTACCTGGCTACGGAAAGAGCGGTCCATTACCGGAAACCTAGCCCCATGTTTAGGGGGGGGAGGAACCCCAGAGACACCAGCAAACGGTGCGCCTATCACAAAGATGTGGGCCACACCACCGACGAGTGTCGGTAGCTCAAAGATGAAATTGAAAACCTCATCAAGCTGGGACACCTCCATCAGTGGGTAAGGATGCCCATAGGCGTCCTGGGCATGACAGCAAATCCCGCGCAGTCCGCAGCGCCGGCAGCGACCCGTGCATACCCGCCCCAGGGAGGGTACGCGCAAGGGCTCCCGGCACAGACCCCTCAGGGGGCTGTCGCCACGCAGGCCCCCGGTCCTGGGATGCCCTATCCTTCCGGGGCAGCGCCCCCTCGAGTGGACGGGCACGTGTCGACCATTTCAGGCGGACCCCACCTAGGAGGCCCTTCGAAGAATGATCAAAAGCGCTATCTGAGCGAGCTGGACCATGACCAAGAAGTCTGCGCCCTCGTCCAGGCCCCTGCTCAGCGCCCCAAACTGATGAACCTCCCCATCACGTTCACGGAAGACGACGCCCGTAACGTCCATTTCCCGCACCACGACCCACTGGTCATAGATGCTCAAATTGCCAACAAGATGGTGTCCCGAGTGTTGGTGGATGACGGAAGCTCCGTCAACTTGTTGTTCAAATCCGCCTTTGCCGCCATTGGCTTGACGGAGGCTGATCTGGCGTCGTGCCCGACCCAAATCTACGGCTTCAACGAAGACGCACTCCTCCCCATGGGAAAGGTCCAGCTGCCTGTTACTCTGGGAGACGCGTTGCAGCAATCGTTCAAGTTCTGCACCTTTGTGGTGGTGGATTGCCCAACCGCTTACAACGCCATCTTTGGCCAGCCCGCCCTGGTCGAGTTCGGGGCCATCACCTCCATCTTCCATCTATGCATGAAGTTCCCGTGCAGCAGCGGAGGGATTGGGACGGTCCGCGGAGACCAGAGAAGCGCGCGGAAGTGTTACCATATCTCTGCCCGTCCTGTTTGTATGGTCCGGGATGAGCCCGTCGGGCCGGCACTCCGCCCGCCCGGCAATCTATCCATGACGAAGACGATCTGGACCCACGGTTGGGAGAGGAACGCACTCTTGAGCCAATGGACGAAATAGAAGAGGTATGCATCAGCGAGTCTGACCCTGCCAGGGTCATCCAAGTGGGAAAAAGCCTGCCGGAAGACATTCGGGCCGCCATTATCGTCCAAGTCAAGAAAAACCAGGATCTTCTGGCATGGTCCCACTCCGATATGACCGGGATCGACCGTAACATCATATGCCACGCGTTGAGTATTGACCCAAACGCGACCCCGGTCCGCCAGAAGCGCAGACCTTTGGGGACGGAGAGGGCCGAGGCCCTCAAGCTGGAGGTAGAGAAGCTGTCTTCCATTAACTTCATCCGCGAAGCCATGTACCCCGTATGGCTGGCCAACCCGGTCTTAGTACCGAAGCCTAACGGGACGTGGAGGACCTGCATCGACTTCACGGACCTCAACAAAGCATGTCCGAAGGACTGTTTCCCGCTCCCCCGAATAGACCAAATGGTGGATGCTACGTCCGGTTACGAGATCTTGAGTTTCATGGACGCCTACTCAGGCTACAACTAGATCTCCATGCACGTGGCAGATCAGGAGCACACCAGTTTCCAAACTGACAAGGGCATCTACTGCTATGTCGTCATGCCTTTCGGACTCAAGAATGCCGGAGCAACCTACCAAAGGCTCGTCAATCGAATGTTTAGGGCCCAGCTGGGTTGAAACATGGAGGTATACATTGACGATATGCTGGTCAAATCCAAGACGTCGCGGGAACATTCGAGCGATTTGGCGGAGGCCTTCGCGGTTATCCGGAAGTACGGGATGAAGCTGAACCCTAAGAAGTGCACCTTCGGCGTCGCATCCGGGAAGTTCCTGGGCTTTATCGTGAGTTTCCGAGGAATTGAAGTCAACCCCGAGAAGATCAAGGCCCTGATCAACATGGCCTCTCCCCGGAAGCACAAGGACGTTCAAAGCCTGACGGGGCGAGTGGCCGCCCTAAGCCGTTTTGTCTCCAAGGCCATGGACAAGTGCGTCCCTTTTTTCAACGTCCTCCGGGGAAGCCAGCGGTTCGAATGGTCACCCGAGTGCGAAGAAGCCTTCCAGAAGCTGAAAGAGCACTTGGCCAAGGCCCCCATCCTGGCGAAGCCAGTCGAAGGAGAACTTTTGTACTTATACCTGGCCGTAACCGAACACGCCATCAGCGCCGCGTTGGTACGCGAAGAGGAGAGGACTCAACTCCCGGTGTACTACGTGAGCAAGCGATTACTAGACGCCGAATCTAGATACCCACTAATCGAGAAGCTGACTTTCTGTCTGCTGACGGCATCCTGGAAGCTTCGGCCTTATTTCCAGGCCCACACGATAAAGGTCTTAACCAACCACCCCCTGCGGCAGGTGTTGCAGAAACCTGAGGCGTCGGGGAGACTCCTGAAATGGGCCATGGAGCTGAGCCAATTTGATATATCTTACGTGCCCCGGGTGGCCATTAAGGGACAGGCCCTGGCCGACTTCATCGTCGAATGTTCCGTGGTCACCCCAGAAGAGAGTGCCCCCGCGGCCTGCATTTCTCCCGTTTGGAAAGTCTTCGTGGACGGAGCATCGAACGAGAACGGGGCCGGCGCCGGGATCATCCTGGTATCCCCGCAGGGGCATCAGCTACAAAACGCTCTCCGTTTCCAGTTCAAAGCGTCGAACAACGAGGCGGAGCATGAGGCCGTCATAGCCGGTTTGCGTCTGGCCCGAGAAGTAGGGGCGGCGAACCTCGAAATATACAGCGATTCTCAGCTGGTAGTCAGACAGATTTCGGGGGAGTATCAGACCAAGGGAGAGCGAATGGCGGCGTACGTAACCCAAGCGAGGGAGATGCTCCAAGCGTTCGCAGCGCATTCCATCCGCCAGATACCCCGGGAGAAGAACGTCTTTGCGGACACATTAGCGAAGTTAGCAACTGACGCAGAGGCTGAGTTGGCCGGGCTGGTCCCCGTCAACCATCTCCCCGTCCCAAGCATAGGGACTCCGACCGTCCATGCCGTCGATCACTCCAATTCATGGATGGGGCCGCTGATCCGCTACCTGTCCACCGGGGAGGTTCCGAACGAGCGAGCCGCGGCCAGGAAGCTTTTGTACCAGGCCCACCGATACGTCATGATGGACGGGAAACTTTATCGCCAGGGACTGTCCATGCCTTACCTCAGGTGCGTGTCCGGGACTGAGCTGGGCGCCATCATGCATGAGGTCCACGGAGGCTTTTGCGGAGACCACACAGCCAGACCCATTTTGTCCAAGAAGATTCTGCGCCAAGGATACTTCTGGCCCACCATGAAAAGGGACTGCATAGACTACGTCTGCAGGTGCGAACAATGCCAGAGGTACGCGAAGATCCCTCGGGCCCCCCCAACAGAGATAACCTTGATGAACAGTCCCTGGCCCTTTGCAGTGTGGGGGATCGATCTTGTGGGATCCCTCCCAACCGGGAGAGGAGGGGTGAAGTATGCCATTGTGGCGGTAGACTATTTCACGAAATGGGTTGAGGCGGAGCCTATGAACACGATCACGTCCAAGAAGGCCTTAGATTTCGTCGTTAAAAACATAGTGTGTCGGTATGGCCTCCCCTACAAAATCGTGTCTGACAACGGGAAACAATTTGACAGCCATCACTTCACGGATTTCTGCGAGAGGAACGGTATAGTGAAGAGTTTCTCCGCCGTGGCCAGGCCCCAGGCGAACGGACAGGCCGAAGTCGTGAACAAAATCCTGAAAGGGACACTGAAGAAAAAGCTTCAGGCCTGTAAGAGCAAGTGGCCCGAAGAGCTCCCCCGCGTGTTGTGGGCCTATCGGACAACCGAACGGACATCAACCGGGCACACCCCATACTCAATGACGTACGGATGCGAAGCCGTCATCCCAATCGAAACGACCATCCCATCCCATCGTCGCGACACCTATGATCCCACTCAGAACCATGCCTTACTCCAAGAATCTCTGGACCTTATCGAGGAAATCCGGGAAGAGTCGCAAGTACAATTAAAGATGTACCAGGGCAAGATCGCTCGGCACTTCAACTCCAGAGTCAAGAGCCGTAAGTTCGAAACCGGCGATCTGGTCCTGCGGAGGGTCTTCCCGTCCACTCAGGATCCGGGGGTAGGGGTTCTGGGCCCCAATTGGGAAGGGCCGTATGAGATCCAGCAAGAGATCTGCCCCGAGACGTACCGCTTGAAGCGGCTCGATGGTTCCGAGGTTCCGCGAGCCTGGAACGCAGAACACCTCCGTAAATACTACCAGTAGCCTAAGGGCTCGTCCGAGTTTAATGTTTACGCTATAACATGTACGCCTCAGGGCTAATTCCCTTTTGTAGAACAATGAAAATGACGTGTGCAAAACGTCATAAAGGGCTATTATTTCCATGAAAATGTGTGCCTCAGGGCTATTATCTCAAGTGACCATAGACCAGTCTCTGCTCACTTGCGGGGGGTGTCATCCCAGGCGTAAAAATAAAAAAGGGGAAACCGAGCCCAAGGCCGGCCCCACCCCGGACGAACGATGTCCGGGGGTATAAATAAAGGAAACCGAGCCCAAGGCCGGTCCCACCCCGGACGAACGATGTCCGGGGGTATAAATAAAGGTAACCGGGCCCAAGGCCGGTCCCACCCCGGACGAACGATGTCCGGGAGTATAAAAATAAGAGGACCGAGCCCAAGGCCGGTCCCACCCCGGACGAACGATGTCCGGGGGTATAAATAAAGGGAACCGAGCCCAAGGCCGGTCCCACCCCGGACGAACGATGTCCGGGGGTATAAATAAAGGGGACCGAGCCCAAGGCAGGTCCCACCCCGGACGAACGACGTCCGGGGGTATAAATAAAGGGGACCGAGCCCAAGGCCGGTCCCACCCCGGACGAACGACGTCCGGGGGTATAAATAAATGGAACCGAGCCCAAGGCCGGTCCCACCCCGGACGAGCGATGTCCGGGAATATAAAAATGAAAGGGAACCGAGCCCAAGGCCGGTCCCACCCCGGACGAACGATGTCCGGGAGTATAAAAATAAGAGGACCGAGCCCAAGGCCGGTCCCACCCCGGACGAACGATGTCCAGGGGTACAAATAAAGGGAACCGAGCCCAAGGCCGGTCCCACCCCGGACGAACGACGTCCGGGGGTATAAATAAAGGGAACCGAGCCCAACGCCGGTCCCACCCCGGACGAACGATGTCCGGGGCTATAAATAAAGGGAACCGAGCCCAAGGCCGGTCCCACCCCGGACGAACGATGTCCGGGGGTATAAATAAAGGGGACCGAGCCCAAGGCCGGTCCCACCCCGGACGAACGATGTCTGGGAGTATAAAAATAAGAGGACCGAGCCCAAGGCCGGTCCCACCCCGGACGAACGATGTCCGGGGGTATAAATAAAGGGAACCGAGCCCAAGGCTGGTCCCACCCCGGACGAATGATGTCCGGGGGTATAAATAAAGAGGACCGAGCCCAAGGCCGGTCCCACCCCGGACGAACGACGTCCGGGGGTATAAATAAAGGGGACCGAGCCCAAGGCCGGTCCCACCCCGGACGAACGACGTCCGGGGGTATAAATAAAGGGAACCGAGCCCAAGGCCGGTCCCACCCCGGACGAGCGATGTCCGGGCATATAAAAATGAAAGGGAACCGAGCCCAAGGCCGGTCCCACCCCGGACGAACGATGTCCGGGGGTATAAATAAAGGGGACCGAGCCCAAGGCCGGTCCCACCCCGGACGAACGATGTCCGGGAGTATAAAAATAAGAGGACCGAGCCCAAGGCCGGTCCCACCCCGGACGAACGACGTCCGGGGGTATAAATAAAGGGAACCGAGCCCAAGGCCGGTCCCACCCCAGACGAACGATGTCCGGGGGTATAAATAAAGGGAACCGAGCCCAAGGCCGGTCCCACCCCGGACGAACGATGTCCGGGGGTATAAATAAAGGGGACCGAGCCCAAAGCCAGTCCCACCCCGGACGAACGATGTCCGGGAGTATAAAAATAAGAGGACCGAGCCCAAGGCCGGTCCCACCCCGGACGAACGATGTCCGGGGGTATAAATAAAGGGAACCGAGCCCAAGGCCGGTCCCACCCCGGACGAACGATGTCCGGGGGTATAAATAAAGAGGACCGAGCCCAAGGCCGGTCCCACCCCGAACGAACGACGTCCGGGGGTATAAATAAAGGGGACCGAGCCCAAGGCCGGTCCCACCCCGGACGAACGACGTCCGGGGGTATAAATAAAGGGAACCGAGCCCAAGGCCGGTCCCACCCGAACGAGCACCGTCCGGGGGTATAAAGTCCGTCCGACCCGGACGTGTTGATCCTCTGATCACAGAAGCACCAGGTCAACCCCGGAACAAACCCAGGACCTGAAATTCCAGGGAAAGCACACTCCGGGTTAAACAAAGCCCCATGGGCCCCGAACAGAGCAAAGACTAGTCGTTGGGTTCAGTCCCGGCCGTTGGAACCGGGACAAAACCCCCTGCAATCAGTTAGTCGCGACATCAACTTCTTACTGAATGGTGAAAGGAGAAATCTTTTAAAAACCAAAGGAAGAAGCAGTGTTTGAGATTAAATTACAAGCTAAACTAATTAACAAAAAAAACGAGGCCGAGACAAGGGCCTACAGCGCGTCCGCCCGGAGGTCCGCATCCTCCCTCTCCTTGGCCTCGTACTCGGCACGCTTCGAGTCGGGATCGGGGAAGATAAGGAGGTTCATGTTCTTGTCCTTGCACCAGGCCATATAAATGGCCTCGTTAAAGGTGACATCCACTAAGTTGTCGGCCTCCTCCTTCTCCCGACAGGTGGTGTCGTGTGCCGCCTTCTCCTGAAGAAGGGAGTCACCCAGCTCAAGAACACGGGCTTTCAGGACCCGGATCTCCTCCTTGTCCTGGACGGACTGTGCCGCAGCCGTCTCCAAGAGAGTCGCCCTTTCGTCAGCAACCTTCGTCGTCCGGGACAACTCCTCTTCCACCCCGGTCTTGGCACGGCTAATTTCCTCGCGCTCCGCCTTCGCGCGGGCCAGCTCTTCTTGGAGGCGGGCCGTTTCCTTGCTGAGATTTTCCTTGGCGATCTCCCTCTGGTTCTCGGCCGCCTCTAATTCCAGCCTGGCCGTCTCCATCTTGAGGGCAAGCTCGGCCATCAAATCGGCACTCCTTTGAGATAACAAGGCAACCTGGAACAAACGAAAGTTAGAAAAAAGAGTCACCACCAACGAATGACTGAAGGACATGAGTTGAAAATTACCGCGGTAGCTTGGTGGCGGAGAGCCTGAGAAATGAACAGCCCGTCCGGATTGGCTATCGTGGCGTACCTCTTCAGCTGGAGGTTAGACATAGTGCTCCCGACCTGATCGAGCAGATCAGCGGCCATGGGGGCAATGTCCTAGCCCAGCTTGGGGCGGAAGCCCACCTCAGCGGCTAGCCGATCTACGATCGGTTGAGGAGCGCTGAACTCGGCGGGACGATCCGAAAACTCGACCTGGCGACGGATCATCAGGGCCTTGTAAGCGTCGTCTCTCCAGCATCGGCCGCTCTCCCAGGTCCGGTTGACCAACCGGGACTGCTCGTCCCGCAGGGCGGACTCCCCCTCCTCGAGAAGGGTTGGGCGGAGGGGAAGGACAGGCGGAGCAGGGATCTCCTTCGCGGTTAGCCTGCTCTCCCCGTGTGACTCCTCGGCTGTCTCTGACAACGTCGTCCGAGGCCTCTTCCCGAGTTTGCCCTCCCGGGCATCATCTCCGGGGCCTCTCTTCCCAGAGCTTCGGCTTGTGGCTTCGCCCGCTTCCAAATCGATTACCGGGGGCTGGTCCGGGAGACCGTCTGCGGCCGGCTCCATGGCCCGGAATGGTACAACGGCCAGTGCCTCGCCTGGGCCGGGCGTTGTCCCGGGTTTTTCACTGGTTGGGGGGAGCTCCACGCCGGCCACGACATTTGACCTCCTGGCCGCCTTCAAGGCTGATCTTTCCTTGATAAGCCTCCTCATCTCGCTGGCCGGGTCAGACATGTTGGAATCCTCTGCAAAAATACAGAAAACAAAGTTAGTATGATAGGCCGAACGGGAAAGCACAACAGTAAGAAGAAAGTATAAGCCCGGGACAAACCCTCGTCTAGGCCCCGGGCGAGACTCAATTCCCTTAAAGCAAATGAGTGTATCCGGTCTCCTACGTCGTCCGGGATTAGAAACCCCCCGTACTGGAGGAACCCGGACAGGAACATTAGGGTTTCTGATCCTACAGGGATGGGAGACGAGGGCCTCATCTCCCCATCAGCCCCAAACGCGGGGCCCGGCGGTTCTAGCCTATCCCTAGCTAAATCCCCAACTTGAGGGGCATAAATTAAGACTAAAGGGGAGTTACCTCGCCCCGATACGCTAGCCCCGGGAGCCCCAACGTTTGGTAGGGCATCTTCGAAAAGCTCTTCCAGCTCTTCCGAGGTGGCCTCTTCCACCGGGGGCTGATTCTTCTTACGCTGGGCTGCGGTGGCCCGCGCCGCTCTCACCACCCCAGCGATGTGGTCAAGGGCTAGCTGCTCCCGGACCTCGACGTTCTTCTCAAACGGGATGCCCCGGAAGCTAGGGACTACAATGGTCTGGGTGGCCGCGAGTAACCCTACTAGCCGGAGGTTTTTGTCGTTGACATAGCCCCCTACGTCCAGCTCCTCCGCGGTCAGCTTGGCGTAGAATCTCCTCCTTTCCAGGAGAAAGGCGGTGAGGGGGGTTTGGATGAAGGGACCTGCGACCCGGAAGATACGATGAGAGATGGAAAACGAAAGGGGAGTGAAATAGAGGGTTCGGGGAAGTACTTACCCACTCGCTGGAAGTCTAGCAGCAGCGTGGGATTCTCGTCAATAAGGAACCCGGATGTCATAAACCAGTAATGCCTGACATCCGGGGGGTGCTTCCAGGTACTGGTAGGAGCCGGATAGCCATTCCGCGGCTGCAGTCTGTAAAAGTCGTCCTGGCTCTTGTCTTTTGCGTTGACCTGCGGCACCAGCTTGTAGAAGTACAGGACTTCCACCGGGGTAGGATCCGCGATCTCTTTCGCGACACAGAACACCTTCCACCCAGCAAGCAGACGGTATGCTTGTGGTAGCAGTTGGAATGGTGCGATCCCCACATACGTCAGGAACCGCACGAAGTAGTCATGAAGCGTAAGCGTAGCTCCCGCGCTGATGTGGCCGGCACTCCAGGCCCCGAATCCATCCACGGACGTATGCGCCCGCTCCTCTAACCTGGCCATACGATTGTGAAATAGGCTCGGAGTCGATTCGATGCCCAGCCTCGTCTCTAGGAGCTGCATCATCCGGTAGTTCCGGAACAGGTTGGGCGTTACGTCCATCTCCCACCTGTTGCCTTTGGGCGTCTTGGAGCCGGGAGTGACTACAGGGGCCCTATTAACCTCCTCTTCGGAGTGAAGTGTGACGCCCGTGGCCATGAGTGACAATCTGGGAACAAAGAAAGAAAGGCCAAGCAGTCAGTACCTGAACCCAATAGAGTCGGTCGAGGTACAGGGAGTCTCCTAAGGACTGCTCGGAGTCTCGACGGATCAGGCCCGGGACCCCGAAAAGCCCCGGGACCCTGATCGGGAGGAAAGGCTACTACGGTCCATCCCTTATCCAGGGATCATCCGAAACGGTGCCGCCCAAACTGGGCAGCCTTCCTAGCAAATTCTAAAGCACAGAGCCTAGGTGCATGCGTCTAGAGAGCCTAGGTTCACAAAATTGACAACAGAATCAGAAAATACTTACTGTGTGGTGTCGACGGCTGAAGCTGGCGGTTGTCCGATCGTAAGGACGGCAGAACCTCGTTCTTGAAGTGGCACAGCCAGTGCAGCAGTTCGTCGGCGGGGCAAGTCCGAGAAGCGCCGTCAGGTTGCAGAACGAAAGTTGAGGCCCTGGGAAACAGGCGGGGGCGCAGAACTAGTAAACGACGAAGTATTTCGTCGGCGAGGTTGGACATGCAAAGCTCTGCGAGCGTTCTGGTTTTTCTTTCTCTTAAGTTGGGTCGGAAATGGAAAAATGCCGAATGCCTGTAGTCTGAGTCTTTATATCAGCCCTCAAATGCTGGCCCCCGATCCAACGGTCAGATGCCTCTTCATCCGACGGCCGAGGATCGCGCATAAGACATTTATGAGCTCTTTTGTGGTCTGGATCCTCAGCACCTCCAATCCGACGGTCCAGGAGTGGTGGATTTCAAAGGACGCCCCATCCTACGGTCCGCCCCTTTCCAAGGAAATCAATGATGACTCTCCCCGTGCGGATGAGACGCCTCGTTACGTGCGCTGACACCCTAGCCCAGGCCTAGCAGACTTTAAGAGGCCTAGGCGACTCTTCGAGGCCCTCGCAACAATCACATGGCGCCACGTGTCGCTGTTCTTGAAGCAGGCCAAGGGTAAACGTCCCTGGGGTACATCAAATGGTCCGGGCTGGGTAACCTGGCCCAGCCACTGCCTTCCCGCGAGCCTCCTGGCCCTAGCAGAAATTGTGGAGGAAACTTGGCAAGAACCGCGAGGGTGGTGCAACCCTCCACCCGGATAACCGGGATGAAGGCTTGGGGGGTAAATGTTATCCCCATTTCTTCTCAGGGTTTTGGGCCCTCGCCCCGGCCCACGGTCAGAGGGTCCGGTTCGGTATTTGGGCCCACGGACTGGGCCTGTGCAGAAGGGTCCGGGAAGTACCTCCGGGTTCATGATTCAGCTCGAACGGTCCCGGCACTGTCCGGAGTGCCCCTGACCATCGCGGCCATCGCGTCCCGCTCCCGGGCCCAGAATGGTCCGGGCCCGAAGTAAACGCAGCGGGCCCAAGGTAAACGAACCTGGACCGCTTCATCCCCAGGCTATGGGCCAGGCGTCCAGGACACTGAAGCCGCCTCATTTGGCGTGGGTCTTGTCCCCCCACTTTTCACCTGCAGAAAGGGTCTCCTTGGGATTGTCTGCTGGCGTGTCAGGACTGCGCAGCCAAGTACTCTGACCGGTCTTGTCCCCTGAATCTGCCTCGTGATTCGAAGTGGTCAGAGCCAAAGTGTTGTTTTGTCGGGAGAATGCTTGCATCTCAGGGTAACTAATTGGGCCTGAGCTGGTTTGGGTTTGATGTACTATATATCTTTTTAGCTCGGGCCTCTACTAGGAAGGCCCCCTGTACACATATTCCAAATGGGCCCGGGTCAGGCCCGGCCCAAACCTGGTGTCCCCCTCATTCTATAAATATAAGTTGTAATGCAACGTAGAAAGGGGAGAGAAGGCAGAAACTCTGCTCAAATACAGTTAAACAACTCCATTGTAAAAGCTTATTCTAGCTCTAATACAGACTTATATACAGACTCGTGGACTAAGGCTAGTTAACGCCCCAACCACGTAAAAATCTTGTGTCGATCCTCTATTCTCTTTTAAATAATCAGTAAATATCCTTCTTTAAGATAGTTGCCGAAAATCTCGGTTAACAGGTAAAATGACTAAAATGCCCTTAAGTGGACTAAAGGATTAGAGTTAATTGGGAGGGCATAAAGGTCATTTGACTTTTAAGGATGGGTATTACTGAGGTTTTAAGTTAGTGGAATTTATAGAATATCAAAGAAGTCTGAAAAAGAAGGGAAAAGAAAGAGGGAAAACAGAGAGAGTTTCTCTAAGTCGATTTACACTTTCCTTCACCTGTTTCTTGAGAATTTCTGGAGTAAAGCTTAGAGGAGGGCTGGGATAACTAAACATCAAGGACCTTGACCTAAGACTAAGGAATTGACAGAGGTTTAGCAGGGTTTCACTAGCACTTGAGGTAAGATTCTAGAGTTCATCCATTTCTGTTTCTGGTTTTTAAGTTGTGGTGCTTGAGTTGAATTGAATGGAACTTTGGGGAATTCAGGCTTAAGGCTGAGGAGTAGCAAGCCAAGGGAGCCTAGGGATAGCTTGTGGGCGAAATTCTATCAAAGGTATGAATTCTTAGCTCTAGTTTTGATGTTCAGCTGGTTTATGTTGGGTTTTGGAGTTTGGAGGTGGCTATGGTGAATTTTGAGTTTGTGATTGCATGTGCTTGGATTTTAGATGTTTAGGGTGTTTGGGATGAGTGGAGTGTGGTCATGAGGTTGTTTTTAAGTTTGGGTAAGAGTTGGAAGAGGTTTGGTTGAGGTTGGCTCGAGAAAATCGCATAAGGGAAATTTTGGGTGTTGGGCTGTCTGTGACTAGCGCTATAGCGCTAGCCTTTGGGCGCTGTAGCGCTAGGCCATTTTGCTGGAAGGGTTTTGGTTTCTGTCTGTAGCGCTATAGCGCCCTCCCAAGAGCGCTGTAGCGCTACCCTGCCTTCTGAAGGGGATTTTAGGGTAATTTGCAAGGGTTTTTTACCTAAGGTTTGGGGTTTGGTTCCACCACCTTGTTTGGTGGAACTAGGACATCCCGGGGGCTCGGGTTTGGCCCCGGGGCTAGGTTTTGAACTTAAGGGTTGATTTTGACTTTGGCCATGATTGTGTTTAGGTGAGCGCTAGGGCTCGAGTGGGATCGTGCTCAAGGTGTCGAGGGATTAAAGCTATTGAATTGAAAGGTAAGAAAACTGTACCCGAATGTATGGTTGTGAATGGGACTAAGTGCTCCCGAAAGTTGTATTGTGTCATCGTTGGTATTATGCCAAGGGACACGTATAAGCGGTCTAAGAGTACCGTTCATGATTTTAGCGCACAGGGCGCGAATTGGCCATTGGGTGCCGGAAATAACAGGATAACAGAGGGAGCTGCCTGTGAGCGCTAGCCCTGGTTATCGTCTGTGCATTATGTATTTGAGTTGAGATGCTTAATATATGAAATACTTGATTGATGATATACTTGAGTTAATGAGATGCTATATGTGTAATTGATTTGTTGCTAGTTGTTCATGCTCTGTTGTTGCTGTGTTTTCTTGCTGGGCCTTGGCTCACGGGTGCTTCGTGGTGCAGGTAAGGGCAAGGGCAAGCTGGACCAGGCCTGAGGTGGAGAGCTCCGAGGTGAAATGTACATAGCCAGTCGTTCGATCACCACGGTCGAGGAGTGTGTCAGGACAAAGATTACCTAACAGCTCGCTTTTGCCTTAGTATGGCCAGTCAATGCATTTAAACGTTGTAACTTTTGTAAATGGCTTTTAAACTGTCAATTTTGGGATCTCATGTACATAAACAATGTTTAGTAATGAAAACGTACTTTTGAGACCAAAACACTTTTAACCCTAGTTCCTCTACTATTTCAGTAACACGCTTTTACTTTAATGACTTGGTTAGCAAGTCTGGCACTTTATAAACACACAGTGTAACGGTCTTGGCTATCCAGGGCGTTACAAAAACATTGCATAGTTTACCAGAGATAGTGACCTAACCTATTACCATTGTATTACTAGTTTCTGCTTCGCCTCTAGTAAGAGCAAAATCTCTGGCTGGCACAACCTTGTCATCTTTCTTTTGGTCTTTCATTTTTTGGCAATCCTTCTTAATGTGTCCTTCTTCTCCACAATTGAAACAACCTTTTGTCTTATATCGGCATTCTCCTTAATGCTTCCTCTTGCAGATAGGGAACTGGGGATATTCCACATAGGGCTTCTTGTTCCCGTTACTTTCTGATGCAGTCTTATTCTTCTTGTCGGCCTTTTGATTTTGACCATTGTTATGTTTTTGTTTGTGGTCATTCTGTTCATTGTTATTCTTTTTGTCTTCCCTTCTAGCTGCGCCTTCTTTCCAAATTCTTTCTTCAGCCTGGTCAACTTCCAAGGCTACCTCTAATGTTTTCGCATAAGTGGTTATCCCCCGAATCAACTTTACATCACGGGCTATCATAGGTTTCAGTCCCTTCACGAATCTTTGAATTCTTAGCGTCTCAGTGGGTACCATGTCCGCTGCGAACTTAGCCAACCTATCAAACTTCCTGGCATACTCTGTCACAGTCGAATTCCCTTGAGTAAGCGTGATGAATTCGTCCACCATTGTGGCTAGAATCGCAGGATTGTAGTACTTCTTGTTGAACACTTGAATAAACTCATCCCAAGTCATAAAATTCACATCTCTAGTCTGCTTCACTATATCCCACCAGAAATACCCATGCCTTATCACCTTTTTGGATAGACTATGCCTGCAGTGTGATCTCCACAAAACCCTTCATGGATTTCTTCCAAAATCTTCTTTGCCTTAGGTGGAGTTACACATCAAAGTAATGGCATAGAGTACCCCCTTCTATACAACTTCCCCTCCACAATAGTGTATCTTGGGATTTGATACATCAACCTTCTAGCCTCGTTCCAGTCTGCTGGGAGACTTCCGGTCTCAAGGTAGTCAACTATTGGGGTCATCCAGGTTGGTTACGATTCAATAATGCGTACTTCTTCTTCATTAGGCTCGTTAATACTCGAAGTTGGTAGAAACTCTACTAGGACCACGTTCAGTGTATCAGCCTCGTTAGTTGTGGCAAGCCTGGCTAATTGTCTGCATTTGAATTTTGTTCTCGGGGGACTTGCTCTATAGCGTAGAACTCAAACTGTGCGAGTGCAGTTTTTGCTTTCTCTAGGTACACGGCCATTTTTATGCCATGAGCCTGAAACTCACCCAAGACTTGGTTAACCACTAGCTGTGAATCACTATAACAATGTATAGCCTTTGCTTTGAGCTCTCTAGCTATTCGAAATCCTGCTAGTAATGCCTTGTATTAAACCTTGTTGTTTGATGCTTTGAAGCTGAACCTTAAAGATGAGTGGAAGCGTTTTCATGTTGAGGTAATTAATATGATACCTGCCCCCGATCCATTTTCGTTAGAGGATCCGTCGACATAAAGTTTCCACAGCTCGCAAGCTGGGGTTACAACTTCATCATTGGAGATCCCGGTACATTCGACAATAAAATCTGCCATAGCATGTCCTTTGATTGTCGTTCTAGGGTGATATGTGATCTCAAACTGTCCGAGTTGGACAGCCCACTTTAACAATCTTCCAGACGCTTCTGGCTTGGACAAAACTTGCCGTAGTGTCTGGTCAGTTAACACATGAATAGGATGTGCTTGGAAGTAGGGTTGGAGCTTTCGAGATGCATGTATCAGGCTCAGAGCCAGTTTTTCCATCAATGGGTATCTCGATTCTACCCCCAATAATCTTTTGCTGATGTAGTATATAGGTTTTTGTATTTTCTTATCCTCCCGTACTAGTACTGCACTAATGGCGTGCTCAGTTGTAGCAAGGTATAGATACAAAATCTTCCCTGTAATAGGTTTGGACAAGATTGGTGGTTCGGTGAGGTGTTTCTTAAGGTCTTTAAATGTGAGCTCACACTCTTCCAACCACTCAAATTTTTTGCCCCTTCTTAAAAGATTAAAGAATGGAAGGCATCGGTCTGTAGATTTCGAGATAAACCTACTTAAGGCTGCCATTGGTCCAGTTAAGCTCTGGATATCCTTATGTTTCTGAGGTGAGGCATATTTATTAACGCATTAATCTTGTCTGGATTAATCTCTATTCCCCGTTCGTTTACTATAAATCCAAGGAACTTACCCAGAGATACTCCGAATGAGCATTTTTGTGGGTTAAGTTTCATGTTGTATTATTGAAGTACAATAAAACACTCAGTGAGATCATCCACATGGTTATTGTTATGTTTAGACTTGACCAACATATCGCCCACATAAACTTCCATGTTATTTCCTATTTATTCAGCAAACATCCTATTTACCAGCCTTTGGTATGTGGCTCCAATGTTTTTGAGCTCGAAAGGAATGACGTTGTAGCAATACAATCCTTTATCGGTCACAAATCTCGTATGTTCTTGGTCTGGCACATGCATGGCAATCTGATTATATCCATAATAAGCATCCATGAATGACATGATGCCGTGACCTGAAATGGCATCTACGAGCTGGTCTATCCGAGGTAAGGGGAAACAGTCTTTAGGGCACGCCTTGTTAAGATCTGAGTAGTCAATACATGTTCGCCATTTGTTTTTGGGCTTTGGGACCAACACTTGATTGGCGATCCAATCAGGATAAAAAGCATCTCGTATGAATCAATTTTCTTTTAACCTCTCAACCTCTTCTTTGAGGGCCTTCTTTCTGTCATCTCTAGGAGCCTTCATTTTTGCTGCTTCGGCGAGAAGCTCTTATCAATGTTTAGTGCATGGCTTATGAAATTCGGACTAATTCTGACCATGTCCGAGTGCGACCATGCGAACACATCCTGGTTTTCTCTCAAGAAGAAAATTAATTGCTATCTTGACTTCTCAGAAAGGTTATTGCCCATTTTTACCACCTTCGTGGCATCCTTTTCATCAAGCTCTACTTCCTCGAGCTCTTCCAGTGGTTCGAGATCAGCCCTTTCTTCTACTCTGGGGTCGATCTCCTCTTCTATCTCGAAGACAGATTCTTCCATCTTCTGAATAACTACAAGTGTTTGGGCACTTGTTTGATTTTTTTCCCCTCATAGAAATGTTGTAGCATTCCCTTCCTGCGAGCTGGTCTCCCTTCAATGTCTCAATGCCACTAGAAGTCGGGAACTTGATGGCCAGATGCCTGACAGACTATATTGCCCCCAGCCCAATCAGGGTGGGTCTCCCGAGCAGTATGTTGTAGGCCAACGGGGTATCCACCTCCACGAACTCCATTATCTTGGTTACCGAGACTGGATAGTCCCCCAAGGTCACAGGGAGTTTAATGGATCTCGTATAGGTAATCCTTTCTCCTGAAAATCTGTACAACGTTGTTGCACATGCTTTCAAATTGAGAAGTGTGAGTCCCATATTTTCTAGAGTGGCCTTGTAAAGGATATTCACCGAGCTCCCGTTATCAATCAGGACCCGGCGCACCCTCCTATTCGCGAGCTAAAGAGTAATGACCAGGGGGTCATTGTGAGGAAACTGGACGTGTGACACGTCCTCTTCAGTAAACGTGATGGGTTAAGTTTTAACCCTTTGCTGCTTTGGAGCTCGTGGTTTGGGTTCGTAGGGAGAACCGTCTCCAGTCTTGAGCTCGTGAATGTATCTCTTTTGGGCGTTCCTGCCCGAACTTGCAATATGAGGTCCCCCTGAGATGGTTACTACATCTTCTCCATCAATTGGAGGAGGTCGTTCATCCTCTCGTACTCAGGAGTTATTCTGTTGGGCAGGGTGTGTAGCTATTTCCCTTTGACTTGTTGAGGCATGATTGAAATTTTAGTTTCTTACATACTATCTGAAATACCCCCTCAAGATCAAGCCTTCGATCTCATCCTTCAGTTGTCGACACTCATCAGTTGTGTGTCCAATGTCTCTGTGGAATCTATAGTATTTATTGGAGTCCCTTTTTGCCTTCTGATTCCGCATTGGATTAGGTCGCCTGAACGGGAGCTGATTTTCATTGGCTAGAAATATTTTTTCCCAAGTCTCATTGAGCTCGGTATACACTGTGTTGATGGAGAAATACTTGTCTTCCTTCTTCTTTTTCCCTCCATCAGCCTCGGGGTTATTCCCTTCGTTTTTCTTCCTTTTAGAAGGGTTATCCCAGGAGGGTTTTTGACGTTGATGGGGTCGTCGAGGTCGAGGCTGAGTTAACATTTGTCGTTGTAGTCACGGGCTGGGGGTCAGGTTTAATGCTAATCTCACCTCTCTGGGCCCTCCGGTTGAACTCGGTTAATGACCTAATGGGTTTCCTTTGTAAATCTTCCTAAAGGGGAGTCCATGGTAGTATACCATCTCTAACAGCCATCAAAGGGCCACTATCATCAACATTACGAGCTCGTGCCACTTCTATATTAAACCTCATAAGGTAACTTTTCAGTGATTCCCCTTGCTGTTGTCGGACATTGGTCAAGGTCGAGGCTTCGGGCCTGATGCCAACCAAAGCCTTGAATTGTTTTTTTAAATTCTCTTGCTAATTGATCCCAGGATGAGATCGAATGCCTTCAAAACTTCTCGAACCAATTTTTTTCTGGTCCCGTGAAAGTAGCTGGAAACAACATGCATCGGAGCTCATAGCCAACATTGCTGGCTCGCATGATGGTATTAAAGGTGCTCAAATGCCTGTACAGGTCTGAGTTTCCATCGAATGGTGCTACATGGGGTATCCTAAACCCTTGCAGAAATGGGGTGTTAGAAATATGCGGGGCAAAAGGCTCGAGCTCCTCATCGGACTCTTCCGCCTTATCTCTGCTCCGCTCGTCTTGTAGGAGCCTGAATGCCCTTTCCAACTGATCAATCCTTTCTTGGACCAAATCCACTGGGGGTTGAGCTTGAGCTTGAGGGAGCTGGTCATCGTTAATAAAAACTCCAGCTCCTTGTCTCGGCATAGGGTTATACGCCGACTACTTACGACCATTCAAATGGTCTCCCAGATTAGGGTTTGGGGGATTACCTTGCCCCCGGTTATGGTTCAAGTGATTCCGTAGATCAGGATGATTTCCCTGATTCCATGTATGTCTAGGTTCAGTATTATATATGCTTACAGACCGAGTGTAATCCGAGCTCCTGCTTGTGAAGTTTACAGCTCTTTCCGGCTACGAGGCTCGGTGATTACGAGGTGGGTCCCCTACTGGCCTCCTCACCCTAGCTGTTTGTGATCTTGAAACATGGCTTCCTGAAGGTTGAGGAGCTCTGTGCTCCCGGGTCTAGCCTGTCGGTTTCCATCCCGACTGCTACTGTGAGACGACCTCCATGGTGCAGGTCGTGGGACCTCTCAGAATGGTGAGGGGGGCCTCATTGCAGATGGTGTATATCTTATGGGTGATGGTGGTTACCTCCCATTGTTGAGCCTAGATGGCCCAGAGCTGACCCAAACAGGTTCCGGGTTGTTTCTTGCAACTTCGGGATTCGGGTTCCAACTATTGGAGGAACTCAGTTATTCCCTGTCCCTATTGATAGCTCTGTAGTCGGTTTGTCAGTGGCCTCAACCCAGGTGTTTCTCCGGGGCCTCGGCTAATCTTGATGCGTCCCTTGTTCTACCCTCCTGGCGACCGTGCTCCCTCGGGGACGTCCTCTAGGTCTCCAGGGTGGTGCCTGGGCCTCAGCAGCCTGTCTGGCTAATTCCTCATTGCGCTTTGTCGCCTCTGCCAATTGTTTACACAGTTGGAGATTCTCCAATTCCACAATAGGAACATATCTTTCAGGATTATAGTAAATATCCTCATCAGGCCTGGGAGCAGGTGGCCCCCAAGAATCGGATGAATCACTTCTTTCTTCAAGGCCCGGGTCATCCATGGGCTTCTTTCCAGGTCGTCATGGATAGTCTTTGGTGCAAGGAGTTTGCTCCTCTAGTATCTGAGCCAATGGTCGCCCACCAGTGCTGGGGTTGTTTACGATGGCCATTGATAATTCAGGAGGTTTTTTTATTAAGCAGACTAACATTTTATTTAATGGCTCTCAACGAGAGCACCAAACTATTGACATCGTTTTCCGTCAACTTGGAAAAGGAGAGCAATAAACATGAAATTATAAAAAATCAATGAAAAACACACGATATATTACTTGGTTTAGCGGTTAAAATATGCCTAGTCCACAAGTTGATATTATTCAATCATGGAATTCTCCCAAAGCTTTTAGAAAGCAATTTAACAGAGTATTCCCAATACCAAATTCAGCCTCTCCACAAATGAATTTCTCCAGTCTATTTATAGACTGGTTTACAAATTATCTTCCCTCTTATTTCGAGAAGTTATCATTTAAATTTAAAATAAATACAAATAAATTCTCTTAAGTACATAATATCCCATGGTAATCGGGATTTAATAGCAGATTACAACAAATCCCCTAGATATAGGGATTTTCAAACAGTAACCATATTCAAACTAGATTACTGACTTCGAACATATAACTTACATACTTTCGAGATCGACTAATCATCGTGAGCTCATCACTTTGGATTGCCTCGGCCTTATCAAGTAGCTTTATCGAGACCATCTTCTCCGAGCTCGCAATGCCCAAGCTTGAACCTTCTTAACTGATACTAGATCGCCGCCAAGAATAAACCAAGAAATTTATACAAGTGTTGAACGCTTGTAATTATAGCTTTGAACTTGACTTGTAACCTCGGGACACCTTTGAGACCGCACGCAGTTCTGAGCTCATCAATTCCAACGTCGTCGTTTTAATACTGAGCGAGACTGTCAAAACCAATTCACAAAAATGTTGATGACATGGCACACTTGCTTATTTCGAGCTTGCACTTTACGAGCCTGTCTTTCGAGACCATAATTTCTATTCTCGAAATTTGGGTGTAACAACAATCCTTAGGTCGAAATTCTCATGAGCTATAAGCCCATAAAATTTCTCATTTAATTATAAGCCTATTGGACTTAAATTCAAGGTCCGTATTATTTTCTATTGATTAATTAATTAATTAAACTATTATTTAAATCCTTTATCAAATTAATTATTTATAATTTGAACCTTAGTTTAAACTTATTTATTAATTTAGACATTATTTTCTCTTAATTAATAAATTTGTCATAAAATATTTTTTCTTCTCTATATTGCATAACTCTATGACATTATCCAAAATTGATCTGGTCAACTTTGATAATTAAATTAATTAATTGAGACTATCTAGATGATTTTATCCAATGTATTGTGGGGACCATGGGCCTATGAAATCAAGCTCCAATAAATTATCATAAATTTAACAAATAAACTTACTAACTTATTAATTCCTCGTGACTCCACTAAAGACTCAAAATTGCACTATTGAATTCATTGAACACTCTATAAGCAATATAGATATGTTATTAGTTATCCATTGTTACAACCATAATTATCACTCAATCATCTATAGACGATCTACAATGAAGTACTAAAATACTGTTTTACCCTTCAACGTATTTTATCCCTACAACACTTAGTTCCTTGTAAATGATATTTCAGTAAACTAATATAAATTACTGAAATAAGATCTCTGTCACTTAGCATCTCGAACCAAACTAAAAGGAAACCATCGTTTTACTTCTTCATCGTAAGCTATAGATGTTCATATCTATGATTAACACTTCCACTCAATTATACTACCGAGTTCCCAAGATGTAAGTATGGGATGGTAACGAACAATTCAAAGAACTCAAATAATACAATCAGTTAGAATACTAACCACTCAGAATTGAGAAATTGACATATGATCAACTATATGATATGACTAGAATAGATAATAACTGTATGTTTACTTATCTTGTCTACTGTCAATATCAGTCTAGTCTGATGTAACAAATACATCCGATCTTATATACTTTACTAATGTTCTGGAAAGAACATAACACTACAATGTGTAAGTAGATTATATCGTAGATTGGCAAATCACTGTAAATCCTGTGCACTGACTAATCTTAGGACTAACTTATGTTTGAACATATAATAATATTTATATTCCACTGTGTTGACGTCACTATAAATATGATTAGCTATATGCTCAGGATTTAATAGAAGTTTATATTAAACAAATAACCATGAAAATAAAACATGTGAGTAAAGTTATTGACCAAGTCAAAAATGATTTCTATTCTTTTATTGATAATGAAATGAGATTACAAAGAAATTGAGTTTTAATTAGGGCATAAAACCCCAACACTTTTACCTTCCCAAGTACATGCCCTGAAACATTTAGCATACAACATGCATTCGATAAACATGAGCAATGAAGAAAACATGTTTAACATCCTTACCTTGGCACGTGTGTGGAGTCTTCGAAGAAGAAGAAAGTGATCTCATTTAACATACAAAGCCTATACAAATAATAATAACCTTATTTAGACAATATCATGCTTAAATAGCTAAGTTACATGCCCAAAAACCTCTTTGCATGAGCCATGCAACATGTAGCTTTATTCCATAAATCAATAATATACCATTCCCATAAATCAAATTAACCTAAAACCAACATTAAACAACCTTCAAAAATACCTTAAGTTGATGTGTAGGCCGAACCACTATGAAGCACCACCACCGTAGAAATTTCGAATCCTAGCCATAAGAACCATGTCTCTCCAATAACCATCAAAACAACAAGAAGAGAATGAACTTGAAGACTAAACCATAAAATTAATATTTTACCTTAAACCTTGAATCCAAATCTAAGCCCTAGATCCTTGAGCTCCAACTTTCAGCTCCCACTCTCTCTTCTCTTTCTTTCTCTCACGCTCACGCCTCTTTCTTTCTCTCTTCTCCTCACGCCCACCCCTCTTTCTTTCTTTCTTTCTTGTGTTGTGCGATAATGAGAGTTTCACCTCTATATTTGTAGGCTCCTAGGTCACCAACTCACACTCTAATCAGATCTTCTCAATAAATGTTGATTGATCTTAATTTCTAATTACAATTCATACACTTGATTTGATTCTTATTTACTATCATCAAAATTACAAACCTAGCTTATTCCTTGTGCCAAGTTCATGATTCCATATCCAATCCCCATGATTCCCAAAAATCCTCTCCTTCACCCTCTTAATTTCGAAAATCACCCATAAACGGAGAGAACAATCATCCTTTGACTATCTTTCATTGTCTTGATATCAATCCCACTAATGAGTAGCAATCCCTTAATTAATTTCGAAAATTTTCTTAGTAAGATACCTTGAGTTGCCAAATTAAGCTATTAAGTAAACTATAAGAATTCCTAATCAAGTCATAATCACCTTAATTCCTCAATTGATGTTGAAATCACCAAGATTGTCATCCTTGCTTCTCATTGATTATCAAACAAATCAATGTGATCACCTCTTGATCCATTCACACCACACGCCCAAGGTAGGCTTAGTCACACACACATGTGCACACATTTATCACATAGAATTAATTCAAAGCATAAATAAGTAAATAAAACAAATAAATAAAAAGAATAACGAATATAGTAAATAATTAAATTAAGTAAACAAGACAATAATAAAATAATAACCAAATAAAATAATTAAATTAAATAAAAGAATAACCAAATAAAATAATTATGACAATAAATAATTAAATTAAAATTGTGCGTGTCTGGATATTACAAAATGTAATAAAATCTTACTTTTATTTAAATCAATAAAAAATATATTTTCACATGCTTTTAGAGCACCAACCCTACCAATCTCCCACTTTTCCTTAAAGCAAGTGAGACATCTCTCTCAATCCTATATTACGTACATGACCCATAAAAGACTTTGCAGGAAGTGTCTTGTTAAACGGGTTTGCCAGGTTTTGTTCCAACGCTATCTTCATAACTGTCACATCACCTCTTACACAATCTCTCTTACCAGATGGTATTTTCTTTCTATATGCTTTCCTCTCTTATGGCTTCTAGGTTCCCTTGAGTTAGCTACCGCTCCACTGTTATCACAATATAGGATTAGTGGCTTCTATAAATCTAGAATCACTAGCAGATCGGTGTAGAACTTCCTCAGCTAAACTGCTTCCTTAGCTTCTTCACAAGCTGCTATATACTCGGCTTCCATGGTTGAATCTAAAATACTGGATTGTTTGATACTTCTCCAAACTACAACTCCTCCACTAAGAGTGAAAACTGACCTAGGCGTCGATTTACGACTATCTTTTTCTGATTGAAAATCAGAATCAGTGATTTCAGTAGGGTTTAACTCACCCCTGGATAAACAAGCATATAATCCCTCATTCTCCAAAGATACTTAAGTATGTTATTTACCGCAATCCAGTGTTCTAAACTGAGATTTGATTGATAACGACTTACAATTCCCACTACATGGCATATGTTGGGCCTAGTACACAACATAACATACATAAGACTCTCAATTGCTGAAGCGTTGGGATACTTTCTCATGTCCTTTTCTTCCTGAGGTGTCTTTGGACATTGCTCCTTGGAAAGAGTAATTCCATGTCTGGTCAACAACTGACCTTTTTTTGGAGTTTTCCATTGAGAACCTTTCTTGCACTTTATCTATATAATTTTCTTGACAAAGTACCAAGAGCTTGTTCTTCCTATCCCTTGGGATTTGGATTCCTAGAACATAGCTCGCTTCACCTAAATCTTTCATTTTGAAATTTTCAACTAACCACTTCTTTACATTTGACAATGTCTCTACATCATTGCCAATGAGTAGAATATCCACGTAAAGAACTGACAAAACCATTACTTTTCCTTTGATGTATTTATATACACATGCTTCGTCAACATTCTATTCGAAGCCATATGTTTTAGTTGTCTCATCAATGGTAATGTTCCAAGATTGAGATGTTTGCTTCAATCCATAAATGGATTTTAGCAATTTGCGCATCTTATGATCTTCCTCTTTTTTCACGAACCCTTCTGGTTGTACCATATAGATACTCTCATCAAGAAAGTCATTTAGAAAAGTTGTTTTGACGTCCATCTACCATATCTGGTAGTCATAAGCGACATATATGGATAAGAGAATGTGTATGAATTTTAGCATGGCAACATGACAAAATGTCTCTTCATAATAAATACCCTCTCTTTGTATATAGCCTTTGGCTACAAACCTTGCCTTGAAAGTATCTACTTTCCCATCAGTACCTCTTTACTTCTTGAAGATCCATTTGCACCCAATGGGCCTGACATCTTCAGGTAGGTCTACAAGTTCTCAGACAGAATTTAAATACATCGATTCTATTTCTTGGTTCATAGCTTGTTGCCATTTTTCCTTTTCATGATCTTCATTTGTCTCCTTAAAGTTCAATATGTATTCATTGTATGTGTCAGAAACAAGAATGTGTGCTTCATGTTCATAGTGAACAAGTTGTCTCACAATCCTCTTACTACGATGTTTCACTGGGGCTTCCTTTTTAGGAACAATGGTCTCTCTGGTTTTTTGTTAATCATTTAATGGTGATGGTGATGGAATTTGATCAGCTTCATTTTCATAGTGAACAAGTTGTCTCACAATCCTCTTACTATGATGTTTCACTGGGGCTTCCTTTTTAGGAACAGTGGTCTCTTTGGTTTTTCGTTTATCATTTGATGATGATAGTGAGTTACTCCAAAACTACTTTGCTCTAAGGTTTATACTTAGTCATATAGTCATGCTCAAGGAAGGTGCATTTGTGGAAACAAATACCTTTTGGTCATTTTGTCAATAGAAATAACCTCCTCGTGTCTCTGGATCATAGCCTAAGAAAATACGCACTTCAGACCTTGAGTCAAGTTTCCCTGACTTAGGTCTAAGAACATTAGCAAGACATCCCCAAATGTGGAAATGGCGCAAACTAGGTTTGTTACCATTCCACAACTCTGGTGGTGTCTTGCTTATTGTCTTAGATGGAACTGCATTTAAAATGTAAGTCATCATTTAAAGTTCATAACCCCATAATGTGAGAGAAAGAGATGAATAGCTTAACATAAACCTCGCCATGTTCAACAAGGTCTTGTTTCTTTTCTCTAAATGTTGTGGCATTCCAGGTGCTGTGAGTTGGGATAGAATACCATGCTCCAGCATGAAATCTTTGAATTCTAGATCCAAATATTCACCACCTCGATATGATCGAAGTGTCTTAATAATTTTACCTAACTGCTTCTCATCCTCAACTTTGAAGTCTTTAAACTTTCCAAAGGTTTCCAACTTCCTGAGCATTAGGTAAGGATGACCATATCTTGAGTAATCGTCAATAAAAGTGATGAAATACTCATAACCACCTTTACCTTGTACATTAATTGGACCACACACATCGTTGTGTACAAGCTCTAATGATTATTTGGCTCTATTGCCTTTATTCATTATTCCTTCTAAGAAGAATTCACTAACCAAAAGAGTTCCAATAGTTAGTTTTCTCTATGGTCCATCTTTTGTTAACCGGTTAATTATGTCTAGACTAATATGACCTAGTCTTAGATGCCATAGATATGTGTCATCATATTTTGAAACTTTTTGTCTTTTGTTACATGTTGGTTTAGCTACTTTAAATAACTCAGAGTTATTTAGCGATCGTTCATTTGGCTTGAGCATACACAGTCCGTTTGTTTGTCCAGCTTTACAAATTTTGAAACCATTCTTCGAAATAACAATCACATTATTATAAAAAGAAATATCAAAAGATAGTTCATGCAACATTGATAAAGAAACTAAGTTTCTAAAAATTCTAGGAATGAAATAAATATTATTCAAAATAAGAAAATTGTTCCCAAAATATAAACGGACTGTTCCCAATGCTCTTGCTGACACAAGCGCTCCACTTCCAATTCGCATAGTCACCTCGCCATCATCAAGTTCTCTTGATGACTCAAGTATCTCCATATAAGAAAAAACATGATTAGTGGCTCCTGAATCAATGATCAAGGATGACATGTCGTCTTTCACTATATAAGCTTCAAATACAACTAAATCAAATTTACCTTTCTTTTTCAGCTTAGCGAGTTACTTTTTCCAGTTTCTGTTCTTGTGACCTTCAACTCTGCAATGGAAACATTTTCCCTTTGGTTTCTTCATTTTTGGATTTACTGTCATTCTTGTTCTCCTTGGATTTTGGTGCCTTCTTGCCCATACTCTTGTCCTTGTCATTATTCTTCTTCCTCTTCTTGGTTTTATCCTCAAAGGATGAAGGCTTCTCTTCAGTGACATTTTCCTCTGCCTCTTTAGTTATAGTTTTGTTAAGAGACTCATATGTATGCAGTTCATTCAACAGTTGGGTCATGTTGGACTTCAACTTATTCATATTTTCTTATTTTTATCGAATAGTAGGTTGTTAATAATGATGTCCATTATTAAAACTCTTGCCAATCGGGAAAAGGATATCATATATTAGTTAAAAGCATAAAGAAATAGAGATATGATTATTTTTTGATTTTTCCTCATATCTTGCATATATTTGATATATTTTGTGCTATTTCTTAAAATTTGGGTGAATAGAAGTTTTATTGAGCAAAAGTGATTGACTTCTATTTTATTGATAATTTGTAGTTTTCATTATGGTTGTGTCTACTCCCATCCTTTCTCAACTTTCGATGGAGAAAATCACTGGAGAAAACTTCCTTAAGTGGAAGCAGAACATTGTGTTTATTGGTGACAACTCTAAGTTCATCATGACTGAGTGAATGAGCTACCAAGTTTGTAAGATACAATTACGAGTGTTGGAAGACGGCTAATAACAAGGCACAGTACTACATGTTGACTAGTATGTTCGACACTATCAAGACAAAGATGGAGAATGTCGAGACGACCTACGAAATCGTGGATCAGCTCCAAGACATTTTCAGGGCAAAGTTTGTGCATACTCGTTTTGAGGTCACCAAGAAATATGCCAATGCCTGGATGGCACCGTCTCAGGACGTTCGTGATCACCTAATCAAGATAATGAACTACTTTTAGCAAGCTGAACAGCATGGAGCTACAATAGATGAGGAGACTCAAGTCGACTCAATCCTCAACAGTCTTTCTCCGGCTTTCCTGTCGTTCACCACCATCTATCTGATGAATAAACTTAATTATGTTCTGGCACAGCTCATGAATGAGCTTCAGACTTTCGAGTCTATCATGGGTGGACCAAGTAAGGGAGGAGAAAAGAAGACTACTGGTGCTATTGTTGATCCAACTAAGGTTGAAGCTAACCTAGCTTCATCTTCGAGAGCTGGAAACAAGAAGAAGGGTGGACATAACACCAACTCAAAGCCTGCAAAGGCTGCAAAGACGAGTGCACAACCAGATGCAAAGATGCCTAAGGGGAAGAAAAAGAAGAACAAGAAGGGTAAAGGTAAATGCTTTCACTACAATGAAAATGGGCATTGGAAACATGATTGCCCCAAGTTTCTAGCACCGAAAAACAAAGGTAATGATTATAGTTCATTTATCTTAGAAACATGTGTTTTAGAGAATGATAAATCTGTTTGGATTATTGATTTTGGATCTACCAACCGTGTTTTTAATTATTTACAGCTTCTTGAATCGTTGAAGGAGGTGGACGAAGGTGGCTTAAAGCTTAGAGTTGGGAATGGAGCGTCCGTTGCGGTCCAAGCTAAAGAAAGAGCTTGCCTGAAGTTCAAAAATAAATATTTAATTTTCAATGATGTATTTTTTATTCCGGATTTTAGTAAAAATTTAACTTCAGTTTCCATGTTGCAATTAGAACGATTTGTTATGACTTTTACACGTCTGAATATATCTGTTTCTTTCAATGGATCACAAATGTGTATTGCATGTTTGGAAAACAACTTTATATTCTGCAACCTAACGAAACCCTCGCGTTTAATAATGAATTATTCAAAGTAGCTAAATCTAGGACCAATAAATGTCAAAATATTGATAACGATAACATGACATATTTATGGCATTTAAGACTAGGTCACATTGGCTATGATAGGATTCAAAGACTTACAAAGGACGGACCTTTGAGCGAACTCACCTTAGGTGAATTACCTGTCTGTGAGTCATGTCTAGAAGGCAAACTAACCAAGCATCCATTCTCTGCAAGGGTGACAGGGCCAAAGAACCACTTAGAATAGTACATTCAGATGTCTGTGGACCTCTAAATGTGAAAGCCATTGGTGGTTTTGAGCATTTCATCACTTTTATAGACGATTAGTCTAGATAATCATATCTTTACCTAATGCATAGAAAATCATAAACATTTTCAAAGTTTTAGGAATTCCTAGCTATGGCTCGGAACCAATTAGGTAAAACGTTAAAGATCTTACGATCTGATAGGGGTGGAGAATATTTGGATATGCAATTCAAAGATTATTTAACTAAACTTGGGATTTTATCTCAACTTACTGCCTCAAGTACTCCGCAACAAAATTGTGTAGTGGAACACTAGAACATAACTTTGTTGGAAATGGTTAGATTCATGCTTAGTTACTCAACTCTGCCAACTTCATTCTGGGGACATGCAATTGAAATTGCGAATGACATTCTAAATGTTGTGATGTCCAAATAAATCCCCAAAACACCTTTAGAATGCTGGAATGGTCGTGAACCTAGTTTACGCCATTATAGAATATGGGGGTGTCCCGCCCACATCCTGAGGAAAAATGAAGGAAAGCCAAAATCGCAAACTGAAGTTTGCATGTTTGTTGGCTATCCTAAGGGAACTCGGGGTGGAATTTTCTATAGTCATTCAGAAAATAAAGTGTTTACTTCGACGAATGCTACTTTTCTGGAAAATGACTATGGCCAAAACTTCAAACCGCGCATCAAAGTAGTTTTAGAGGAGACAGTGGAAGAATTGACTCCAACCAATGTTCCATCATCATCAATGCAAGTTGATGATGAAATTCCCACTCTTCATGTCCAACCGACGCAAGTCGATTTAAATGAAGAAAGTACCATTGTTCCTGAGAAAATTGTCACAAAGCCTCATCGTAGTAGGAGGGTTTCTAAGAACCTAGTTCGCTATGGTTTGGATGGTGAAACCAATATGGTTTTTGGTGACACTGGTGATGATGATCCATTGTCTTTCAAACAGGCAATGGCTAGCCCTGAAAAGAAAATATGGCTCGAAGCCATGAAACAAGAAATGAAATCCATGTACTCAAATTCCGTCTGGGATCTTGTGTAAAGCGCCTAGTGACTTTAGGTCCATTAGGTGGAAGTAGATCTACAAGAAGAAACAAGGTGTTGATGGAAATATCAAAACTTATAAAGCTCAATTAGTGGCAAAGGGTTATACACAAAGAAAAGGAGTGGACTATGAGGAAACTTTTAGTCCGGTAGTCATGCTCAAGTCCATTCGCATCCTCCTATCCATAGCAGGCGCTCTCGACTATGAGATCTGGCGAATGGACGTAAAGAGAGATTTTCTTAACGGGAAGCTTGACGAAGTCATTTATATGGATGAGCCGAAAGGATTTAAAGTAGCTAGACAAGAATGAAAAGCTTGCAAGTTGAATAGGTCCATTTATGGACTTAAGCAAGCTTCTCATTCCTGGAATCTTAGGTTTGATGAGATAATAAAAACATATGGCTTTGAACAAAATATTTATGAGCCTTGTGTTTACCAACTAAGGGAAAATCAAATGGTATTCCTGGTTCTTTATGTAGATGATATCTTACTCATTGGAAACAATGTTAAGAAATTATTAGATGTGAAGAATTGGTTGAGTACTCAATTCCAGATGGAGGATTTGGGTGAAGTGAGTTATGTTCTAGGTATCCAAATCATTAGGGATAGAAAGAACAAACTCTTAACTCTATCTCAAGCAGCTTACATTGATAAAGTGCTTGAACATTTCTCAATGTCAAATTCCAAGAAAGGACGTCTACCGTCCTGCCATGGAATTCATCTTTCAAAGAAACAGTCTCCCCAGACTCCTAAAGAGGAAGATGCAATGAGAAAAGTTCCTTACGCATTTGCAATTGGAAGCCTGATGTATGCTATGTTGTGTACTAGACCAGATATCTGCTATGTTGTGGGAGTAGTGAGCAGGTATCAGTCAAACCCAGGACCCGAACATTGGATAGCAGTTAAGCATATCCTGAAATATTTAAGAAGAACTAAGGATTATATGTTAGTCTACAAGGGTGGTGTTTTGAACCCTGTAGGCTACACCGATTTAGATTTTTCAGGCTGATGTCAATGACAAGAAGTCTACTTTTGGAATGGAGTTTACTCTTGGGGGTGGAGCTGTGATATGGAGAAGTGTAAAATAGTCGGTGATCTCAGATTCCACCATGGAGGTTGAGTACATAGCTGCATCTGAAGAAGCTATGGAAACAGTCTGGCTAAAGAATTTCTATTAAGACCTTGGTGTTATTCCAGATATGGATAAACCGTTTGTGTTGTTTTGTGACAACACATGAGCGATAGCCAACTCAAAAGAACCTTGAAGTCACAAGAGAAGTAAGCATATAGAAATGAAGTATCACATAATTCAAGAATATGTGTCCATGGGAGATGTGAAGGTTTTGAAAATTGCATCTGAAGACAATCTTGTGGATCCGCTTACAAAGACACTACCATAAGCTACATTTGATAAGCATATCAAGGAAATGATATTAGTATAATTAAGGCATTAGTTTCAATTAGTGCAAGTGGGAGTTTCTTGGGGTTTTATGACCTAATTAAAACTCAATTTCTTTGTAATCTCATTTTATTATCAATAAAATAGTAGAAAATCATTTTTGACTTAGTCAATCACTTTGCTCACATGTTTTATTTTCATAATTATTTGTTTAATATAAACTTCTATTAAATCTCGATCATATAGCTAATCATATTTATAGTGACGTAATTATAGTGGATTATAAATCCTAATCATATAGCTAATCATATTTATAGTTAGTGTTATGTTATTTCCAGAACATTAGCAAAGTAGATAAGATCAAATGTATTTCTTACATCGGACTGGATCGATATTGACTTTAGATAGATAAGTAAATGTATCGTTATTATCTAATATAGTCATATTATAAAGTTGACCATAGGTTAATTCAATCTTAATTCTGAGTGGTTAGTATTCTAACTTATTGTATTATTCAAGTCATTTGATTTGTTCGTTACTAGCTTACCCTACGGACTAGCCCATACTTACAACTTGGGGACTTGGTAGTATTATTGAGTGGGAGTGTTAATCATAGATATGAACATCTATAGCTTCTAGCAAGAAGTGAAATAATGACCACC
The DNA here is from genome assembly GCF_963169125.1 of Humulus lupulus. Classification (NCBI taxonomy): domain Eukaryota; kingdom Viridiplantae; phylum Streptophyta; class Magnoliopsida; order Rosales; family Cannabaceae; genus Humulus; species Humulus lupulus. The sequence continues at coordinate 15,232,514 of NC_084797.1, read as the reverse complement.
TTATAGCTTGGTTCAACGAGTTAAATGATTGGTACTCATTTTTGTGATTAAAGTTCACATAAATATCATTTACAAGGAAATTAGTGACATTTAAGGATAAAATACAATGAGTGGTAAAACGGTAATTTGTACCCGACTTAGTTGTAGATCATCTATAGATGATTGAATGATAAATTATGGTTGTAACAATGGATAACATATTTACTTTAATTGTAAAGCGTTCTATGAGTTCAAGAGTGCAATTTCCGAGTCTTTAGTGGAGTCATGAGGAATTAATAAGGTAGTGAAATTATTCAACAATAATTTTACGATAACTTATTGGAGCTTGAATTCATGGGTACATGGTCCCCACAATGCCTTTGATTGAATCATCTTGATAGTTTCGATTAATTGATTTAATTATCATTAGGATTGTCAAAATTGTTTTGTGTCAATTTTGGACAATTTTATTATAATGTGGAATTTAGAGAAAAAATAGAAATTTGGGTAAATTTATTTATTATAAAAAATTTGTGTCAAATTGATAAATAGCATAAATTCAAAGTTCTAATTATAATTAGTTGATTTGAATAAATGATTTCATTAATTATTGTTTAAATATATTTATAATTATATATATAAAGTTTTAATAAAACTTTAAAGATTTCGTAATATAAGAAATCAATTTATTTATATATATATTGTAATATACTTTGAATTTAAAAATGGAAAACTCTCGAGGCTTGGCAAAATACTATAATATTTAGCCATATATAGTATTTTTAAGCTATTATTTTAATTATTTAATTAAATTGAATTAACCATAAAGTGTTGTTATAAATAAGTACTCAAGTCTAGGATTTTGTAATATGAAAGTATTGAAGTGAAAAAAGCAAAAATATAGACTCAAGAGACCTATTGTAGCCGCTCATATTCTCTCTTTTTCTGTATAATTTTCTTATCTCATATGTTGAGAATTGTTTACTCTAATCTAGGTGATCAAAAAAAATTGTGGAAGACTGTGTAGTTTGAATAGCTAGTTCACTCTCTTGTCATTACTTAGCGACAGAAAAGAACAAGAGTTAAAGAAAGTGAAGTAAGTAGTCTCAATATCCGTTGCGTAAAAAATAAAATTCTTAGACTCTATTTGATTTACTTTATAAAATTCATTAGAAACATATTTCTAAGTTATTTTACATGTTAATTTATTTAATAAATGAAACATACATGAAAATGTCTATGATCCGATCAAATGTATTACCACCAGTTAGACCAAAGTTTCTCCAATTTTTCTATAAGTTACACCATTGGCATTGGGAAATCATGAAAATTAATAGAGAAGCCAACTGTGTGGCTCATAACTAGGCAAAATCTGCTCTTCACTATGATCTTGAAGGAGATTTAGATTGGAGAGCCTGTGGTAATGATGTTCTCCTCTCAACAATTACAAGTGTAATGACCCTTCTGGAGAGTTGTTACTCGTTTGTTTACTGCCTTTTATTTCTTATATTTGGTTATTGTCTTTAATTTCTTCCGTTTTTCTTTCCTGCTTTGTATACCTGGTTGGTGTTTCCTGTTTTCTCCCAGGTTTTTGTGTTATTGTTTCGGATTGTGGTTGCAGTAGTTAGTCCTCGTTCGTGTATGTTGGTTTTAGGTTCATCCCGGAACCACTCGTTTGTACTGTTGTCCCTTTATTAATGAATTTTGTGTTGCCTTCCTTAAGCAAGGATCACTTCACCAAAAAAAAAAAAAAGAGAACATTTAAGTAGAGAAGATAATTAACATATGACATGTTTTGGGCTCTGTTTGGTTATGGGCCACTCCTTCCAAGCTTGGATCAACAAGTTTAATAAATAATAATCTGGAAATTACATCAAATAAGATTTTTTTAAACTTTGAAAAATAAGGCTTTTTTTTTTGTTAAGTTTCGTAAGTGCATATATAAATATATATATATTTCATTTTTATGGGAGTTTTTTTCTATATATTTGTATACCATATTTAATTTTTTTTTATAAAGTTTTAGTAGCTAATTTTAATATGTCTTGAGGTTATTTTTATAATTTTAATCTATTTGTATTATTTTTTTATCATTCATAAAAAATCTGAGACATTCATCACCATGTTTTTTATTTCTATTTCTTCTTTTTTTTTTTCTTTTTTCATTTTTTATCTTCTACAATCAACATTTTCTCTGCGGTAATCGGTTACCACTATCAAAACAATTTTAATTTTTTTTCGTGGTAGTAATCGTATGTCACTGTTAAATTTTTTAGTGATGTGTAGTAACTGGTGATCAATTTTATTTTTTAAGTGGTGTTACAACTATAAAAATAATTTTTATTTTTTTTAGTAATGTACCATTATCAAAATACCAACTGAATTGTAACTGGTTACTTATTAAGATTTGGAAAAAAAAAAGAATAAATAGTATTTTTGCCCCCCAAACTATGACCAATGTATGATCGTGCCCCCCGAATGATTTGCAAAGTTAAAAATTCCCCCCGAACTATGCACGTTACTGAAATATGGGACTTCTGTTAGATTTCGTCCTAGCTGGCTAACAGATTGATGATGTAGCATTTTGTCTCTTGATGTGGCAGTGTCATGTGTAGAATAATTAGAAATGTTGCCCCCCGAACTTTGACCACTACCAAATTGTGTCATTTTTATTGAGACTAAAATATATATTTTTTTAAATGATAATTAAATCCTTAAAAATTTTTAAAAAAATTATTTTAAAAGATTAAGAAAATAATCAATACTAAAAGTTGCAAATTAATTAAACATAATTCAAATACTCAAAAAATAAAAATCTAATTAATAGCAAATAACTTTTTTTTTACTTTTTCTTTTCTTTTATAATATAAAATAAATATATTTTAATATAAAAATGAAAAAATAAATCATAAAAAAAAAAAAAAAATTCCCTTTGTCCTCCTCTTAAATTAAAATTTGTATTTATTTATTTAAGTATTTCGTACACCTCTTTAATTAAAAGTTTTTTCTTTGTTTTAGTATTTATTTTAAATATTCTTTCTAAAATAGTTTTAATTAATATTGTAAAAGAAAATGTAAAAAAGAGTTATTTGTTAATAATTAAAAAAATTTATTTATTAAGGATTTAATTATTATTTTTAAGAAAAAACATATATATATTTTATAAAATGGGTATAATTTGGTAGTGGTTAAAGTTCGGATGGCAAAATTGATAAATATTCTACACATGCTACGTCATCAATCTGTTAGCCACATAGGACGAAATCTAACAAAAGTCCCATATTTAGTAACGTGCATAGTTCAGGAGGAATTTTTTAACATCGCGAATCATTCAGGGGGCACGATCATACAATGGTCATAGTTCGGGGGAAAAAATGCTATTTATTCAAAAAAAAAAATCAATATGAAAACAATAAACTAAATTGATCGTGAAGGTAGCTGGTTACAGCTAGGTCTGAAGAAAAAAATAGATATGAAAAAAAAATCAGTTGTGATGGTAATAGGTTACTTAGCCAGACCTGGAAACAAATAGGATCCAAACTGATCACAATCATAACTGGTTACAGCTAGGTTTGAAGGAAAAAAATCAGATCTTAAAAAAAAAAAAAAAAAACCAATCGCCATGGTACCTGATTACTTAGTTAGGTGTGAAAACAAAAAAAAAAATCTAAATTAATCGTTATCGTAACTTGTTACAACTAGGTAAAAAAAAAATCATATATGAATAAAAAAAAACAGGCGCCATTATACATGGTTACCTTATTTAAACAAATTTGGAAAAAAAAAAAAGATCAGAACAAATCGAGATAGTAACCAATTACAGTTAGGTCTGGAAGATAAAAAAAATCAAATATGAAGTGCAAAATCATATTTGAAATAGCAAAATCAGATATGAAAAAGAACAACAATAAAAACAATAAGAATAAAACCATATTTGAAAAAAGAATAAGAAGAATCAGAGGGCGAAGGTGTCGTCGTCGAGGTAGGGCGGAGGTGCATCGTCGTTGGGGCATGGGCAAAGGTGGCCTCGCCGACAGTGAGATGAGGTAACCAAATAAGGGAGAAGAGAGGGAGAAATGAGAAAAAAAATAAATATTATTAGGCAGAGAACTTTGTGTATTTATGATTATAGTAATTTATTTTTTATATTTTATAGAATTACCATATTTTAAACTTTTGTTTTCAAAACTTACTCTATTTTGTATAATTACTTTTTTTCCCATAAATATAAAAATTATATGTTTATTTTTCTAATATTTATGTAAACTTCTCAATAATAATTCAAAGAGCAAACAAACAAAAGTAGGTGGAAAGTTGAAGCAAAATAATATATAATATCTGAGAAGAAGAGGTATGGAGTTTAGTACTACTATACTTCAGCTGAAATTTAGATAACTGATTAAGAAGTTATAGGAAAAACTCAACATATTACATTTCATAACATATTATATGAACAAGTACAACTTTGTTTGGCCTCCTTTTTTATTTAGCATATTACTCTATTTACAACTCTACAAGGCCAAAGTTGGTAGGCTATTACAAAAGTAGGTGGAAAGTTGAAGCAAAATAATATATAATATCTGAGAAGAAGAGGTATGGAGTTTAGTACTACTATACTTCAGCTGAAATTTTGATAACTGATTAAGAAGTTATAGCAAAAACTCAACATATTACATTTCATAACATATTATATGAACAAGTACAACTTTGCTTGGCCTCCTTTTTTATTTAGCATATTACTCTATTTACAACTCTACAAGGCCAAAGTTGGTAGGTTATTACACCAATAACAGATTAACTACTAAGCAGAATTTTGAAAAGGAGGATCAGGGTTTATTGAGAACCGTTGACCTAGCTACTTTCTTCCTAAGATGCTTCTTAATCTTGTTATACAAATCAAAGCTATTGCCTCTTTCCATCAGATTCCTCAGTTTTTGCAAACCTTCCTCGGATCCTTGGTTGGTTGTCAGCAAGAGCCTTCCTGCAAGCGTACTGAAAGAAAAAAGAAAAAAGAAAGATTTTGTGAGAACCAAGATGATGAGCTTAAAATATATTGTATTTGCAACAAAGGTCATTGTATGCAGTTTGCAAGGCCATGTGGTTTGTGAATATGTAAAGAGTTAATCCATTAATAATAGATGAACAATTGTTAGTTACCTTGATTTTCCTGCCAAAGTTCCTCTTTGTCTTCTTATTCCTGTATCTTGAAAGCTTTTCCTTGCGTTCCTCCGAGATACTTTTGCTAATGATCATCGGCCGCTCGTGGGGAGAATGGATGAGGCTTATGTTACCATTGCCAAGAGTCTGTCATAAAAACTCAGAATCAATGACCCAGCCCCATCCTGTGGAAATGACCAGAAACATCTAAACATTTCTCAGTCCCTAGCTTTAGTTAGCCAATCCAATGATTGGCGCACTCAATTGCAATTTGCATAACTTTCCGGCCATTTCACACATCGGCTTTTCAAATGAACTAGTAGATGGATAGATAATTTCTATTCTAAAACCTCAACATAACATATTCATATTGTAAAAACTATATCAACAATAGAGTCTGACCTTAATATCTCCTTCACTAAATGCCCGGCGCATTCCATAAGCAGCACTAAAATCCATTACGGGGAAATCCAGGAAATTCGGCTTGGTCACAGATCCTTGCATCCACTCCATTGAGCTCAAAGATTCTGAGCTGATGCTTTTCTGGAATGATGAATCCGAAAGCTGTTTGTTTTCTTGGAAAAAGTTTCCATCTATCCTTAGAGAAGGAATCTTAATATCTAGGACTTCGGACAGCGACATATCCATGGCTGCTTGCTCAAAGAGATCCTTCTCACATTCATACAGGACCTCGTTCAAAAGCTGCTCCTGTTGAAACGATTCAATGTCTGCAACCTTGAGTGCTTGGCGTGACATGACATCTTCTCCACAAGATACCATTGAAATAGCTGCTGTCACTGGATCAAGTCCCATGACTGGTTCCTCTATAATTGGTTCTGGAGCTTTGAATAGATCACCTTCTGCTCCCATGTCATATTCGGACACCATGGAAAGCTGAACCATGCTATCCTGTATTGAACAACAGGAAATGGAGTTAGCAATTAACAACACCAAGAAATGAGATCAGTGATACAAAAAAAAAATGTTATTTTCAATCATTAATCAGGCTAAAAGTCGCCTAATTACATCTATAGAATTATAATTTACAGTAATAGAATCCACATGAATAAATCATATCTTTTAGTAAAGTAAACACAGATTCAATCCCTACAGCAATATGTAAGTTGCTATAAATAGTGAGTTTCAAGTATAGTATCCATTAAACTCAAAATATTTGCACAAAATACAGAGATATGAAGTGAGGGTTTCTTCTTAGTAGCATATATGGACAAGTATAGGGTCTTATCATAGAAATGTTTAGAGCAAACCATTAAAGGGGTGAGCTTAAGGTTGGTATTTATGACTTTGGTTGGGAGTGTAATCCAGAACAAAACAAACTAAGCCACCTAATCTTGTCAACTGAGTCACAGTAGGAACAGAATAAATAGGTTCCATTAAGCTTTTGAATCAAGCACTTAAGTTAGAATGATTCAAAGCACTTTCACTATTACAAAGCAAACACCACTTAGTCGTCTTTAACAATGAAAAACACAAATCCACTAAGTAAAAGACAAACCTTTTAATAAGAAGAGAATCACCCAGTTTGAGCAAAAAAACACAACCCATGAAAGGGTTCAAGGGCTGTTCCTTTTTCTTTTCATAACCCAAAATTTTAACCTTTTTGGCCTTGGAATCTAAAGAAGGAGAATTAACTTTGCTATCCTCTTAATTTTTTTTCCCAACTCCCCAACCCCTATAGAAAAGGAAAGGGAGAACCTTTTTCATTTTTGGTATCTCTGTAAGTGCGGTGGAAAAAGCAAAAAACCCAATACAAGTTCACATCAGAGATATAAAGAAACTAGAAGAAATATCAAGCAACACGTAACCATGACAGAAAATATGGTTTTTTCCTCACACATACATATACATACACACTTATTTTTTTCCTAATCTATCTTTTTCCAGATCCAGCATATAAAAGCTAACTCCAGCTGTTTCCATTTATACTTCCAGAAATTTTAGTGCCCAAAAAACAAAAACTTTTTTGTTTTTTCATTTTTGTACTAACACATCAATCACATGCAAGACATCTTTGAGATAATCCAAAGAACGAAATTTGGGGAAATCAATATGTTGAAGAACTTCAATCTTTCAAGTATGAAAATACTGAACTTAGGTTGAAAGAAAGATTTGAGCTTTTATTCTGAGTTTACAATGAAATAATTTTTTTTCTCATTTTATTTTTTGCCCCATTTTTTCAGCAAGCAAAGTGATGATCATTGAGAGACAAAGAGAAGTGCAAAACTGCTACTTCACTATAAAACAAGCTAAAAGCAACTTCAGAATAGTCAAACTAAAGCAAATTAATCATACCCAAACGCAAAAGTCAGACAAAATTGAAATAACAAGTACAAATATTTGATAACTTAAAGGCATAAAGAAAAAACAGTACCATTGAAGCATTTAACTTCTCTGTTCTGCAAAACTCATCATACTGCTGAAGTCCTTCAGAGAAGTTCTGGAAATAAGGGAACAAAAGCCCTGCCTCTGCATACATTTTTTAAAGCCAAACCTTCAAAGCTGGAAAGTTTTTATAAAAGAAGAAGAGAGGGCACTACTTGTTCAGAGCCAAAAGGAAAAAAAAAACAAAAACTTGTTAAAATGACCACACTAAAACACAGCAGCCAAAATGCAAAGGAAATGAGAGTAATGGCTTGTTTTACTTTGATATTTGATGTTTTAAGACTTGGAGATGATATATATATATAAATAATGATGAGTGGTAATTGAGTAATTATTGCAAGATGATGTAATATAATAAGGACAAAATATGAAAAAGGACATGATTATTTTTATAATGCTTGTCCCCATGTCTATAAGTCTATTATCATACTCTTCTAACTCTTCTTCTTTTTATTACGGAAATACTAATTTATATGCTCTTAGCTCACATTAAACTTTTTATACTTGGAATATTACATTTATTTTTAAAAAAATTTGGGTGTTATTATACTGCAAATTGGTGAGTTGTACCAAGCCCATTTCTGTGGACATGTTTGTGGGCGACACTGTACTCACTCATCTGCAGTCATTAGTGTTTTAGGCTGATACAGTCTCACGCGCTCTAAAGCGCGTGCTCTCATTATGAGGAGTGTTTAATGTGAGGTGCCATGTATACTAATTGTGTTAAAATATAACTACCAACATATTACGTTTATTTAAAATTAAATGTATAACATTAAAAATACTTTACATTGTTTCCTCAAAAAAAAAAACTTTACATTTTAATATTTCGGTACAAATTTTGTATCTACCGACTATTACTGGAAACTCCATCAAATAATATTCATTGAACATTATGATATAATCATATACATTTTTAAAAGTTTTTTACAAAATTTACTTTATACCTCTGTGAAAAATCATCTATGCCCTTTAGGATAAATAATCCTTATTTCAATTTTTGTATTATTTCTTTCTTCTCACCTTACTCACTACTTGCAAGATCTTTATCTAATTCAAATTTTTTATATTTTTCTTCAAAAGTTATCAAAACTAAAGGAAAATAATAATTTTTGATGATAGGTAAGTGTTATTGTTGTGTATAGGTTATGAGTGAGTTATATAGTGGTTTATAGTTATTTTTTGAACTATTTGGGCTTAAAAAAATTGTTTAAAAATGAATTTTTTGATGAGCAGACAATTTTCTAAGTACTTTATGGGAACTAGGATTTTTATGTTTGGACAAAATTCAAACATGGTTCGGATATAGTTCAGAAATCGTTCGGACACACCCATAATATATACACAACAATAACACTCACACATTATTAAAAAAAAATGATTATTTTCCATCAACTTTGATAACATTTGAAGAGAAATATCAAAAAATTTAAAATAGATAAAGATGTTAGTTGCAATTCATGAGTGATGTGACGAGAAAAAAAGAATACATAAATTTATTGTGAGTGTGGGTGAAAAATCGTGAGAAATGAGAAGAGAAAAAGAGAATATTTCTCCTAAGGGCATTGAGGACTTTTCATAGGGGTATAACTAGTTTTATGAAGAAAAAAATTAAGATGATATATGGTTATATTATAAGGTTAAAAGAATGATGTTTGGTGGAGTTTTCATATTAGTTTATATATATATATATATTATTGGGTATAAGGTTATACACCAAGCTTTGTATATTACAATTCAAAAGAATTAATCAAGATAATCTACTCCCTAAAGAAAGAATAATACAAAGAGCATAACACAAATAAAACAAGTGGTACAATGGACTTTTGAGTTGTAGAACCTTGATACATAAAATCACAAGTCTATAAATCAACAAAATGTAACAAAGGCTTGACACAAATTTAGATTTGTTGTCTAAAGATCTCTATTCCTAGCCTGCTCCTTGAGATTGCTTGAAGCTACTACAATGGAATGAGATTGGTATTTACAAACATTGATCCTCATGCAAGTCAAGATTTCTTTATGAAGATTTTGGAGAAAATTAGTAATCTTGAGAGCTATAGAGAGATAGGTTTTAGAGAGAGAGATGTGAGTGATCAATTCATCAATTAACTCAAATGACTCATTTAAATAGTATAGGAATACTCATTAGACTCGACCAATAAGAATAGATCATTTCATTTGAATTTTGAATCCCAAAACACGTCATTGTACGGTCTTGTACAGACCGTCCAACACCTACACCTAGGCGATGCATTGCCACCATGCAGGCGATGTGTCGCCTGTGTTGTGTTTCCAAGGACCTGCGACGCATCACCTACTAGAGGCGATGCAATGTAGGTCCTCTCAGTTGGCGCCCCAAAACTTGTCTTAAAGCGTCTTCAAATGCCCCCAAAAAATTTTGGTACTCTTATTTACTCCAAAGAAATATTTTGGATCCAAAAAAATGATTTATAGATGCATATACCAAAAGTCATCTCTCACGTATTGACTTTAGTGAAACAATTATGGTTTTTGTAACTTTTCGTACCTAACCAATTTCATTGTGTATTTAACTAATCATAATATATATATACATATAAATTGTAGTAATAGCACTCACTCACACATCACTTTTTTATAATCTTTTTTTAAAATTATATTGAATGATATGATTTATTTTTTCAAATAAAAGTAGATGAGAGAGAAAGAAAAGAGAAGAATAAAAAAATAAATTTAAATGATGAATAGTATGAGAAATGTTTATATTTATATATATATATATATATATACTAGTAAAAATAGTTGCGTGCCTTGCATATGTAACAATAAGAAGTATTTAATTCTAGGAAAAAAAATTGTTCTCATAAAATGTTGAATTTTTTTATCATTTTTATCTTGTTAGAAAGATGTTACTATAATTTTTGTTTATTAGTAAATAAACACATATTAAAAGAACTTACAATTCATTATACCAAAAGTACCAAATAGAAGAAGAAATATAAAATATATTTATCAGATATAGTTAAACTAAGTAAATATATCTAAAATTTGTGATACTACGAAAATGTTTTTTTTTTTTTGTAGAAATATAAGATACTAATAGAATTTGTGACGTAAGTAAATAAATTTATAATGTAATACAATGGAGATAATATCAATGTAGGATATAATTTGAATTTGTATTTGTTGTCCATATTTTCGCCTCCGACACATGGCAATTCACAATGACCGGCTCGGACGGTCGTAGACATCTTTGGAGTATTTAATGTAATGACCTACGTCACTATGGCTGTTTTCTGGAATGACGATTGGCCCTACAGACCAACACGAGTCCTTCCAGCGTGCTTTGTCCTTACTCCCACGCTTCTCGGGAAAACTTCCCAGGAGGTCACCCATCTTGAGATTACTCCAGGTCAAGCACGCTTAACTTTGGAGTTCTCAAGTGATGGGCTACCTCAGCGCTACTGCATCCTGAGCTTCTCTAACAGCGTCAGGTCCAAGTAGTTGCCTTTCTCCTACCTCATCCCAATGTAACGGCGATCGACACCTCCTTCCATAAAGTAGCTCGTAAGGTGTCATCCCGATCGTTGATTGGTAGCTATTGTTGTAGGAGAACTCTATCAGTGGCAAATACTTACTCCATGATCCTCCAAAATCAAGTACACAAGCGCGCAACATGTCTTCTAAAATCTGTATGGTACGTTGGGACTGACCGTCTGTCTAAGGATGAAATGTTGTACTAAGACTTAACTTGGTACCCATAGCTTGCTACAAGCTTCTCCAATATCTTGATGTAAACACTGATCCTCTATCGGACACTATTGTCTTGGGGATTCCATGCAGTCTTACTATCTCTTGAACACAAATATCTGTGTATTGCTCAGCAGTGTATGAAGTCTTGACAGGTAGAAAATGAGCTGACTTGGTTAATCTATCTATTACTACCCAAGCTGAGTTGTGTTGTTTATTCGTTCGAGGCAAACCCATCACAAAATCCATAGCTATATTGTCCCATTTCCATTCTAAAATGTTGAGTGGTTGCAATAAGCCTGCAAGCCGCTGATGTTCTGCCTTCACTTGCTGGCACACCAAACATTTAGACACGTACTACGCTATTTCCCTTTTCATTCCTGACCACCAATACATTGCCTTGATGCCGTGAGTCATCTTGATCGACCCTGGGTGAACTGAGTATGGGGTATTGTGCGCTTCCTCTAAAATCGTCATCTTAATCCCTTGATCGTTTGGCACGCATACCCGATCCTTATATCTTAATAACCCCTGACTTGATATCGAGAAATATGTGGCCTTCCCTTCTCTAACTACATCCATATGTGTTACTAACGTGTCATCAAGCACTTGCCCATTCTGTATGTCTTCTAACAGACTTGACTGAATGGACAAGTTAGCCAGTCTACCAATGACTACTTCTATTCCAACATTGATCAGCTCCTGTTGTAGCGACTTTTCTATTCCGGCTAAAGCTGCTAGACTTTCATAACTCTTTCTACTTAGCGCATCAGCAATTACGTTTGTCTTTCCTGGGTGGTATAAAATTTCGCAGGCATAATCCTTTACTAGTTCTAACTACCTGCGCTGCCTCATATTGAGCTCCTTCTGAGTGAAGAAATACTTTAGGCTTTTGTGGTTCGTATTCGTATAGATCTCACGCCAGATTTTCAATGCAAAGACCACCGCTGCCAACTCCATATCATGTGTTGGATAGTGTTGCTCGTAATCCTTCAACTGCCTTGAGGCGTAGGCTATCACCTTATCATTCTGCATCAGCACACAACCCAATCCTTGCTTTGACGCATCACAATAGACTACAAACTTGTCATTGGGTGTCGGTACACAAAGTTCTGGTGCTGAGCATAGCTTATCCTTTAGCAACTGGAAACTCTCTTCACGCTTATCATTCCAGTTGAACCTCTGCTCCTTCCGAGTCAGGTTGGTGAGCAGAGTGGCTATCTTAGAAAATCCTTCTACAAACCTTTGATAATAGCCTGCTAGTCCCATAAAGCTTCTTACTTCAGACGCATTCTTTGGTCTTGACCAATCCTTCACAGCCTCTACTTCAGAAGGATCTACAGCAATCCCGTCCTTAGATACTATGTGGCCGAGAAATGCTACTTTTGAAAGCCAAAATTCGTACTTCTTGAACTTGGCGTAAAGCTGATGCTCCTTCAGTCGCAGCAAGATTAACCTTAAATGTTTCTCATGCTCGACTTCATCCTTTGAGTACACCAAGATATCGTCAATGAATACTACAACGAATTTATCCAAGTAGTCCTTAAAGACCCTATTCATTAAATCCATGAATGCGGCTGGAGCGTTGGTAAGACCGAAAATCATGACTAGAAACTCATAATGCCCATAACGAGTTCTAAAAGTTGTCTTAGGAATGTCTTCTTCCCGTACCTTGAGCTGATGATACCCGGACCGTAAGTCAATCTTTGAGAACACGGTCGCTCCTTGGAATTGATCAAACAAATCGTCAATCCACAGTAGTGGCTACTTGTTATTAATCATCACCTTATTCAACTCTCGATAATCTATGCACATCCGCATACTGCCGTCCTTCTTCTTCACAAACAAAACTGGTGCTCCCCATGGTGAATGGCTCGATCTAATGAAACCCAAGTCTAGGAGTTCTTGTAGCTGCGTCTTTAACTCCTTGAGTTCGGTAGGTGCCATTCGGTATGGTGCCTTGGAGATAGGCTCGGTGCCCGGTACTAGCTCGATTGTGAAGTCAATTTCCTGCGTTGGGGGCAATCCTGGCAAGTCGTCAGGAAATACCTCTGGAAATTCCCTTACAATATGTACATCTCCGATCTTTAGTGGTGTTTCCTTTACCACATCCGTAACGCTAGCTAAGAATGCTTAACATCCTTTTTCTATCATCTTCTAAGCTTTAAGTGATGAAATAAGCAGTGTTCGTAGACCTGAAACCTTTCCCATAAAACATAGCCTCTGACTGTCAGGAGTCTCGAACATCACTTGCTTACATTTGCAGTCGATGGTTGCGCCATGCCTTGCTAGCCAGTCCATTCCCAGTATCACGTCGAAGTCTTAAATCTCTAGTTCGATCAGGTCTCCTTCTAGCTCTACGTTCTCTATCTTGATTGGTACGCCTCGTAGTATCCGTGATGATAGGACTACTTCACCCGAAGGTAATTCTGTTACAAACCTAGTTCTAAATTTTTCACAAGGTTTGTCTAATTTCTCTATCATTCCTAACGAGATATACGAATGAGTGGCTCCCGAATCAAATAATACATAACATTTATTATGGAGAATAGAAACCTGACCTGTAACTACTTTATTGCTAGCGTCAGCTTCTCCTTGGGTGAGAGCAAAAACCCTGGCAGGAACCATCTTATCATCCTTTTTCCCCTCTAACTTGAGCTAGGGACAATCTTTCTTCCGGTGCCCTTCCTGACCACAGTTGTAGCATCCCTTGGTTTTTGCGCGACACTCACCAAGATGTTTCTTTTGAAACTTAGCACATTGCGGGTACTCTACATAACCCGGCCTATTTCCTCCATTGTTTGTTCGTGCTCTTTTATTGTTATCGGACTGCTTGTTGTCAGGATGCCGTCTTTTTTTACTGTTATTGTCATTAGACTGCTGGTTGTTGTTGTTGTGGTTATTCCGACCATTCCGGTTTGACCCTGCTGCTTAGGCTTAGGCTTACTAGCCTTCTCTTTACTAATGTTTGCCTGAAGCCTTTCCACTTCTATTTTCGTTTCTATAACATCGGCATAAGTAGTAATCCCCGGGTTTGCTAGCTTAACCCCTAGCTCGATCTTTGGTCGAAGTCCTCTAACGAACTTGTTCACCCTCAGTAAATCAGTTGGAACCATCTCAGATGCAAACTTAGCTAATCGATCGAACTGCCGAGCATATTCTGCTACCGTCAAGTTGCCTTGTTTTAGACTAGCGAATTCCTCGACCCTTGGAGCAATGACAGCTGAATTGTAGTACTTGTGGAATAGCTCCATAAATCTGGTCCAAGTCATGGTGGCGACATTGTGAGTCTGCTGTACTAGGTCCCACCATATTCTTGCATCCTTCTTGAGTAGAGACGAAACGCAGGATATGTAGTCCGCGTTGCCGAGGTTCATGTGCAAAAGGATCGACTCCATATTTCTGAGCCATTCTTCCGCCTCGAAGGGGTCAGTTGTCCCTTAAAAATTTGGAGCGTGCTGCTTACAAAACCGCTCATAGATGGGCTCCATATGTTGAACTGGGTATGGCGCATAGTTCGCCATTGGGCATATCCCATATGGACCAACTTGTTGGGGTGCTGGAGCCATTTGCTGGGGCTGTGGTTGCGGCGGAGGCGAAGGCTGAGGCTGAGCCTAATGTCGCTACTGCTGCAGTAATTCCTCAACTTGTCGTCGTAGTCTGGCAACTTCCGCAGTGTTATCAACCGGCGGCGGTGCATTCCGGTTGGCATTTGGACGCCTTCCCCTTCTACGAACTGGAAGGGGTTCATTCATCTCAGGGGCGACGTTGGGGACATTGCCATTGGTGCAAGCAGATCTTCGGAGCGACATCTTCAGCAGAGTTCTAACAGTTGAGAAAAACATGTTAGAACTTTCCTTAATAGGCTCTAAGGAAAAAACTTAATCTAAGAAAACATAACTCGGACCTATTAATTATGACTTCTTATGAAAAGAATTATATAAGCCTTCTTTATAATTAGGGTGTGTTTCTAAACTTAGAAAAATAAGCCATCTTTATTATTTTCTAAGTTTGTTTCTAATTATCCTACATGACTTAGTTCTCAAGCTCGAAACTCATCGTTGTTCCAAAGTTAACCATACTGAGGGAGGGCTGGGATCAATAAAATCGTTCCCACTACTATGGCCCTCTATCTCTCAATATAGAGAACCCAGTTCATTGATTTGTATCCACCCTCACCGAACTTAGTCATTATTTATTAAATTTATTATTTATTATGATTGCAAAAAATAAAACCAAACTCATACATGTCATCAAAATAACAATGATATTAATTTGGAAAAACAGTTTTCACTAAGTACAATCATGAAGGCAAAATAATAAATAAATAAACTAATCTATTCTAAAAATCAGGATCTTCTACATCAGATCCTTCATCTAACATGTCATCATCTATCTCTTCATAATCATCATTTTCGTGAGCCTAAAAAATTCCTCTTGGAAGATTGGTAAAGATTCTATTCTTTTGTTCTTGTGTGAATTGGAATTCCATCTTAGATGTAAATCTAATTATGAGAAAATAATATCTCATAGACGGTGGTACTTCATCCTCAACATCTATTGTCTCCCGTATTTCTTCCAAAGCAGCAATTACAAAAGGAAAATCTCTAAAAAGCCTAATTACTAAAATATATTGCTCCGTAGCTCTCATCATTTTTTGCTTAGTTTCTTGGAAATGAAATATTTGATTATGGAATAAAAGAAATCTCCGAGTGATTCTCTCCAATATTCCTATGGTATTTCTTGGCTCTCTAATCCTTTTTAAAGCTTTAATGGGTCGGATATCGTTATATGATAAATCTCCATCCATATCTTAACTGAAAACATAAGACTAAAACGTTAGCTATAACACATAAACATAATAACTAAAACATAAATACTTACATTGGCAGTTAGATTCGGAGCTTGAGCGTGTGTATCAAGGAGAATTTTGTGTAAATGAACTGTTGCTCTGATACCAATTGTAATGACCCAACTACCTATGAGACTTAGGTCATTAAACCTACTAGACATATCTACAACTTTGAAAAGAACATACATAAGAAAATTCATAACTTTATTGAAACTTTTAAAAGAAAATATTTGTAATACACAAATGAGCTCATTGTTTTAAAATAAAACATAACTTTAAATAAAAGTGTTTACAAAACTAAATGTGGAAAAGTACATAAAAACGTAATTTAAAAAAACTAAAACAAAAATGTTGTTCTCGAATCGACACTCAGCCCATCCACTCCATTCACTTCCATACACACACCAAGCTTCCAAGAATCCTTCCGCATTTGCATCTATTTTCCTGCATCACACTAAAAGAAAATGAGTGAGTCTAATGCCCAGCAAGGAAAAACTAACAACATAAACATACACATACAATCATATCATAACATATGCTATAAACATATCATAACGTATACTATAAACATATTATAACATATTCCATATAAGACTATACTAATAATGGCCATTATGGCATGTGATAAACCATCTACGTCCCCTGTCTAATATCTGAGGTAAGGTAAATCATAACATAACATATTAAAACATAAATTTATCATAACATATTATACATAACATAACATAAAAGCATAACATATCATACAAACATACAAGATCTAGCCTACTTTTCTTACCAAAACCGGGATATGAGAACAAATGCAGGGCTTGGAATACTCCTAAAACCAGCAATAGAACAGTGAGTATTTCTAAAGGAAAGGGATGAAAAGAATAGAACTAAACCACCAAAAGAAAACTTACCGAAAAACACCTTAAGTTCAAAGAACTTAAAAACATAACCACAAAACCATAACAAAAGTTAGAACCTGAATGAAAACTAAAGAAACTAAGGAATCAAACATAATTGAACTTAAGAATAAGGGTACCTTTGTTGACCTTATAGATTGGCCTAACTCCAATACCGAAATACTCTAATCCTTACTTCCCAAGTGTTTGATAAAGCTTAAGAATGATAAAGCTTTTTCTTTCCCAACCCAAGTGTATCACTCTTATGTTCTCACTAGCACCTTGAAGTCTAATCACAGCTGAAGAGTAAGTGAAAGGGCTGTGTACTAGGTCCTATTTATAGAGGTAAGGAGTGAAACTAACCCCATTTTGATTTGAATAAAAATAATGAATTTAATTGAAGATAATTGATTTTTCGTCAATCAGATGCTGAAGACTCGGTCAAAACTAACAGAGGTAGGTCTAAGGAGTCAAAGGTGGTTTTTAAAATTAAAATTTGTTTTAAAAAATGATTAATTAGGGCGATATATCGCCCCTATGTGGCGATATATCGGCTGCCCCTATGTTCCGAGTCTCCGTTCGTACGATCGTGCAACGTCAACATGTTTTTCCGTATTCAGCGTCAGGTGATATATCGGCTCTAATGCTGCGATATATCGGCATACATGATTATTTTAAACACGTAATTCCATTTTTTTTATCATAATTAAGGTTGGATAACTACTTTGACTGAGTCAAATTACGACGCTAACAGATTCTGGTGAAGACTAAGTCTTATATTCCCTTATTTTATCATTAAAATAATAATTCCTTAATAATCAAGCATATGACAAGTGTCATAATCCTATTAGCTCTATCTAAACTTTAGGAATAACCATGCTCATGACAAGTGTCATATTCTTATTGGCTCTATCTAAACCTTAGGTTATAATAATTATCATATTTATAACCAGCAATATTAATCAAACCTTATGTTAAAATTAATATTCTTAAACTATAGGTTAAACTTATAAAATCCATAACTATTGCTAGGAGTTTCCAACTAAGTCCCGGTTTGAACCAAAATCCATGAAATTTAAAATACTACAACTACTACTAGCTAGCTAAATAAGTAAACATTCTAGGACTCTACATTGTCCCAATTCAATTGAGAGGCCAAATACAGTTGCTACATCTAGATGGAGACCACACCGCGATGGTGTTTTAAAGATGAGTACAAATGCAACTTTTCGATCTACTGATATGAAAATGGGCACTAGTGTAGTTCTTCGTAACCATTATAATGAGGTTCTGCCCTCAGCTGCATGGTCTTCCTTTTCGAATATATCTCCTGAGCTGGCGGAAGCTAGTGCAGTTCTCAATGGGCTGAAACTATGTCGAAGTTTGGGGTATAGTGACTTGATTGTGGAATCTGATTGTCTCAATGTTGTTAGAGCTATTAAGAACAAGTGTTGTTATGCTTCCTATTTAGGTTCCATTGTTAGAGATGTTATTTTCATTTGTAATGATTACTTTGATATTTCCTTTCAACATTGTCCTAGACTTGCTAATGGCGTTGCCCATTCCTTAGCAAAACTGGCTTTGTTGAAAAATGATCATCATGTATATGGTGGCTTGGCTACCCTTATTGTATTGACTCTATTATTAGGGTCGATGACCCACATCAATGACATCTCTATGATACTCTTTTTCCTCTTAAGCTTTTTTCCAATGGGCTTTGCTCTTGAGGTTTTAATGAGGCCAATTCTTCTTAAAAAAAAAAAAGAGGAATATAGCCCATTTCGAAGGAAAAATGAAGATCAACTAATTAGTTTAATCATTTAAATATTAAAAAAATAACTGCACACTTAATTTTATAAAAACTAACCACTAATTACTAAATTAGTAGAGATTATTGGAAGACATGACCAACAACATATTAAGATTAGAACACATATTTATAAGAGTAATTGATGAAAATGACATCTTTTTTGAAGTTATTTTGCACTTTGACCTAGTTTTGATAATTTTTTGCAAAATGATGTCTGAATTTTTTGACCAATTATCTAAAAAATTTCGACCACCTATCTAGAGTGTTGGATATCATTTTGCACAAAATTATCGAAATTAAATTAGATTACTAAATGACTTAAAAAAACAAGAGACCCTATTTATAAAGCATGACAATAATAATAAATCTCACGCGCTTTAGAGCGTGTGGCCATGTAATAACTTGTTTGTGATGTGAAGTGCCAAGTGCCAAATTTGAAATTGCTTTGACAAGCTCCTGTGCTTTTGTACTTGGGCTTGGATTATTCTTATTCTTAATGATGGTGTAAAGTGCGGTCATATATTATTAAAGCTTAATAATAATTGTAGTCATTCTTTAAAAGTTTGAGTCGCGTTATGTTAAAAAATATTACTTAATGAATTTTAACTTCTCAATATCAATTTTCTTTTCTCATGTTTCTTTTAAGTTGTAATATGAATAATGTATATAAGACGTGGGAATTAAATTTGTAAAAAAATATATATTAAACTGCAGTGTTATGAACATATTTTACTTTGCTTTAAGCAAATAAAGGGTATAGTTAGAGTAAGTGTTGCAGATGAATAAGATGACTTGTCAAATAATAAACTAAACTTTTCTCAAGTTTTAGAAATTTATCATTTCGTGATATTTTGTTTTCTATATATCAACACACCTAATTTGTTAAAATTATTAAAGAACTCCTTGTTGACTTAAATGTAAAATGCCTTTATATTCAAGTATATGTAGAGGATTTTGCCATCATATCTCGATTATCATATTTTATAATGTAATCGCAAATTAAATGTGAAAAGAAACTTTGTTGAATGTTAATATATAGGAGAATTAGCGGGAAAAAAATACTTAATGCTTTCAAAATCTTATGAATTAGTAACTAATTTATTTTTGTGGAAAAAATACCCAATATCAACTTCCATTAGTATTTGTTGGTACCTAGTTTATTAGTTCAATTAAAACCTGACTATGTACACACGTGTTATCTCCTTCTTGATCTTAAATTAAAACTAAAACAATCATTAATTTAAGAAAGAAATAGAGTGATCATTCTCTTCACACCCATTCCTCATCCCAAATTAAAACTAAAAAGAAAATTATTGACTTCTAAAATCTAAAACCCAAAGCAAAATAATTTCTCATTTTCTATAGCTATATAAAAATTGACTATCCCAAGAAAAATGTATCAACTCAAATTCACATAAATTCAACTTATACAACATTTACTAGAATTTTTTTTACATAATTGAAAAAAAAAACCCATAAATTTCAAGCAAATACCAAAGCTTAGTTTCAATCAAATATCCAACTTAGATTCACGAAATCCTAGATTCAAGCAAACCCAAAATTAACTCACCAAAAAAAACCAAGAAAGTTAAATCCAAGGCGTGATCCCCATCTCTGACGCCTAGATCTACGACCCCAACCTCGATCCCCATCTCCGACATCCACCTATAGGTGAAGTCCAACAAAGCCTCATGGTTGTACCTGCAAGAACGTCGACCAAGCTCCATGGTTTCAATCAATAAGAAGCAACAAAAAAGAATAAGAAAGAAAATGCGAAGTCAGAGTCAATGGAGAACCACCTTCACGACCAAGCTCCCCGACTTCTTTCCCTCTCCATTTCTTCTCCCTACCAACGTCAAGGGAGAACCACCATCGCAGCCTCACCTTGCTGCACAAGCCCCGCCACCATGCTTCCATCGAAGACACTTTCGACCATACCCAAAAGCCAAATGCAGGATAAAAAACGCACAAGCCAAACACATGAGACGAGAGGGAAGAAAGTAGGAAAAACAATTTTTAAAATTTTTTTTAGTTTGGTTAAATTGTTATATTTTTAAAGGATTTATTTTAATCCTTTTAATTAATTTTTTTTGTTTCAGTTTAGATTTAGTTTTAATTATGTTTAATTTTAAAATCAATATAAATAATTTCAAGTACATTTTCTATTATTTAAAATTAATTAAAATAGTTTTTCAAAAATAATTTTCAGATTTTAAATTTATTTATTTATTTATTTATTAATTTTAAAATTAATTTACATGATTTTAACATCTAAAATATTTTTTTCTATTTTAAAATTAATTTAAATGATTTTTTTTTATAAAAATTATGGATTGCACCAATAAGGAGTTGACACTTGTGTACAAAGTCAGGTTTTAACAAACCTAATGGTACCAACGAAACTTATCATTTGGTAATTTTGCCACAGAAAAAAAAATTGGATACTAATTCACAAGTTTTTAAAAACATTAGATAATTTTGCCGCTAATTCCCCTAATATATATAATATTGCTTATGTTTTTGTACGTAATTGTACATATTTATCATTAATTCAAAATACATTACTAAAATTGTTTTTCACATCACCGTGTTGGTCAAAGACGTTGGCCGTTGCTAAAAAGTGCAGATATTTTAGTTGACGGTCAATAACTAATATCTATACCCTTTTCGTGTTTTCGTGTCGGCTAATGATCGATGTCTATAATTTTTTGGTGGTGATTATTAGCCGTCACCAAAATTTCTCACCTAACGTGTCGAAAAATTCAGCATCAGTTGCTATACCGATGCTAAAAATCTATAGTGATAATTTTATAAGCACTAAAAATGTCTTTTTTTAGTAGTGATATCATATTCATGATCCTCATCATATTTTGTTCTCGTCATATTTTGTTTTAATGACATTTCCTTTATGATTTGTATAACATATAGCTAAAAATATCCTTAATTGTATGACTTATTTTTGTCTTTTGTCATAGTATCAAATGGCGTGGGAGAATAAAACTCCTGAACCAATTTGTAATATTTTTCATTTAAATTTAAGAAAATGAAACAAAACTGTAGGAATTATTGGGTTGAGACTGGGAGCTGAGCACCATATCATGCATGATCAATATTCAGTATTCAGTACCAAGCAGGAAAGGTGAGTAATTGTTCTTCTATATTTATAACTTCACCAACTACCACCATTTATGAGACTTTTCCAATAATTGATCATATTAAATGAAATCCATATTGTTATATATTCACTTGAGGATTTCTTTTTTATTACTTTTATTTTGGAAGAGATTCACATAAGAAAATTGATTATGTTACTAGTTTTAAGACATGTTAGAGAATTCCACGGAAAAGTGTATAGAATTAATTATCATTATATTTATAAAAGCATAAAATAATAGTATATTATCACTTATCACTTATTGGTTTATACTTTCAACATTTTAACAAGAAGTGACCTAAAGCTTATCTATGAAATTATGCAATAACTTTCCTCTATTTTCTTTCACAACTATTTATTTCACTTCAAATAAAAAAAGATATATATGGGTGAAAATATGAATTTGATTAACATGTGTCATTTATCAATGGAGCCAGGCACGTGCATGAGTGTGACTGCCACGCTGTCTTATTGTATTCGATCGATTTATATATTATATAAATATAGATTTAACTTTATAAATATATTTCAATGTTATATATATGTTTGCCAATCTCTTTTTGTTTTTTTAATACTTGTCTTACATGATTTAAATTCTTAATTATGCTCATCAGTATCATAATTAGATTTAGAGAATAGGAATGGTTGAGTTAAGCGTGCTATTTTTCAAGATTTCCAGTGTCCTTATTAATTTTGTACTTTTCTTTCTGAGTGTTGCTACGGTTTAAGTTCATCACTATATGGATCGTGATCTTTTTCATCAAATTCTCTCTCTCTCTCTCTCACTCACTCTATTTTTATATATATATATATATATAAATATTAAGATCACACAATTTTTTCAATACAAAAGTAAGATATCTCTACATTTTTTTCGATGACTATCACAAACAAGACAGTCCTAATTAAAGAGACCGAGGTAATAATTCCAAATTTCCAAAGATCGATTAGAGTGAGATTCCATCTTTAAATTATTATTATTATAAGAGAGATTAATTATATATAATAGGCTCACCTATTGCTAGTTTTGTCGTCAGAAATAAAAGAAGTATCGAGAGTAGTTCGAGTAATCATGATCACCCTCGTGTGTTTTTTATTTTGCTAATAATTCCCTTGAGGCATTATTAACATCTATCATTTGATGTTTAGCTAGGAGTAATTATGACAAGATTTGCGTTATATGTCTATTGGTTTGCGCCTAATTAATGAAATGATAATAACACCACACACTTTGTCAAAGGGTAGAATTATTAATCTTTTCTTTTTATCTCTCATTTAAAATATATATATAAAGGAATTTGTTCATTTTTTTTATATTTTAAAATTATACGTATTTGATATCCTAAATTTAGATTTGATAGATAAAATTTTATCAATATGATCAAGCTGTCATCAGTTATATGTAATTAAGTAATTAAATTTAAATTTGGAACTTATATAATTGACAGCAGTTTGATTAAATTGATAAAATTTTATTAATT
This sequence comes from Humulus lupulus, assembly GCF_963169125.1. Classification (NCBI taxonomy): domain Eukaryota; kingdom Viridiplantae; phylum Streptophyta; class Magnoliopsida; order Rosales; family Cannabaceae; genus Humulus; species Humulus lupulus. Next base: position 15,209,059 of record NC_084797.1, on the reverse strand, counting down.
AAATTTGAGTTTAGGATATCAAATATGTACGATTTTAAAATATAGAATACCATATAAGCATTATTGAAAACAGAGAATACCAAAATAATATTTTGTAAAATCACATAATACCATATAGATACCTATCCATAAACTATATCCAAATTCAACCCCAGCCACAAATCAATAATATATATATATATATTTATATATATGTGTGTGTCAAATGAAAATGGCGGCTTATTAGAGAATCTAGCTATAATATATGTACATAATAACTCTTAGAGACGAGGTAGGGTTTACCATAATGCATTTCTTTTGATTGCTTCTTGACTTATATTACAAGGTATGTCAAAGACTTTATCAACTTGGAGTTAGAATATATCTTTGTTTTACTTCTATTTTTAACCATCCTTTTTCTTTGTAATGTTAACACATTTGACAATATTAAAAACAAAAAAAAAATGAAGTTTTTATTTATTTATATCTCATAGGCTAAAGAAAAAGTATACACAAGATATATATGTATGTACTAATAATAGATTGACAACAACTTGATCGATTTGAGGTTATGATAAGCCATCAATTATGATGAATATTATTGACTAAAAGTATATTAAACAGTAATTTTCGCAAGTTTTTTCTGTTTCTATAACCAATAAAGTCTATTATTATAATGTATAGTTATGGAAATATTTGTATCACAACTGATCATGACAATAAGAATAGGGTTGAAATATCTATCTTGTATGGACACAAACAATAGTTTTGCCTAATAATATTGACATTCTTGTCGTTGTCGGGTATAGATATATTATATACTATATATTTATAGTATATAGGCACAAAATTATATATTATATTTTAATTAGTTTTTATATTATCTTTCTAGTTGCTCTTCGAGGAAGTAATTATACTGATTTGGAAGGTAATAAAGAAACAAAGGATATTAAAAAAATAAACAATAGATTAATAAATCATAGAAAAAGACCAACATCTCAACTAAACTATACCTAATCATCATCATCTTCAGTTAGCTCAGTAAACTTTTTAAAATGAGGTCCTATTCAGAATCCTACCATGATGTTTCTGATAATAAATTCTTCTCATTGCATAAATATTGTTTACTAACAACTAGATACGATAACTTTTTTTATATGTATAAAATATAGCTTAATGAAAATAAATAAATAAATTTAGGCACTAGGTCACTTTAAGTCTACTTTTTTTTTAATTGTTTTATCTCAAACTATATCAACTTATCAAGTCCATGATAACTACGTATTATCTATAAATATATATATATATATTTATATATATAAATGTATATGTTAGTTTATGTCATCGACCTTTTAGATTTGTTTAATTTTTAATTATTTTTAGCAATGAAAAAATAATAGAAAAACAGAAAAACAATAAGTTATTAGCTGTAAAAAAAGAAAGGAAAGATAGGGATTCTGTATTCCAATTTGATCAAAATATTCAAATTCTTTTTCAATGTGGTGAGCCCTATTCGCCCACATTGCCAATAGGAATTAAAAAAATAATATGTTGAAAGTGAACCTAACTTTTGTCCCTTTCTCAAACTTAAAGATCAACAAACTAAAGAATATTAAGTCTTACTAGGGAATTAAAATGAAATTATATTGGAATGAAGAGCGACCTTAATGAAAGTAAACCATTTTTTAATGGAATGTAATTAATTAAGTAAGTAAGTAAACATATGTTGAGAGTTTTGATACATATTATAATACACTTTTAGAAATCCAGTTTTAAGAAGTTGGGGAATTAGCCGAAAAATTAGCCAATGTCTACTTTCATCGGGTTTCAGTTGACTGAGTGTACACGTATCGAAACTTTATTGGTCCACCTTATAATCATATAAAAAATAATTTAAAATGACTTTAAATTAAAAAAAAAATGTATAGAAAAATAGAAAAAAAAATTAAAAATCACTTGAGGGTGTACACATGTCAGCTCCTCATTGGTCCACCCTATAATTTTTTATAAAAAAATATTTAAATGATTTTAAAGTTAAAAAATATAAATTTATATAAAAAAAAAATTAAAAATAAAAGTAAGGTGGATCAATAAGGAGCTAACACGTGTACACCCTTATTTTTATTTATTTTTTCTATTTTTCTAATTATTTTTATATAAATTTATATTTTTTATTTTAAAATCATTTATAAGATGGACCAATGAGGAGCTGACACGTGTTTTTAATTTTTCTCAATATTTTTATATAAATTTATATTTTTTAGTAATTTTTTTTATTAAAATCATTTTGAATACTTTTTTATAAAATATTATAAGGTGGACCAATAAGTGGCTGACACGTACAACCAGTTAGCATCTAAGAGCTCTATCAGAGTGGGTACCAACGAAAACTGATAAAAATAGACATTGGGTACTTTTCATATTATAAAAAATTGGGTATTAATTTACAAATTTTTAAAATATATTACACAAACTGACGTGATAGTTTCATTTAACCAATTAAATTTATTTCAAACAATAACCATATTTTTAAAAAATATTGTCACATCAGTTGGTGTAATATTTTAATACATTTTAATGCATATATCATTCATCATAGACATGTGTAAAAAAAAAAGACTCGAACAAATAGTGTACAGTGTATAATGAAAAGTACATGTGAAAGCAAAGCTTGAAAACTAAATAGGGATGCCCACTCAGATACTTCATTTTCACTAGCATATTTTAATTATTATTAAGGTCAAATAGCTTTCAAGTGTGAATGAAAATTCATGTAAAGAATATGAAGCTTGGCTGTAAAGTAATTTTTTAAAAATGTGAAAAAAAAATATGTCGCAAAACAATTTCAACCAATTAAGACCATATAAAATCTAAAGTTATAGCATGTATATGCTTTCTTCCCGCTTTTTTTTAAAAAAAAAAAAAAGAGAACAAAAGAGACTGAGAAGTGAGGAATGTACAATTTGGGATTGGCCTACCAAAATACATAAAAACCTTAAACTCCCACTTTAGGAAGAAAAAGAATTGTAAAAAGGAAGCTCTATAAGAACCTTCACAAAAGGCTTTCAGTTTACACAAAGTTAAAATTCTTTGTTTCATGTTGTCTATGTCATGGAAGATAGCTATTTTCGACCAATCGGCTGATTCCACGTGTCACAATGGACATTTCAACACCTGGAAAATTGGAATTTAGTAGTGGACTACAGAGAAAGAAATTACTGGAAAAATAGCAAAAATGTGCTCTAATTATTAACAAAATTTAACTTTTACGTAACAAATGAATATTTTCGAAGGAATAAGTGAACCACCAAAGTGCACTACAGAATTGGAAGAATTAACACATCATCATAGGGTTACAATTTGTGATGATTGTATTTGATTAGATATAATGTGGCATAAAAGACCACCCCAACTTAGAACAAAATTGGTACTGACCCAATTAATTTCCCAATACCCATTGACTTTGAAATCTTCTTATTTGTAAATTAAGAAGATGAAGTGGATTTAGACACTTTTTTTTGTGTTTTTTCTTTCTTTCCTTTTTAGTGTAAATTCAAATAACTTAGTGTAACCACTAAGCAAAAGGGGATAGTGTCACTAATGGCAAGAGTTTGTGGTATGAGCTATGAAGTGATAATTTGCTTCTTTGAGTTAGATCAACAAAGGCATGATTGAGTATGAACTAAATATGCCTCTAAAATGTATATGTATGTATGACTATATATGTATATGAATGTACATATATATGCTCTTGATTGACATTTCGGCGATTGTAAAATGTCAAACTAAATGAAGGGATTGTGGCCCTGGCTACATATGGACATTTTAGGAATGTAGTGAGGAATAGAGAAAATAACAAAGGCGAAAGAGATGGGATAATAGGAAAAAACAGCTGGAGGTGATTGTCTCATAGTGGCTTTTTTTATTTTATCTTTCTAGACGTGTTGCTTTGCTTGGCTTTGGCACGTGTGGGACCCTTTTGCTACCTCTTCTTTATGACTCAAAGTTTAAAGTTGAAGGCACTTTTTGGATTCTTATGAGGAAGGTTTTGGTGCAAATGCAATACATGATGAAGTGATTTATATATAAAGTACCATTATATAATAGTGATTGTTTTTAGGTTTATTAGGATTCTTTTCATGGAACTATTACCGTTACCAATTCGTACTGCCTCAATTTTTTGGTTTGTTAAAAATTTCCTTCTAAACTATTCACTTTACTGAAATGCGAGAATTCTATCAAATTTTGCTAACAGAATAGTGATATGGCGATACTGGAGTGCTGATGTGGATTGACACGTGTATAATTTAAACAAAAATAGATATGACTTTACCCCCCAAACCTTTACTGTTACCAAATTATACCCCTCGAATTCTAAAATTTAAAATTTAAACAATATTTTGAAAATGAAAAAGAAAATATAAAAAGTATTAAACTAAAAACTCATTTAAATTAAATTAAATCATACAACATAGGCGACACCAAAGCTAAATGTCGCCAGAGACCCACATGAGCCCAGTCTGTCGACGATGTCGCTACCCAACCAACTTTGACCTCATTCTAACGCATGCCCAACATTCAAGCAATTTTTTTGTCACCATCAATTTTTTTTTTTAATTTTAATGGTTTTTTTTTTCTTTTATTTTAATATTCAAAAGATTTTTTAATTTTTAAAATTCGGGGGACACAATTTGATAATGGTAATAGTTCGGAGAGCAAAAATCATATTTATTATTTATATTATAAACGAGACATTGACATGGCAATACTACATTGGCCACCAAACTGCCACATCACCATTTCGTTAGCAAAATTGGACGGAAGTCCCACATTTCAGTAACGTGAATAATTCAGGGGTAATTTTTAACAAGTTGAAAAATTCGGGGGACACGATTTGGATTGGTAATAATTCCGGGGATCCTAATAAGCCTTGTTTTTAATTGTCATCTATAAGTAATTTTAATATTTTCACTTTATTTTTCTTACATGACAATATATAATGTAGTTATATAGATTTTCTCATCAATTTTTAAAAAAATACCGAATAATTTAGGATGCCCAAATTATAATTCAAACATCTTTTTGCACTCTTATTTATAGGTTGCAATGCATGTTTTTGATATGTTTAATTTGATGAGTTGATTGAGTTAGAAGGTGACGAATCAAATTACATGGGATTAAATTCTCACTACTACACGGAGCTTTTTTTGGTTGGGGATAGGAAGAGGGATGAAGTGGTATGCTAATTTTTTTTTATTTTACATTATTTATTTCTATTGATTTCATTTTGCTATAGATTTATTCATTTTATTATAGTTTCTATAATAATTAAAATATTGATGATAATAATTAATTAAAACAAAAATCTAACCTCACAGCCTCACTCCTTTCAAAAGTCTATAATAATAACAATGAATATTAAAATAATGGAATGTATCATTTTAGTAACTTATTATTTAAAATACCACCAATTTAGTACTCTATTGTTAATTATTAATACCATTGTTATAATGTACAATTCAATACACTTCTATCAATTTTAATAAATATATTTTCAATTATAAAAAAATTATCCTAATTTATTTAATTATTTTTTTTAGAATAAAAACATATTTATTTAATAATAACAATATATTGTATATAATATATAAATGCTTTAAATTTGTATTTTTTTCACTAGTTTTGGTGAAATATTAACTAGTGAAATATTTTTTATTATGACAAAATAGCCTTAATTTATTTAATTAAAAGAAAATATGTTTGAAAATATTTATAATTTTTTATTAGTTAAGCAATATGATACTAATTAAAAACAAATATATTATTATTTATTAGTACCCTATTATTTAATTAATATACTTTTAATTTTATAAATATATTTTAATTCTAAAAAAATTAATAAAATAAATTATGGTAATTTTCATTGTAAACTAATATATTTTCACCAAAAAATTGATAGAAATGTTCAATTTAGAATTGATTTATCATATACAAAATATTAAAAATGATATTATTCAAAACAATAGATAACTAATTAAATTGTGCTAATACAAACAACAAGGTAGTAAGTTGGTTATAGCACTAACAAGAGATTACTTTACTAAAATATTAATGATAATGTCAGCATATCATCTCCATTTATATATATATATATATATTTATATATAAATATAAAGAGAGCTGCTGTGGTATGCTCTCTTTTTTTCTTTGACACATTGATATGTTGTTTTTTTATTTGTGGTACGTAAATCAGTTTTAACCTAAATTTTTTTATATGATGGTGTATATTGTAGTTATTTAGGATATCCTACGAATTTTTAGAAAATTTTGAATAACTTAGAATGTCAAAATCTCGATTCAAATAGTATTTTGCACACGTGCCTGTTTTTTTTTATACGAGTGTAAAATAAGTTGTTTGAAACTTTGTTTTCGTCGTCTTAAATTATTTAGAATTTCTTGAAAAATTTGCAAGATATCCTAAATAACTACAATACACGTCACATCACTACTACAAATATAGGCTTTCTCTACGTTTTTTTTCAACTTTAAATGAAAATCACAGAGAAAATGTCTCAAATATCAGAAGACCATTTTTCTATGCTAAAATACTATTGAGAAAAGGTCCATATAACCCTTCTCTTTCGTCCACGACCCACACAGATCCCTCATTTCTCATTTTCGCTCTTGCGCAAAGCTTCTTCCCCAGCGACGGTAAGTTTCATTTCCACAATTTTTGCGTCTTTTTTTTTCTTCCACTATTATTGAATTAAATCATGTATATGTTCATAAAATTTATTCATTTTAAAGTTTTAGGCCAAACATTAAGAGATTGTTAGTGTGGTTTAATGGGTTTTATAGGTTGATTTTTTTTGTATTTTTTGAACGATTTTGAACGTTTGTGGAGGATTAGAAGACATTTTCAAGCTTCAAAACAGGTAAAGATCACTTAAAACAAACTTTATTTATTTTTTAATATTTCATATTTTTTATATTATTTACACAATGTATATATTTTTTAACATTGTTAATATTGATTATGAGTGTGCTTTTCTTTATTGAAACATATATTAATTTTTTTTAAAAAAATTTAAGTTAATTTTAATTAATTATTTTAGGAATCCAAATTTATTATTAATTTATCACTAATTTTGTAACTATGGTTTGGTAAATGAAATTTTAGTAGTTTAACTAATTGATTAGAAAGTTACTAGTTTAAGTACTATAGTTAAAATTTGAGTTTACTTGTTTTAATTTAATAAGTAACTTTGAATAGTCTAAATCATACTAATTACCATATTGTGAAATCATACATATGGTTTACCATATTTACTCATTATTGTTTAAACTTTTATTGTATGAAATATATTTACCTGTTTGAATTTGTCGTGTTGTGTTTTTGTTGAAGATTAATTTTGAAGGTGAGTAATGATTACTACTTAATGTTTTATTTCCCTTTTTGATATTATACAAATAATTGTTATAAGAGTTTGAATATATTAGATATTCATCCGTAGTGAAGTAACATCTGATATGAAATTGTGTGTTGTGGAGATAACAGAAGGTTGAAAACATGTGTGTCTTAGTGAAGTGAGTTATGCGAATTATGTGTCTTGCGTTGGTTTATAGACGAAATTATGCATGTTGATTGTTGTGTTTGTTTGAATGAACTTATATGTACTTGTATTTTGGGAGATGTTATAAAAATAGAGGAAACTCTGCTCACTTTTTTTTAAGATTAATATATTGATTCAACATGTTTTATAAATTATGGAAAAGTAAGTTTTTCAGTTTTAATGTATTCAATGTTAATTTTTTTAGAGTTAAAATTATAATATATAGATAATTAATTTTAATTTTTGTAAAGCATACCAATAATATTTGAGAAATGAATACATTAGATAGTTTACAAATCTGATGAGAGATTCTTGTCCGATATAACCCGAAAATCATTAATGTAGTTGTTATGTATGTACCAAAAAATAAAAAAAAGAACATACTAATGCGTCAAAAAAAGAGAGCATATTACGGTCGCTCTTTATATATATATTCTTGTGAAATCTTACTTTTTAAATTTACTTGATTCTGCTTTATTATTACTTAATTATGGCTATCGTGGAAAAGGTGTTGTGATAATTTATAATATATGTACATGTTTTTTATCAATAACTAAATTTAAAAATAACTGCACAAGTATGATTGTGAAAGTGTATATATGTTAAATTATTTGATTGCATAAGGATCAATAATTGAATCAGTTTCTTTTTCTTTTTATCTCTTATTCTTGATTGTTTGATTATATAATGTTCTTCTGTTTTTTCTTTTGTTGATTTTAAGTACAAAGCAATAATTCTTTTTACTGCTGAAGGTTTGATTTGAGAACTTGCAAAATTAGCCAACAAGGTATTCTGCTTCGACTTTTCTTATGAAACTGCTCATGATTGGTAATACATATTATGATATATGGTAGTATTGTTTTGTGTGTGTGTTTTATTTGTCTTTTTAATTAATTCAATTTGCAACCTCGACCCGTGAATATTTTTCGACGCGATTTTTTTTTATGACCGTGTATATTATAGCTATTTAGAGCATCCTGCAAATTTTCAGAAAATTCTGAATAGTTTACAGTACCGAAAACTAAGTTCAAACATGTTGTTGCACGCGTGACTAATTTTTTTTTATGCGCGTGGAAAACAACATGTTTGAACCTAGTTTTCGGTATTGTAAACTATTTAGAATTTTCTGAAAATTTGCAGATGTTCTAAATAGCTACAATATACACGGTCATAAAAAAAAATCGCGCCAAAATTTTTTCACGAGTCGAAAAATACTGAGAGCCTCACCAGTAAGCCTTAAAATAAAGTCCCTATAGAAAAATTCTCCATTATATATTAATCTACCATGCAATCCTTTTATTTGTCGCATATCTATCATGCAATCTTATTAGCTTGTATTACAATGTATATGGCGTTTGTATGTATATAATATATATTTACCTTAAGTTTTAAATTCTTATTTTGTTTTATCCGATTTTAATTTTAATGTTGTTCATGATATTTTATTATTTATATTAATATAATTGAACAATGAATTAGTTGAAAAACAAGTATATAATACAAATTACGAAATAAGAATTCTAATGAAAAATATTTTATTAGCTGCCAATTTTAAATTGTTTTTTCCAAATTTTATCAACAAAATAGAATGCTTAAACATTCTGTTACTAAATTAAAGTAATTTGCTTCTAAATTTTGGTAGCAACTTTTTTTTTTATTGGATGCAAAAATTAATCATTTTGCTAGTATATATAGTTTTTTTTGCTACTAAAAGTTTAGCAGAAAATAAAAAATACTTGCTACAAAATATTTAAATATCTAATAAGACTTTTTTTTTTTTGTTGCGAATTACCTAAATTTTGGTAGGAGTAGAAGAACTCTCTAACATTTTTTTTAATTTTATTTTAAGTTAATTATACAAACACATAGCACTAAAGAAATTGAGAATTCTTTTATAATTTCAATTAAATTTATTACCTTATTATTTATTTTTCTACTCATTAAATTAGCATAATACTATGTAGGCGTTTTCATTTACTTCAAATCAGGATTACATTATTATCTTTACTTATTCAATAGATATAATATTCATCAATTGATCTAAAATTAATTATAATTTTTCATTTTAAAATATAGATGATTCCCATAAAAGATCATGATTTACATTATGTCACTTATTCAATAAAATATTCCACAACTATTAAAATGTACAAAATTCTGACTTGGATTATATTTAAAAAAAAAATGAAATTAACAAACGAAACATAAAAAGTTCATTAAATATATATAATTTTTAATTATTATAAAAGATTGTGAAAACCGGAGTTATTTTTCCTAGTATACTAACATGAATGGAATCATTTGTTGTGAGCATTTTTAATTTTGTTTGCAAATTAAACTTAAAGCTTTATTTTTGTGAGCATCATTACTAAATTATAGATGCCTATACTATTATATTATGTGGTAAATATATATGTATGACTTTTTATTTTTTGACAGTTTTATTTTTCCTTTTTACCAAAATGTAAATAATTTTTTGAGTTTTTTCAACCCGATCGAGTTTGAGTAATGATGTATTATCGTGAGACTTGCATGTATTACTGTCTTTTATTCAACAAGAGAAATGTCTCGTATCAATATCAATAGTACTTTAAGAAACATAGAAGTCTTGTTTGGAAAATAAAATTGAATTGAATAAGATGCGAAGATTTTATCATGTAATTTTTTTAGGAAGTTAGGGAGTATATTGAAAAAATTAATCACATAATCTAGTTAGTATACAATAATTTTGGACCAATTTAGTAAAGCTTTATTACTTATCTAAAAAAATTAAAATTGTTTGGTAATTAAATAAATTACAGCTTAAAATTAACTCAAATTCACAAAACATATGATAAAATTGGCATAACCAACAAATAAAAATCTTTTGCCCCCAATTAGCTGTCTCCCCTTTATTGTACTAATAATAAACAGACATGTGCCTTCTCTTTTTCTTTACTCACTTGATGTACATTTCTCTGTTAGTTTTAGTCTTATTCGTTAGATAAAAACAAATTAAATAGACCTTAGATAGAAAAACTCACTGATTGAATGACTTTTTTTCTTCTTCAGATTTGGTAATTGTTAAGAATCAAAACCAGTCAGCTGCCACAGCATCACACACCTCAGCAGCCTAGTCATTGGACACGTTTGGCAGCAAATTCCAGAAGATTAACCAGCAGCATCTCCAACGGTCTTGGAGATATTCTTTCAGTCAGTGGTCCCAAATCTGTACCAGCTATAATGATTCTAAAATTTTGTTAGAATATTCTTTTGTTGTTAGGAATCATTTTCAGGCCACCTGTCAATTGAAGAATGGCTGTGTAACCATATATTGTACTCATCCTTTTTCGTATAAATGAAAGGCTTTAGCTCTCTGTATTCAGTGAGCTGAGAAATACAATTTCATCAATATTCTTGCTGTGCATTCATCTTTATTCAGCTTTTTATCTGGTATCAGAGCCAGGTTCCTTAACCTACGCTCATGTCGACTCCAACACAAAAAAATGAGGGACAAAACCCTACAACGCCACAATCAGCAAGCTCACCTGCAAATAGCTCTGCTGTTGTTGGTAATACTGCAAACAGGAATGAAAACCTGCACTCTCAGCTCCCAAACCCTTATCCGCAGCATTTCAGTACACTAAACCAACCATTCTCACTCAAACTAGACAGAAATAACTACACAATATGGAAAACAATGGTTTCCACGATTGTAAGAGGCCATAGGCTAGATGGTTTTCTTAATGGAACTCATATTTGTCCTAATGAGTTTGTTGTTGCAGGTCCTACTGATGGAGATACTGGACCAGAAACTGGGATTCAAATAAATCCTGAGTTTGAGCAGTGGATCATAAATGACCAACTACTCATGGGTTGGTTATACAGCTCCATGATCGAATCCATTGCAACAGAGGTGATGGGAGCAACAACGGCTGCTGGACTCTGGGAAGCACTTGAAAGCCTTTATGGTGCCTACTCAAGAGCTAAAATGGATGAGTTCAGAACACTGATTCAAACTACAAGGAAGGGCTCGACTACAATGGCTGAGTACTTGAGGCAGAAGAAGAACTGGGCAGACATCCTGGCACTCGCTGGGGATCCTTATCCCGAACCACATCTAATTGCAAATGTCCTCTCTGGCCTTGATACTGAATACATCTCCATTATTGTTCAGATTGAAGCCAGACCTAAAAAAACTTGGCAAGAACTACAAGACATCTTACTCAGCTTTGACAGTAAGATTGAACGACTTCAGACACTGACCAATACAGGCAAAATTCTTGGAGCAAAGTCAGCACCACAAGCAAACATGGCGGCAAGAACTCACACTCATGGTCGAGGCAGAGGCTTCTTTCCAAATCAGAACTCTGGTGCAAACAATGGAGGAAGGTTCAATGAAAATCATGGTTGAAGCAGTAGCCAATTCAAAGGAAGAGGTCGCTCAAACAACACCGGGTCTAGGCCAACATGCCAAGTATGCGGCAAATATGGACACTCAGCAGCAGTTTGTTACAATCGCTATGATGAGAGCTACATGGGACCAGATCAAGGAGGAAACCAATCTCAGTTCAAAGGCAACACAAAAGCATTTATTGCTACTCCAGAGATTCTTGATAGCGATGCGTGGTTTGCTGACAGTGGCGCCAGCAACCACATCACATCTGATGTTTCCTCAATGAATCAAAAGCATGAGTATGGTGGTAAGGATACTGTAACAGTTGGTAATGGTGAGAAATTATCTATTGCTCATATTGGTCGTGGTTACTTACATACTCACTGTGGCAAATCCTTGAAACTAAATGAAATTCTGCATGTACCTAAAATAGCTAAAAATCTTGTTAGCATTTCCAAGCTTATTGCTGACAACCCGATACTCATTGAATTTCATCCTACCTTTTGTTTGATTAAGGACAAGGTAACAAGGAGAGTGCTGCTTCAAGGAGTGCTTAAGGATGGCCTCTATCAACTCTCACCAACTTCCAAACATGTTTTTCCTCTGCATTCAAATAACACCAAGTCTGCCTTTACTGTTTCTATTCAAACTTGTTCAAAAGCGTCTGATGTAACTCAGCTTACAGTTGACCAAACTTTACTTTCTAAGCTGGATGTTTGGCATAGGAGGTTAGGTCATCCATCTTCAAAAATTTTGAGTCATGTTTTGGAATCAGTAAATGTAACCATTCCCAAAAATGAAATGAAATCCTTTTGTGATGCCTGCCAATATGGAAAATCTCATGCGTTGCCATTTAAACTTTCACAAAATCGTGCCAAAAATGTACTGGATCTCATTCACACCGATCTATGGGGAGCTATACCAGTTGCCTCCAATATTAATCATAGATATTACATACATTTTGTTGATGATTACAGTAGATTCACTTGGATCTATCCACTAAAATTTAAGTCTGATGCACTTGATGCATTCCTAGAATTCAAAGCATTGGTTGAAACAAAGTTTGAAAGAAAAATTAAATGCTTAAGGTCTGACTGGGGAGGAGAGTTCAGAGCATTTTCTGACCTCATGAAAACTCATGGCATCGAATTTCATCACTCATGCCCCCATACTTCTGCCCAAAATGGTAGAGCAGAAAAAAACATAGGCACATAGTCGAAATGGGTCTTACACTCCTTGCTCAAGCAAGTATGCCTTTAAAATACTGGTGTGATGCTTTCTATACTGTTGTGTATCTCGTAAACAGGCTCCCTACCGTGGTCTTAATTTACAAATCACCCTATGAAGTCTTGTATGGTGATAAACCAGATTATGTTTTTTTGAAAACCTTTGGAACATCATGTTTTCCTTGTCTCAGACCTTACCATGCTCACAAATTTCAGTTTCATTCAGTCAAGTGTGTAAACTTAGGATACTGTGATTCTTACAAGGGATACAAATGCTTAGGTCAAACTGGCAGGATATACATCTCTAGGAATGTCGTGTTCAATGAACTTGATTTCCCTTTCAAAACTGGTTTTCTAAACAACTATCAACCTGAACAGCCTGTACTCATTCATAGTTCCACCTAGTCTACTCTTCCTACTCCCAGCTTCACCACACGTACTGACCCTTCACCTGCAGGCTCATCTCCATCAGCACTCCCTGAAGGCGCACTCTCAGAACCTGATTCATCTAGCTCTTCCTCACATCAGGTAAATTCTTCCCACTCTCTGTCAAATACTGGTGAATCATCCATGACAGGAAGAGGAGTACTAAATCAGCCAGATGAATACTCCATAAATGAATCACATGACTACCATCAGTTTTCTGATTCTCTTGAAGCCGATATTGCAAATCAAATACAAAACTGTGAACCTCAAATAGTTCCAGCACCACTACAACCAACTCATTCAATGATTACCCGGGGAAAAGCAGGCATCTTCAAACAGAAAACTTATCCCAGCCAAGCTCAGTTTGTCTCATGTCACAGTGAACCAAAAAATGTTGAAGAAGCATTGCAGCAGGCTCAATGGAACAATGCTATGTCCACTGAAATCCATGCACTCAAGCAAAATAAAACCTGGTCTCTTGTTCCACCTTCGGCTTCATACAACTTGGTGGGCAATAAATGGGTGTTTAGAGTCAAGTATAATGATGATGGCTCTTTTCAAAGGTGTAAGGCGCAACTGGTTGCCAAGGGTTTCCATCAAAGGCCAGGAGCTGATTTTGGTGAAACGTTCAGTCCAGTAATTAAGCCATCCACAGTTTGAATTGTCCTCACCATTGCAGCTTCAAAAGGCTGGAACATTAGACAGCTTGGCATCAATAATGCCTTCTTGAATGGGGTTTTGGAAGAAGCTGTCTACATGGTATAACCACAGGGTTTTGAGGAACCGGGGAATGAACATTACGTCTGCAAACTTCACAAGTCGCTCTACGGATTAAAACAAGCTCCCCGAGCTTGGTTCGATCAACTTAAAAACACTTTCCTTCGTTGGCAGTTTCAACATTCCAAGGCAGACACTTCATTGTTCTTCCTCAAAACTCCTAAGTGCATCATCTTGGTTCTTATATATGTCGATGATATCATAGTCACTGGAAGTGATAATGCTCAAGTTCAACAATTCATCACCGAGCTCAACAAGCAGTTCACACTCAAAGATTTGGGTCCCCTTCATTTCTTTCTTGGGATTGAATTATACAGAGATGTTTCTGGCCTTTACTTAACTCAAACTAGATATATTGAAGAGTTACTCAAGAAGACTAATATGACTCATTTGAAGCCTTGTCCCACTCCAATGACAGTAGGCAAACCGATGTCAATCAATGATGGTGAACCAATGAAAAATCCCACGGATTACAGGAGCGTAATAGGGGCATTACAGTACCTATGTCACACTCGGCCCGACATAGCCTATGCTGTTAACAAGCTAAGCCAGTTTATGCAAAGACCTACCTCAACTCATTGGAGCGGTGCAAAAAGAGTACTTCGTTATCTGAAAGGAACCATGCATTTGGGACTACATATCAGCAACTGCAACAAACTGAGTCTGACTGGGTTCTCTGATGCAGACTGGGCATGCTACCCAGATGATAGAAGATCGGTGGCAGGTTACTGTGTTTTTCTCGGAGAGACCCTTGTGTCATGGTCGTCCAAAAAGCAAGCTGTAGTTTCACAATCAAGCACAGAATCAGAGTATTGGGCATTGGCTCACGTAGCTGCTGAGATCTCCTGGATAGAATCATTGTTGAAAGAGCTTCAATTTCCCTTGCTGCTGCCATCTATCACTTGGTGTGACAATATTGGAGCTAGTGCGCTGGCATCCAATCCTGTGTTTCATGCTCGTACAAAACATATCGAAATTGATGTTCATTACGTACGTGATAAGGTTCTAAGGAAGCAGTTTGAAGTAAGGTATATACCATCACATGATCAGTTAGCTGACTGCCTAACAAAAGCTCTGTCTTACGCAAGGTTCGAATTTCTTGTTGGCAAACTTGGGGTGAGATCATCACCCTTTCGTTTGAGAGGGGATGTTAAGAATCAAAACCAGTCAGCTGCCACAACATCACACACCTCAGCAGCCTAGTCATTGGACACGTTTGGCAGCAAATTCCAGAAGATTAGCAGCAGCATCTCCAACGGTCTTGGAGATATTCTTTCAGTCAGTGGTCCCAAATCTGTACCAGCTATAATGATTGTAAAATTCTGTTAGAATATTCTTTTGTTGTTAGGAATCATTTTCAGGCCACCTGTCAATTGAAGAATGGCTGTGTAACCATATATTGTACTCATCCTTTTTCGTATAAATGAAAGGATTTAGCTCTGTATTCAGTGAGCTGAGAAATACAATTTCATCAATATTTTTGATGTGCATTCATCTTTATTCAGTTTTTTATCTGTAATAGTGTATTTTCTAACAGTAATTTGCAGTGATATAGTTTGAACGTGTCGTACAAAAAGAAGACAAATGTGTAATTTCTTTTTTTGGTAAAAAAAATCTTACATTTAAGTATATGAAAAGCCAAAGGAAATGTTACTTATTTTAACACCTTTGTTTTATGAGGTAAATCAAATGAGTAAAAAAAAAAGAGAAGACTCATGGTTGTTTATTATTGGTGCAACAAAGGAGACATAACAAATTGGGGCACAAGATTTTTATTCTAATCCAACTTAATATTTTTAATTATTAGACAATATATATTTTATATACTTCCTTGGTTATTATATAGATTACTTAAATAGAAATAGTTGAAATACAGAAATATAAAAATTCATCAAAAAAAAAATTAAAAAACATTTACTTTGTTAAAAAAAAATATTTTGTAGCTTATATTTATTATATTCAAATGTTGTTTATTTTGATAATTTTATATTTACTCCATATTTTAGTTATAATATTTATTAAATATTATAATATTATTTTTGCAACAAACCCAGGCACTTTTATCGCATTAAATACCTGATCTATATTTATATAAATGATATAAAAAAATTATAATTGTGTATTTAATTTGTTTTTTTTTTCTATTTTGTTGATGTCGGCAAATAATGAACTAATCTATTCTTCAATATTTTTCTCTATTATTATTATTATTATTATTATTTAATAAAATCCTATCTGACTTTTTATCCACGAATAATGAAGATGAGAGTAATAAACTAATAAAACATTCAATTATTTAGGAGGAATGGAAAGTTGAAATGTTGATGATTATTTATTAAAAGAATATTATATTCATTATTTTAATAATCTTTTAAGAGCATATAATTATCTCAAAATCCATCTTCAGAATGGTTGTCTCAAATGGTGGCAGCAACTGATTTTTAACTATTTTTTTCACCTCCTCGATCGATCCCTTTCTTGTCGTAATAAAGGATTTGACCTCTTTTCCTCCCATATCATATCTCTACAATATTTTTTTCGAGCAACATATCTCTACAATATTGATACTACATATCTAATGGAAAAGTGTATATATATCTCAATATATATATATATGATGTGAAATTGCACAGGGTTAAAGATTTATCGTTATCATTTAGGCACGTTTCAATTGTCGTATGGGAATGTTGTATTGTATTAAATAAGTAGAACACTATGTTTAGAATAAATTTTGTATTATATTAATTATTACAATCACAAATTTTAATATAATACCAAACGTATTATTCAATACATAAGAAATAATATGTGTTAGCTCGTATTGTAATATTTTTTAAATTAAGTTGCATTGTGATAAAGTCTGGGTCGAGGTCGAGGTCGAGGTCGAGGTCGAGGTCGAGGTCGAGGTCGAGGTCGAGATTAATGCTGGAGCTGGGGTCAGGGTTAGGGTTTGGGGCCGAGGTTTGGCTCCGGGGGGGGGTCTAGGGCCGGGGGCGGGGTTGGGGCCAAGGGCCAGAGCAGTGGTCTTGGGTCGGGGCCGAAGTCGAGTCTGTTGTCTTCGGTCAGGGTCTGGGCTTGGGGTTGGTGTCGAGGGTCGAGGGCTTGGGTCCGTGGTTGGGGTCGGGTTCGAGTCGGGGGCTGGGGTCGAGGGTCGGGGTCGGGGCCAAGGTCGTGGGCCAGGGTTGGGGTTGGTTTAGTATCATATATGATATCTTTTACAAATTGCAGGCTATTGAGTTGAGTTTTAAACAATAAAATTGTTTCAAATATTGATATGCTTAGTTAGTATACATCAAACTCAGAGGGGTTACCTAGAAAGAAGAAACCTAGTTGTAAAAGATCAAATTACTTATGGATCATTTTTACCATTCAAAAAACGTAAATTTTACATGTGCCAGACAACATTGACCATATGTAATTTTTTTTTTGCTAGCATGCATATATCGTGCAATTGAATGAAAAAAATTGAAAGAAAATAAAATGCTATCATCAAATATGAGTAAAATTACATTTAAAAAAAAGAGAGTAAAATTATAGGGGGTATCTGTGATACATCACCCCCAAATGCTGTATCGGTACAGTACACCCCCAAAAAAGCCACTTGGGAGTGTTTTTATCCTAATTGTGTTTAATGGCAATGTCTATTATAATTATAGTGACCTGCCTGCAAATTTTCAAAAAATTTAGAATAGTTTATAGTGTCGAAAAAACAGTTATTTTTATACGCGTATAAAAAAATAAATGTAAGTGCAATAAATTGTTTGAACTCTATTTTTAGTATTGTAAATTATTCTAAATTTCTTAAAAATTTGCAAAAGAGTCACTATAATTACAATAAATACCACCATAAAAAAATAGAATAAAAATACCTACAAGTGCCATTTTTAGGAACGTGTTGTACAGATAGGCGTGTGTATCACAGCCACTCCTAAAATTATATACATTTCATGATGAGCTAACTTGAGATAAAAGTCCAAATAGAACAAAATGTGCTCTAAAAACAAAATGTGCAATGAGTGATTGTTTGTTGTTTGTGTATTAAGATTATTTGAAAGAATCAACTAATCGAGGCGTAGTTCAAAACACAAGTAAGTACCACTAGAGCTAAAGCCAATAAGTGGAAAAGTTAGGAAAAGGAGTGAGGCCACGATGTTTGGTTTGGACATCGTTTATGCTTTGTCGTTTTATGGTTTCTATTTGGCTTGTGCTTAACTACAGAGGTAATAAAGGAAAACTCAACTTGCACTAACCAAAAAAAAAAAAAAAAGAAATCATTAGAGATCATATACAGAGGTTACTGCTAAAATCACTCACTCTAAACTTATCTTAGTCTCATATACACCAACTTAAAGTAAAGCTAAAGCTAAAGCTAAAACTAAAGATAAGATAAGAAAAGAAACATCACTTCATACTTTTGGGTTTTTCAATTTCCCCAGTTCAAACTAAACCTAATTATTTTTTCTTCTGCTTTTCACTTCTTTGTCTCAACTTTAGTGATACTAAACTTGATTTGGTTTCATATTGTGTTGACACCGTTATAATATGACTATGCAAATTATTTATTGATAGCATACAGTATAATGTGTACTGCACCCATATGAATTGAACTTTTTTTTCTCTAAAAAAAAATATATTTAAAATTATACTCACCACCACTGATCATGCAAATAATGGTGGTAGTTGAAAAATTAATTTTTCTTTTATAAAACAGTAATTGTTTCCTGAGAAAATGAAACATTACCTATTCTTCGAAGAGGATCATCTGTTTTTTTTCCCCTAAAAAATTGAAACATCGACTATTTTAAAGAGCAAGTTGTAAAAATAAAAAATAAAAAATAAAAAATTGTTGAATGTCATAAATTTGGGGAAAAAAAAACTTATCAACAGTAATTTGAAAAGTAAGTTATATGTTTTCTATATAATAAGTGTGTAGATAACGAAAATTCATAGTTTTAACGGTTTTTTAATTTTTTTTTTAAAGTTAACTTTAACAAAATATTTTTATATTTAACAGAATATTCTTATATTTAACGGTATTTTGTAAACACTTAAACTTAAATAAAATAAAATAAATAATTAAGAAAATAAAATAGGATAGTATTTTACAATAATAATTATTTAAAAATAATAAATAATTAAACAAATTAAAATATAATATTTTTGAGATATTTTACAATGATAATTATTTAAAACCTAGTGAAATTTCCTTCGAGATAATGAAAGGATCTTCCAGCAGAACGAACCACACATCGTCTGAAACTCCACTCCCTTCCTTTGGTCCCAATGTGAACACTTCTCTCTCAGTCGCCAAGTTTAACTTTTTTGACAAACCACAAGACATTATTTCCTCCCATGGACCCAAACTCTCCAACTACCTATTATGCCAAGTTCCCTCCAAGATTGAGCGGAACAGTTATGCACCAGGTGAAGGCAATCCTAATAGAAAGTATAAGCTTACAACATGGAGCATAGAACATGTGAAAATCGGGACCCTGCTACCCCTGAAGCAATACTTCAAAAGCTTTACCGATTGCTCCCTTCCAACTCCAAACTAACTCATATCAGATCCTGGTGACACTGAAGTCACTATACACTGAGCAAAAATGGTAGGGGCCATCTCCTTATGAGATTCTTTATTTGTTTTGCTTGAAGAGAAACCAATCTCGCAAACAAGGCGGAGATGGTTTTTACCATCTTTCGAGCTATCCTAAAGCTCTTAGAATACATCCCTAACCACCCCCAAAATTCAAGAACCAATTCTTCTGGACCACTAGTCTCCATTCATCCAGTTTTTTTTTTCATTCCAAAGAATTCGTAAGTATCCTTTCCTATTTCGAGTTAAGTTCAATTTTCTTTTTATTAGTTAGGAATTCATTTTCTTGCATTTAATTTCAGCCAACTTTGAACGCCTCGAGCCTACCTTGGCCATGCCAAATAGGCGGGAGGAATTGGCAAAGCTCTCTTACGGCAAGCGCTCACTGAGTTACCTGCTTCACGAGGATTTGCCTTTGTGGTCTCCTTGGTGAGGGTGAGACCACATATGACGACAAGATCACCAAATATGCCAATTAGGAAGATGTCCCTATCCTAGGGTCCTCCAAATCTGCTCGAAAGAGACAAAGAGTAGGTTCTAGGTCATCAGCCTCCATTGCCTCCTCCCTAGATGAGCAGTCTGGCTTGGGAAACGAAACTCAAGATGAAGCATCTTCAAGCTCTACTAAAGGAGGTAAAATAGTTTTTAATCAATCTGGATAGTCTCCCACCCTCCTTGGGCATGAGCCAAACATTCTAGTATCTTTTAAAAACCCCAGTCATAACTTTATGTAACGCCCTGGTTACCCCAGAACAGTTACGGTGAACTGGAAATTTGACCCGCTACCCGAGTCCTTTGGTTAAAAACGTGTTCTAGGTGTTATTAACAGGCTAAGGTGGAAAATCAATAAAAAGGAAATGATATAATTTATTAAATACATAAAGTTGTTCATGGGCCCATAAAAACATTTACAAGTTATTTACAATTCAAAATGGTCATTACTGTTTCAAAATTACAAACCCGCTGACCTAAGCGGAAAAAATAGGGTAAACCCCCTAGTTCCTCTGAGAACTCCTTGGCCATGGTGGCCAAGCGACCACATATGTACACATCACCACCTAAGCTCTCCACTCAAGGCTGGGTGAGCTTTTCTTTCCCTTTACCTGCACCACATAGCACCCATGAGCCAAGACCCAGCAAGAAAACACAATAAATCATGATATAATATCATCAATGATCATAATAATCATTCAGGACTATTAGTCCAAACAAATAGGTGACAGTCGTAAAAGTCATTAAGTTGAGTCTAGCTCCCTTTTAGCCTTGTGACGATAGGGTCACTGGGGCTTAATAGAAAAATGAACTTTTATTAGTTCGAACAGGATAGGTGCATGGTGACTAGTCACCAACATAACCTTCCTTATGACCATAGAGTCATAACCCTGGAACATCGTTCCCTAGCCACGTGACAAGCAGTCACCTAGGCCATAGGCCCTGGCTTTAGTAACTAGTCTTAGACTAGGCAAGTGCTTATAAGTTCATCGACCTTGGGGTCGGTCCAGCGCTATTGCCTTAGAGCCATTCAACGCTGATATCGATTAGATCTAATCTTCATTCGGCCCTGCGTTCAGGACGCTTATGTCGTTTCTGACTCTTAGGTCAGTGTCCCTGAGTAGTCAGTGCCATATACCAGTAAAAAACATTCGCTAGCATTTAATAGGCAATCCATGTCCACATTTATCAATCAACATGCCTCGACAACAATCAAGCATGTCATACATACACAGGGTACAGTTTTCTTACCTCAGGTTCGAGCGAGAAATATAATAAGAACGACCCCTGAGAACGATAAACCTTTTGGTCCTTTAGCGGTCACCTGGTCATAACCAATTATGGGATTCCATCAATAAAATGAACAACAAAGGATTCCCAAACCAAAACCTGGCCTCCGGGACATCGAATACTACTAAACCGGGTAGTAGGATCGATCTCGAGGCCTAAGGCTAGCATCCCCAAGCCAAAAACTCATTTCTTGCCAAAATGCCACTAAGGGCCGCAGCCCGCCCCTCAAACAGAGGCAGCCTCCTTCAGCAGCCCTGTAGAGCCGCAGCCCTCCCTGGCCATGTCGCGGCCCAACCTACAGTTCAGCCTATTCTCTGGTTTTTCCTCCCTAGCGATTTTCCTTGGAACCAACCTTTCATACCAAGCCAAAACACCACCCAAACATCCAATACAATCCCTAAACTTGATCTATAACACACCCTTAACAAAACCCAAGTTAAACCCTGTTGACGCAGTTCTTCGGCAACAGATAATTAATAGAATAAAGAGTGGGATTAGTGCTAAATAATGAACCGTAATATATGAATGATCTCTAAATAGGGTGATAACACGAATACTTTTTTTAGGTGGTTCAAAGGTTAAAATCCTTCTAGTCCACCAGCCAATATTATTGATATCTCTCTGATATTCTTTATAGGGTATTCCCTTACAAAAAATAGAATCCAACCCCTTGCAACTCCCAGGGTCTCCATATTTATAGGGAGAGGGCAACTGGGGGTTGGCAAGGGAGGTCATCCCGTGACCTTCTTACCCATCATGTCACTTCTATGACATTCATGATTAATTCCTAAAACCTGACAGTGAAGTATGGTCTAATCAATAGGTAAGGGGATAATGGGCTGCATGGCCCAACCCAGTCGTGGGTTCCTGTACACGCACGTTTATACTGCGTGTCCGAGAATTCAGGGATGTATCAGACACTTGATGTCTGATATATGCAAGTTTACATTGCGTGGTTGACTTTATAAGGGGTCAGAGGTGCCAACTCAAGCTCGCACCTCGAGCTTGATGTACTCTAAGCTCGTGATGTCCATACTCCAGACCCGACTCCTTAGTAATCTTATTAAGCCTTTGGTTACCTCGAGCTAAAGAGGTAGAACCTGGTAACAGCAGCTCCGGGTACGTGGCATCCACGTGGCTGATATAATTATGTTGTTTCTCAGCTCGCTAATATCTCGCGGATATTTAGGGTGTACATTTTCCCCCCAAGCCCCTGCTCGTGGCATATGACGTCACCTGGGGCCACAGTGGGGGCTTTTAGGCTTCTTTGTGGACTTTTCACATTCCGCCCATTACGCTGGAGTCGAATACGTGGAGCATCATGGTTAGTGACGGTACGTCTTCTGAGAACCGCATTAAATGGCCTAGCCTATATTCGGCCGTCGTTTCGTCTTTCGAGTAGTGATCCTTGTATCCTACATCAAGGCGATCCAATGGCCCTCCTCCTTTGGCCTTTTATGTATATAAAAGGGTTGGCCACCTTTCGCATGGGCCACTCGTTCATTTGAAAATTTTCTCATTTTCTCATCTTCTTCGTTCTTCTCAGTCTCAAAACCCTCTTTTTCTTCTAGTCACTGTTCCCAGCATTCCAGAAATTCAGGTATGAGAGCTCCTTCGAGACTCCGGTACCAGCAATCCCAGCAGGATTCCAACCTAGACAACCCTTTCAGTCTCATCACAGCAAAAAATTTCTGTAAGTTCTCCATTTGTGTATGTTTTAAATGTTTTCCTTCACTGTTGCTTAGGTAAATTGCCTCTGTAATCGCATGCAGTATGTTGCTGGTTTTTTGCTGGTATTTTATGCGTAGGTTTTTATCCTAGGGACATCGACCGTAGGAAAAACTATTTAGGAGCATGACTCATAGGGTACACTTTTTGGGAGATTTTCTGGGTAAAATTTTTGTATGCCTGTTTGGAATAACCAGTTTTTAGGGTGCAAAAACCGGGTAGCTTAGGGGACACGCTTCACAGGCAGTTTTGCACTATTTGCCAACTAAAACTTTCCTTCTAAGGAAAACTTTTACTCTGACCCTCCTGACACACGGATTCCGAGTAATCGGGGACCCGTTGGGAGCACAAGCGCGTGTTCATAGAACCGCGTGGTCTTACTCTCCACGGGCTGAGATTACCTCAGCCTGTGTAAAGGAAACACTTCGCGCTAGATTCTTTCTTATGCTTAAGTTGCCTTTTCTAAATTTTCTTATTTTGTTCGTTAGGCGACTAGATGGGACCAAAGAAGAGCGCACCCAAGAAGAGAGCTGGCAGCTTGTCTTCCCAGCAAGCCAACAAGGCAAAGGAGGTGGCCATGGACTCCCCGATCCCCGCCTTCGGTCCAGCTGTGAAGAAGAAAGTCGAGGTGGGGCCCGATGCTTTCTTCGAGGCCGAGAGGATCACCTCGAAGGTCACCACCCAGGGGAAAGTGAATAAAATCTTCCTTTCCCATAACATTGAGATAGGGAGGGGCGCATTAGATGCCTGACCTCCCCTTGAAGGCGAGCGAAGCTGCGCGCCGCTCGACGAGGAGTACACTGCTTGGAGCGACGACCACCTCAAGGTTGGGGCCTTCCTTCTGCTGGACCAATACTTCGCGGATTTTTTAAATTACATGAAGCTGGCTCTCTTCTAGCTCCCCCCTAACTCATATCGTCTGTTAGCGGGTTTGAAGTATCTATTCCTGAAGCAGGAATGGGAGGTCCCCACGCCGGCGGACATCCTCTACTTCTTCTGCCTCAAGGCCAGCCCGGAGCAGCGGGTTCGAGGCGACGGGTTCTACTACCTGACCCGTTTTCCAAATTCGGCTGCGGTTATCGAGCTGCCCAGCCACCCCAACGATTTTAAGGACCAATTTTTTATGTCCAAGGGGTTTCACAACTGCGAACATCATTACTTCAACCGTCCTCGTAAGTACCTTCTACTCTCAGCTCGTAAGTTGGTTGCTGATTATCTTCTTTTATTCGTTCCTGACTTAGAAACTATCATGCAGCCATTTTCGCGAGGACGACCAAGTTAGTGACCCTTGGGGGTCAATATGAGACCTTGGCAGGGCTCCCCCCAAGTGAAAAGGATTATCGTCAGCTCGTGTCCGACGAGACGATGGTGGCGTGCAAGTTAATTTCTCCGGGTCATACTTTGGCCCTGAGGATACCGCGGGCGAGGATGAGGACAAGGAGGACGAGGTGCCCCTCGCGCGGCGGAGGCGGAGGCGGGCTCTGGAGATCGCCCAAGAAGTAAACGTGGAGAGGGCCCAGTCCGAGGCAGCAGCCGGCCCCTCCGGCCAAGGTAATCCTTATTTATTTAGGGATTTAGATTGGGCCACTGTAGACTTAAGGCTTGCTAGGTTTAATCCCGGCCAAATCGTTCACCGCCACCGAATAGACCCAGACCGCAACATCACTTTACTCCAGTGTGTTGACCAGCTCGTGTTGCGTAATGAAATGGGTCGCCCTAGGGGAATTGTAGTAGTAGACAACACCCTAGCCTTTAGGTCGGCCTTCTTTGAGGATTATGGGACCAATCTTAGGTCGTGGCCTTCCTTCCTGGAGGATGTAGTAACTCCGGGTCTTAGGCAGTACGTAGAAGAGTCCAGTCCTGAGGAAGATCCGGACCCAGAGCCTCTTCTAGCTCGTGAAGTTGTTACCTTAGACTCCCCTGCTAAAGCTCCGGGGCCGGAGGTCGTGAACATAGATTCCTCCTCTAGCTCGGAGGGTAGGACCCCTTTCAATACCTACTTGAGAAATGTTTTCTTTCTTTTTTGTTGTTGTTTTGCACAAGTATTTTTACATGTATATTAATGCTTAGTCTTTGTTTCAACAGATATGTCGCAGGTCGGGGATGACAACTTGCGAGCCATGTTGCAGGGGGGAAATCCTCCCTCCGGGCCTTTGGTGAAGAGGCTCCGATTGACGAAGAAGGTTGTTGGGACACCCTCTAAGTCCCCGGTTAAGGGGAAAAACCCAGACCCTACTGCCATTGAAAAGGTGCCTCCACCCCCTCCTGCCACAGAGAAGATGGCCCCACCTCCACTGTGACCTCCCGTCCCTGCTTGGGAAAAGGAGGTGGCCGCTGGGACCTTTCCAACTACGCCCCCCGAGGTGTGCGTCCCGGTCAACCCTCGGGCCTTGGAGAAAATCCTCGATGTCTTTCGGGGGACGGTCTACGAGACTGCGAGCTATACCATGGACCACTATTACAACGCCAACCCGAGGGACCTGCGGGAGATCAAGACGAGGAGTCCTGAGAATGTGATGGAGTCTTCAGTGGGGATGACCCTCACGGTAAGTAAGCTCTACCATTCGTTTCTTTTCATTTGATTTATTTCTAAGGCATATTCCTTACACATTTTTTCTTTCTCGCATACGACTTTGGCTCTTCACCGGAGCATATCTCGATCCAGGGCCAGGCTCGAGGAGATTAGGAGCGAGCATCAGACTGCCCTGGTCGCCCTTGCGACTGCCCAGAAACAGGAACAGGACGCCAAAGACGCCCTGGCGACCATGCAGGTTGAGCTGGACGCATCTCGACCTAAACTGCTGGAGGCCGAGTTCACAAAGGTTGCCCTGGATGCCGCGAGGGTGGAACTTGAAGAAGCTAAGGCTGCCCTTGCGGCAGAGAAGGTGACCTCCACCACCTCCATGGAGAACATGTTGTACCATTGCTGGGCCTTCAACCCAGATGGTGGCTTTTCCTTCTTGGGGACGGAAGCGTGGGAGTCCTTCCTAGGGAAGTTCAAAGCTTGCCTCCAACAAGAGGTGCCCTCCAAGACCGGGGAAACTCCGGCCGCAACCGAGAAGGACAGCGAGGTGGTGACTTCAACAGAGCTACCCGGCGGGGCCTAGGAATTTTCTCCTCCTTTATCGTTTATTGATTTTTTGTAACTTTATGTGATGACGTTTTTTAACCTCGAGACAATTGATTTCTTCAACTTTATTTTAATTGATTTACATCTTTTTTCCTCTATCTCATTTTTTTTCTATGCTTTTGGTAATAATCTTAGTTTTTGTTGGTGTTGTGATTGACATCTTATGCTTTTCTAAGAAAAACATCTGTTAACCACCTTGAACCAACTTCTAAGAGTTAAGTCCTGGTTGTATCCAGTGCATTAATTTGAAAACTTAGTTCGTGTTAATCCTTTATTAATATCTCGTGCTTTCTAAGAAAAACATCGATAAATCAATTTTGAACTAACTTCTAAGTTTTAGGACCTGGTTGAATCCAGAACATTAATTTGAAAACTTAGTTCGTGTCAAACCTTTATCAATATCTCGTGCTTTTTAAGAAAAACACCGATCAATCAATTTGAATTAACTTCTAAGTTTTTTAGGACCTGGTTAAATCCAGGACATTAATTTGAAAACTTAGTTCGCGTCAATCCTTTATCAATATCTCGTGCTTTTTAAGAAAAACATCGATCAATCAATTTGAATTAACTTCTAAGTCTTTTAGGACGACCTGGTTATATCTAGGATACAACTTAGTTTGCGTTAATCCTTTATCGATATCTCGTGCTTTTTAAGAAAAACATCGATCAATCAATTTGCATTAACTTCTAAGTCTTTAAGATGACCTGGTTATATCTAGGACATATGCCCCCCTAAGTAATTAGGAAAGGGTCTTTCATGGTTACTTGACATTACACCCACAAATATACACAATAATGAAAAAAGATTTAATTCTCATTACTTAATAAACAAAAGATGGCCTCTGACTAAGCCTTACAAGGGTATCACTAATAGTATTTCTTCAAATGGATGGCGTTCCAAGTTCGTGGGACTGCTTCTCCATTAAGCCGAGCTAACTTGTAGGTTTCTTCCTTTATGACCTCAGTTATTTGGTAGGGCCCTTCCCAGTTCGGCCCCAACACTCCGTCTTTGGGATCCTTTCTGGCTAAAAAGACTCTTCTGAGGACCAGGTCGCCAATGTCAAAGGCACGTTTTCTGACCTTTGAGTTGAAATAACGAGTGATCTTTTGATGATAATGCGCGAGCTGTAGATGTGAATCTTCTCATTTTTCGTCAATCAGGTCGAGGGACGCGCAGAGCAATTCGTGATTGAGATCTTGGTCATATGCCTGGACTCTATGCGAGGCTACCTTTAATTCGACAGGAAGGACTGCCTCACTCCCGAAAGCTAGGGAAAAAGGAGTATGACTTGTCGGCGTTCGATGTGAGGTCCGGTATGCCCACAACACCTTGGGGAGCTGTTTTGGCCAGACTCCCTTCGCTTCGTCCAGTCTTTTCTTAAGGCTCGCCTTTAGCGTCTTATTGACGGCCTCGACCTGCCCATTTGCCTGGGGATAGGCCACGGAGGAGAAGCTTTTTACAATGTCGTGCCTCTCACAGAATTCGGTGAAGAGGTCGCTGTCGAACTGCGTCCCATTATCTGATACGATCTTCTTTGGCAGCCCGAATCGGCAGATAATGCTTTTGACCACGAAGTCCAGGACTCTTTTTGACGTGATTGTTGCCAGGGGTTCTGTTTTTGCCCACTTGGTGAAGTATTTGATAGCCACCACCGCATAACGGACTCCTCCCTTTCCAGTAAGGAGGGCGCAATCAAGTTGATTCCCCAAATCGCGAATGGCCACGGGGACGAGATCATCTTCAGCTCGACTGGGGGAGCTTGGGCAATTGTGGCGAATCGCTGGCACTTGTCACATTTTTTGACGTAGGAGATTGAGTCTTTTGACAGAGTGGGCCAATAATATCCTTGACTTAAGATCTTCATGGCCAAGCTCTGCCCCCCAGTGTGATCTCCGCAAAAACCTTTGTGCACTTCCTGCAAAATGGTCTTCGCTTCGCCTGGCAGAACACATCGTAGGAGAGGTAGAGAGTGCCCACACTGGTATAATATCTCATCTACCACTGTATACCTTGGAGCCTGGTAAAGTACCTGCCTTGCGTCATTACGCTCTTCAGGTAACTTTCCTGCTGTGAGATACTCGAGGATGGGGGTTATCCAGGTCGGTCTGGCGTCGATCATCTCGATCTCCGCCCTGACCTCTTCTATGCTTGGTTTCTCCAAGAACTCTACCGGTACTAACCCCAAAGTCTCCGTCTCTCCGGAGGTAGCGAGCTTTGCGAGGGCGTCTGCGTTGGCATTCTGCTCTTGAGGTATTTGCTCGATTGAGCCCCGTTTAAATGCAGACAGCTCAACTTTTACCTTGGCTAGGTAAGCAGCCGTCTTGGTTCCCCGTGCTTGGTATTCACCTAGCACCTAGTTTACCGCGAGCTGAGAATCGCTGTAACACTGAACGGAGCTGGCCTTCAGCTCCTGGGCCACCCTTAGCCCGGCCAGTAAAGCTTCGTATTCAGCCTCGTTGTTGGATGCCTTGAATCCGAATCTCAACGCCGAGTGGAATCTATGTCCTTCTGAGGATATCAAAATGATTCCAGCCCTGGAGCCATTCATGTTAGATGAGTCATCTACGAAGACCTTCCATGAGGCTTGGACTAAGGAGGCCTGGGGTGAATCTTCCACAGGATCTTCTCGGAATCCTGTGCATTCTGCCACAAAATCAGCCAGGGCCTGGCTCTTTATTGCAGTTCACGCAGTGTATAAAATCTCGAACTGGCTGAGCTCAATAGCCCACTTCAACAGACGTCCCGATGCTTCAGGTTTTTGCAAAACCTGCCTTAAAGGTTGATCGTTTATGACATGTATTGAGTGGGACTGGAAATACGGCCTGAGCTTTCGGGAGGTCGTAATGAGACAGAAAGCCATCTTTTCCATTAACGGATATCAGGACTCAGCTCCGAGAAGCCTCTTGCTGATGTAATAGACTGGCTTCTGAGACTGGTCTTCTTCTCGGACCAATACGGCACTAGCTGCATCTTCCATGCAACTAGGTAAAGGAAAATAGGCTCTCCTGCCGTTGGTTTATACAATACGGGTGGCTCGGCTAAATGTGCTTTCAGGTCGAGGTAGGCGCGTTCGCACTCCTCGGTCCATTCGAACTTCTTATTCCCCGAAGCAGGTTGTAGAATGGCAGACACTTATCGGTAGATTTAGAAATAAATCGATTAAGGGCCGCCACCCTTCCTGTCAGGCCTTGGACATCCTTTCGTTACCGAGGTGAGGGAAGCTCGAGCAACGACCTGACCTTATCGGGGTTTGCCTCGATTCCTCAGGTATTGACGATGAAACCCAGGAATTTTCCAGATGCGACCCCGAAAGTGCACTTCTGCGGGTTAAGCCTCATGCCGTATTCTCTCAGTATCTTAAAGCATTCCTCCAGGTCGGAAACATGGTTATCGGCAATTTTTGACTTGAATAGCATGTCGTCAACGTACACTTTCATGTTCTTCCCGATCTGGTTGGCAAACATCCTGTTTACCAACCTCTGGTATGTAGCACCGGCGTTCTTCAGCCCGAATGGCATGACTTTGTAACAATAAACGTTAGTTGGGGTCATGAAGCTAGTGTGCTCCTGGTCCACTGGATTCATGGCGATCTAATTATAGCCCGAATATGCATCCATAAAGGACATGAGCTCGTGCCCCGCCGTGGCGTCTACCAAGTGGTCGATCCTTGGCAAGGGGAAACAGTCTTTGGGGCAAGCTTTGTTCAGATCGGAGAAGTCGATGCAGGTCCCCCATTTCCCGTTGGGCTTCGGAACCAACACAGGATTGGCGACCCAGACCGGGAACTTAGCCTCACGGATAAAGCCGCACTTTAATAGTCGGGCTACTTCCTCTTCTAGGGCTTTAGCTCGGGTTGTTCCTAGGCGCCTCTGTTTCTGGGATTTCGCAGGTACGATTTTATCCAAATGGAGGGTGTGCATGATGACGCTCGGACTGATCCCCACCATGTCCTCATGAAACTTTGCGAACGTGTCCAGGTTCTCCTGTAGGAACTTAATCAGCTCCACCTTCCTCTCGCCACATAGATTTTTCCCGAGTTTTACCATCCGCGAGGGATTCTGTGGATCAATATTTACCTCATCGAGCTCATCGATAGCTTGGAGCTCGGATTTATCCTCGCCTATTCTGGGATCAATATCATCACCTCAGATGATATTTTCCCCTTTGGCATTCTGAGGTTTTTCAATCTCAGGATTAGGCACAGTTTCCTGAGATTCCTCACTTCCACCCTGGACAGCATCGTTAACTACCCGGGTTTTAATCTTCCCTTCATGGAAATTTTGTAGCATTCCCTGGTAGCGAGTTAATCGCCACAGACCATGCATATCCCCATGGAAGAGGGGAATTTTAGCGCGAGGTGGCGAATGGAGGTAACGACTTCAAACGCTATTAGTGTAGGTTGACCCAAAATGGCATTGTACGCGGCGGGACAATCGATGACCACAAACTCGAGTAGTTTCGAGACTGTCCGAGGTCCTTCTCCCAAGGTGATCACCAGCTCGATCGTTTCTATTGCCACCGATCCTTCTCCAGAGAATCCATAAAGCATCATGGAGGTGGCTTTCAGGTTGGTGACAGACAAACCCATTTTTTCCAGCGTGGATCGGAACAGTAGGTTTACCGAGCTCCCATTATCAACCAGTACTCTCCTAACCCTTCGATTAGCAAGCTGCATGGCAACGACCAGGGGGTCGTTATGAGGGAAATGGACGTGGCTGGCATCTTCTTCAGTAAATATGATTGGTTGCCTCTCCAATCGTTGCTGCTTTGGTAGATGCTGCTCAGGGACGAACTCCACTCTATTACGAGCCTTAAGTTCATTGACGTATCTCTTTTGGGCACCTCTGCTCGTGCTAGCCAGATGGGGACCTCCAGAGATCGTGGAGATCTCTCCTCCAATCACGGGAGGAGGGACGTCCTGATTTACCCGAGACCCGGGCTGCCTGACCGGGACCTCCGGAGCTGGATGGCCTGCGGGAACTCTATTCCATGCATACTGAGCCAAGGGTCCTGCTTTGATGAGAGTTTCGATCTCATCTTTCAGGTGTCTACTATCATCGGTATTGTGGCCAATGTCGTTGTGGAACCGACAAAACTTGGAAGGGTCTCGCTTACCCTTCTGGTGCTTTAAGGGTTCCGGCTTCTTCCAGGGGAGGCGAGCAGAATTTGCTAGGAAAATGTTCTCCCTAGAGTGGGTGAGCTCGGTATAAGTCGCGTAGACCGGCTTAAATTTTTCTACGGACTTATCAATCTTTGGGCCGTGCTGGCTTCCCTCGCTGCTCCCCTTTTTCTTGCCTCCACCAAACTGGTTATTCTGTGTAACAATCTGGGTCATTGTCACGACCTCCGTTCCCACTCCCACGGGCTGTTCAAGGGCCTAGCTGGTTCCCGCGGCTGAGGCTTGTGCCTCCTCCAGGTTGATCCATCCCTGGGCCCTATTTAGGAGTTCATTTACGGTGCTGACTCCCTTCCTTTGTATCTCTTCCCAGAGTCCTCCACCGACGAGGATCCCAGTTCTTTAAGCCATGAGCTTGGAGCTGTCATCTGCGTCTCTGGCCCGAGCAGCGACGTTCGCGAATCTGCTCAGGTAAGCCTTCAGAGGCTCGTTGGGTTACTACCTTACGTTTGCCAGGGTATCGGCCTTGACGCGGGCAGCCTGGAAGGCTCGGAATGCTCTCTTGAAATCAGCAGAGAAAGTTTTCCACGAGCTGATTGACTGCTTCTTACTCTATTTGAACCATTGTCTGGCCGGCCAAGTCAAGGTGGAAGGAAATATTAGACACCTCAGCTCGGGAACATTCCCAGATGATCTTACGGATCCCCGTCTCCGTTGAATTTGGACAAGTGCGGCATACGGAAACCAGGTGGATATGCCGTTGCTGCTATGCTAGGAGCGAAGAGCTCAAGTTCATCCCCTGAATCATATTCATCTTTTTCTTTTTCTGATAGGAGCTTCCTCATCAGCTCCTCCATCTGAGCCAGACGCTCAAGGGTTTTGTCCTGACTTCCTTGGTTGTTTCGGGGCTGTTCAACAGCTCCGGATCCATTGTACACGTTTGGCGGGTTATTATCCCTCCTATCTTGAGATAGGTTGTATGGGGCGTTCCCGCTGTCACGTACTTCAGACAAGTCTTCCCTTTGGCGAGCGCGTCTGCCATTTCCAACTGGGTCTCCTCTTCGGGAGTTTAGGCGATCTTGGAGGTCGTCTCTAGGGGCGGTCTGAGGACTTTGCACCGAGCTCAAGCGCTGGCGCAGGTCTCCGCCGGATAGATCACTTCGATGGCTTCCCGTCCAATAGTTTCCATTTGAGAAGCTCGGGGCCCGCCGCTGAGGATGAGGATCTGAGACTTCTCTAGGCGCCCGGCTACGATGGGAAGGCCCGCCAGAAGGAGGATTTCTCCTGCTCCTCCCATGAGCCGGAATGTCTCGGACTGGCCGGGGAGGAGATGGGTATCTTATTAGTGAAGGGGGATGCCTGACCGGGGATGTGATCCTAGTTCCATCAGGGCGGATCAAGTTAGGTCGCGGCCGCTCCGCTCTACCATCCTCCGCGTCCTGTGCTCGGCGGTCTGAGTGGGGTGCAGGACGGCTGGCCGGGGCAGGCTGTCGCTGTGAGCCCTCCTCAGATCTCCTTCGCGAGCTCCCTCGAGCCCTCCTGGGCGCGCTTGAGGGTGGAAGTGAGCTGGGAGTTGAGGTCCGAACCGATCGGCTGTACTGTTGCTCGGCCCTAGGTAGTTCCTCAAAAGTGGTTTCCCGATGGTGCGATGTGGGAGTAGAGTTTGATGTTGGATGTCTGACCGACTGGCTGGGCCTGGACCGATTACCCCGGTGGGACTTATGAGTCTCGCCTTGCCTCTTTCAGACGTTAGCGTCGGTTGTAAGAGGGGTTAGTCGGGCCAAAACCTCTTGAATCTGCTGGTTAGCTTTTGCCAGCTGAATCCTCAGCTGTGCATTTTCCATTTCCACCGCCGTGTAAAAATCTGGGTTCGGATTGGGCAGTCGGGGAGCCAAACTTCCAGTGTCGTCTTGGCCTATTGCCTGCTTGCCCGGCCACTGCTGAACCTCAGGGTTCTGATCATCGGACATGGCGGCATGATGGGCCCCCTGCCCATCATGTTGGTCCGCCTCGTTACCGTGCCTTGAGCGAGTGATTACCATGGTTGGGTATTTGCGATAGCATCGATCCAACAACTCTCAATGAAAGCACCAAACTGTTGACGCGGTTCTTCGGCAACAGATAATTAATAGAATAAAGAGTGGGATTAGTGCTAAATAATGAACCGTAATAGATGAATGATCTCTAAATAGGGTGATAACATGAATACTTTTTTTAGGTGGTTCAAAGGTTAAAATCCTTCTAGTCCACCATCCAATATTATTGATATCTCTCTGATATTCTTTACAGGGTATTCCCTTACAAAAAATAGAATCCAACCCCTTGCAACTCCCAGGCTCTCCATATTTATAGGGAGAGGGCAACTGGGGGTTGGCAAGGGAGGTCATCCCGTGACCTTATTACCCATCATGTCACTTCTGTGGCATTCATAATTAATTCCTAAAACCTGACAGTGAAGTATGGTCTAATCAATAGGTAAGGGGGATAATGGGTCGCATGGCCCAACCCAGTCGTGGGTGCCTGTACACGCACGTTTATGCTGCGTGTCCGAGAATTCAGGGATGTATCAGACACGTGATGTCTGATATATGCACGTTTACATTGCGTAGTTGACTTTATAAGGGGTCAGAGGTGCCAACTCAAGCTCGCACCTCGAGCTTGATGTACTCTAAGCTCGTGATGTCCATACTCCTGACACGACTCCTTAGTAATCTCATTAAGCCATTGGTTACCTCGAGCTAAAGAGGTAGGACCTGGTAACAGCAGCTCCGGGTACGTGGCATCCACGTGGCTGATATAATTATACCGTTTCTCAACTCGCTAATAGCTCGTGGATATTTAGGGCGTACAAACCCCATCCAAAACTTCCATTAATTCCAACTATCCACAACAAAATCACAAGCTGAAACTAATAACCAAAACAGAGAAAACCAGGGAACTAGTGGCTAGAAACTTACCTCAAACACAGGTTGTGATGCTCTTCAATGGTGGAACACTCTCCCAAACTCCCAAAGTCTACTTCCCATGCTTGAATCCTCAACAAGGGCTCAAAAATCACAAAGAAGATGAAGGAGAAGGAAGGTACGGGTAAGCTCAAGAACTTACTCTGTTTTCCCTCTGTTTTAGAGCCAAAGGTAGTTTATATCTATCCTAGGGGTAAAAAGATCATTATACCCCTAGGTCAATTAAGGGTTTCTAAAGGTTCCCAAGGGCAAAATTTTCCTTTCCAACCTATCTCGTTAATCATAATTAACGTTATCTAATTCCCGCTATTCTCGATAATCTCAAACACCAATAATTCATATCCAGTTACCCTTTAATTCCCGGTAACGCTCTAACCAACGAATGGCAAGTGCTTTTTCAGTTACCCCGAGACTCATCCCGAGCCCCGAACTTAAACCTGTTATGACTAGATCGCTAATCAATAATCCAAGATCGTCTCATGCCGAATAGCTCGAACAAACCCACATTATAATGTGGTCTCAACAATATACCACCAACATGCATACAATTATACCCTCAATGGGCCAAATTACCATCACACCCCTGTAATTAAAATGTGGACCCACATGCTTGCATACAACAACATATTATAATATAATTCACATATACATGCATTTTATCAATTAATGACATAATTAAACAAGTATGGCCCTCCCGACCTACTATTCCCGCCATTAAAACACATCGGAGAATTTAGGGCATTACACTTTATGACCTAATCGGGGTAGACTTCACAGTGTTATATTATTTTATAATATAATGTAATATTATATATTATAATATAATATTTTAGATTAAATAAATGTGACAAAGAGTGTCACATATTGTAACATATAATAGAGAGTTACAATATTTAGATATATGAGATATATCCAAATAATGTAACATATTTGGTGTTACAAATTTGTAACTTCCAAATATTACCCTTTATTGTGTAAATTTGTTGTTACACAATATTGAGATGAATTTCATAAAGTCATATGTGAAATGGCTGTTAGTGATATCATAACCCCAATAATGTGTTTTGGGAGTTACAAAATCATTTGGGAGGGTTTGTAATCGTTTGGAAAAACAACACAATTTTAAGTGCTGAAAATGGTCAGTGGTCGCGGCCACTGAATGTTGGTGGTCGCGGCCACAGGCCAAAAACTGACCAATTTTTCGGTTTTTTCAATATTTGTTGAACGGCTCAAAACACCCAAATAACTCCCAAATCTCTTTTTTAATTCCATATTAATCCAATTAAACATTGGTAATAGCCATGGGGGTTGGTGGAATTTTAAATTCAAAGGGTGTCTCTAAACTCTATAAATAAGAGCCTATAGCTCACTTGTAAGATACAACATTTCTATCCATTAGAGCACTTGGCTATAAACACTTTGAGGCTTGATTATTCCAGAAAACATTTCCAATATCTGCGAGAGATCCCTTAGTGCTTGAGTTAGGGGAAAATAAGCTTTTGGACAAATGTTTCAAACATTGTTCAAGTTGGTGATCCCCAACACTCTTCACTTTGGTTGTGTGAGTGAGAGTTTTTAGTTCATTGTTCTTATTCTTGTTCTTTTATTCTATTGCATTTCATTTATTCTATTATTCTATATTTACTCTTTTATATGTATCTTTTGTTTTAGAGTTGTAATCTCATCTATATATTTCATTATATTACTTCTAGTTTATTTGTATCTTTTTGTCTTAGAGTTGTATCTTCTATTTCTATCATCTTCTACCTCTTTCTCTATATTTACATGTAATTTTTGTCATAGAGTTGTAACACTTTTTAATCAATAATATTTATTTGTAATATTTAGTTTAGAGTTGTAATTATCTTACCTATTTCCATTGAGGCAAATACATATTTTCCTAACATTCAAAAGCTTATCCCTTTGTTTGTTTCAATGGAAGGTGAGACCATCAAAATCATGAATCATGACCTAGTGAGGTTGGATAGGTTCGATGAGTCCAATTTCACTAGGTGGCAAGGCAAGGTGAGATTCATTTTGACCACTCTCAAAATCGCCTACATTCTAAAATCCACTCTAGAACCTCTCCCAACGCCATCTGACAAGGACACTCCCGAGGAGGTGGAGAAAAGAAGGAAGAGGGAGGAGGACAATCTCCTTTGTAGGGGTCATATCCTCAATGCCCTTTCCGATAGGCTCTATGACCTCTACACCGAGACCAAATCGACAAAGGAGATATGGGATGCACTTGAGAAAAAGTTCAAGGTGGAAGAGGAAGGTACCAAAAAGTTTTTGATATCTCAATACTTCGATTTCAAATTTTTTGGTGATAAACCTATTCTTCCTCAAATTCATGAATTGCAAATAATTGTTAACAAACTGAAAGTTTTAAAGATTGAGCTTCTTGAGGCCTTTGAAGTTGGTGCTATTGTGCCTAAATTACCACCAACTTGGAAGAGCTATAGGAAAAGAATCCTTCATAGAAATGAGGATTATTCTTTGGAGGAAATCCAAAAGCATATTCGAATCGAAGAGGAATCGATATGTAGAGATAAACTTGTGGAGGGGTCTAATGGAGAGACTTCCAAAGCAAATGCGGTGTCACAACCAAAACATCCAAAAAACAAAGGGAAAAAGGGTAACAAGAAACCTTTGGGTCCAAAAACCAACCCAAACAAGTTTAAGGGCGAGAAAGGTCCTTGCTTTGTGTGTGGGAAAAAGGGTCACTATGCTAGAGAGTGTAGGCATAGAAAAGACTAGGACCTAAGGTGAAGCAACTCAAGAGGAAAACATAGTTGCTACCCTTAGTGAGGTGAATGCGGTCCAAGGCAAGGTGAAAGAGTGGTGGTATGATACATGTGCCACCGTCCATGTCACCTATGAAAAATCATTGTTCAAGACCTTTAAAGAGTCAAAGGGCAACCATGAGATTCAAATGGGCAATGAGGGCTAATACAAGGTACTTGGCAAATGTACCATTGAAGTTTTTTTCACCTCCGGCAAGAAAGTTACATTAGTGAATGTACTTTATGTTTCCGAAATGAGTAGAAACTTGGTAAGTGGTGATTTCCTTGGCAAGCCCAGCATTAAAGCCGTTTTTGAGTCCGGTAAACTTATACTTACCAAATCAAATGTATTTTTGGGAAAGGGGTAGTCTTGTGAGGGTATGGTTAAATTGTGCACCAATGATGTAACTTTCAATATTATTGTTAACCGAGATTTTCGGCAACTCTGTTAATGAGTAATATTTACTAATAATAATAATGAAAATAGAAGATTGACACGGGGTTTTTACGTGGTTAGGGCGTTAACTAGCCTTAGTCCACGAGTCTATATTATTAGAGCTTGAAGAAGCTTTTACAATGAAGTTTTCTCTCAATATCTTGACAGAGTTTCTGTCTTTTTCGTGAATTTGAGAGAGAGAGTTCACCGTGCTTTGTAGCTTATATTTATAAGCTGATGGGAATACCGGGTCAGGGCCCGATCAGACCCAGGCCCATCGGGGAAACGGATACAAGCGACCTTTCTAGTGGAGGCCCAATACAAAAAGATACAAAATACACGAAATCCAAACCAGCTAAGGCCCAATAGGTTGACCATAGAACTACGTCTCGCCCGACAAAACGACGCTTTGGGTCTGATCACTTCGAGTCACGAGACAGATTTAGGAGACAAGGCCAGTCAGAGTACTTGGCTGCGCAGTCCTGACACATCAGCGTGCAATCCCGAGGTGACCTTTTCTGCAGGCGAAAAGTGGGGACAAAGCCCACGCGGAATGAGGTGGCTTCAGGGTCCTGGACGCTTGGCCCCTTCGACTGGGGGGAGGTGATCCAGGTCCGTTTACCGTTGTCCTGCTCCATTTACCATGGGCCCGTACTGTATCAGGGTCAGGGGCCAGGACGCGTAGCTGCGATGGTCCGAGCGCTCTGGGCATCGCCCGGACCATCCTCGCTGAGGGCGGACCCGGAGGGACATCCCGGACCCTTCAAATGGGCCCAGTCTTGAGTCCCCGGTTCATACCCGTCCCCTTGGGCACTCTCCATACCAAGAGACCTTGGGCCGGGCCCACGTGCTGAGCTGGCCCTCTGACAGCGGGCCAAGACGAAGACCCCGAGCCCATGCAGGAAATGGGGATAACAGTTATCAATAAAAGTGCTAATTCCGTCGAGGTCAAGCATCAAGGCATGGCGAGGTTTGTCGTTTTCTATCGAGGTGGTTTCCAAAGTAAATGCATGAGTACCTATCGAGCTCCATCAAGGCAAGTTGAGAACAATCATTGTATCTTTCTAGTTCAATTATTCTTGGCTTGTCGAGGTCCATCGAGGACCATCGAGTCACATCGAGGTGGCCTATCTAATTAAATTCTTCTTGATTTATCGAGGTCCATCGACCAAAATCGAGGTGGACTGTTTACATAAATGAATGTGGATCTATCGAGGTCCATCGAGTATCATCAAGCCTCATCGAGTATCATCGAGGTCCCCTATTCCAAACACCAATCAGTACATGTCGGGGCAAGTCGAGGACCATCGGGGACCATCGAACATCTAATTATGTGAAACCATCGAGGCCTGTCGAGTTTCATCGAAACTCATCGATGCAGACAAAAATCCCAGAAAAACGTAGTGAAACGAAGATCCAATCTGATAGTCAAACATTACAATAAAACACGAATGCATATACAGATCTGTTCGAAATAGTTAAAACAATGTATCCCAAAATCAGAGAGAGAAAGAAAGAACACAGATTCAGAACCCAAAGAGTTTCCCTTCATAAATGCTAAGGGCACTTTTGGAATCAAAGAGAATACTAGCATAAAATAATATGTTTAATTAGCATGGAATAGTTTTGATTTAGTACCCATTTAATGTATAAATACAATTTCGTTTATAATGTTTATCAATAAAGTTATTGTTTCTAAAAAATATACACGTATAGTGCGAAACAAGACCGATTTGACTACTAACTTAATAATCATAAGATGAGTTAGAAAATTTGAATTTATTTTCAATATATTTAATTTTTGTCTTAAAATAACATATTATTCCTTTGATGAGACATACGTTTTTGTTTTTATTTTCTTCACAAAATCATATAGTAATCCCACTAACAACTTTTACATTTTTCAACATATTAAATTCACAAGTTAAATAGACGACAAAAAAAATTATATATTAAAAAAATCATAGTGAGAAACAAGACCGATTGGATTACTAACTTAATAATCATAACATGATATTGAAAAATTGAAATTATTTTCATATTTTATGTATATATTTTTTGTCTGAAAATCACATTTTTTTTATCTAATCTTAGAATCACATATGGCACATAGGTTTTTGTTTTTTCTTCTTCTTAAAAACATATATTTGTCATTCCTTCACAAAAAAAAAAAAAAAAAAAACAGTAATTCCACTACCAACTTTTACTGCTTTTCAACATATCAATCGGATAACTCTTAGCTTAAATATTTATAATAAATGTATACAATCGGGTGCTATACATCTTTGCCATTAATTATATATTTCCATATATTTGTTTTTTCACTGATTACTTGTTTATATATTTAATTATTAATATGTTCTAAATAATATTGTAACATTAATGTAAAAGTTGGTGTAATATATTATCTATTGAACTTATCCCATATGTGTATACATTTACCTAACTTTGTTTTTGGTATTTTTTGTTTTGTTTTTGAGTTATTAGTGAGCCCTCCCCAAAAAATAAAATAAATAAATAATCTCTCCTGATAAAGAAGAGTTCACAAGTTCCACTCCTCTTCTTTTGGTGTAAAAAAAATAAAAAATCATACCAAGTAGTTACTTATACATAGATATATACACTTACAAAGACATATATAATTATAACTAAAAAATAATTGAAAAACTAAAAAAAAAAATTATTTTTAATTTTTAATTTATTCAAATAAAAAATTTAAGGTCTAATAAGTTCGAATTATATGGTATATATGAGCTAATATTAACATACCAATAAAAAATATAAAGATTTATTTTCTATTCTAAAAAATAGAATAATATAACATCCTTGACATTAATTCTCATGAAGATCAAAATTAAATTTATCTTTAACTTTCATCTAATTAAATTTATGGTTTTACACATAATTGTTAAGATATATATGACATCTTCATGTACAACTAAATATAACTTTTTTTTTATTATATTCCTAAAAAATGGTACATAATGAAATACAATTTTATTAGTTTTTACACAATTACATTCCTCCTTAACATTATCATTAATACAATTTGTAATTATTTTTAAAAACCCAATAGGTGTAAATAGTTTTAGGTTAAGAAATATCAATATAATTTGATAAAAACTGGGGATGGTATTTTTATTAAAAGAAAAAACTATACTTCAAAAGATCTAGAAGTTTGGAGAAGTGGGGTCTAGTACAGTTAAACGAGTGCTCTTCCAAGTTTGTGAAGGTCGTAATCAATGAATGAATTGGCAATTTTAGTAATTAGTATATCGAAATCAATGTCATATAATTTTCCCGCTTAATTATCGCTGATTCTAATTATATTAGTAATTAATTAAAACTTTTGGCATAAAACCAAAATAATGACTAGTGTAGAGTGCACTTAATTTATTATCATAATCATAATGAGTGTTTCACCTCAACTTATTCTTTCGATATAAGCGCTAATGGATTGTTTTAGTAAAGTCCATATGAAAATTCTACCCATTCTATTTTTTGGTGTATAGATACATTCCTTTCTGTCTTTGGTAACTATATAATTTTTGGTGTAATTTTATTTTTAATGATTGTATATTAGGTAATTATTTAGAGCAATTTCTAAATTTTAAAATTTTTAAAAATAATTTACAGTATTGAAAACATTATTTAAATAATTTATTATATGCATGATTATTTTTTTTTATGTGCATGAAAAGTTATTTGTTTGAAATCTGTTTTTGGCACTGCTATTATTTAGAATTTTCTGAAAATTTACAGAATACTCTAAATAACAACAATGCATGATAATAATAAAAATCTAAATAACAACAATACATGATAATAATAAAAAAAATAGAAGAGGCTCAAAAAGCACCCTCATCTCTATTTTTTTAATATATATATAAAATATAAAACAAATACTGGAAATTTATGTTACTCTGTAAGTAGCCATTTCCTTTTCAATATATACTTTCAAAATATTATCTGAATTTTTTTAAGAATATAGATTGTGTTTTGCTCCTTAACTTAAATTTTTTTTTTGTTTTTAAAAATTAAAAATTATTTTCTGAAAATAAGTAAGGGTGTTCGACATTATTTTCAGAAAATAATTTTAAAAACAAAGTTACAAAAAATATTCTCAAACTTTTTTTATCTATTTTTTCATCATTTTTTGTTTCACATTACTTTATTGTATTATTTATTACACTAGAAAATATAACCGCGCTCCGCGCAGTCTTTTGTAATTATTAAAATATATATATTTTAAAATATTTTTTGAGAGACTGTGGGGTGGTGATTCATTTTGACCATACTCGTACAACATGTTCTTTATATAGACACGTGAAAACATCTTAACCATAATTTTTTATTTCATGATGGTGTTCACTGTTATTGTATAGCGAACCTCCTGTAGATTTTTAAAAAATTCTGACAAATTTTAAAGTGCTGAAAACAAAGTTCAAAAAGCTTGTTGTACATTTACTTTTATTTATTATTATTATACGCTTTGCGTAGTTCTTTTTATAAAAAAAATCTAAATATGTATAAGAAAATTTATATTTTGTGTAAGGTTTATTTTGGCCAATTACCTGTTTGAAGTCTTTATTTTTAAAAATTAACTTTTAGATCTCGTGTTTTGTCAAAATAATAAAAATTAGAATTGATAGATTGATTATTTGAACACTGTATTTTTGCTAATTACTCGTTTTGACCCTATATTTTTTAAAATGAACCTTTGGACCATGTATTTATTTAAAATATTCAAACTTCTTATGAAAATTAAATTATATATTTATATAATTTTTGTTTTCTGTAAGGGTTCACACTATTTTGAACCTTGTATTTTAGTCGATCACCCATTAGAACTTTTATTTTTACAAATTAACTTGTAGACCTCAAGTTTTGTCAAAATATTAAAATAGAAATAGATAAATCTATTATTTGAACACTATATTTTGGCCGATTACTCATTTTGATTGTTTATTTTTAATAATTAACATGTGGATCATATATTTATTCAAAATGTTAAAAATTATTTATAAAAAATAAATTATATAAATATATATAATTTATGTTTTCTATAAGAGTTCACACCATTTTGAACCTTGTATTTTAGTTGTTTACCAATTTTGACCATTAATTTTTTTTAAAATTAACTTTTGGACCTTGTGTTTTGTCAAAAATTAAAAAATAGGAATGTAAAAATAGATTATTTGAACCACGTATAATTTGGTTGATTACCCGTTTGAATATTTTATTGTTAAAAGTTAACATTTGGATCCTGTATTTTGTCAAAAAATTAAAATATAAATAGATAGATTTTATTATTATTATATGTAGATATTTTATCTATTATAATTTTTATTAAAATAAAAATGAGAAAAAAGAGAACAGACAAAATAGATAAAAAAAAATCATTAATAAATTAATAGCTATAAATTAAAAAAGTAATATAAAAAATGAGAAAAAAATATTGTTTACTTATATTTATAATTTAATTAAATAGTTGTTGTAATGAAATATCTAATCAAATTTAAATTCAAAATATACATCGTTGAAATAAATTAAATTTAAATTAAATTATACATGTTGTTAATATATATTTTTGTAAAACTATTACATTTAAATTAAAAAAAACATAAATAATTTAAATAAACATTTATTATTTTTGTTGTTGTGCATTATTTTATTTTTAGTAATATTATTTTTCATTCATAATGTGTTCCTTATTTCTAAAAAGAATTTTTCGTCTTTCACATCAACCTCCGCATCTTTTGTTGTTGCGGGAATGTCAACTAAAATTACAATCTATAAAATATTTATTTATTATAGTGAAAACAAATCACAAATCCAAAGAATGCCATTAGTAATATCTTATTTTCACAAGTTTAGTAAAATATCAAAAATGAGAAAAATACAATTATAAATATTGATGATTGATGATAATAATTATAATATTTTGTAAAACTATTCACTTTTGAATAAAAAACATAATTATAATATAATCAGAAAAATATATATATATAGAGAACCGAAAATTATTATGTAATTTTTAATTAATTTTTTTTAGTATTTTTCAATGATTAAGTAGTTAGGATATTTAAGTAGATTAAATTAATATGTATATATATATTAATATTTTTAATTGTTAATATATTTTAAAAAATAGCAAATGAATGAAAATTAGATTAAATGAGAAAATAGAAAGAGTGCTTTGAATAAATTTTAGAGTCTCGCATAATCTCCTCGAAAATAATAAATCGATATACTCAAGAGTTTACTTTCTTTAGTGAAAATAATAATAATTAGAATTTTAAATAAAAATGACAGCATCAAGCGATTCAACACCCAATAATAAATTTTAATTCTCATTAATATTCATGTATTATATGTTCTTACTAATATCAAGATAGTTCTCTTTCTAAGGAAGAGAATTACCTGCAAAAGTAACATATTATTTTGTAACGGCATACTTTTATGGTTTAAAACTGAAAAAATTAATAAAATATTAAAGAAAATAAAAAATTAGATACTTTAGATTGTAAAATGTTAATTATAAAATGATATAATAATATAATAAAATCTAATTGTGATAACTGTTTAATTAAACCATATGTGACCATTCTCATTGATATCTCTTTCATGTTATTATTATTGGATAACTACTGTTACGTATGCTATATTAGAATCAATGTATTTATAAGTATGTGTATTAATTTTGTTAATTCTGTTACATTTGTTGAAGGGTTGATGTACGTATATATGTATGTATATTTTTTTTTTGACACAATATAAAATTCTCACTAAATAGTAAAAATAGATTGTAAAAAATATAGGATGTCACATTCTCATTTATAT
This sequence comes from Humulus lupulus, assembly GCF_963169125.1. Lineage (NCBI taxonomy): Eukaryota > Viridiplantae > Streptophyta > Magnoliopsida > Rosales > Cannabaceae > Humulus > Humulus lupulus. Next base: position 15,164,285 of record NC_084797.1, on the reverse strand, counting down.
ATAAATATAGATATAAATATTTTGTAAAACTATTCACTTTGGAATAAAAAAACATAATTATAATATAATAAGAAAAATACATATATAGATAATAAAAAATTATTACATAATTTTTAATTAATTTTTTTAGTATTTTTCAATAAATAAGTAGTTAAGATATTTAACTAAATAAATTTTTAATCAAATTAATATGTATATATATTGATATTTTCAATTGTTAAGATATTTTAGAAAATAGAAAATGAATAAAAAAAATTAGATTAAATGAGAAAATAGAAAGAGTAGTTTGAAGAGATTTTAGAGTGCCACATAATACATAATTTTTAATTAATTTTTTTAGTATTTTTTAATAAATAAGTAGTTAAGATATTTAACTAAATAAATTTTTGATCAAATTAATATGTATATATATTGATATTTTCAATTGTTAAGATATTTTAGAAAATAGAAAATAAAAAAATTAGATTAAATGAGAAAATAAAAAGAGTAGTCAAAGAGATTTTAGAGTGGCACATAATATCCTTGAAGCTCTCATTTATATATATATATATATAGATACTTTTTTTAAAAAATTATCTTTCTAAATATATTTATTAATTTTTTTATTTAATATTTTTTATAAAAAATAAAAACTAAAAATTAAAAAATAAAAGATTGTTTTTAGAAAACATTAGCCAAACACTTATTGTTTTTTGAAAACTAAAAAAAATTACCTTTTATTCTCATTTTTTAAAACACAATTTTGAAAGAAAAAAAAAATTCCAAAACAAGCCCATAGATTTTCAATGATACATCTCAATAGATATGGAAATTTTGTTATTTAAATAATGTTTTATTTTGAATTATTTATAAGAAGTCATAATTTTAATAGCTTTTCTTTTTTCAAAATTTTAAAATTTATCATAATCATTATTCCCATAGTATATATAAGCAACATTTTTTATACGACGACTGACGGAGTGGTATCTTTTCTATTGTTCCCTTTAGTAAATATGCTTATATATTTGGAATTTTTTTATAGGGGCTTTACTTTAAGCTCTATCGGTGTGACTCTTAGTATTTTCGACTCGTGAACAGTTTTCAGCTTGATTTTTTTATGATTATATATATTGTAGCTATTTAGAGCATCCTGCAAATTTTCAGAAAATTCCAAATAGTTTACAGTACCGAAAACTAAGTTTAAACATCTTGTTGCACGCTTGACTAATTTTTTTTATACGCGTGAAAAATAACATGTTTGAACCTAGTTTTCAGTATTGTAAACTATTCAAAATTTTCTGAAAATTTGCAAGATGCTCTAAATAGCTACAATATACACAGTTATAAAAAAAATCGCGCTGAAAACTATTCACGAGTCAAGAAACACTGAGAGCCCCACCAGCAGGGCTTAAAATGAAGTCACTATAAAAGAATTGTCCTATATATATATTTATAGGGAGTTTCTAAATAGGAGTATTATTTTTGTCCCTATCATAGGGGTATTTTATATTTTTGTTTATAATCCAATTTTTTTTGTATGATAGCGTAGATGATAGTTATAGTAGTCATCCCACCAATTTTTGGAAAATTTTGAATAATTTACAATGCCGAAATTAGAATTCAAATAGTCTGTTTTCCATACGTATAAAAAACCAGACACTTGTGCAACTGACTATTTGAATTTTGATTTTGACATCATAAACAACTCGCGTTATGTATATATAGCAATGCTAGACACACTCCCAAATTGTAAATAAACATTACACATTATGATGTATAATTAAATTTAATCATACATATTTTCAAGTAAGGTCCACATAATTTTTAATTGCATGGTTATAATTAATTACACATCATAGTGTAACTTTTGTGTGCAATTTAAAAGTGTATCAATCATTTGTCTTATATATAGGGACAAATCTACCATGGAGCAAAGGGGCTGGCCCTCCCAATTTTTTTTATATATTTTTTTCTTTATTTTGTATTTCAAAGTTTGCATTTTGCCTCCTAATAGTTTTTTTTTTCTTTATATATTTTGGCCCCTCCCAAATTGTTTTTCTCTCATTTTGCCCCTCTAATTCGCTAGGTGGCTTTGTACTATATATATCAGTAATGATATGTGCACCTAAACATTATACATACTGACGTGGTAATTTTTTTTTAAAATAATGGATCCCAATTTAGATAAATGTGATTGATTGAGAAAGTTGTCATGTTATTCTATATAATGTTTAAGTGCATATTTTTAGTACACAATATATATATGGGAATTTTCTTGTAGGGGTTTCACTTAAAGCCCTACCGGTGAGACTCTCAGTGTTCTCGACCCGTGAATAGTTTTCAGCGTAATTTTTTTTACGACTGTGTATATTGTAGCTATTTAGAGCATCCTGCAAAGTTTCAGAAAATTAATAGTTTACCGTACCGAAAACTAAGTTCAAACATGTTGTTGCACACATGACTAATTTTTTTATGCTCGTGAAAAGCAACATGTTTGAACAGGATATTCTAAATAGCTATAATATACACGGTCATAAAAAAAAATCACGCCGAAAACTATTCACGGGTCGAGAAACATTGAAAGCCCCACCAATGGAGCTTAAAGTGAAACCTATATAGAAAAATTATCATATATATATATAAATCTTGGTTCGCCTAACTTTTAGCTTTTAACATTTAAAAATAACTTTTTTGAGAAACTTCTATTTATTGCTTCTTGGAAAATAACTTTTCAAAATAAATAACTCTTTTATTGAGAAAATCCAACTAACTTCCAAAATAGCTTCTTGGTTAAAAAGTAAAAACAAAAAGTGGCTTTGGAAGCTCTAACCAACCAATGCCATATATTGCTGGCATGGGGAAATTTTGAAACAAAGACTTTAATAAAAATATTTCTTGAGTGGATCAATCTCTCGGTATCAATACATTATCATCATCTTGTTAACATCTTTTAACAGACCCAATATATTTGAGCTCAAGGAACATGGACGCCTACTTTCCATTGATTTTGAACTTATTAATATTGATTCATAAGTGAGGATAATAGTGGTGAAGTAGCTCCATTTGGAAAAGTTTTCATGTATGGCCTAGGTCGTTATCAATACTAGTCGATCTACAATTCTATTAAATAAATCAAGGCTAATGATTGATTTTTGCGTTGTTTGAAAATGAAATTGTCTTTTTTTCTTTTCGAGATCTTGAAATCTCATCACAATAAACAGTTGTACTAAGAAAAGTGGTAATCAATTACTACTTTTCACAATTTAAGAGTGGTAATAGTTACAAGTCTACAAATTTTTTTTTGGGTTATGAATTTTTAAATATTACCACTCTTAAATTGAGAAAAATTATGAGTAGTCTCCACTTTTCTTATTCTAATTAATTGCTATAACAAATTTTGCATATTTTAGGAACAATATTTCAAATCTAAGATTCAATCTACAAATCAATTTGTAAGCCTCTATCATTTTTCTGGAATTGTATATCGACTAATTTTGTTATTGACTTAATGAAGTGATAGCTAAATATGGAGATCAATAAAAATAAAAAAAGAACAACAACAAAGAAGATGACGAAGAAAATGAATGAAAAAAAAAATAGAAGAATGACAATTGTATATTAATATTAAAAGAATTTTAAAAAAATATTTTGTATAGTCAAAATATGTAATAAAGATCATAACGTCAAAATTACAAAATGCTATTATGGCTTGATTTTTCAAATTTGATTTATATAGGATTAAATAATCCCATAGTTATTTAAAAAAAAAACATAAATCATAGATACCACGTAATTTTTACAAAATTAGACTGTAAAGTATCCTATGTTACCTTCTATTTTGGGAAAGTAATGACTGTAATTTTGAGGACCCTACCGCACAGATAATAGATAATCTTGGGGGTGTTAGTTGTTGTACCCAAAAATATGAACTGACATGTGTAATTAGATCAGGGTACAGCGTTGCATCTATGACGCATTGTTTGCAATCTAATACTAGGGCAATCATAATTTGTAGCCTAAAATCAAATACGAACTTCAGAGAAAGGGAACATTTTTTACATACCGAAACTGGAGAAATTGTATGAAACAATTCTCTTAAAGCAAATACATAAATAATATTGATTTGTGGACTTAGTACATGTAACTATTAAACTACGAAAAAGTTGTGTTTGTTCTTTTTTCTTTTGTGTACGGTTTATATCAAGTCTAAACTCTCTTTTTTATTTATAATTTTCAGTTGATGAAAAACTGCATCAACAGATTGATGTTTTTATTGAGAGCAAATTAGGCTTAAAATTTTTGTCCCGATTCTGAATGTGATAATGGTGATGGTAACAAGACGATTGACACGAGAAGATGAATCAATTTTGCCCATGGACCAAAAGGATTATCATCTCCCAATCCCAGCCGAAGAGAGAACCTCTAGGCGCCCTATTAAACATCCCCAATGTAATGTTGGGAACAACCAGGATACAGGGAGCTCATCGGCGCATCCTAGGGAAGTACCTTGTTTTTCTACATATTATGTTGGACAAGTCGAACAAGAGAACACCGAACTCAAGGATCAGCTGGCTAGCATCAACAAGCGCATTGACGAAATCATGGCAAGAGTGCCTCCTGTGGTGACCCAAATGCGGGGAGAAGAACTAGTGGCTCTTAGAAGAGTAGGTTGCATGGACGCAACCGTACGAATATTAGTCGCTCTGTCAGGACCACTACCCCCAACTCCATGCCTTCATGACAAGCTCCCAGAAATAACCAGCGTGTTTATTGGGCTAAAACTAATTCTGCCTGAGGAAATAGGAACAAGATTCCCCCGAATCCACTTGCTCGAGTTCTGTCCAACAGGGAAAAATCGGGATGTACCACCCCCAGAGAGGGAGATCACATTAGATGTAGAATGTCCTCAAGATGTACTTCCAAATGGTCGATCGATCGTTTCCTTTATACGATATCCTCTGTCACCTATCTGTCATTCATCACCTCCCCTAGCTCCAACTTCCCAAAACTGAACACGAGGAAATATTTCTATGCATGGGTTTTTATATATATTTTTCTTTATTTTGTATTTCAAAGTTTGCATTTTTCCTCCTAATAATTTTTTTTCTATATTTTGGCCCCTCCCAAATTGTTTTTCTATCATTTCGACCCTCCAATTCTCTAGTTGGCTCTGTACTATATAAATCAGTAATGATATGTGCACCCAAAATATACATTTAAACATATCCTGAATGTTATTTTTTCCTATTTTACTAATTAAGGATCTTTATTGTATAATTAAGAAGATTATTCTTCTCTATTTTGGAATCCCTTAAATAAAATGAAACACATTTTTTCCCTAATTTACAAATTAGAGGTTTTTATTAGGGAATTTACCCCAAATATGGTAATTTCCCTTTTTTTTTCTACGTTTACATGATATTTTATGTTTCATTTACTAACTAACATATTATCTTTTAATTTCAACAAGAGAGCCTGTACGCCCTGGTTTTCCCACGGGCTGATTAGCAGGTCGAGCCTCGGACTAATCAAGGTTAGTCCGTAAACTTCCCCAGGTCGGAGATCCTGTTTTCCAGGTCGAACCCCCTTAGCTCGAGGTATCCTCAAGAACTCGCCAAGGCCGCCCAAGACTAGGAGAAGGAATCCTTGAGGCCGAAGGTCAGGTCAGGGAAGCAGCTCGTGCCACGAGTTCCTCCTCCTAAGATCTCTGACCCTTTGTAAAGTCAACACACGCAAGATAAACGTGCCTATATCTGACATCACGTGTCCGATATCTCCCTGACTTCTCGGACACGCAACAGGAACGTGCGTATTCAGACACCCACGGCTGGGTTGGGCCGTGCGGCCCATTATCTCCTTATCTATCGATATGACCATACTCATGTGCCAGGTTTAGGAATTAATCATGAATGTCACAGAGTTGATATGACAAATAAGAAGGTCACGGGATGACCTCCTTACCAACTTCCAGGTGCCTTCTCCTATAAATATGGAGACCCTGGGAGTTGATAAGGGTTGGAAAAAATAATCTCAGAAGAGATATACACTTTGTAACCACAAACCCAGAATATATCAATAATATTGACTAGTGGAGTAGAAGGATTTTAACCTTTGAACCACTTAAAAACATGTCTTGAGTCACCTAGTTCATTCTCTAAGATTTCATCTGTGACGGTTCTACTTTTAGCACTAATCCCTTTCTCTTCTTCTCTTAATTACCTGTTGCCGAAGAACCGCGTCAACAGTTTAGATGTACGCCCTGGTTTTCCCACGGGCTGGTTAGCAGGTCGAGCCTCAGACTAATCAAGGTTAGTCCGTAAACTTCCCCAGGTCGGAGATCCTGTTTTCCAGGTCGAACCCCCTTAGCTCGAGGTATCCTCAAGAACTCGCCAAGGCCGCCCAAGACTGGGCGAAGGAATCCTTGAGGCCGAAGGTCGGGTCAGGGAAGCAGCTCGTGCCACGAGCTCCTCCTCCTAAGATCTCTGACCCTTTGTAAAGTCAACACACGTAAGATAAACGTGCCTATATCTGACATCACGTGTCCGATATCTCCCTGACTTCTCGGACACGCAGCAGGAACGTGCGTATTCAGACACCCACGGCTGGGTTGGGCCGTGCGGCCCATTATCTCCTTATCTATCGATATGACCATACTCATGTGCCAGGTTTAGGAATTAATCATGAATGTCACAGAGTTGATATGACAAATAAGAAGGTCACGGGATGACCTCCTTACCAACTTCCAGGTGCCTTCTCCTATAAATATGGAGACCCTGGGAGTTGATAAGGGTTGGAAAAAATAATCTCAGAAGAGATATACACTTTGTAACCACAAACCGAGAATATATCAATAATATTGACTAGTGGAGTAGAAGGATTTTAACCTTTGAACCACTTAAAAACGTGTCTTGAGTCACCTAGTTCATTCTCTAAGATTTCATCTGTGACGGTTCTACTTTCAGCACTAATCCCTTTCTCTTATTCTCTTAATTACCTGTTGCCGAAGAACCGCGTCAACAGTTTGGTGCTTTCGTTGAGAGCAAGTTCAATTAGTGCTGCCACAAACATTCAACTATGGTGACCACTCGATCCAGGCATGGCAACGAAATAGAGCAGCAGGATGGGCAGGAGGCCCACCATATTGCCATCCCTGAGGAACAAATTCCTGAAGTCCAATAAAGGCCAGGAAAGCAGCCGGCGGGCCAAGACGACACTGGTAGCTCAGCACCCCGGCCACCTAATCCGAACCCGTGTTATTATACTGCGGTGGAGATGGAGAATGCTCAACTGAGGAGCCAGTTAGCAACAGCCGGTCGGCAAATCCAGGATATTCTGGCTTGACTACACCCTCTCACAACTAACGTTAACATTGGAGAGAGGCAAGGTGAGGCTCCTAAGTCTCACCGGGGTAATCGTCCCAGGCATAGCCGGTCGGGTAGGCCTCATGCAGCCAACTCCACCCCTTCGTCACACCATCAAGAGGCAAACTTCAGGGAAATGCCTGAGGTCGGACAACAGCAGTACAGCCGTTCGGTCAGGACGTCAACTCCTAGTTCTCAACCTTCCTCGGGAACGCTCCAGAGAGCTCGAGGAAACTCCCGAAGGAGATCCGGGGTGGGCCAGCAGCACCAGCCCGTCCCAGAAGACCGTCCTGCGCCTCGTCCAGCTCGCCCAGGGCGGGACCAGCAAGCTGGCAGGGGCGAAAGGCCCCCGCCAAATTTGATCCGTCCGGACGGAACTAGGATCGCCTCCCCAGTCAGGCATCCTCCTTCTCCAATCAGATATCCGTCTCCTCGGCCTTTCCGAGACATCCCGGCTTACGGAAGTAGTAGAAGAGACCCACCATCAGCGGGACCTTCTCGGCATAACAGGGCACCTGAAGAAAGCTCAGGTCCTCACCACCAAAGGCGGACCCCAAGCCTATCCAGCAGGAGTCATTGAACCGGCAGCTGCCGGAGTGATCTCTCCGGAGGAGACCTGCGTCAGCGACTGAGTTTGGCACAGAGCCACCAGACCACCCAGGGAGGCGACCTTCGAGATCGCCTCAACTCTCACAGAGAGGACAGGGCTAGGGATGGTAGTCAGGCCCGCTCGGCGGGAGTCCGATCCGAAGTACGTAAGGGAGGGAATGTCCCAAATAACCTATCTCAAGATAGGAGGGGCAACAACCCACCTAATATGTACAATGGGTCCGAAGCTGTGGAACAGCCCCGGAATAACCCAAGATCTCAGGACCAAACCCTCGAGTGTCTAACTCAGATGGAGGAGTTGATGAGGAAGCTCCTAACAGAAAAAGAAAAAGACGAGTATGATTTGGGCGACGAAATGGAACTCTTCACCCCCAATATAGCAGCGACGGCATACCCATCTGGTTTCCGTATGCCCCACTTGTCAAAGTTCAACGGGGACGGGGACCCGTCGGATCATTTGGGGATGTTCAACACCCTAATGATGGCTCATAACATTGGCCCGGAGCTGCGTTGCTTGATCTTCCCTTCCACACTGATCGAACCTGCCAGGCAGTGGTTCAAGCAAAGTAAAAGACAGTCAATCAGCTCCTGGAAGACTTTTTCTGCTGACTTCAAAAGGGCATTCCGCGCCTCCCAGGCCGCCCGAGTCCAAGCCGATTCCCTAGCTAACGTGAGACAGCAGCCCAGTGAAACACTAAAAGCCTACTTGAGCAGATTCGCGAATGTCGCTGCTCGAGCCCGAGACGCTGACGATAGCTCTAAGCTCATGGCCATGAGAACCAGAATCCTGGTCGGGGGAGACCTGTGGAAAGATATTCAGAGGAAGGGAGTCAGCTCGGTTAACGAATTCCTTAACAGAGCCCAAGAGTGGATAAACTTAGAAGAAGCTGAAGCTTCAGTCGCGGAGACCAGCCAGGTTCCCGAGGAGCCCGCTGGAGCGGGGACGGAGATCGTGGTGGCGATCCCCGACGATGCGCAGAACAACCAGCCCGGTGGTGGCAAAAGAAAGGGAAATGGTGAAAACAACCAGCACGGTCAAAAGAAGAATAAGTCCGTGGATAAATTCAATCCCGTGTTCACAGCATATACCGAGCTCACCTAGTCCAGGGAAAGCATCTTCCTAGCCAACTCTACTCGGGTCCCCTGGAAGAGGTCGGAGCCATTGAAACACCACAAGGGAAAGAGAGATACTTCAAAATTTTGCCGTTTCCATAACGACGTCGGCCACAATACCGACGATTGCAGGCGTCTAAAAGATGAAATCGAGACTCTCATCCGAGCAGGCCCCTTGGCGCAATATTCGCGAAACAGGGTCCCGGCGGGTCGACCAACTCCAGAAGTCCCAGCCAGCCAGCCCGGGCCTCGGGTAGATCAGGACGTCCCTCCTCCCGTGATCGAGGGAGAGATATCCACCATCTCTGGAGGACCGCACATGGCTGGCACGAGCAGAGGCGCCCAAAAGAGGTATGTGAATGAGTTAAAGGCCCACAACGGAGCGGAGTTCGTCCCGGAGCAGCGTCAGTCAAAACATCAGCAGTTAGAGAAGCAACCGATTACTTTTACGGAGGAAGACGCAGGTCACGTCCAATTCCCCCATAATGATCCCTTGGTCGTAGCAGTCCAGCTTGCCAACCGGAAAGTGAGGAGAGTGTTGGTGGACAACGGAAGCTCGGTGAACCTTTTATTCCGATCCACATTAGAAAAGATGGGTCTAACCGTCGCAGAGCTAAAGGCGACCTCCATGATGCTATATGGCTTTTCGGGAGAAGGATCGACAGCGATAGGGACGATCGAGCTAGTGATCACCCTAGGAGAAGAGTCTCGGACAGTCTTCAAGCTACTTGAGTTCGTGGTCATTGACTGCTCCGCTGCCTACAACGCCATTTTGGGCCGACCGACGCTCATAGCTTTCGAGGCCATCACTTCCGTTCGACACCTCGCCATGAAGTTCCCTACTTCAACAGGAATCTGTACCATCAAGGGCGATCAGCTCGCTGCCAGGGAATGCTACAGCATTTCCATGAAGGGAAAGTCTAAACCCGGGCAGCTGGCAATGGCCATTCAGGGCGAGGAGGAATCTCAGGGACCCTTGGCGGCCCCTGAGATTGAAAAACCTCAGAATAACGAAGAGGAAAAGATCGCCTTGAGCGAGGACATTGACCCCCGAGTAGGCGAGGACAGATCCGAGCTCCAGGCTATTGAGGAGCTCGAGGAGGTGAACATTGATGAACAAAATCCGTCACGGACGGTTAAGCTTGGGAAGAACCTCTGCGACAAGAAAAAGGCGGAGCTGATTGCGTTTCTGAAGAATAGCTTGGACGTATTCGCATGGTCCCACGAGGACATGGTGGGGATTAGTCCGAGTGTCATCATGCACACGCTCCATCTGGATAAAAGCGTTCCTGCCAAGTCTCAAAAGCAAAGGCGTTTAGGAACAACCCGAGCTGAAGCCCTAGAAGAAAAAGTGGCCCGGCTCAAAAAGTGTGGCTTTATCCGCGAAGCCAAATTTCCAATTTGGATCGCCAACCCCGTGCTAGTTCCAAAGCCCAACGGGAAATGGCGAACTTGCAAGGATTGCTTTCCATTTCCTAGAATCGATCAGCTGGTAGATGCTACGGCGGGGCACGAGCTCATGTCCTTCATGGACGCGTACTCAGGATACAATCAGATTGCGATGAACCCGGCGGACCAGGAGCATACCAGCTTCATGACCCCAACGAATGTCTATTGCTATAAGGTTATGCCATTTGGTCTGAAGAATGCCGGAGCTACCTACCAGAGGCTAATAAACAGAATGTTCGCGGACCAGATCGGAAAGAACATGGAGGTGTATGTTGATGACATGCTCGTCAAGTCAAAGACTGCCGGCAACCATGTTTCCGACTTGGAAGAATGTTTTAAAATACTATGGGAATACGGCATGAGGCTCAATCCTCAGAAATGCACGTTCGGTGTCGCATCAGGGAAATTCCTGGGGTTCATAGTCAATACCCGAGGAATCGAGGCAAACCCCGACAAAATCAGGTCACTGCTCGAGCTTCCTTCCCCCAGGTCGCGGAAAGACGTCCAAGGCCTCACAGGAAGAGTGGCAGCACTCAACCGGTTCATTTCCAAATCGACCGACAAGTGTTTGCCCTTTTACAACCTGCTCCGGGGAAACAAGAAATTTGAGTGGACAGTAGAGTGCGAAAGCGCATTCCTCGATCTGAAGGCGCATCTGGCTGAACCGTCCATGCTGTCCAAGACCAGGGCAGGAGAACCTCTTTTCCTCTACATGGCCGTCACGGAGGATGCAGCTAGCGCCGTGCTAGTACAAGAAGAGGACCAAGTTCAAAAGCCAGTCTACTACATCAGCAAGAGACTCCTCGAAGCAGAGTCACGGTACCCACTGATGGAAAAATTGGCGTTTTGCCTAATCACAGCCTCGCGAAAGCTCAGACCGTATTTCCAGTCCCACTTGATACACGTCATGACTGATCAGCCTCTAAGGCAGGTTTTACAAAAGCCTGAAGCATCGGGACGTTTGTTAAAGTGGGCGGTCGAGCTCAGTCAGTTCGAGATTTTCTATACTCCATGAACTGCCATAAAAAGTCAGGCATTGGCTGACTTCGTGGCGGAGTGCACGGGATTCCAGGAGGATCCATCAGAAGGCCTACCTCAAGTTGCCTCGCCGCATTCGTCGTGGAAGATCTTCGTTGATGGTTCATCTAACGAGGGCGGCTCCGGGGCTGGAATCATCCTAATATCTCCCGAGGGACATAGGTTCCACTCAACGCTAAGGTTCGGGTTCAAGGCGTCCAACAATGAGGCAGAGTACGAAGCTTTGTTGGCTAGGCTAAGGGTAGCTCAGGAGTTAAAGGCGACCTCCATCCAGTGCTTCAGTGACTCCCAGCTCGTGGTAAACCAGGTTCTGGGCGAATATCAGGCGCGGGGACCCAAGATGGCCGCCTATTTGGCGAAGGTAAAAACTGAGCTGTCCACATTTGAGCGAGGATCGAGTGAATAGATACCTCGGGAACAGAACGCCAACGCAGATGCTCTCGCCACCTCAGGAGAAACAGAAACCCTGGGGTTAGTGCCAATAGAATTCTTGAAAGAACCAAGTATAGTGGGAGATCGGGCAGAGGTCGAGATGATTGATGCCAGGCCGACCTGGATGACCCCCATTCTTGAGTATCTCGTCGAAGGTAAGCTGCCTGAAGAGCGTAGCGATGCACGGCGAGTCTTGTATCAAGCTCTGAGGTACACGCTGGTCGATGGTGTGTTGTACCGACGTGGGCATTCCCTACCTCTCCTCTGGTGCGTTCATCCAGATGAGGCACAGGCCATCTTGCAAGACATTCACGAAGGATTCTTCGGAGATCATGCTGGGGGGCAAAGCCTGGCCTTGAAGGTTCTCAGGCAAGGTTATTTCTGGCCAACTCTGTCCAAAGACTCGATTTCATATGTGAAAAAGTGCGACAAGTGCCAGCGCTTCGCTGCGGTTGCCCGAGCTCCTCCAGTCGAACTGAAAATGATCTCAGCCCCTTGGCCATTCGCCATTTGGGGGATAGATTTAGTAGGTGCCCTGCCTACCGGAAAGGGCGGGGTCCGCTACGCCATGGTAGCCATCGACTACTTTACTAAATGGACTGAGGCAGAGCCGTTGGCAACAATAACATCGAAGAAGGTACTCGACTTTGTGGTTAAAAGCATCATCTGTCGGTTCGGCCTGCCGACGAAGATTGTCTCCGACAACGGCACTCAGTTCGATAGCGACTTGTTCTCTGAGTTTTGCGAAAGGCACGGGATTGTGCAAAGCTTCTCCTCTGTGGCCTATCCTCAGGAAAACGGCCAGGTCGAGGCTGTCAACAAAACTCTAAAGGCGAGCCTCAAGAAGAGGCTAGATGAGGCAAAGGGGATCTGGCCAGAACAGCTCCCCCAGGTCCTTTGGGCATACCAGACCTCACATCGAACTCCTACGGGTCACACTCCTTTCTCCCTAACCTTTGGGAGTGAAGCAGTCCTCCCCGTGGAAATTAAAGTTCTGTCGCATAGGGTCCAGTCTTACGACCAGGATAGGAATCACGAGCTCCTATGCCATTCCCTGGACCTTATCGATGAAAGGTGAGAGGATTCGCAACTTCAGCTCGCCCATTACCAGCAAAAGATCGCTCGCTACTTCAACGCTAAAGTAAAAAAACGTACCTTTAGCGTCGGCAACTTGGTCCTAAGAAGAGTCTTCCTGGCCGGAAAAGATCCCAAGGATGGAGTCTTAGGACCGAACTGGGAAAGACCATATCAGGTCAATGAAGTCATCAAGGAAGGAACTTATAAGTTAGCTCGACTTAATGGAGGGGCAGTCCCACGGACTTGGAACGCCATCCATTTGAAGAAATATTATCAATGATCCACTTGTAAGGCCTGGAAGGCCACTTTTTATGTATAAATAAGAATCAAGTTTTTCTTTTTTGCAAGTACAATCTTAAAGTAACTACGAAAGACCCTTTCCCAGTTACTTGGGGGGCATATGGTACCTGGATGTAACCAGGTCTCCTTAACGACTTAGGTGTTGATTCTTATCAGTGTATAAGGGTTAACGCAAACTAAGTCCTATCCTGGTTTTAACCGGGTCATAAAACTTAGAAGTTAACTTAAATTTATTGATCGTGGTTCTTCTTAAAGAGCACGAGATATGGATAAAAAGTTAACACGAACTAAGTTTTCAAAAATAAGTTCCTGGTTTTAACCGGGTCATAAAACTTAGAAGTTAACTTAAATTTATTGATCGTGGTTCTTCTTAAAGAGCACGAGATATGGATAAAAAGTTAACACGAACTAAGTTTTCAAAATAAGTTCCTGGTTTTAACCGGGTCATAAAACTTAGAAGTTAACTTAAATTTATTGATCATGGTTCTTCTTAAAGAGCACGAGATATGGATAAAAAGTTAACACGAACTAAGTTTTCAAAGTAAGTTCCTGGTTTTAACCGGGTCATAAAACTTAGAAGTTAACTTAAATTTATTGATCATGGTTCTTCTTAAAGGGCCTGGGATATAAATAACGGTTAACACGATCTAAGTTTATTAAACAACTAAATATGCATATTATAGCCGAAAGCATGAAGAAATACCCAAGTTAAAATTGCAAGGCAAATTGTCTCGAGGAAAGAATACCTCGTGCTAAAGATTACATGAAATACTTCAAAATAAAAAGGAAAAAAAAGAAGAAACGCTCTAAGCCCCGTCGGTCGGCCCCTTGGAGGTCGCAGTCTCATCCTACTCCGCCGCACCAGAGGCTTCCCCAGTCTCCGAAGGTGGCACCTCTTTGTCAAAACGGGCCTGGAACTTCACCAACAAGCGCGCCCAGAGACCCGACGACATGAAGGAGAAGTCAGCCTCTGGATTGTGGGACCAGCAACGATAGAACAGTTCCTGCATGGACCGTTCCGAGGTGGCCCGTTCAGCTTCAAGGGCGGCCTGGGCCTCGGTCTTCGCTGCCTCGAGGTCAGTTCGCGAGGTGGCCAGGGATGTCTCAAGCTCTTTGACCTTCGAGCGGGTCCTCTCTAACTCGGCCTTCGAGGTCGCCAGCGCATCCTTCGCCATGTGAGCCTCCTGAAGGGCGGCCTGGCGACCAGCCTTCATCTATGTCCCGCAGACTATCCTCGAGCTGAGACATCTCTTCTGCGAAAACAAAAAACATAGTTATTACAAGTTAGTAATCAGGCAGAAATTAAAGCAAAAGGTTAAAGGCAAAAAGTATACGAATACTAGAGGAGCCCTACCCCCCGAGCTGGAAGAACCTAAGACGATTATTTCCCGAATAGGTGCAAGTTCGGGGTCCGGTTCTGACTCGGGACTAGACTCTTCTACATACTGCCTAAGCCCCGGAGCATAGATGCCTCTCTAGAGTGATGGACATGTACATAAATTGGTCCCATACTCCTAAAAAATGATCGACCTAAAAGCTAGGGTGTTATCTGCTACTATGGTACCCCTAGGCCGACTATCCTGGTGATCCAGCACGAGCCGGCCAACACAATGAAGCAGGAGTGTGTTCAGGTCCGGGTTCCTTTGGTGGCGATGGACGATCTGCCTAGGATTGAACCTAACCAGCCGGGGGTCCGCAGTGGCCCTATCTACATTCCTAAGCAAGAAAGGGTTACCTTGGCCGGAAGGACCTGCGGCTGCTCCGGATTGCATCCTCTCCTCGTCCATCCCTTGGGCGACCTCCAAGTTCCTCTTCCTATTCCTCACGAGCGGAACTTCAGCTGTTTCGTCCTCCTCGTCCTCCTCTTTTGCGACCTCCTCCACGGTGATAGGTTTGTTTGCGTGAGCTGGGGGCGGCCCCCGTGGCCTCTTCAGGTTCAAAGTCTGATTCGGAAAAATCAGTTTGCAGAACACCATTGTCTCGTCCGTCACGAGCACGCGATAGTCCTTTTCATTGGGGGCAAGCCCGCCAGTGTTTCATATTGACCCCCGAGGGTCGCAGACTTCTCGGTCCTCGCGTAGATGGCTGCAAGATTGGGCTGGAATCAGAATGGAATACGGGAGGAGCTAAAATTAAACAACACTTAAAAGGCGAGCTAAGGTCAGGGTTCACTTACGAGGACGGTTGAAGTAGTGGTGCTCACAGTTCCGGAACCCAGTTGACATGAAGAACTGGTCCTTGAAGTCATTTGGATGGCTTGGCAGCTCGATGACCGCCGTCGTATTAGGAAAACGGGTTAAATAGTAAAACCCGTCACCTCGCCCCCGCTGATCCGGGCTGGCTTTGAGGCAAAAGAAATATAAAATATCAGCAGGAGTAGGGACCTTCCACTCCTGCTTCTTGAACAAGTATCTCAACCCTGTCAGCAGACGGTAGGAGTTGGGGGGGGAGCTGAAAAGGGGCCAACCCCACGTAGTTCAGAAAGTCAGCGAAGTACTGATCCAGGGGGAGGAAGGCCCCTGCCTTGAAGTGTTCACCACTCCAGGCCGCAAACGATTCGTCTAGCGGCGTGCAGCTCCGCTCGCCCTCCGCAGCAGGTCGGGCTATGACTGAGGCTTTCCCCAGTGGGATCTTGTGGGTGAGGAAAAG
Source organism: Humulus lupulus (assembly GCF_963169125.1). NCBI lineage: Eukaryota > Viridiplantae > Streptophyta > Magnoliopsida > Rosales > Cannabaceae > Humulus > Humulus lupulus. The sequence goes on along the minus strand of NC_084797.1, from coordinate 15,148,278 downwards.
TTTGTTGATCTTCACCTGATTGGTCACCTTTGAGACGATTCTCTCCGCCTCAAAGAATGCATTGGGGGCCACCTCGACTTTTTTCTCCACGGCCGGCCCAAAGTGGGGGATCGGCGAGCTGGGCATCACCGCCTTTCCCTTCTCCTGCCGGGAGGTCGAGCTTCCAACGTTCTTCTGAGGGAGGTTCTTTTTTGGAGCCATCTGGTCGCCTAGTGAACACAAGAAAACATTTTAGAAAAGGCGACCCAAGCGGGAGGAAGAATAATTATTATTTACACGAGTTGAGGAAAGCCCAGCTCGTGGGAAGTGGAACCACGCGGTTCAGTGAACACGCGCGTATGCTCCCAACAGATCCTAGATTACTCGGAATTCGCATGTCAGGAGGTTCAGAGTGAAATTTGCCTTGGGAGGAAAGTTTCAGTAGGCATGAATTGCAAAACCGCCCATGAGGCGTGTTCCCTAAGCTACCCGGTTTTGCACCCAAAATTCCCCAAAACTCCTACCCAGAAAATATCCCAGAAAAAGCATCCTGAAACCCAGACTCTAAGGCGATTTCCTACAACCAATATGTCCTAGCCTAAAGAGGGCTGTCACCCTCCTTATTCACGCAACCTAAAAAACCCCTTGCATGCGGCTACAGTAAATTTTTTTACCTAAGCTACAGTAGCATGTTTTCAAAATGAACAGGGTCAAGAAACTTACAGTATATGGCTGGAAGGTCGAAGAGAATGGTGCGTTGATAGGAGCTTTGTCGGTGAGGTATCTTCCAAAGCTTCGGAGAAACTCGTGCGCCTAAGCTTCTTGAACAATGAGAATGGCAGCAGCGAAGGCGAGGGTTTCGTTCTTCTGAAAGTTAGAGAGGGAAGAAGGAGATAAATTTGGGAAATTTTGAATGAAGGGGTGGCCCGTGCGTAGGGTGGCCACCCCCTTTTTATATATACGTGAAGTATCATGTGTAGAAGGCTCTTGGATGACCCTAGTGAGGGATCCGAGGCCTTCCACTCGAAATACGAAACGACGGCTGGGCTTAGACTAGGCCATTAAATGCGATTCTCGTAAAACGTACCGTCACCACCCATGGCGTTCCACGTATCAGACGCCTGCACAAAAAGTGGAACGCGAAGGATTGTGGGGAAGTCTAAAAGCCCCTACTGTGGTTTTCTATATATGACGTCATATACCACGAGCAGGAGCTTGGGGGCAGATGTACGCCCTGGTTTTCCCACGGGCTGATTAGCAGGTCAAGCCTCGGACTAATCAAGGTTAGTCCGTAAACTTCCCCAGGTCGGAGATCCTGTTTTCCAGGTCGAACCCCCTTAGCTCGAGGTATCCTCAAGAACTCGTCAAGGCCGCCCAAGACTGGGAGAAGGAATCCTTGAGGCCGAAGGTCGGGTCAGGGAAGCAGCTCGTGCCACGAGCTCCTCCTCCTAAGATCTCTGACCCTTTGTAAAGTCAACACACGTAAGATAAACGTGCCTATATCTGACATCACGTGTCCGATATCTTCCTGACTTCTCGGACACGCAGCAGGAACGTGCGTATTCAGACACCCACGGCTGGGTTGGGCCGTGCGGCCCATTATCTCCTTATCTATCGATTTGACCATACTCATGTGTCAGGTTTAGGAATTAATCATGAATGTCACAGAGTTGATATGACAAATAAGAAGGTCACGGGATGACCTCCTTACCAACTTCCAGGTGCCTTCTCCTATAAATATGGAGACCCTGGGAGTTGATAAGGGTGGGAAAAAATAATCTCTGAAGAGATATACACTTTGTAATCACAAACCCAGAACATATCAATAATATTGACTAGTGGAGTAGAAGGATTTTAACCTTTGAACCACTTGAAAACGTGTCTTGAGTCACCTAGTTCATTCTCTAAGATTTCATCTGTGACGGTTCTACTTTCAGCACTAATCCCTTTCTCTTATTCTCTTAATTACCTGTTGCCGAAGAACCGCGTCAACAGAGCCCCTATAGCCAATTGCAATATACAAGTTCGACTGTATTAGATCCGTTCTCTTATTTTCTTTGGTGTGTTGTTGAAGTTAGATTTCTTGGTAGACTAGATCTATAGTGATTTCTCATTGTTATTTGAACTGTGGAAGATCGCACATGTGTGAAACTCTGTAAATTGGTAAGCTTTGGTGTCGATTTATCATTTGATTAGATATATTATTTTATTTTCTTGCTACTCGAGTTCAATGTAATCAATTTTGACATATGATATCTTTCATAGAACTGATTGTAATCCGTTTTGGCATAATTATTTATAATTTTTTTATAATAGTAAATGACATTTATTTTATAACATTTATTACTTTTTAATATTAATTCGTTTTTTCTACCGAGGAATTTTAATTCAATAGTTGAAATTTTCCATTTATTACAATTAATATGGCTAATTAATTGAGATATTTTTCCAATTTTAGTTGAAAAATGTATAATATGGAAATTAAATGAATTTTATAATTAAAATTTTAATTGCTCCTTTATAGAAATTAAGTGGTAATATATAATTAAAATTATTTTAATCTATTAATATTTTTATTACAATATTTTGTTTTTATAGTTGGGAGTTAACTGGTATTTTATAATTAACCTAATATTGTTTTATCATTTTTATTATTAAGAGTGATTATTTTATAATTATGTTTTCTGTAGTTTCTTTATTTCAATTATATAGGTACAATGCACAAGAATCTTAGTTTTTCTCTTGGATATTGTTAAAGCCAAAAGGTATGCATCTCCTTAAGTCCTAAATTGAGTATATGTTATCTTTCACATATCTTGTGCCTCTTAGGCTTGTTTTTTGTGCCTATTTGTAGGCTTGTTTGTCCCTGTTTATAGGCTTGTTTTTTGTGCCTATTTATAGGCTTGTTGTGTCTGTTTGTAGGCTGGATGAATTGGTAGTCAAACACACAATATAACTATTATAAAACTGTAATCAGGTTGCTAGTGGCTTCTTTCAATTCTCTTTGGGTCAAAAGGAGTTTTAGCTATCTTAATTGATTATTTTTAATTATTGGATGTGGTTGTTTTGTTACTTTATTACTCTCAATCTCACTAGACAAAATTAATGGGGTTTAACCAAAGAGTAGCCTTTGATTAGACCCTTAAACTTAAAAATTAATTTAATTTTTAAAATTTGAATCGATAAAAAACCAATGGATGAAACTTTGGCTTGATTTCCTATATTATAAAAGATTTTCTTTTATTTTACTTTTAAGAAGTTAGTTATATTTGTTGGTTTGTGTTGCAGGTTTACTTATCAACTTTTCAAGCATAAACTCTGGTGACACTAAAAGAGACTTTTCTATGCTTAAGATTTTATATTCTTCTTGCGGCAGTTTCTTTGATTTTCTTCAATTGTTTTTTGTTTAAAACAATAGTTCAACCTATTAAATTATCTGGGCAATAGTCATTTTAATATGAAAATTCTTTTGTCTAATTTCTAAGAGTATCTTTGCATACTATTTGGCTAGACAATTAGTTTTGTTGGCTAGAGGAAATTCCTCTCCCAATTTGTACTCCCTATATTATGCATTTTGAATAAAATAAATTTATTCCTTACAAAAAAAAAAACATTTAAACATTACACACACTGACGTTATAATTCTTTTTAAAACAATGGATCTCTATTTAGATAAATGTGATTGGTTGATAAAGTTGTCACGTTGCTCTATTTAATGTTTAAGTGCATATTTTGAGTGCACAAATGTCATTAATCATTTATATATAGGCCTTGGTTGGCGTAGCTTCTAGCTTTTTAACATTTTAAAATTACTTTTTGGAGAAACTTCAATTTTATTGTTTCTTGGGAAATGACTTTTCAAAAAAAAAAAAAAAACTCTTTTATAAAGGAAATCCAACTAACTACCAGAATAGCTTCTTCGTTAAAAAATAAAAATAAAAAGTGGCTTTGGAAGCCTAGCCAACCAATGCCATATGTTGCTGGTATTGGGAAATTATGAAACAGAGACTTGAATAAAAAAATATTTCTTAAGTGGATCAATCTCTGGATATCAATACATTATCATCATCTTGTTAACATTTTTTAACAGACCCAATATAAAAAATTGCAGGTATGGCTATAGGTTATTATCAATACTAGTCGATCTACAATTCTATTAAATAAATCAAGGCTAACGAATGTTTTTTGCGTTGATTTAAATATGTAATTGTCTTTTTTTTTTTCGAGATCTTGAAATCTCATCACAATAAGAAGTTACAATAAGAAAAGTGGTAGTCAATTACAACTTTTCATAGTTTGAGAGTGGTAATAGTTACAAGTCTACTATTTTTTTTTATTCTAAATTTTTAACATTATCACTCTTAAACTGAAAAATTATAAGTAGTCTCTACTTTTCTTATTCTAATTGATTGCTATGAGTTTTTATTTTTTTGCATATTTTAGGAACAATAATTCAAATAAAAGATTCAATCTACAAATCAATTTGTAAGCCTCTATCATTTTTCTGGAATTGTATATCGACTAATTTTGTTATTGACTTAATGAAGTGATAGCTAAATATGGAGATCAATAAAAAAAAAAAAGAACAACAAAGAAGATGATGAAGAAAATGAATGAAAAAAATAGAAATATGACAATTGTATATCAATATTTGAATAATTTTAAAAAATATTTCATAAAGTCAAAATATGTAATAAAGATCATAACATCAAAATTACAAAATGCTATTATGGCTTGATTTTTCAAAATTTGATTTATATATGATTAAATAAGCCCATAGTTATTAAAAAAAAACATAAATCATATACACCACGTAATTTTTACAAAATTAGACTGTAAAGTATCCTATGTTACCTTCTATTTTTGATATAATATATAATAATAAAATGAATAGATTAAAAAGTCTTAAAGAAGTTTGTGAAAGTAATGACTTTAATTTTTAGGACCCTACCGCACAGATAATAGAGAATCTTGGGGGTGTAAGTTGTTGTACCCAAAAATATGAACTGACATGGGTAATTAGATCAGGGTACATGGTTGCATTTATGACGTATTGTTCGCAATCTAATACTAGGGCGATCATAATTTGTAGCCCAAAATCAAATACGAACTTTGGAGAATGGGAACATATTTTACATACCAAAACTCTGAATAAATTGTATAAAACAATTCTCTTAAGCAAACTCAGAAATATTATTAACTCATAGATTTGGTGGATTTAATTACTGAACTACGTAAAAATTGTGTATGTTTTTTTCTTTCTTTTGTATATGGTTTATATTAAGCCTAAACTCTATTTTTTATTTATAATTGTCAATTGACGAAAAACAGCATCAACAGATTGATGCTTTCATTGAGAGAAAATTAGGCTTGAAATTTTTGTCCCGATTCTGAATTTGATAATGGTGATGGTAACGAGGAGATCGACACGAGAAGATGAATCAATTCTTCCCACAGACCAAAAGGATTATCATCGCCCAATCCCAGCTGAAGAGAGGACATTTAGGCGCCCTATTAAACATCCCCAATGTAATATTGGGAACAACCAGGATATAGGGAGCTCATCGACGCACCTTGGGGAAGTACCTCATTTTTCTGCATATTATGTTGGAGAAGTCGAACAAGAGAGCGTTGTACTCAAGGATCAGCTGGCTAACTCCAACATGCGTATTGACGAAATCATGGCAAGAGTGCCTCCCGTGGTGACCCATGTAATGCCCCATGTCAGTATGGTTGCTTTCTGGAATGACGACTGGCCATACAAACCAACAAGAGTCTTTCCAGCGTGCTTTGTCCTCACTTGCACGCTTCCTGGGAAAACTTCCCAGGAGGTCACCCATCTTGAGATTACTCTAGGTCAAGCCTGCTTAACTTTGGAGTTCTCAAGTGATGGGCTACCGAAAAGAAGATGCATCTTGTTGATATAGGTAGTACCCATCAATCCATTTAAGCCCTCTTCAACTGTGTAGTCCCATACCTACACAGTCTTAGAATCATCACACTTGACCTTCCCCAGGCGGTGTGGGATTTCACAGCTTTACCCGGTCTTTCCCCCTACGGATCACGGGATACTGACGGTCACTATCACCCCCCTTAGGAGTCTAACGTCCCCGTCGGCCACACTTCCAGCTGGATCAAGGCTCTGATACCATTTGTAACGCCCTACGTCGCTATGACTTCTTCTTGGAATGATGACTGGACGTACAAACCAACACGAATCTTTCTAGCATGCTTTGTCCTCACTCGCACGCTTCATGGGAAAACATCCTAGGAAGTCAGCCATATTGATATTTCTCCAGGTTAAGCACGCTTAACTTTGGAGTTCTCAAGTGACGGGCTACCGAAAAGAAGATGCATCTTGTAGATATAGGTAATACCCATCAATCCATTTAAGCCATCTTCAACTGTGTAGTCCCATACCTACACAGTCTTAGAATCATCACACTTGACCTTCCCCAGGCGGTGTGGGATTGCACAACTTTACCTGGTCTTTCCCCCTACGGATTACGGGATACTGACTGTCACAACCCAAATTCGGGGAGAAGAACTAGTGGCTTTTAGAAGAGTAGGTCGCATGGACGCAACCATACGAATATTAGTCGCTCTATCAGGACCACTACCCCCAACTCCATGCCTTGATGACAAGCTCCCAGAAATAACCAGCCTGTTTATTGGGCTAAAACTAATTCTGCCTGAGGAATTAGGAATGAGATTCCCTCGAATCCACTTGCTCGAGTTTTTTCCAACAGGGAAAACTCGGGATGTACCACCCCCAGGGAGGGAGATCGCATCAGATGTAGAATGTCCTTAGGATGTACTTCCAAATGGTCGACCGATCGTTTCCTTTATACGATATCCTCCGTCACCTATATGTCTTTCATCACCTCCCCTAGCTCCAACTTCCCAAAAGTGAACACGAGGGAATATTTCTATGCATGGGAATGATCGGAGAAAATTTTCTCATAGAGAAGTTACCTATGTTACACGATCTCGTGACACTGGAATTAGAGTCTAGGTCAATAATCATCCCCATTGCCCACAACATCGGGTAGTAAGCTTGGTTGAGAGAAGTTATTTGACGGAGATTCGTCACACAAATGGATTAGAAAGTCTTCATAACACTTCGTCACGGAGATAAGACCTGACCTGAGGGATCAATTGAATTCTGCTCATAGTATTTTTAGTACTAGTCAACCCGACTTGCATGAGCACCTTAACTCCCATAGAAAGCAATAAAGTCAAGACTGCGAGCTGAGTTATATTCAACCAAGGGATGATCCTACTGGCAGACATGAAAACGGAATGTCCCAATTAACTGGCCTTATTTTCAGAAGGGCAATGACCTGGATAACATCCAGCAAGGAGTAAGAGCTAATAATTAGCTCCCCACTAACTTGACAACTAGAGATCCAACCAAGGAATGACTCACGTTCGTGGAAGAACATTTGAGGCTCCTTCTAGCTAAGAAGAATAAGGATAATGATGACTTTAATGAGGAGTTCGAGTTGTTTACACCTCACAATATTGCAGCTTCATATCCCCCTGGGTTTAAGATGCCTGGCATGGCGACATATGATAGGACCTCTGACCCCTCCAATCATGTTGGAACATTCAATACTTTGATGCAAGCTCACAACGTGAGTATTGATCTTCGCAATGTCTCGTTCCTAGCCACTTTAACTGGTGCTGCGAAGATGTGGGTTGATAAATTTCAAAGACATTCGATCACATCTTGGAGTCAATTATCCTCAAATTTTAAGAAATAATTTTGAATCGCTAAAGAAAGGCAAGCAGAGGTCGATTCTTTGGAAAATATAAAACATCAGCCCAGGGAATCTCTTAAAACCTCCATGAACAGATTCACAAACACTACAGCTCGTGCTAGGGATGTTGATGATAGTGCCAAACTTATGGTTATGCGAGGTGCGATTACTATAGGAGGACAACTTTGGAAAGATCTTTAGAGGAAATGAGACAAGAACACTAATGAGTTTTTATCTTGAGCTCAAGAGTGGATAAACCTCGAGGAGGTGGAGTCAACAATGGTGGCCGTAAACACCACCATTCAGCCCGTGGGGATGATCGTCAATACAACGATATCCACTCCACTGGTTGCAAATAATGGTTAGACCGAGAGCAATAAACAAAAAGGCAGCAACGAAGGCGATCAAGCTGGAGCTTAAAAGAACATAGTCGAAGAAAGATATGTCTATGTTTTTATTGTGTACAATATAAACGGGAAAATATTTTCTTGGCTAATTCTAATTGCCTTCTGTGGAAAAAACCCGAGCCTATGAGGAATCAACGAGCTAAATAAGATCTAACCAAGTTTTGTTGTTTTCACAATGACATAGGTCATACCACAGACGATTGTCGTCGATTTAAAGACGAAATTGAAACATTGATTCGAGTTGGATCGCTAGCATAATATGCTCATAATCGAGTACCTTCAAATCAACAAGTCATCCCAAATCAACGACCGATTCCAAGCAATCAGCCAAACACTTCTGCAGCTATCTGTTATGGATAATTCATTCATACATCCTCTAGTGGAAGGAGTTGATGCTATAACTATAGCAGGTGGACCTCATCTGGCGAGAACAAGCAGAGGAGCTCAAAAAAGATATGTCCAGGAACTAAAGACACATGATGGTTCACAATACGTTCCCGAGCAGCGAATGCTCAAGCAACAATGAATGGATAAACAACCAATTATATTCACAGAAAAGAACGTCAGTCACGTCCAGCTTCTACATAGTGATCCTCTTGTGATAACCGTCCAACTCGCCAACTAAAGAGTTCAAAGAATACTGATCGACAATGGAAGCTCTGTTAATGTACTGTCCAAATCAACTTTGGAAAATATGGGATTCTCTGTTAGGGACTTGAAATCTTGGTTGACAACTCTGTATGGATTTTTGGGGGATGGTCTAGCTGCAATTGGAATAATAGAGCCCACGGTAACAATGGGGATGAAACCCATACCACGACTAAGATGCTCGACTTCATGGTAATAAATTTTCCTACCGCATATAATGTCATTTTAGGTCGACCCACCCTGATCGGTCTTAAAGCGATCATTTATGTCCGCCATCTAGCAATGAAGCTTGCCACACTGACGAGAGTTTGCATAGTCAGAGGAGATCAGTTGGCAGCTCGAGAATGCTACAATATAGCAATGAAAGGAAAGACACAACTCGGGTAGCAGGCCATGGTAATCATATAAGAGGCCGATGAACCCCAGCTGATGGAAATTAATGTTGTAGAACACAAGGAGATAGATCCGCGAATAGGTGAAGATAAATCAGAGCTTCAGGCATAGGAGCAATTAGAGGAGATAATCCTTGATGAAGAAATTACAACTAGGGTCGTGAAGATCGGTAAGAATCTCAACAAGGTACGAAAACAAAATCTAATCTAGTTATTTAAGAAGAATTTTGATATCTTTGCATGGTCACACTCTGATATGGTTGGCATTAATCCTAAGGTTATCATACATACCTTGAACCTGGATAAGAATATACCAGCAAAACAATAGAAACAGAGATTGCTCGGGAAAGACAGGGGTGACGCTTTAGAGGAGGAAGTAGCTAGCCTCCCAAACTGTGGATTTATTAGGGAATCTAAATACCCAACTTAGAAATAGCTAATCCCATGCTGGTACAGAAGCCAAATGGAAAGTGGAGGACCTACATCGACTTCTTCGATCTGAATAAAGCATGCCTGAAGGATGGTTTTCCTTTGCCCTATATTGTTCAGCTAGTAGATGCCACAGTCGATCATGAGCTCATGTCATTCTTGGATGTCAATTCTAGATATATCCTGATTGCTATGAACCCTACCTACCAAGAACATACGAGCTTTATGACTGAGCATAATGTATACTGCTACAATGTAAATTCATTCGAACCAAAAAATGTTGGAGCTACATATTAGTTCCGTACTAGGCATGGACTGGCTAGCAAGGCATGCCACAACCATCGATAGCATATGTAAGCAAGTAACGTTCGAAACTCCTGACAGCCTAAGACTATGCTATATGGGAAAAATTTCAGGACTATGTACGCTGTTTATTTTATCTCTCAAAGCTCAGAGGATGATAGAAAAAGGATGTCACACATTCTTAGCCAACGTTATGGACATGGTAAAGGAAACACCACTAAAAGTTGGAGACTTCCACATCGTAAAGGAATTCCTAGAGGTATTTCCTGACAAATAGCAGGATTGCCGCCGACACGGGAATAGACTTTACAATCAAACTAGTACCGGGCACTGAGCTTATCTCAAAGGCACCATACCGGATGGCACCTACCAAACTCAAGGAGTTTAAGACGCATCTACAAGAACTCTTAGACATGGGGTTTCATTAGACTGAGCCATTCATTAAGGGGAGCACCGGTTCTATCTGTGAAGAAGAAGGACAAAAGTATGCATATGTGTATAGATTATCGCGAGCTGAATAAGGTGACAATTAAGAATAAGTACCGTCTACCCCGGATTGACGACTTGTTTGACTAACTCCGAGGAGCGACCGTATTTTCAAAGATTGATCTACGGTCTGGGTATCATCAGGTCAGGGTACGAGAAGAGGATATTCCCAAGACGACTTTTAGAACTCGTTATGGACATTATGAGTTTCTAGTTAGGTCTTTTGGTCTTACCAATGCTCCAGCCGCGTTTATGGATTTAATGAATAGGGTTTTTAAGGACTACTTGGATAAATTCATCGTAGTATTCATTGACGATATCTTGGTGTACTCAAAGGATAAAGTCAAGCATGAGAAACATTTAAGGTTGATCTTGCTGCGAATAAAGGAGCATCAGCTTTACGCCAAGTTCAAGAAGTGTAAATTTTGGCTTTCACAAGTAGCATTTCTCGGCCACAAAGTATCCAAGGACGGGAGTGCGGTAGACCCATCTAAGGTAGAGGCTGTAAAGATTGGCCAAGACCAAAGAACGCGTCTAAGGTGAGAAGTTTTCTGGGACTAGCAGGCTATTACCGGAGGTTTGTAGAAGGCTTTTCTAAGATAGTCACTCCACTTACCAACCTGACCCAGAAGCAGCAAAGGTTCAACTAGACGGATAATTGTGAAGAGAGTTTCCAGTTGCTTAAGGAAATGCTCAGCACCAGTACTTTATGTACCGACACCCAATGATAAGTTTGTAGTCTATTGCGATGCGTCAAAGCAAGGATTGGGTTGTGTGCTGATGCAGAATGATAAGGTGATAGCCTACACCTCAAGGAAAATGTAGTTGCTGATGCGCTAAGTCGAAAGAATTACGGAAGTCTAACATCATTAGTTGGAATAGAAAAGCCGCTACAGCAGGAGCTGATCAATGTTGGAATAGAAGTAGTCATTGGTAACCTGAAGAATTGGTCCATCTAGTCAAGCCTGTTAGAAGATATATGGAATGGGCAAGTGCATGATGACACGTTAGTAACACATATGGATGCAGTTAGAAAAGGGAAGGTCATGGATTTCTAAATATCAAGTCAAGGGTGATTAAGATATAAGGATCGGGTATGCGTGCCAAACCATCAAGGGATTAAGATGATGATTTTAGAAGAAGTGCACAATACACCATACTCAGTTCACCCAGGGTCGACCAAGATGACTCACGACCTTAAAATGTTATATTGATGGCTAGGAATGAAGAAAGATATAGCGGAGTATGTGTCTAAATGCTTGGTATGCCAGCAAGTAAAAGAAAAACATCAGTGGGATGCAGGCTTATTGCAACCACTTAGCATTCCAGAATGGAAATGGGATGATATAGCCATAGATTTCGTGATGGGTTTGCCACGAACAAGTAAGCAGCAATGATTCGGCTTGGATAGTAATAGATAGATTAACCAAGTTAGTTCATTTCCTGTCTGTTAAGACTTCGTACACAGCAGATCAATACGCAAACGTTTAAGTTCAAGAAATAGTACGACTGCATAGAATAACTAAGATAATAGTATTCGATAGAGAATCAATGTTTACATCGAGATCTTGGAGTAAGTATTTGTCGCTGATAGAATTCTCCTACAACAATAGCTACCAGCCAACAATCAGGATGGCACCCTACAAGCTACTTTATGGAAGAAGAGTCGATCACCGTTGCATTTGGACGAGGTAGGAGAAAGACAACTACTTGGATATGAAGTTGTTAGAGGAGCTTAGGATGTAGTAGCGTTAATTAGACAGCATATGCCCACTGCTCAGAGTCGTCAGAAAAGTTATGCGGATGCCAAGCGGCGTGATGTGGAATTCAAAGTCGGAGATCAATTCTTCTTAAGGATATCTCCTATGAAAGGTGTGAAGCGGGTCGAGAAGAAAGACAAGCTTAGTCCCAGGATTATAGGTCCTTTTGAGATAGTGGACAAAGTGGGAGTAGTTGCATATAGATTAGCCCTACCACCAGCTCTAGCAGATAGTCACAATGTGTTCCACATCTCGATGCTGTGTAGATATGTGTCAGACCCATCTCACGTCCTCAAGTACGATACGATAACACTCTAGAAAGACTTGAGTTACAAGGAACGACCCGTTAAGATCCTAGATAGAGGGATGAAGGAATTACGGTCTAAGAGTTTTCCGATCATCAAAGTCCTATAAACAAATATTTCTGAATGTGAGGCAATATGGGAGTTGGAGGAATGCATGTTAGATTGGTATCCGGAATTGTTTGATAAGTAAATTTCGGGGACAAAATTCTTTTAAGTAAGGGAGAATTGTAGAGTCCCAGAATTTTACTTAGCTAGTTAGATAGTAGTAGTAGTAGTAGCAATATATGGTATTAGTTTGTAGTATGTTAGATTTCGTGGATTTTGGTTCAAACCGGGACTTAGTTGGAAACTCCTAGCAATAGTTATGGATTTTATAAGTTTAACCTATAGTTTAACAATATTAATTATAACATAAGGTTTGATTAATATTTCTGGTTATTAATATGATAATTATTATAACCTAAGGTTTGGATAGAGCCAATAAAAATATGACACTTGTCATGAGTATGGTTATTCCTAAGGTTTAGATAGTGCCAATAGGATTATGACACTTGTCATATGCATGATTATTAAGGAATTATTATTTTAATGATAAAATAAGGGAAATATAAGACTTAGTCTTCATCAGAATCTGTTAGGAGCATGACATTTGTCACAATTTTATTTATTTATGGATTAGGTTTTTATTTAGATAATTAAATAGATTTTCCGTAACTTTAGGGTACTGTAACTTTCGACCTATTTTAGACCCATTTATGTTATGAGTTTCAAAAAATAGTATTTCTAGAAAGTTTTAGATAATTGAATTATCTTTCTAACGGTATAAAGATGGTTTAAATCGAAGTCCTACAGCTCTTGTTATGTTAATTTTACTACAGGTGAGTTTAGAGTTATGAGATTTAGGGAGTTAGAAGTTATGATTATATTTGTTTTTAATTTTAAAAATCAAGCTTTGACTCCTTCAACCTATCTCTGAACAATTTGACCAAGTCCTAAGCCTTTGACTGAAAAATATTCAAATATTTTCAATTAAATTCATTATTTTTATTCAAAGCCAAAAATAAGATTTTTATTCCTAGAACTCTATAAATAGGACTTAGAACCCAGCCATTCTCCTCACTCTTCAGCTATGATCATACTCCAATGAGTTAGTGAGAACATAAGAGTGATGCACTTGGGTGAGTAAGGAAAAAAGCTTTGATATTCTTAAGCTTTATAAAATACTTGGGAAGTGAGGTTTAGTATATTTCGGTATTGGGGTTAAACCAATCCATGAGGTCAACTAAGGTATCCTTATTCTTTAAGTTCAATCCTTTAAAACTCTTTAGTTTTCTTAGTTTATTTTATTCAGATCCTAACTTGTGATATTGGTTTTGATTAGGCACTTGAAACTTAAAGATCTTTCTTGGTAAGTTTCGTCTTGAAGGTTTAGTTTCCACATTTATTCTTTACTCTTTAGAAATACTCACCATTCTATTGTTGGTTTTAGGAGTGTTCCAAGTCCCGCATTTGTTCTCAAATATCCCGGTTTCGGTAAGGAAAATAGGCTAGATCTTGTATGTTTGAATGATATGTTATGCTTTTATGTTATGTTATGTATAATATGTTATGATGAGTTTATGTTTTAATATGTTATGTTATGATTTACCCTACCTCAAATATTAGACAGGGGACGTAGATGGTTTATCACATGTCATAATGACTATTATTAGTATAGTCTTATATGGAATATGTTATAATATGTTTATAGTATATGTTATAATATGTTTTTAGTATATGTTATGATATGTTTATAGCATACGTTATGATATGATTTTATGTGTATGTTTATGTTTTTAGTAGGTTTTCCTTGCTGGGCATTAGGCTAATTCCTTTATTTTTAGTGTTATACAGGAAATCAAATATGGAGAGCGGAAGGATTCTTGGAAGCTTGGCATGTGTGTTGAGGATGAACGGACTGTGTGTCAATCGAGAATGACGTTATTTTAGTCTTTTAAAAAAATTATGGTCTGATGTAATTCTGCAACTAGTATTTAAAGTTTATGTTTTTTTTATGTTTTGTCAAACAATGTTTTTATGTTTTAAACAATGGGTACCCATACCATGTTTAACATTCTATTTTGTAATATATTTTTTTGGAATTTTAATAAAGTGATTATTATTTTCAAAGTTGTAGCTATGTCTAGTAGTTTTAATGATCCAATGTCTTAGAAATAGTTGGGTCATTACAAAAAGTGAACTCTTTGATGCATAATTTGTGAGTGTGTTGTAGTATTTGTGAGAGTTCCTTATTTGTATTCAAGATCATAGTATTCACGTGATCTTGTAGAAATATGAGTGTTTAGATTTTGTGGTGAGTTAATACCACGTTCATGAGTGAATACACATTGTAATTTTAACACAAATTTTATAGTCTTCGGGAGAAGACTTTTACAAGCCTTGCGTCGGGAGGATGTAAGCCCTCGCTGGCCATTGAAGGGAGTTCAAGTAGTTGAGCGTTTCAATCAAAATCAGATTAGTGAAGAGAAGTACAATAAAGTTGCGGCAAATCTCAACAGGGAGTCTTGTTTTGTTTAAGTCAATATTTTGTACTTGTGATTCTTTATTATTTGGTTTTATTCTTTGGGCATGGCCCCAAGGAGTAGGTTATCCGAAAGGATTTCTGAACCTTGTAAAAATTTGTTGTGTTCTTTATTGTTTTGCACTGTCTTTTTATTGTGTTCAGCCTTTGTCGTGACAAGTTCAGATTGTGTCCCGACAGAACTACAATCTGTTTAAATATTTAATTACCATTCCGCACTTTAATTAATTCATATGGTTTAATTAATTTGGTAATTACTAAAAACAGAATTTCAATTGGTATCAGAGCGGGTCACTCATTTTTGAGTGTGATCTTGGTTTATTCCGTTTGTTGTTCTTGTTCTTGTAATGTCTTTTTTTACAGAAGGAGGCTCCATAACTCGCCCCCCTTTACTCAATGATTCAAACTATCCATATTGGAGAGTTAGAATGAGAGCCTTCATCAAATCTCAATATGAAAAAGTTTGGAGAGCTGTTTTAAGTGGTTGGACTCCTCCAGTAGAAAGCGATGATGTAACTAAGGTAAAATCTGAACTTGATTGGACTGATGCTGAAGATAAACTGTCCAGTTACAATAATAAAGCATTACATGCTATTTTTAATGATGTTGGTGAAGGTTACATTAAATTGATTTCTTCATGTGTTTCGGCCAAAGATGCTTGGAAAATCCTTCAAACTCAATTTGAAAGAACTGTTGATGTCAAGCGTTCTAGGCTTGTTATGCTCACAACAAAATTTGAAAATAAATGAAAATGAAACCCTCACTGAATTCTATGAGAAATTGTCAGATATTGCTAACGAATATTTTGCTCTTGGTAAAAAACTTGAAGAGAATGTTTTGGTTCGAAAAATTGCTAGAGTTCTCCCTGACAGGTTTCAGACGAAGCTAACTGCAATTGAAGAAGAAAAAGATATGGACAAAGTAAAAGTAGAAGAATTGATGGGTTCACTCCGAACTTTTGAACTAAACCAACAAATTAGACAAAAAGGTAAGACGGAAGAAATCCAAGAGAAATCTATTGCCTTGAAATCTTATAAAGAAAAGAAGGAAAGTTCGGATGATGAGATGGCTCTGTTGACAAAAAATTTCCAAAAATACATAAGGAAATTGGGAAATAAAAAGGCCATACCCAAAAACCCAAAAGGTAATTTTTCTAAACCCTTTAAGACTAATAAAAAGGGTATTTAGTGCAGGAAATGTGAAGGATTTGGACACATTCAATCTGAGTGTGCAAATACCTTAAATAAAAAGAAAGTCATGATAGCCACGTGGAGTGATCAAGACTCTGAACAAAGTGATGACGAGGAAAATAGTGTTGCCTTAACCTCTGTTCACAAAGGTATGGTTTTCTCTTCATTTGATTACAAGGATGTGTTATGCCTTAATAATTCTATTCAGAATAATGAGAATTCTGACATTGATTATGATGATTCTGACTTAGATGAGGAGTCATTGAAAGAGTCTTATAAAATAATGTATGATCAATGCCTGAAAGTTTGCTCTGAGAATCGTCTAATGGCTAGCAATAATAAAAAATTTGTTGAAAAAAGTGAAGAAATTGAGATGATTATTGCTTCAAAAAATGATGAAATTAATACTTTGAGTAAAGAAATTGATCTTTTGCAAAAATGTGTCAAAATGCTTAATCCTAGATATGGAATATTGGATGATATTCTTTCTGCAGGAAAAAAGGATAGTGATTATAGTGGATTAGGATCTAATGGATCCGAATCCTCAAGAAAAACGGTTTTTGTAAAATCTATGAATTATCCGACTGTTGTGCCAACTAACCGTTTTGCAGGAACAAGTCACCCTGCCAAGATGACGAATTTTTCATCTATTCCTACAGATCTACAACTAAAGAAAATTTCTCCAAAAAGAAAGATTGGACAATTTGTACCATTTTGTCATTTTTGTGGGATGAAAGGACACATAAGACCTAAGTGCTTTTCTCTGTTAAATTTGTTTAAAAAGAATTATGTTAAACACTTTGGTAGTATGAATCAATTCTTGACCAAAAGAAATTCAAAATAAAAAACAATATGGGTTAAGAAAGTTAACTCTGTTTGCTTGGCTACCTTTACCTGTCATAAAATGCATGCATCTAGTTCATGGTACTTTGATAGCGGTTGTTCAAGACATATGACAAGTAATGCAAACATACTTACCAACTTCAAATCCTTGAAGTGTGGAGTAGTAACATTTGGGGATGGAATGACATGAAATATTTTAGGTAAAGGTACTCTAAACATTGAAGGGTTACCGAAACTGAAAAATGTGCATCTTGTTGATGGGCTGAAAGCCAACTTAATTAGCATAAGTCAAATTTGTGACCAAGGTTTTCTTGTTAATTTTTCGCATGATGAGTGTAATGTTATAAATCAAAGTGGTGACATTGTTCTCAAAGGTTCTCATTCTTTGGATAATTGTTACACTCTCACACAAAAATTCACATGTCATGCGTCTTCATCAAGTTTTAATATTACTGACTTGTGGCATGAAAAACTTGGACATATAAATTTCAAAAACTTGAAAAATATTGCTAATGCAGGTCTCATCTGTGGTATACCCAAGCTGGGTAAAGAATCGCTTGGTAAGTGTGAATCGTGTCAGTTGGGAAAACAATTGAAAATTCCCCACAAAGCATTATCTGATATTAATACTTAAAATGTGTTAGAATTATTGCATATGGATCTCATGGGTCCTATACAAGTTGAAAGTATTAATGGTAAGAGATACATTTTTATATGTGTGGATGATTTTTCTAGATTTACTTGGGTAGATTTCTTAAGAGAAAAATCATATACATTTGAAGCTTTTCAAACACTATGTACAAGACTTAGAGTTGAAAAAAATTGTAACATTGGAAAGATTGTAAGAATACGAAGTGATCATGGTAAGGAATTTGAAAATTCTGTTTATGATGAATATTGTAAATCTTTTGGAATTTTGCATGAATTTTCTGCTCCTAAAACCCCTGAACAAAATGGGGTAGTGGAGCGAAAAAATTGAACTTTGCAGGAAATGGCCAGAGTTATGCTAAATAGCAAAAAACTCACAAAGAAATTTTGGGCTGAAGCAATTAATACAGCTTGTTACACAATTAATCATGTTTTTCTGCGTCCAGGTACAAATAAAACTCCTTATGAAATCTGGAAATGTAGAAAACCCAATGTCAATTATTTTCATGTATTTGGGTGTCTGTGTTATATTCTTAGAGATCGTGAGAATCTGGGAAAATTTGATGCCAAAAGCGATATGGGAGTTTTTCTTGGATATTCCATCGATAGTAGGGCTTATCGTGTTTATAACATGAGAACCCAAACTATTATGGAATCAACTAATGTGGTTGTAGATGATTTAAAAGATTTTTCTGAGTACTCCCATGAGGAGGAAATTGACAGGCTTATTGATGTTCAACATCATAAAGAAATGGCAGATCTGATAGCACAACCTTCGGAGGTGACAACAGCCACTGCTGATGTATCAAACTCTGATTCTGTCGAAACAACAATTGGGCTAACAGAAAAGGAAAATCCAGTTATTTCCTCTGACTCTGTTCAAAGAGAACCATCAACCAGAATAAAAAAGAATCACCCTTCTGATCTTATTTTGGGAAATCTTGAAGAGAGTATGGTCACTCAAAAGAGGTATGTAAATTTGGTTCAATTTGTTTGTTTTACTTCTACTTTGGAACCAAAAAATATGAAGGAAGCCTTAAATGATGAATCATGGATCAATGCTCTGCAAGAAGAGCTAGGTCAATTCACAAGGAATGAGGTATGGATCCTTGTCCCTAGACCAAGCCATACTAATGTTATAGGTACAAAGTGGATATTTAAAAATAAAACTGATGAATTTGGGACCATAATAAGAAATAAAGGTAGACTAGTTGCACAGGGGTACACTCAAGTTGAAGGAATTTATTTTTATGAGACATTTTCCCCTGTTGCAAGACTTGAATCCATAAGATTCTTACTAGCTATTTCATGTGTTCTTGGTTTTAAATTGTTCTAAATGGATGTAAAATCCGCATTTTTAAATGGATTTTTGAATGAAGAAGCCTATGTGGAACAACCCAAAGGGTTTGAGGATCCATACAATCCTAATCATGTTTTTAAATTGCAAAAAGCTTTGTATGGGCTGAAACAAGCCCCGCGAGCTTGGTATGAGAGACAAACTCATTTTTTGGTCTCAAAGGGGTACAAAAGAGGGGGAGTAGACAAAACACTTTTTATCAAAAATATTGATGAAAATATTATGATAGCACAAATCTATGTTGATGATATAGTGTTTGGTTCTACTAATGATTCTCTAGTGTAGGAATTTGTGAAACAAATGCAGGAAGAGTTTGAGATGAGCATGGTAGGAGAACTCAATTTTTCTTAGGACTTTAAGTGAAGCAGTCAGATGAGGGAATTTTCATTTCACAAAGCAA
This sequence comes from Humulus lupulus, assembly GCF_963169125.1. NCBI lineage: Eukaryota > Viridiplantae > Streptophyta > Magnoliopsida > Rosales > Cannabaceae > Humulus > Humulus lupulus. The sequence goes on along the minus strand of NC_084797.1, from coordinate 15,128,787 downwards.
GTATGCAAGAAGTCTAGTGAAAATATTTGGACTTAATGCATCTAAACCTGCTAAAACTCCAATGGGTACTACGGTCAAATTATCTAAAGATGAGAACGGGAAGAAAGTTGATCTAACTCTTTACAGGAGTATGATTGGGAGTCTCCTATACTTAACAACAAGTTGCCCTGACATCAGTTACAGTGTTGGAGTGTGCCCTCGTTTCCAAGGGAACCCCATGGAGTCTCATATGACTGCTGTAAAAAGAATTATTAGTTACATCAATAATATTCTTGATTTAGGCATTTGGTACTCCAAAGAAACAAATTCTAACCTTGTGTGTTATAGTGATACAGATTGGGCAGAAAACACTAATGATCGCAAGCACAAGTGGTTGTTGTTTTTACTTAGGAAACAATTTGGTCTCTTGGCATAGTAAAAAACAAAACACCATCTCTTTGTCAACAACCGAAGTTGAGTACATTGCTGCTAGAAGCTGTTGTACTCAACATTTATGGATGAAACAAATGTTGGCAGACTATGGGTTTGATATTAAAACTTTAACCATTTTTTGTGATAATACAAGTGCTATTAATATCTCCAAAAATCCTGTTCAGCACTCTCGCACCAAACATATTGACATTCGTCATCATTTTATTAGGGAGCTTGTTGAAAACAAAACATTGATTTTAGAATATGTTGAGACTAACAAACAAATTGCAGATATTTTTACTAAAGCTTTAAACACTGTCAGATTTGATTCCCTCAGGAAGTCCTTTGGGGTTTTTTTTATTTGAAATTGCCAATAAATTGATTATCTTGCCTTGCATATGTGTTTGAGTAAATCTCTTGTCCTGTTTGAAAGAAATTTGATGAGCATATTTTTTTTTTTTGTATTTTAGAAAATGATCGTCATAAGTCTTATACTCTGTTTGGAATAAAAAACCATATTTGAAAAATTATAGACCATCCAATTTATATTTGATCAAATCATTATGTTTGTATGAGCATTCCTTAATCCAATTTCTTTTTCAGGCTCCATTTTGGAAAAGAGCTACCTATACTGATGTGTGAAAGCCGACACTTAGTAAGTTGGTACCAAGTAATTAACAATTATATTGGAGGATACTCTACCAGTGTAAAGGGCTACCATCAGTCTTAGAGTTATAGCCTCCATTATGGTTATAATTTGAAAAATGCTACAATTATCAAATATGGGCAATGACCCTAGCTTTAAAAGGCCAAAAAGAAACGCCAAATTGATTACACATGCACACACACATGCCTGTTGACTAGACTGTGTGAGATGGTTGTAAGACTCATAGATATAATGAATTAATTAAAATATGTTTTGTGATTGGTATATTTTTTGAATTATGGTCACTTAGTATTTGAATTACAACTCATTTCTCTAATTTGTGAAAAATATAGTTATCTTGTTTCTTTTGAACAGGACTTGGCATTTACATGGACACATATGGTATGGCAATTTACATTCTATTTTCGACAATTTAAAAAAAATATAATGATAAAATAAAATTTTTTTTGGACCATGTACTTAAAAAAAAAAGTTTGAAAAATTAATTGATGCAATTTATTTGTTTTATCTCAATATATTCTAAAATATTAAAAAAGTTTCCAATTTTGAGGTGTGAAAGAATTTGTTTTAAAAGGAGATATTTCAGCATTTTTCACATAAAATCCGGTTACCCATTTTGGTTACCCATTTTTGAGCTTGCCTCATTTGTGCACCGAATTCTCTATATATTCAGATTCACTTTGGTTGTTTCATACTCAGTGTTTTCTTGTTTGTCTCTTTCACTTATAACCAAAGTGTTTAGGTTTATTTTTTGTGTGTTTCACTTGTTTCATTCTTAGCAGCCATGAAGACTCGAGGCCGTGGTTCATCTTCCAAATATGTGAAGTCTCAGCAGGAGATAGTTCCTGAGTCAGTTCCCACTGCCACTCCTCCCGTCCCAGCATCAATCCCTGCTATCTCGCCTCCTACAGGCCGTTGACCTAAAACCACAGCAAGAAAGAAAGTTCTTGCTCTTTCGGGTCCTATAGGATCTACCATTCTCGAAGCTTCAAGTAAAGGAGTTACTTTTCCCAACCTAGATGCTCAGCCAATCCAAGCCTCGGCGGTTCCACTCGCCTCTTCCGAAGGTCAAATAAAAGCCAAACCTGCCTTGGCTACACGTCATTCCCAATCAATCTCTACTGAAGTTGTGCCTGATCCATCTGATCATGACTCTGAATCGTCGTTATCTCCTGATGTGTTGACCCCCAAGGCAAAGGGCAAACGCAAGACCAAAGCTTTTGGAACAAAGAAAGGCAAGAAGGCCAAAGTGGCTCCAACAAAAGGTACCAGCTCCATCTTTGATTCATCTCCTTTATCCCAATGTAAATTGAAGGCAAAAATCAACCCTCCTCCTTGCACCTCATCGGAGGATGTTTCTCTTGAAACGGAAGACTCTCAGCCTGAGTTGGACCCTTCTTTGACCGAGCCAAATCATGTTCCTCTTGATGATTTGGCGGAGGAGATTGAATCTGAAGAAGACCCATCAGAAGATTCTTCTGTTGCATCTGAACCCAAAGGCACCACACCATTGGCATTTCCCGAATTGTCTTCCAAACTCACTAAACAAAAAGGTGCTCCTGCCCGTACCTCAGGTTCTTTCAGAGCTCATTCTCTTACTTTTTGTTTTAATGATAATGAGAAAAGCATGCAATTTTATGAGCATCGTCACTTCATTAGTGAGTGTAATTTCCTTTTTGCTCCTCATCGTGTTCTTGGGGTCTTACTTACTTTAGAGGAAAGGGGTTGGTTGCGATCTTTGTCTGGGTTTGATGGGTTTGTGCCTCGGGTTGTTAAAGAATTTTATGCAAATTTGAATAATGAGTTGTTAGACCAGTCTTCTTTTATGTTTCATAAAGAGTATGTTAGGGGACATTAGTATAAGTTTTGTCCTTCTGAAATTGCTAAAGCCCTCAATCTCGTTCCTGTTGAGATTGATGATTCTATTGAGTTTGCAAAGGATCAAGTGTTGTCTGAGTTGGTTGGTCAAGATATGGTATGGGAACCAAGCACCTCTCTACGGGTCTCAGATCTCACTCACTATTATGGCGCTCTTTTCAAATTCTCCATGTTTAATTGGATGCCTACCACTCATTCCTCTACCATCACTCAAGACATGGCTTTTCTATAGTTCAAAATTGGCACTGGAGTCGCCATTGATCTTTTGTTATTTTTTTTTTTATCAAATCATGTCCTTGAGTTGTGCCAAACACAAGGGCCAGCACTTGATGTTTCTGCAAGTCATTTATAAAATTTTGGACTCTCAGCATCCTTTGAAGAAGTCCCACGAGACCTTGACTTCTCCTTTGGTTGGTCCTACCAACACTGTCAAAGATGACCATGCTCTATCGACAGCTTGAAAGGTCAAATGCATTAATCTTGCTGGTTCTGCATCTGGCAATGTTGTGACTGACACTCCTGCAATCTCAACTGATCTCACTTCTGTCCAGACAGGAATTACAAGCCTCTCTAACCGGTTCACTCTCATGGAGGATACTCAACGCCAAATTCTTGCTTCGTTGGCCATTATCAATGCATCCACCTCTCCTGCTCCATGATGGTTACAGTTCCTTTCGGTCTATTTTAATTTGCTTTTCCTAAATGTAAAAGAACACTAGTAGTGTCCTTCTTTTGGTTTATTTCCTTTGTTCTTTGGCGTTTTCTTAGACAATGAGGGGAGAGAGAGTAACTCTATTTTTGGTACTTTGATTATGTTGTTTGACTTGCTGTTTCTCATTGGTTTTTGTTAACTGTTTTATCTTATGCTTTGGTTATTTTTGGTAGGGGGAGTCATTCTGTGACTCTTGTGATATTAAGCACTTACTTGTTTTTTGCAGGGATCTTTTAAAAATAGATATGCTTTGTCTATAAAATTGCTAAAGGGGGAAATTGTAAATCCTAAAATTGGCATATTTTATAGAAATATCGTTTTATTAAAAGATCAATTGTTTGTTTCCCTTTGTTGTGTTTTTCGGAATTAAACTTTCCCTTTCTTGTGATTTGTGGAATATTTACATTCCTTATTTAACTTTATTTGATTATAAAGGGAAGTAATATCTTGCAAATATTCAGTACTTACTCAAAATCATTACTTGAATATTTGACATTATATTTTCGTGCTGCTCAAGAATTGAAATTCAGGAAACTGAATATTTAATGTCATTAATTGTTCTTTCTATTTTGAGCATGTTTTCGATCCGACACAGGTTTGAGCTGTCCCCACTAAAATCGTATCTGTCGGATCAGCATCTTTTAAAAAAGGAAAATTCTTCATCAATCAAGAATATCTTTAATTATTCTTGCCTTTATTAGGAGATTCATTCTCAGCCTTTATGAGCACGAAAAATGACTCTATAAATAGGGCTCTAAAGACAGTGAGAAAAGTGAACTCTTAGATGCATAATTTGTGAGTGTATTTTAATATTTGTGAGAGTGCCTTATTTGTATTCAAGATCATAGCATTCACGTGATCTTGTAGAAATATGAGTGTTTAGATTTTGTGGTGAGTTAATACCACGTTCATGAGTGAATACACATTGTAATTTGAACACAACTTTTATAGTCTTCGGGAGAAGATTTTTACAATCCTTGCATCGGGAGGATGCAAGCACTCGCTGGCCGTTGAAGGGAGTTCAAGTGGTTGAGTGTTTCAATCAAAATCAGATTAGTGAAGAGAAGTACAATAAAGTTGCAGCAAATCTCAACAGGGAGTCTTGTTTTGTTTAAGTCAATATTTTGTACTTGTGATTCTTTATTAATTGGTTTTATTCTCTGGGCGTGGCCCCAAGGAATAGGTTATCCAAAAGGGTTTCTGAACCTTGTAAAAATTCTTTGTGCTCTTTATTGTGTTCAGTCTCTGTCATGACAAGTTCGGATTCTGTTCCGACAGAACCGCAATCTATTTAAACAGTTAATTACCATTTCGCACTTTAATTAATTTAGATGGTTTAATTAATTTGGTAATTACTAAAAATGGAATTTCACTTTTAATTAAAAGGATAGTAAAAAGATGTTTTGAAAACTCATGCCTTAAAATTAAATGTAATATAATGCATGCTCAAATTTTTCATAGGCCTTATATATGAATATGCATTTTTCCACACTTTTTAATAATGTAATTTCTCATTCTTACTGATGTAATTTTTTTTATTTGTAAATAATTAATTAAGTACAAATATTTTAAAATGGGACTAAGGAATTTATTTAAGTAAATGGGTTGATAGTTTGAATTTTTCCAACTTATTTTAAAATTTTACGACTTAGATGTAAAATGTGGTGACCTCAAATTCTTAAATTGTTAAGAGTTTAAATTATTTATTTATTCTATTTATTAAATTAGAAATATTGATAAATAAATGAGTATATATTATTATTATTATTAAGAATTAATTAATTATGTCAAATTAATTATTTTGTGATAAATAGAAAAGTTGTCATATTTTATCTTTATTTAAAATAATAATTGGAATTTTATTATTTTAAAACAAATGTGACTTAGGTGATAATTAAATAAATAATTTTGTGAAATAAAATTCTAGAATAAAATCTTATGATCTAAGGAGGGATATGATAATGTTAACTATTGGTAAACTAATTCTTGCTGAATTTTTAAGAAAGTGGCAATAAAATGAACAACTAGAATTTATCAACTTCAACACTAATTTTAAGAACACTCTCACGTATGCATGCAAGTGTATTTTTACGTTCAAGTGTACGCCAATTAATCAAACGTATGTTTTCTATTTTGTAACCATGAATGATTAATTGGTAGAATTGACATTATTCTTTTATGAGTTTATGTGAAATTGTTGAATGTTTATAGTGCGGCGCAACATGTGCCACGTGTGCATGACCTATGCACACGTGAGGTATGTATGTTGGGCATGTGTAATCTTACATGATCTTAAGACGGATGTTTGATTGTGATTTTAGGCTCGTTGTGACGTACCCCACAATTTATATTTGGCTTGGACTTGAGGTAAGGAAGTTAACTAGAATTTCTATGCATTATGTTATGAATAGTATGAGGTAATATGTTGTAAGAGCTATTATTTTATGAAAAGTATGAACTAATGTGATTGCAAGAGTTATAGTGTTATGGAAAGTGTGAGCTATGGCAAGCTAAAGTGTTATGAAAATATGAATTACTATGTTATGATTTGAATTGCTGTATGTCTGCTTGTATGTTGTATGAAAAGCAGTAGGTTGTTAGCGTTCTGAATGCGACACAACAAAGGGGTTACTAAGGATATGATGTAACTCATAGGGTTGACACACCGAGTGTAGAGTCCAAGAATTTTACTTAGCTAGTTAGATAGTAGTAGCAATGGCTAGTAGTAGTTATAGTATGTTTATTACCGTGGATTTTGGTTCAAGCCGGGACATAGTTGAACACTCATAACAACACTTATAGAATTTATAAGTTTAACCTATAGTCTAAGAATATTAATTATAACATAAGGTTTGATTAATATAGCTAATTATAAAGATGATATTTATTATACTATAAGGTTTAGATAGAACTAATAAGATCATGATACTTGTCATGTGCATGTTTATTGATAAATAAGTATTTTTGAGGAATAGTTTTATAAGAGGAATATTTGAAAACCCCAGAGTCTGCCACCAGCTTTGAAATCGTTATAGGACTCTGTCAAAGCTATTTACTCAATTCAAATTAGGCTGAAAAAGTGCAATTACGTGTATAATATTTCAACGTATGTCGATATATCGCAGCTCTAGGGGACGATATATCGCCACTCGGGGAATACGAAAAACATGTAACTTCGCACAAACACTTTAATGAGCCTCGGGAATATAAGCCCACGCGATATATCGCCTACCATGGGTGATATATTGGCCTTTGGGCAAGTTTTCAAACATTTTTTAAACCAAGCTCATTTTAATCCTTAACCTCTTAGCTAGCCTCATAATCTTTTGACCGAGTCTTAAGCCTCTGCTAAACGATTATTCAAATATTTTTCAATTAAATTGTCATTATTTTATTCAAGCTAAAAGAAGATCTTTTCATTCTTGAACTCTATAAAGAGGACCTAGTACCCAACCATTTCTTTCATTCTTCAAGCTGAGTTCACAGCCTTCAAGCAACTAGGTTTACTTTAGAGTGTTAAACACTTGGGTTGGGGTTATAAGCTTTATCATCTTAAGCTTATTAAACACTTGGGAAGTAAGGTTAATAATGTGTATTTCGATATCGAGGTGTAGTTCAGTTAGAGTGCATTCAAAGGTATTCTTATTCCTAGTTCATTTCTATATGTTTCATTAGTTTATATAGTTTTTCTCTACTCAAATCCCAACTCAATATTTTTCATTCTTAGGCATCTAAGTTCTTTGAACTTGAGGTTTCTTGTCGGTAGGTACCTTCTCGGTGGTTTATTTCATTCATTTTCATCTCTTTCTTTTATAAATACTCACCTTTCTATTATTGGTTTAGGAGTGTTCCAAAATGCTATCCTTGTTCTCACATCCCGGTATTGGTAAGGAAAATAGGATAGTTTCTATATGCTTATGTGTATGTTTATGAATAATATGTTTATGCTATAGTATGTTATGTTATGTTTTATCTAGGGCTCATAGTTGTTTAGTGCCCTAGTGTTTATCATTTTTTTTTTATGTTTATAGTTATGATTTACCCTACCTCAGATATTAGACAGGGGACCTAGATGGGTTATCATAAACTATCATGTGATCTAACCTACCTCAGATATTAGACAGGGGACGTAGATGGTTTCTCACATGTTTTAATGGCCATTAATAGTATAGTCCTATATGGTATACGTCTTCATAGTTATATGTTATATGTTTATAGTTTATGTTTATGTTTCATGCTTTTAGTAGATTTTCCTTGCTGGCCATTAGGCTCATTCCTTTATTTTATATGTGCAGGAAAATAATTATGGCGGCAGGAAGATTCTTGGCGACTTGGGATTGTGTATTGAGGGAGAATGGATTCAGTGGACTGCGTGAACGATCCGAGGATGAAGTTGTTTTTAGTCATTTCAATTATATTTTCTATGTATTTTTCGCACTTGATTTTGTAACGAATTTAGATTTAAGTTATGTTTTATTTTCAAACAATGGGATCCCATATCCTACCCCGAATTTTATGTATTTTAACCTTTGCTTTACAGTTTTTAATAAAATTATGACTATTTTGTATGTATGTTTTCTTAAGCTTAATGTCTATGTATAGTCATTTTAATGGTCCAAAGTCTAGAATTAGTTGGGTCATTACAGTTGGTATCAGAGCAAAAGTTCATTCGCATGAAATTATCCTCGATACACACACTCAAAGCTCCGAATCTGACCGCCAAGTAAGTGTTTATGTTATAGTTATTATGTTTATATGCATAGCTAACAATTTTAGCCTTTATGTTTTTAGTTAAGAATGAACGTAGCATTAACTTATGAGGATATCTGAGACATAAAGGCCTTAAAAAGGATTAGAGAACCACGAAACACCGTAGGAGTGCTAGAAAGAATTACTCAAAGACTACTTTTGTTCCATAGGGAGATAGGTCACCTCCAAGAATCTAAGCAGATCATGATGAGATCAACGGAGCAATATGTTTTAGTAATTAGACTTTTTAGAGATTACCCTACTGTGATTGCAGCCTTAGAAGAAATTTGGGAGACGATAGATGATGAAGATGAATTACCAGTAACATAAACATAATAGTCGGGTCATTACAGTTGGTACCAGAGCCATGGTTCATATGCATGAAGCTCTCCTTGATACACACACAAAAGCTCCGGATCTAACCGCCAATGTAAGTGTTTATGGTATGAATATTATGTTTATGTTGAAAGCAAACGTTTTAGTCATTATGTTTTTAGTCGAAGATGAATGGAGCCATGACTTATCAAGATATCTAAGCCATTAAGGCATTGAAAAGAGTTAGAGAGCCAAGGGATACAACAGGAGTGCTAGAAAAATCACTCAAAGATTGATCATATTTCACAAAGAGATAGTTCACCTTCAAATCACTAGACAAATTATGATGAGAGCCATGGAATAATATGTCCTAGTAATTAGGCTTTTTAAGGATTTTCCTTCTGTGGTTTCAAGATTGGAAGATTTATGGGAAACTATAGATAATGAAGATGATTTACTGGTAGCCATGAGATATTATTTTCTTATACTTAGGTTTACCTATAGGTTTGAGTTTCAATTCACCAAGAACAAAAGCATAATATCTTAATGAATATTCCCCGTGGTAGTTTCGAGGCATATGATATTGATGATTATGAGGAAATATCTGATGATATGTGTACGCCCTGGTTTTCCCACGGGCTGTTTAGCAGGATGAGCCTCGGACTAATCAAGTTTAGTCCGAGGCTCCCGCAGGCCGGAGGTTCTATTTCCAGGACGGACCCTTGTCAGCTCGAGGGGTTCCTGTTTCCAGCTCGCATTTGTTGCCCAGGAGCTGAGAGTGACATCCGAAGGCCACAGACGGGAGCAACTCGGGTTACGAACTGCTCAAGTCACGAGCTTCTCAGGAAGCTCCGACCCTATGGGAAGTCAACACGCAAGATAAACGTGCATATTCCTGCCATCACGTGCCCGATATCCCCCTGACTTCTCGGACACGCAGCAGGAACGTGCGTATTCAGACACCCACGGACGGGTTGGGCCGTGCGGCCCATTATCTCCTTCCATGCTGATTAGACCACACTTGTGTGTCAGGTTTAGGAATTAATCATGAATGTCACAGATTTGATATGACAAATGGTAAGGTCACGGGATGACCTCCCTACCAACTTCCAGGTGCCTTCTCCTATAAATAGGGAGACCCTGGGAGTTGATAGGGGTTGGAAAAAATAGTCTTTGAAGAACTATATACTTTGTAAACCAAATACCCAGAGAAGATCAATAATATTGACTAGTGGAGTATAGGGATTTTAACCTTCGAACCACTTAAAAACGTGTCTTGAGTCACCTAGTTCTTTCCAAAAGATTTCATATCTGTGACGGTTCTACTTTTAGTACTAATCTCTTTCTCTTCTTCTCTTAATTATCTGTAGCCGAAGAACCGTGTCAACAGTTTGGTGCTTTCATTGAGAGCAAGTTCGATTAGTACTACCACAAACATCCAACTATGGTGACCACTCGATCCAGGCATGGCAACGCGACAGAGCAGCATGATGGGCAGGAGGCCCACCAGGTTGCCCTCCCTGATGAGCAAGATCCTGAAGTCCAGCAGAGGCCAGGGAAGCAACCAGCGGGCCAAGACGACACTGGTAGTTCAGCGCCCCGGTCGCCTAATCCGAATCCGTGTTATTACACTGCGGTGGAGATGGAGAATGCTCAGCTGAGGAGCCAGTTAGCAGCAGCTGGTCAGCAACTCCAGGATATTCTGAGCCGACTACCCCCTCTCACAACCAACGGTAGCGTTGGAGAGAGGCAAGGCGAGGCTTTTAAGTCTCGCCGGAGTAATCGGTCCAGACGTAGCCGTTCGGGTCGACTTCCTGCAGCTAACTCCGCCCCTTCATCACACCATCAAGAGGCGAACTTCAGGGAAATGCCTCGGACCGGACAGCAGCAGTACAGCCGTTCGGTTAGGACGTCAACCCCCAGCTCTCAGCCTTCCTCGAGGACGCCCAGAAGAGATCGAGGAAATTCTCGGAGAAGGGCCGAGGAGAGCCAGAGACGTCAGCCCGTCCCCGAAGAACGTCCAGTTCCTCGTCCAGCTCGCCCAGCGCGGGACTAGCAAGCTGGCAGGGCCGAGAGGGCCCCACCGAGTTTTGTCCGACCGGACAGAACTAGGATCACCTCCCCGGTCAGGCATCCTCCTTCTCCCATCAGATATCCGTCTCCTCAACCCGTCCGAGACATCCCGACCTACGGAAATAGTAGGAGGGGCCCGCCATCAGCCGGGCCCTCCCGGCGCAGCAGGGTGCCGGGGGAAGGATCAGGTCGGAGCCGCCAAAGACACACCCCGATCCTGTCCAGTAGGAGTCACTGGACCGGCAGTGCACGGAGTGATCTCTCGGGAGGAGACCTACGCCAGCGACTAAGTTCAGCACAAAGTCACCATACTACCCAGGGAGGCAACCTTCGAGATCGACTCAATTCTCACAGAGAGGTTCGAGTTAGGGATGGTAGCCAGGCCCGCTCAGTGGGGGTCCGATCCGAAGTACGTAACGGTGAAAATGCCCCAAATGACCTATCTCAAGAAAGGAGGGGCAACAACCCGCCTAATATGTACAACGGGTCCGGAGCTGTTGAACAGCCCCGGAATAACCCAGGATCTCAGGACAAAACCCTAAAGCGCCTAACTCAGATGGAGGAGCTGATGAAGAAGCTCCTATCGGAAAAAGAAAAAGACGAATATGATTCAGGGGATGAGATGGAACTCTTCGCCCCCAATATAGCAGCGACGGCATACCCTTCTGGCTTTCGTATGCCCCACTTGTCAAAGTTCAACGGGGATGGATACCCGTCTGACCACTTAGGGATGTTCAACACCCTAATGATGGCCCATAACATCGGACCGGAGCTTCGTTGCTTGATCTTTCCTTCCACCCTAACTGGGCCCGCCAGGCAGTGGTTCAATCAGAGTAAAAGGCAATCAATCAGCTCCTGGAAGACATTTTCGGCTGACTTCAAGAGGGCATTCAGAGCCTCTCAGGCCGCCCGAGTCCAGGCCGACTCCCTAGCTAACGTGAGACAGCAACCTGGTGAGACGCTGAAAGCCTACTTGAGCAGATTTGCAAATGTCGCTGCTCGAGCAAGAGATGCTGACGATAGCTCCAAACTAATGGCCATGAGGACCGGGATCCTAGTCGGCAGAGACCTGTGGAAAGATATTCAAAGGAGGGGAGTCAGCTCGGTTAGCGAATTCCTTAACAGAGCTCAAGAGTGGATAAACTTGGAAGAAGCTGAAGCCTCGGCCGCCGGGACCAGCCAGGTCCCCGAGAAGACCGCTGGGACGGAGACGGAGATCGTAGTGGCGACTGCCGACGTCGCGCAGAATAACCAGCCCGATGGTAGCAAAAGAAAAGGACATGGTGAAAACAACCAGCACGGCCAGAAGAAGAATAAGTCTGTGGATAAGTTCAAGCCCGTGTTCACAACCTATGCCGAGCTCACCCAGACCAGGGAAAATATTTTCCTAGCCAACGCTACTCGGGTCCCCTGGAAGAGGCCTGAGCCATTGAAGCACCCTAAGGGAAGGAGAGACGCTTCAAAGTTCTGCCGTTTTCATAACGACGTCGGGCACAATACCGACGACTGCAGGCCCCTCAAAGATGAAATCGAGACTCTCATCCGAGCAGGTCCATTGGCGCAGTACTCGCAGAACCGGGTCCCGGCAAGTCGACCCGTTCCGGAGGTCCCAGCCAGTCAGCTCGGGCATCAGGCAGATCAGAACGTCCTTCCCCCCGTGGTCGAGGGAGAGGTATCCACCATCTCTGGAGGACCGCACATGGCCGGCACGAGTAGGGGCGCCCAGAAGAGGTATGTGAATGAATTAAAGGCCCACAACGGAGCGGAGTTCGTCCCGGAACAGCGTCAATCAAAACAGCAACGACTAGAGAAACAACCGATAACTTTCATGGAGGAAGATGCAGGCCATGTCCAATTCCCTCATAACGATCCCTTGGTCGTAACAGTCCAGCTCGCCAACCAGAAAGTAAGGAGAGTATTGGTGGACAATGGGAGCTCGGTGAACCTCCTGTTCCGATCCACCTTAGAAAAAATGGGTCTGACTGTTGCCGAGCTTAAGGCAACCTCGATGATGGTGTATGGTTTTTCAGGAGAAGGATCAGCAGCGATAGGGACAATCGAGCTGGTGATCACCCTAGGAGAGGAGTCCCGGACAGTGTCCAAACTACTCGAATTCGTGGTCATTGACTGCTCCACTGCCTACAATGCCATTTTGGGCTGACCTACACTCATAGCCTTTGAGGCTATCACTTCCATCCGGCACCTCGCCATGAAGTTTCCCACTTCAACAGGGGTCTGTACTATCAAGGGCGATCAGCTCGCTGCCAGGGAATGCTACAGCATTTCCATGAAGGGAAAATCTAAACCCGGGCAGGTGACGATGGCCATTCAGGATGAAGAGGAATCTCAGGGACCCAAGGCGGCTCTCGAGATTGAAAAACCTCAGATTCTCGAAGGCGAAAAGCTCGCCCTAAGCGAGGAAATTGACCCCCGAGTAGGCGAGGACAGGTCCGAGCTCCAAGCTATTGAAGAGCTCGAGGAGGTAAGCATCGATAAACAAAACCTGTCACGGACGGTTAAGCTCAGAAAGAACCTCTGCGATAAAAGAAAGGCGGAGCTGACTACGTTTCTACAGAAGAACCTAGACGTATTCGCGTGGTCGCACGAGGATATGACAGGGATCAGTCCGAGCGTCATCATGCACACGCTCCACCTAGATAAAAGCGTCCCTGCCAAGTCTCAAAAGCAGAGACGTTTAGGGACAACCCGAGCTGAAGCCCTTGAAGAAGAAGTGGCCCGGCTCAAAAAGTGTGGCTTTATCCGCGAAGCCAAATTTCCCATTTGGGTTGCCAATCCTGTGTTAGTTCCAAAGCCCAACGGGAAATGGCGGACCTATATTGACTTCTCCGAACTGAATAAAGCCTGCCCTAAGGATTGCTTTCCATTGCCGAAGATCGACCAATTGGTGGATGCCACGGCAGGGCACGAGCTCATGTCCTTCATGGACGCGTACTCGGGCTACAATCAGATCGCGATGAATCCAGCAGACCAGGAACATACCAGCTTCATGACCCCGACTAATGTCTATTTCTATAAGGTCATGCCGTTCGGTCTGAAGAATGCCGGAGCTACCTACCAAAGGCTAGTTAACAGAATGTTCGCGGACCAGATCGGGAAAAGCATGGAAGTGTACGTCGATGATATGCTCGTCAAGTCAAAGACTGCCAGCAACCACGTCGCCGACCTAGAAGAATGCTTTGACATACTGCGAGAATATGGCATGAGGCTCAATCCACAGAAGTGCACTTTCGGTGTCGCATCGGGGAAATTCTTGGGTTTCATAGTCAATACCCGAGGAATCGAGGCAAACCCCGACAAGATCAGGTCACTGCTCGAGCTTCCTTCCCCCAGGTCGCGGAAAGATGTCCAAGGCCTCACAGGAAGAGTGGCCGCACTGAACCGGTTCATTTCCAAATCGACCGATAAGTGTTTGCTCTTTTCCAACCTGCTCCGGGGAAATAAGAAGTTCGAATGGACAGTAGAGTGCGAAAGCGCATTCCTCGATCTGAAGGCGCATCTGGCTGAACCGCCTGTGCTATCAAAGCCCAAGGTAGGAGAACCTCTTTTCCTCTACATGGCCGTCACTGAGGACGCAGCTAGTGCCGTTCTTGTGCGAGAAGAGGACCAGGCTCAGAAACCGGTATATTACATCAGCAAGAGACTCCTCGGAGCTGAATCAAGGTACCCAATGATGGAAAAACTGGCGTTCTGCCTAATCACGGCCTCGCGAAAACTCAGGCCGTACTTCCAGTCCCACTCTGTACACGTCATGACCGATCAGCCTTTAAGGCAGGTTTTGCAAAAGCCTGAAGCATCGGGACGCTTGCTAAAGTGGGCGGTCGAACTCAGTCAGTTTGAGATTTTCTATACTCCCCGAACTACCATAAAAAGTCAGGCCTTGGCCGACTTCGTGGCTGAATGCGCAGGATTCCAGGAGATTCCATCAGAAGACTCACCTTAGGTCGCCCCCTCACGCTCATCGTGGAAGATCTTCGTTGATGGCTCATCTAACGAGAACGGCTCCGGGGCTGGAATCATTCTGATATCCCCAGAGGGGCATAGATTCCACTCGGTGCTAAGGTTCAGGTTCAAGGCATCTAACAACGAGGCAGAGTACGAGGCCTTGTTGGCTGGACTTAGGATAGCTAGTGAGCTAAAGGCGAGCTCTGTCCAATGCTTCAGCGATTCCCAGCTCTTGGTGAATCAGGTTCTAGGCGAATATCAGGCGCGAGGACCCAAGATGGCCGCCTATTTGGCAAAAGTAAAGTCTGAACTGTCTGCGTTTGTTCGAGGGTCAATCGAACAGATACCTCGGGAGCAGAACGCCAACGCAGATGCTCTCGCCAAGCTCGCCACCTCGGGCGAGACAGAAACTCTAGGGTTGGTGCCAGTTGAGTTCTTGGAGAATCCTAGCATAGACGAGGATCGGGCGGAAATTGAAATGATTGACATCAGGCCGACCTGGATGACTCCCATTATTGAGTATCTCGTCGAGGGCAAGTTACCCGATGGGCGCAACGACGCACGGCGGGTCCTTTATCAAGCTCTGAGATATACGCTAGTCGAAGGGGGTGTTGTACCGACATGGGCATTCCCTACCTCTCCTCCGGTGCGTTCTCCCAAGTGAAGCGAAGGCCATCCTACAAGAAGTGCATGAAGGATTCTGTGGAGACCACACTGGGGGGCAAAGCCTGGCTTTTAAGGTTCTCAGGCAAGGTTATTACTGGCCGACTTTGTCCAAAGACTCGATCTCATATGTAAAAAGGTGCGACAAGTGTCAGCGATTCGCTGCGGTTGCCCGAGCTCCTCCGGTCGAGCTAAAAATGATTTCGTCTCCCTGACCTTTTGCCGTTTGGGGGATAGATCTAGTAGGCGCCCTGCCTACCGGAAAGGGCGGGGTCCGTTACGCCGTAGTAGCCATTGACTACTTCACCAAGTGGGCCGAGGCAGAGCCGTTGGCAACAATAACATCGAAAAAGGTGTTAGACTTCGTGGTTAAAAGCATCATATGTCGATTTGGCCTACCTAAGAAGATCGTCTCCGATAACGGCACTCAATTTGACAGCGATCTGTTCACTGAATTTTGCGAAAAGCACGGAATTGTGAAAAGTTTCTCATCCGTGGCCTATCCCCAGGCGAACGGCCAGGTCGAGGCTGTCAACAAAACTCTAAAGGCGAGCCTCAAGAAAAGGCTAGATGAGGCAAAGGGGATCTTGCCAGAACAGCTCCCCCAAGTCCTGTGGGCGTACCGGACCTCACATCGGACTCCCACGGGTCACACGCCTTTCTCCCTAACCTTTGGGAGTGAAGCAGTCCTCCCCGTGGAAGTTAAAGTTATATCACATAGGGTCCAGCACTACGACCAAGGCAGGAACCACGAGCTCCTATGCCATTCCCTAGACTTAGTGGATGAAAGGCGAGAAGATTCACAACTCCAGTTCGCCCATTATCAACAGAAGATCACTCGTTACTTCAACACTAAGGTCAAGAGACGTGCCTTTAGCGTCAGTGATTTGGTCCTAAGGAGAGTTTACCTGGCCGGGAAAGATCCCAAAGATGGGGTTTTGGGACCAAACTGGGAAGGACCATACCAGGTCATCGAAGTCATCAAAGAGGGAACTTATAAGTTAGCTCGGCTTGGTGGAGGGGCGGTCCCGCGGACATGGAATGCCATCCACCTAAAGAAATACTATCAATGAGCCACTTGTAAGGCCTAGGAGGTCCCTTTCCATGTATAAATAAAAATCAAATGTTTCTCTTTATTTGCAAGTGTAATTTTAAAGTAACCACGAAAGACCCTTTCCCAGTTACTTGGGGGGCATATGGTACCTGGATATAACCAGGTCTCCTTAACGACTTAGGTGTTAATTTTTATCCATGGATAAGAGTTATCACAAACTAAGCCTTATCCTGGTTTTAACCGGGTCATAAAACTTAGAAGTTAACTAAAATTTATTGACCGCGGTTCTTCTTGAAAGAGCCCGGGATATGGATAAAAGTTGACGCGAACTAAGTTTTCAAAATAAGTTCCTGGTCTTAACCAGGTCATAAAACTTAGAAGTTAACTAAAATTTATTCACCGCGGTTCTTCTTTAAAGAGCCCGGGATATGGATAAAAGTTGACACGAACTAAGTTTTCAAAATAAGTTCCTGGTCTTAACCAGGTCATAAAACTTAGAAGTTAACTAAAATTTATTGACCGCGGTTCTTCTTTAAAGAGCCCGGGATATGGATAAAATTTGACGCGAACTAAGTTTTCAAAATAAGTTCCTGGTTTTAAACGGGTCATAAAACTTAGAAGTTAACTAAAATTTATTGACCGCGGTTCTTCTTTAAAGAGCCCGGGATATGGATAAAAGTTGACGCGAACTAAGTTTTCAAAATAAGTTCCTGGTTTTAACCAGGTCATAAAACTTAGGGGTTAACTATTATTTTGATCGTGGCTCTTCTTTAAAAGCCCGGGATATAAATAACGGTTAACCCGAACTGAGTTCATAAAAATAAAGAGATGAATTGCAGCCAAAAGCATAAAAATATATATATATATTTGTAAAAGTTGTTGAGAAAATTGTCTCAAGGAGGAAACACCTCATGAAAAATTACAACGGAAAATAAAATAGTTCAAAATACTCAAAGAGAAGTATCCTAAGCCCCATCAGTTGGCCCTTTGGAGGTCGCGGTCTCGTCCCGCTCCGCCGCGACAAAGGCCTCTCCAGTCTCCGAGGAAGGTACCTCTTTATTTAGGCGGGCTTGGAGCTTCGGCAGCAAGAATGCCCAGAGGTCCGGCAGCATGAAAGAAAAGTCCGCATCTGGGTTGTGGGACCAGCAGTGATAAAACAGGTCCTGCAAGGACTGCTCCGAAACGGCCCGCTCGGCTTCCATGGCGGCCTAGGCCTCAGTCTTGGCTACCTCGAGATCTGTCCGCGATGCGGCCAGGGAGTTTTTAAGCTCTCGGTTCTTGGAGAGGATCTTCTCTAGCTCGGCTTTAGAGGCCGCCAGCGCGTCTCTCGCCTCTTGAGCCTCCTGGAGGGCGGTCTGGCGCTCAGCTTCCAAACCTTCGAGCTGGACCTTGGTCCTAGCAATGCCTCTGTATGCGGCAGCAATGCCCTGCAAGAAAGGAAGGATAAATTAACTATCTGGAAGAAAAAAAGGCGGCGTGTGAGTGTTAAAGCTCTAAAAGAATGGGGCAGTTTACCGTTAGGGTCATGTCCATCGAAGACTCCATAACTCGGACCGGGCTCGTTGTTTCGATGGCCCAGAGCTCCCTCTCCCTGAGATTGTAGAAATGGCTAACGGCATAGCTAGCCGACTCATACACCGTACCCCGGAATGCTTCTGGCATCTTCTCCAGAGCCTGGGGGTCGACCGGGATACGCACATCCGGGGTTGCCGCGGCCAGATTTCTGATCTCTATTACCCCGTCCTGGGCGGCTAATGGAGATCGTTGGGGTGGCGGGGGCATGGGCCCTGTCCTGGCAACAGGAAGGATCGCCCCCGCGACCTGGGATGGAGGGGCTTTCTCCTTCTCCTTAGCCGAGGATTTGGTGGAGGTCCCAGCCGAGCTCTTGGACTCCTGAAGCCTTTTTAACCTCGGCCCCGCTGGGGGGTTCCCGCCGAAGACCACGCCCCACAGACTACCTCCGGGCTGAGACATCTCTTCTGCGAAGAACAAAAAACATGGTTATTACAAGGTAGCAATCATGCAGAAATAGAGAAAAGGTTTAAAGGCAATAAAGTAAGCGAATACTAAGGGAGCCCTACCCCCCGAGCTGGAAGAGTCTAAGACGATTATCTCACGAACTGGCGCAGGTTCTAGGTCCGGTTCCGACTCGGGGTTGGACTCTTCTACATACTGCCTAATCCCCGGGGCATAGATGCCCCTCTGGAGCGCCGGCCACGTGCGTAAGTTGGTCCCGTACTTCTAAAAAAGGATCGACCTAAAAGCTAAGGTGTTATCTACTGCTACGGTACCCCTAGGCCGACTCTCTTGGTGATCCAGCACGAGCCGGTCAACACAATGGAGCAAGAGCGTGTCTAGGTCCGGATTCCTCGGGTGACGATGGACGAGCTGCCTAGGATTGAACCTAACCAGCCAGGGGTCTGTGGTGGCCCTATCTACATTCTTAAATAAGTAAGGGTTACCTTGGCCGGAAGGACCCGCCGCTGCTCCGGATTGGAACCTCTCCTCGCCCATACCCTGAGAGACCTCCAAGGTCCTCTTCCTGCTCCTCACGAGAGGAACTTCGTCACTCTCTTCCTCGCCTTCGTCGTCTGCGATCTCCGCGAGGATCGGTCTGTTGTCGCGAGCTGGAGGCGGCCCCCGGGGCCTCTTCAAATTCAAAGTCTGATTTGGGAAAATCAGCTTGCAGAATACCATCGTCTCGTCGGTCACGAGCGCACGGTAGTCTTTCTCACTGGGGGGTAAGCTCGCCAGTGTGTCGAATTGACCCCCGAGGGTCACGGACTTCTCGGTCCTCGCGTAGATGGCTGCAAGATTGGTTAAAGTCAGAAGTGGGATAAGGAGGGGGCTAAAATAAGATAACCCTTAAAAGGCGGGCTAAGGTCAAGGATCACTTACGAGGGCGATTAAAGTAATGATGATCGCAGTTGCGGAACCCAGTTGACATGAAAAACTGGTCCTTGAAGTCATTAGGGTGGCTCGGCAGCTCGATGACCGCCGCTGTATTAGGGAATCAGGTTAAGTAATAGAACCCGTCGCCTCGCCCTCGCTGATCTGGGCTGGCTTTGAGGCAAAAGAAGTATAGAATATCAGCAGGAGTGGGGACCTCCCACTCGTGCTTTTGAAATAAATACCTCAACCCCGCCAGCAGACGGTAGGAGTTGGGAGGGAGCTGAAATGGGGCCAACCCCACATAGTTCAGAAAATCAGCAAAATACTGGTCCAGGGGGAGGAAGGCCCCCGCCTTGAAGTGTTCACCACTCCAGGCCGCGAACGACTCATCGAGCGGCGTGCAGCTCCGCTCACCCTCCGCAGCAGGTCGGGCAATCACAGAGGCCCTCCCCAGGGAAATGTTGTGGTTGAGGAAGAGTTTGGTGATCTTGGCCTGCTCGGTTATCTTCGAGACGATTCTCTCCGCCTCTAAAAAACGCGTCAGGGGCCACCTCGGCCTGTTTCTCCACGGCCGGGCCAAAGTGGGGAATCGGCGAGCTGGGCATCACCGCCTTTCCTTTATCTTGTTGAGAGGCCGAGCTTCCCACGTTCTTCCGGGGCAGGTTCTTCTTCAGGGCCATCTGGTCGCCTATCGAACAAAAGAAAACACTTTAGAAAAGGCGACCCAAGCAGAAGGCTGAGGCAAATGTTAATTACACGAGCTGGGGTAAGCCCAGCCCGTGGAGAGTGGAACCACGCAGTCCAAGGAACACGCGCCTATGCCCTCAACAGATCCCAGATTACTCGGAATTCGTGTGTCAGGGGGCTCAGAGTAAAAATTTGCCTTGGGGGGAAAGTTTCAACAGGCAAAACGTGCAAAACCGCTTTTGAGGCGTATTCCCTAAGCTACCCGGTTTTGCACCCAAAATTCCTAAAGGTCCTACCCAGAAATTGTCCCTGAAGAAGCACCATGAACCCATACTCTAAAACAATGTCCCATGGCAGGCGTGCCCTAACCTAAGAAGGGCTGTCACCCTCTGTATTCACGCAACTCAGAAAACCCCTACATGTGGCTACAGTGATATTTTTTTACCTAAGCTACAGTGGCATGCTTTCAAAGTGAACAGGGTCAGAAGAACTTACAGTATGTGGCTGGATGGTGAGCGAGATTGCTGCTCTGGTAGGAGCTTCGTTGGTACAGTGACCTCCAAGGCTTTGAAGAAACTCGTACGCTTAAGCTTCGTGAATGGAGAAGATGTGAACAGCAGAGATGAGGGTTTCGTTCTTTGGAAGGTCAGAGAAAGAAGAAGGAAATTTGAGAATTTTTTGAATGATAAGGTGGCCCGTGCGTGGGATGACCACCCCCTTTTATACAAGGGAAGGATCACGTGTAAAAGGCTCTTGGGAGACCCTCCACTCGAAATGTGAAACGACGGCTGGATAGTAGGCTAGGCCATTTAATGCGGTTCTCGTAGAGTGTACCGTCGCCACCCACGGCGTTCCACGTATCAGATGCCTGCGAAAAGAATGGAATGCGAAGGGTTGTGGGGGAAGTCTAAAAGCCCCTACTGTGGTCTCCTATATATGACGTCATAGACCACGAGCAGGAGCTTGGGGGGCAGATGTACGCCCTAGTTTTCCCACGGGCTGTTTAGCAGGACGAGCCTCGGACTAATCAAGTTTAGTCTGAGGCTCTCGCAGGCCGGAGGTTCTATTTCCAGGATGGACCCTTGTCAGCTCGAGGGGTTCCTGTTTCCAGCTCGCATTTGTTGCCCAGGAGCTGAGAGTGACATCCGAAGGCCACAGACGGGAGCAACTCGGGTTACGAACTGCTCAAGTCATGAGCTTCTCAGGAAGCTCCGACCCTATGGGAAGTCAACACGCAAGATAAACGTGCATATTCCTGCCATCACGTGCCCGATATCCCCCTGACTTCTCGGACACGCAGCAGGAACGTGCGTATTCAGACACCCACGGACGGGTTGGGCCGTGCGGCCCATTATCTCCTTCCATGCTGATTAGACCACACTTGTGTGTCAGGTTTAGGAATTAATCATGAATGTCACAAATTTGATATGACAAATGGTAAGGTCACGGGATGACCTCCCTACCAACTTCCAGGTGCCTTCTCCTATAAATAGGGAGACCCTGGGAGTTGATAGGGGTTGGAAAAAATAGTCTTTGAAGAACTATATACTTTGTAAACCAAATACCCAGAGAAGATCAATAATATTGACTAGTGGAGTAGAGGGATTTTAACCTTCGAACCACTTTAAAACGTGTCTTGAGTCACCTAGTTCTTTCCAAAAGATTTCATATCTGTGACGGTTCTACTTTTAGTACTAATCTCTTTCTCTTCTTCTCTTAATTATCTGTTGCCGAAGAACCGCGTCAACAATATGCTAGATAAAAGGTAAAATGCAGAAGATCCTGATTTTTAGAAATTTTACCCTAGTTATTATTAGTATAGTTTCTTTATTGAATGATTATTGTAATAAGTGAAAATCTTTTTCCAAATGAATAAAGGTATTATTTTTTTAAAATGGCATGTTTGAGTTTGATTTTTGGTTTTTGAAATCATAATTAACTTAGAATAAATTCAATAAATAATGACTGAGTTCAGTGAGGGTGGATACAAATCAATGGACCGGGTTCTGTATTGAGGGTTTAGGGGGTCATAGTAGTGGGAACGATTTTACTGATCCTAGCCCCCCCTCAATATGGTTAACTTTGGAACCGTGACAAGTTTCGAGCCTGAGAATTAAGTCATATAGGGTGGTTAGAAATAGACTTAGAAAATAATAAAGATGGGTGAATAGTCTAAGTATAGAAATACGCCCTAATATATAAAGACGACTTACATAAATTTTCATAAGAAATCATAACTGATAGGTCCGAGTTATGTTCGCTTAGACTAAATTTTTCCTTTGAAGCTATTAGGGTAAGTTCTAATGTGTTTTTCTCACTGTTAGAACTTTGCCGAAGATGCCGCTATGAAGGTCTACTCACATGAATGGCAATACCCCCAGCACCACCTACGACACTCACGAGTCCCCTCTAGTCCGAAGAAAAGGAACGCGTGCTACCACTGATGCTGCCAATAGAAATGCACCACCACAAGTTGACAACAACGCTGAGATTATCTAGTTACGGCAACAAGTAGAAGAATTACTGCAGCAACAATGACAACCTCAGCTGTAGCCTCAGCCGCAACCTTAGCTAGCGGCTCAAGCACCCCAGCAAGAGCAGAATGTAGGATATCTATATGGGGGATGGCCAATGGCAAAGTACGCACCTTATCCAGCTCAGTACATAGAGACAATCTACGAGCATTTCTGTAAGCAGCACGCTCCAAATTTTGAAGGGCCAACTAACCCCTTTGAGGCTGAAGAGTGGCTCAGGAATGTAGAGCCGATTCTGGCACACATGAACTTCAGCAATGCGAATCACATATCCTTCATTTCTTCTCTACTGAAAAAGGATGCCAACATCTGGTGGGATTTGGTACAATAAGATCATATTATCATGAATGAATAGGGAATTTTCTTGATATTACTGTATAATTAATTCAACCAATAATTATAACATTCAAATATAATAAAATTGTACTTTTATTTAAAACTAATAAAATGTCTTTACATGCTTTTAGGGCATTAATCCTAACAATCTCCCACTTGCCCTCAAAGCAAGTGAGGCATCTCCCTTAATCTCTTATTGCGCACGTGACCCATGAACAGCTTTGCAGAATGTGTCTTGGTAAACGGGTCAGCCAGTTTTCGTTCTGACGCTATTTTCATAAGAGTCACATCACCTCGGTGTACAATCTCTCTCACCAGATGGTATTTCCTTTATATATCCTTTCCTCTCTTGTGGCTTCCTGGTTCTTTGGAATTAGCTACGGTTCCGTTGTTGTCACAGTACAAGATTATTGGCTTATCCAAATCTAGAACTATAACTAAATCAGTGTAGAAATTTTTCAACCAAACTACCTCCTTAGTTGCTTCACAAGCCGCTATGTATTCGACTTCCATGGCTGAATTAGCTATGCTAGATAATTTAATGCTTCTCTAGACAAGAGCTCATCCACCAAGAGTGAACACGGACCCATATGTCAACTTTTGACTGTCTTTGTCTGATTGGAAATCAGAATCAGTGTATCTAGTGGGGTTTAGCTCACCCCCCGAATATACAAGCATATAATCTCTCGTTCTCCTAAGATTCTTGAGAATGTGCTTTACTACAATCCAATGTTCCAAACCAGGATTTGATTGATAACGTCTTACAATCCCGAATGCATAACACATGTCGAGCCTAGTACACAACATACCATACATCATACTCCTAACTGCTGAAGCATAGGGATACTTTCTCATATCCTCTTCCTCCTGAGGTGTCTTTGGACATTGTTCCATGGAGAGAAAATTCCATGTCTGGTCGGTAGCTGATCTTTCTTGGAATTCTCCAAAGAGAATCTTTCAAGCACATTATCTATATAATTAGCCCGAGAAAGTGCCAAGAGCTTGTTCTCCCTATCCCTTAGGATTTTCATTCCCAAAACATAGCTCGCCTCACCCAAATATTTCATTTGGAACTTTTCGGCTAACCACTTCTTCACGTTTTACAATGTCTCTACATTGTTCCCAATGAGCAAAATGTCATCAACTTAAAGAAATAAGAAAACCACCACTTTTCCTTTGATGTATTTATACACACATGCTTTGTCGACATTCTGTTTGAAGCCATATGTTTTAATTGTTTCATCAAAAGTAATATTCCAAGATCTAGATGCCTACATTAATCCATAAATAGATTTCAACAACTTTCACACCTTTTGATCTCCCCCGTTCTTTATGAACCCTTCTAATTGTACCATATAGATACATTCGTCAAGAAAGCCATTCAGAAAAGTTGTCTTGACGTCCATTTGCCATATCTCATAATCATTGGCATAAGCTATGAATAAGAGGATGTAAATGGATTTGAGCATGGCCACAGGAGAAAATGTTTCTTCATAATCAACACATTCTCTTTAAGTGTAACCTTTGGCTACTTGCTTCACTTGGAAAGTCTCCACTTTCCCATCTACACCTGTTTTCTTCTTGTATATCCAATTACACCCTATGGGTCTGACATCTTCAGGTGGTTCGACAAGTTCCTAGAGAGAATTGGAATACATCAATTCTATTTCTTGGTTCATGGCTTCTTGCCATTTCTCCTTTTTAGAATCATCCATTACTTCTTTAAAGTATAATGTATCATCCTTGTCTGTATCAGAAACAAGGACATGTGCCTCATGTTCGTAGCGAATAGGTTGTCTCACAATCCTCCCACTACAACGTTGCACCAGGGTCTCCTTTTCAGGAATAATGGTTTCCTCGGTTTTTCATTTATCATTTAATGATGAAGATGATTGTAATGGAATCTTATAAGCTGTGAGTTCCTCCAATACTACCTTGCTCTGATATATATAGTTATTCATATAGTCATGTTCAAGGAAGATCGCATTTGTGGAGACAAATACATTTTGATCCTTGGGACTATAAAAATAACTGCATCTTCTGTCTGGAGTATAGCCAACAAAAATGCACACTTCGAACCTTGAATCAAGTTTCCCTGATTTAGGTCTAAAAACATGAGCAGGACAGCCCCAAATGCAGAAATAGTGCGAACTAGGTTTTTTTCCATTCCACAGTTCTAGTGGCATTTTGCTTATGGTCTTATATGGGACTACATTCAAAATGTAAGTTGTCGTTTGAAGTGCATATCCCCAGAATGAGAGAGGAAGTGAAGAGTAGCTTAACATAGACCTGACCATGTCCAATAAGGTCTTGTTTCTTCTTTCATAAACACCATTTTGTTGTGGAGTTCCTGGTGTTGCGAGTTGGGATAGAGTACCATGCTCCAGCAAGAAATCTTTGAATTCTAAATCCAAATATTCTCCACCTCGATCAGATCGAAGTGTCTTAAGAGTCTTACCTAACTGCTTCTCAGCCTCAGCTTTGAACTCTTAAAACTTACCAAAGGTTTCAGTAAGTATGAACATATCTTGAGTAATTGTCAATAAAAGTAACGAAGTACTCAAACCCACCTCTTGCTTGTACATTGATTGGACCACAGACATTGCTGTGTACAAGATCCAAAGGTTCTTTGGCTTTATTGTCTTTCGCTGAGAAATGACGTTTGGTCATTTTCCCTTCTAGACAAGATTCACGAACCGGAAGAGTTCCAACTCTTAGTTCTTTCAAAGGTCCATATTTTGTTAACCGGTTTATCCTATCTAGACCTATATGACCAAGTCTAAGATGCCAAAGATATGTGTCATCCTCATTTGAAACTTTTTTTCTTTTGTTACCTTGTGATTTTTATACTTTAAATAATTCTAAATCATTAAGCGCTCGTTCATTTGGTTTGAGCATATACAATCCGTTATTATGTTCTGCTTGACATATTTTGAAACCATTCTTCGAATAACAATTGCATTATTACTAAAAGAAATATCAAAAAGTTGTTCATGCAACAAGATAAAGAAACTACATTTCTAGAAAATCCAGGAATAAAATAAACAATGTTCAAAACAAGATAACTGTTCCCAAAAATAAAACGGACTGTTCCCTTTGCTCTTGCTGAAACGAGCGCTCCACTTCCAACTCGCATGGTCACCTCGCCATCTGCCAACTCCCTTGATGACTCAAGTATCTGTAGAGAAGAACAAACATGGTTAGTGGCTCCTGAATCTAAAACCCAAGATGACATATTGTCTTCCACTACACAAGCTTCAAGTACAAGTAAATCACATTTATCTTTCTTTTTCAGCTCAGAGAGATACTTCTTACAGTTTCTCTTCTAGTGACCTTCAACTCCACAATGGAAACATTTTCCTTTTGGTTCTTTCTTCTTGGATTTGTTGTCATTCTTGTTATCCTTAGCTTTTGGTGTCTTCTTTCCTTTCTTGTACTTATTGCCCTTTCCTTTGTCCTTATCATTATTCTTCCTTCTCTTCTGGGATTTCTCCTCAAAGTATTAAGGTTTCTCCTCTATAGAATTTTCCTCAGTCTCTTTGGTAATGGATTTGTTAAGAGACTCAAATGTCTGCAGTTCATTCAACTGCTGGGTCATGTTGAATTCGAACTTATTCATAATATAGTTGGTGGTGAATGCAAAAAAGGCAGGAGTGAGCAATTCCAGTATGATGCTTACTTGTGTGTGCTCATCAATGACAGCCCCATGTATTTCTTCTTCATGCATCACTTTAATCATGTGCAAGACATGTTCACGTACAGAAAGACATTTCTTCATCTTAGTAGTCATGTAGGTTCTAGTAGCCTCATGTTTACTTTGATTAGATTGCTGCCCAAACATGGCCTGTAGAGAATCCATTATCTCATACATAGTTTTCATGGGTTCATATTTTGTTCTCATAACATCATTCATGCTCACAAGCATGTAACACTTTGCCTTTATTATGGTGCAAGTTACCAAGTTTTAACTAATTTAATACTTAGTAGTTCACATGCAACTGGTTTCTCCAAAACAATTCATATAAACAAATAGGACAATCCTAAATAATCATGTTTCTACAATATGCATAATTAATGAGAAACTATGAGGGGTTTCGTAAATTGCATGTAATTGACTAATGCATGATCATGTTATTAATCAAACATCAATACATATTCATTCAAATAAATACAATAATTAAATAAATGAATAAACAATAATTGATGAACCAAGTACTATTAGGTATTTCTAAAATTTACAACCCTTGGAAAAATTAGAAATAAAATTGCAATATAAGCGTATGTAGCTTTCAAGAATTTCCAAGAATGTTTCTCCTCTCCTTTAGACTTTCTTACTAATTTATAGGAACATTGTTGTGCCTATCCTATTAATTAGAAACAAACTTTCTAATTAATTTATTTAATTAAAACTAACTTTTAATTAAATACTCATGTTTATCATCTTTTTAATTTAAATAATTAAAAAATTATTTAAACTTAAGATATTAAAAGATCTTACTCAACTAAGATCTTACTCAAGTGGTTCTCGGCCAGGCGTGGCTGCAGCAAGGGCTCGGTGCACGGAACAGGCACCAAGGGTGCAGGGGTGCGGGGATTCTTGGCAGGTGTCAAGCACTGGATGTGGGAGGCACCAAGGGCACAAGTGAGGGAGCAAGGGCTCGAGCAGGGTGACACATGCGAGAGCAGGGAGCTCAGGGCCTGGGCCCGCGCGTGGGAGAGGCAGTCACAGGACTGGTGCTTGCTGCTAGGGCTCGGGCCCTAGGCTTGGGTCCTTCCAATTTTCTTTATATACAGATTTTAAATTTAAATATCAAGAAATAAAATTACAAAAATCCTATGTCCTTTATGATTTACACAAGATCTAGAAAAATAAAATTTCTAACCCAATAGCACCATATAATTAACGATCCATCACTCTACCATACATTCAAAAAGCATATCTATCCATTCAATATACATATCAACATACATATAACAAATGCAAGAAACCCACACAGTATTTAATATATATATAGACTACCGTGGTACCAATTGTTGGTATTAAATGAACAAATCAAAGGTGCGCAGCTGAATATATGGATCAATTTTAATAAATACTAATACTAGACATGATCATATACATATATAAACATTAAATCACATACAAAATAGATCAAGGATTACCTCTTGTAGAATATCAAGTGTCCTTGAATCTTTTTGTATAAAATCAACGCTCTTCCTATCCAGTAATCTGAAACCTTACACCTTGATCTTCCAAACCAATCCTCAAACACACAAGGGTGTGTGTGGGCGCGTAGGATTCGAAAGGTTGATTTATGTGACTCTCTAGATGAACTCAACACATGAGATCTAGAGAAGTTTGACTGCGAGAAGATGTTTAGAATAGTTTTCAGGTTTATAAAAAAAATCGCTTTTTAAAGAGAGAGCCTGTATTTTTAATTTCATAAAATTAATGATGAAAAACTCCTTCTGAAAGTCACGTACTATCAGACTTATATAAACATATTTAATCTAATTAAATAATCTTTATTTCATTAAAAATAAAATTTAAATTAAAAAACGGATCTGATATTCACATTTAATTATTTATTTAAATCATATTTGAAAAAAATTAAATAACTTATTGAACAAATTTATTTGAAATTCAAAATTCAAATCCCAGTGATAAAAATATTTGAGTTAGGCGCCACACATTGTGTTGTATAGTGTGTGCCGCCCAGCCTTATTAAAGTTTACCTAATTTTCACATTTGTTTGTTTAATTAACTTTTAAGACAATATATTTATCCCAACATAAATATCAGTTAATTCAAAATTAAATTTATTTTAAAATATCAATTTTAAATTATATAAATAAATATCATATCCTAAATAAGATATTTATTATTCTATTTCTTTATATTAATCCAAACAAGATTAATATTAATTTTAACCTATAGTTTTTAAAAATAAAAACTATATAGTTAAATAATTAATTAATTCACAATTAATCAATTACCCATAATTATCACATAATTATTTCCTTGCCCTGGAAAATTAATTCCTTTGCAATTTAGTCCTTCTCTCTACAAATCTTTCTTTTGACATCCTTATACTTGACAGTGTAGGACAGATGTGATCTGTGGACCATTGACCTATAATACGAAGCTCCAGTAAACCAGATTATTAAATAAACTCTCTAATCTAATAATCAGATTTATTAATTCCATGATTACTCCACTATAAATATGGAATTGCACTTTAAGTATTTATAGAATTATATTTACAGAGTTTTCTCTTATAGTCCATTGATATAATCAATATATGTAGTTATGTCCTCCATTATTGGTTCGTTAATTATAATTGGTCAAAATTATCGTTTTACCCTTCTAATTACCTATTTATCCTTAAGTGTCATTAATTCACTAGCGAATAATTAATCTATAATCTGATTATAGATTTGAGCTCAATAACTATTAAATTCCATAATTAACCCTTAAAGGAACCAATATTCGATCAGTTAGGAAAGCATGGATTCAAATATTGTAATTCATGTTCCTAGTCATCCATGATATTGAATCTCCAAAACAAAAGCCATTAGCCTCATTATTCTAAGAGACATTAATTAAGGAATCAAAAGATCCAATAAACACAATCAGGAGTTCATGAATACTCAGGATATAGACTGATCTACAAATGATCTCCTATTATGATAAGAATTAAATCTTTATATCAAACAGCAAGTTTATGAAGATAATTAATTCTCATCAGTCCTATCATTTATAATATCTATTATATACAACACATTTACTAAGATGTACGTCCACATCAGTAATCTGAATCTAGATTACTCGCATCTCGTACACTTAGCAAACCGTACTAGTAACCATTCATTAAAGATTTCATATTATAATATGTTACTGACTATTTTATTTATTATATATAATCTTAATTCCCTCGTACTAATACAAGATCATATTCTCATAATGAATAGGGAATTTTATTGATATTATTATATAATTAATTCAAACAATAATTATAATATTCAAATATAATAAATTTGTACTTTTATTTAAAACCAATAAAATATTTTTACATGGTTTTAGGGCATTAGTCCTAACACATACCTCTACTCATACTCCTTGAGTTGTCTCGATGGATTTCATATGTTTTTATGAAGCATATTGAATTTTATGAAATTCTTAACAAATTTGGGTTATTTTTTTATGTTTTCTATGCAATTAATTTTTATAAATACTTTGCTTGGTGTAAAACATGGTAAAAATTATTTAGAAAACGTTTTTGGGTTTAAAAATTACACAGAAAAAATTTGTTTTCTATGCAATTAATTTTTATAAATACTTTGTTTGGTGTAAAACATGGTAAAAATTATTTAGAAAACGTTTTTGGGTTTAAAAATTACACAAAAAATAATTTGAAAATAATTTTTGGTCTACGGCTGCGCCCATCAAGTTTCACTGGCCGCAGCCTGGGAGTCAGCGACTAATGGTCGTGGCGAGAGTGCGAATATTGCCCAAATAAGTCACGTGGCTGCAGCCACAAATATTCAATGAACGCGACCTATGATAAAAAAATTCTTAAATTTTTAATTTTGAATGTATTTTTTAATGGGTTAAACCGAAAATATCGGATTTATTTTAGGGAATTTACTCATTTGGTACCCTGTGTTTTTGCATAGTATCGTTTTGATATTCTCTTTTTTCAATAATCTTTATATGGTACCCTATATTTTAAAATCATACATATTTGGTACCCTAAACTCAAATTTGATAAATAAAATTTTATCAATATGACCAAATTGTCATCAGTTATATGTAATTAAGTAATTAAATTTGAATTTGAATTTGGAACTCATAAAATTGAGAGCAGTTTGATTAAATTGGCAAAATTTTATCAATTAAATTTGAGTTTATGGTACTAAATATGTACGATTTCAAAATATATGGCACCAAATATATATGATTTCAAAATACAGGGTACTAAATAAGTATTATTGTAAACATAGAGTACCAAAACGATATTTAAAAAAAATATTTCTTTTAAAATACTATATTTTTGTTGTTTGATATTTAAAAATTAGATATTTTCTACAAAGATTCAAATTTAAATTTGTAAATAGGTTAACTAATTAATTTTAAATCTGTTAATATATTACAATATTAGAATTAAGTTATCAGATATTAAAGATATTTTCTTTAATACTTGATATTTTTGAAATCTTTTATTTGAAAATATTAATATCATATTATTCTATGGATTTAATATTTAAATTATTTGAAATTTAAAAATTTGTTGACTATATATTTTTATGGATATTTGAATTTGTTTAACTGTTTAAAGTGTTTTTTTTTTTAAAAATAGATAACGCTATTTGTTTGAATAATTTAAAACTGGTTAAATTTTTAAAAATATCACATTTTGCAAAATAATTAATAAAATATATTTTTAATAAATGAGATTTAAAGTAACTTTTTTTAATTGTTGATAAATCATATTTAAATCAAATTAATATTTTTTAAAATGGCATAAACTAAGTTGATTGTTGATAAATGAAATTTAATTTAATTTTTGTTAATTGTTGATAAATTTAATTTAAATTGACTTACTTATTTTTTGCAAAAATTTAATTAATTAGAATATTGGATAAATTCTAGCAAATTCATTGTAGTATTTTTGCAAATGAAATAAATTGTAGTATTTTTACATAAATTTATAGACTTTCTCATTTAGTAAAATGATTAGAATCATCCAATTATAACATGTTTGTTTGCACTATATATGGTATAGTGGCCCATATGTTTGCTTAATATATGGTTTTTGCTAAATAAAACATTCATAAAATGATAGGTTTTATTTGGGTCCATTAGTAAATATAAAGTTTAAATTCCTCTCTTGTGGGTGGTTCCATTTGTGAATGCTCATTTGCTTTGCATGACTATAGTGAGCCTGATTAATTATTAAAACGAATGTTTAAATTCCTGTCTTTTGGACCTTGTATGGAAGTTTTGGGGCCTTAGTAATGGGAACGACATAATGGACCCAGTCCCCCTCCATACAAGCCCAATTGTTAAGGCCCATTTGCTTAAGTTGGACTTAATTGTATAGGTTCATTATAACAGTTAAACATAAATATTGATCAGCGACAAATTAATTCTAATTTAAATGAATTTGTTTCAATGTTAAACTTTATAATTAATAGAAAATTATAGGACTTTGGTTTTAAAAATTAAAGTTTTCAATTTTTTGGAGAACCATAGTCATTAATTTTTTCAAAAATTAATAATAAAAATAATATTTTTAATTAAATAATGAGCTTATTTTAAGAATTATATTCGATCTCTACCATTCGTTTAACAAGGTCAAGAGCTTAATAGGGCATCGAGACGCTTCGATTCGTCCCCTATGGAAGGTGCACATTAGTTATTTTGACAAGGTTAAATTTCGAAAGATAAATAATTATAGGTCAAATTCTACTATACTCACCCCTACGGTGACTACTAGGACTAAATCTATGATTATCGAAACTGTGGGTCTAGCTCATAAAATAAGAAATTTTGTTTTCTTATTTTGATCGAATAGTAGGTTATTAATAACGGTGTCTATTATGAAATTAATTTACAACTCTATTTAACTAATGATATCTATTTTACTCTCGCCATCTGGGACTAATACCATATCTTACATGTTAATGGTATATGTTGTGTTATTTCATGAAATTAGAGTGAATAGAAGTTTAATTAAGAAAATGTGATTGATTTCTATTTTATTGAAAATACGTAGTATTATTATGGTTGTGTCTACTCCCATCTTTTCTCAACTTTCAATGGAGAAACTCACTGGAGAAAACTTCCTTAAAGAGAAGCAGAATATCAACATAGTGTTGATTGGTGACAACGCCAAGTTCGTCATGACTGGGGAATCCCCAAAAGTTCCAGCTGAAGGAGTTACCAAGACTATAAGAGACAAATATGAGTGTTGGCAGGCGGCTAATAACAAGGCACAGTTGTAATGCCCCAAATTTCCTAATAAGGTTTAGGACCTTGATTAGGGGGCTGGGAGGGCCATAATTGATTTATTATGGTATTTAATGATTATATGCATGTTTACGTGAATTATATTATTATATGATGGCGAATGCATGCATATGGGAGAATTTATTATTGTGAGGGTATTTTGGTAATTTGGCCACTGTGGGCGTAATTGTGTATTTTGGGTGCATGGTTGTGATTAATTAATATAGCCACATTATAAGATGGGTTGGTTCGAGCTATTCAGCATGAGAGGATCATGAGATGTAAGTGTTCGGTCTAATCATAACGGGTTTAAGTTTGGGGCTCGGGGTGAGTCTCGGGGTGAATTTAATGATTAGAGCATTACCGGGGATTAAAGGGTAATGGGATATGATTTATTGGTATTTAGGAATATTAAGAATAGCGGAAATTGGAGAGCGTTGATTATAATTAACGAGATAGGCGGGAAAGGACGGTTTTACCCTCGGAAGCTTTTAGAGGGATTTATTTGGCTTAAGGGCATTATGGTCTTTTGGCCTTAAGGATTTATATAAGTTTTTGGGGTTTGGAAGGCTGTAGAAATAGAGAAAAACAGAGACGTTTCTTCCTTCTTCCCGTACACTACTTTTCTCCATTTTCTCCTTTGGGGTTTTGTGTTCCAAGTGGGGTTCCAAGCTAGGGAATTCAAGAGCTGAGGTTGTGGACTTGGCTCAACCATTGAGGAAGGTTCAAAGCTGGTTTTAAGATGAGTTCTAGCCATAGAATTCAGGTTGTGCTCTGTTTTCCTTTTGGTTTTTAGCTTATGGTTTTTGATGTAGAAAGTGGGAATCAAGGGGAGTTTTTGTGTGTGTTTGGTTGGGTTTTGATGGGGGTGAGTTGTAGATGATGTTTGGTGGTTGAATTGGGTGTTAAGTTGTGATTTGAGACAGGTTTGAGGGGCTGGTTCTAAGGGAAAACGCAGGGGAAAATCTGGGGCGCGTGCTGGCTTTTTGCCTGGTCTGGGCTGAGCGCCGCGGCCCTTGGCGTCTGGGAGGGAGGCCCTCTCTGTTTGAGGGCATGCCGCGGCGCAGCTGGGGAAGGCCGTAGCCCTTAAGGTCATTTTAGCCCAAAATGGTGTTTTTAGCTTGAGGATTCAAGCCATAGGCCTCGGGGTTGAACCTAGTACCCGATTAAGTGAGGATTGATGTCCCGGAGGCTAGATATTGGTTTGGGAACTTATGTTGACCATTTTTATTGATGGTATCTTATATTTGGTTATGACTAGGTGACCGCTAAAGGACTAAAAGTTGATCGTTCTCAAGGATCGTTCTTTAAATCATTCTAGCTCGAATTTGAGGTAAGAAAACTGCACCCTGTGTATATGTGACATGCATGGCTATTATCGATGCATGTTGGTTGATTATTGAGTATGACATGCATGGTTATTATTGATGCATGTCAGTTGATTATTATGTGTGGCATGCATGACTATTCTTGATGCATGTTGGTTGACTATTAAATGTGACATGCATGGCTGTTATTGGTGCATGTTGGATTGTTGAATATATTGCATATGATGCATGAGAAACATGTGATTAGGACATGCTTTGTATACTGGGTATGATATTGTTTAGAGCTTGTGCCTCTGTGGTTGTGCATAGTCCTAATTGTACTAGTATCTGTTTAGTAAGCATGCTGAACACCTTGTTTACGAGTATTGGACATGTGATATATAATTGGTGGCATGACTTACTTGTGTATGGCACTGACTAGTCAGGGACCGACCCTAAAGTCGAGAATCATGCATTGAATGGCTCTATGGCATTAATGCTGGACCGACCCTAAGGTCGATGAACACACATTGAATGGCTCTATGGCATTAATGCGGGACCGACCCTAAAGTCGAAGAACTTATAAGCGCTTGCCTGGTCTAAGACCGGATGATTTCAGCCAAGGTATATGACCCCGGTGACTGCTTGTCACATGGCTGGGGGACGCTGTCCTTAGTTACGACTCTAGAGTCGGGAGGATGGTTATGTTGGTGACCTATCACCATGCACCTATCCTGATCAAGCTTATGAAGGAACCACTTATCAATTAAGCCCTGGTGACCCTATCGTCACATGGCTAGAGGGAGTTGTACCCACTTCTATGACTTTTGGCTATTGTCACCTACCTGTTTTGGACTGTCGGTCCTGAATGGCTGTTACAATTACTGTTGATATTATATCATGTTATCTGTTGATATTACATCATGTTATCTGTTGATATTATATCATGTTACCAGATGATATTACATCATGTTATCTGTTGATATTATATCATGTTATATTATGTTTTCTTGTTGGGCTTCGGCTCACGGGTGCTACGTGGTGCAGGTAAAGGCAAGAGGAAGCTAGACCATCCTTGAGTTGGAGAGCTTAGGTGATGATGTGTACATATGCAGCTGCTCGTCCGCCACGACCGAGGTTTAAAGTGGAACTAGGGTTGAACCCTGTTTTGCCGCTTAGAACGGCCTGTTGTAAATATTTTCT
Organism: Humulus lupulus; assembly: GCF_963169125.1. NCBI lineage: Eukaryota > Viridiplantae > Streptophyta > Magnoliopsida > Rosales > Cannabaceae > Humulus > Humulus lupulus. The sequence goes on along the minus strand of NC_084797.1, from coordinate 15,093,331 downwards.
GTAATAGACTCTGAAATTATATTTTCGGGATCCCAATGTATATATTAAACGTTCTAGTGAAACGTTACATCTTAACCAAAGTTTTTAATCCCTAAACCGCTAATCATACTTAGTTCACGATTTTGGCCAAATGACTCGGTTAGCGAGTTTAGCACTGTTTACAAGGCTCACCGTAACAGTCCCTGGAGTTTGGGGCGTTACAACAGTACTGCATGTTGAATAGTATGGTCGACACTCTCAAGACAAAGAGGAAGAATGTCAAGACGACCTACGAAATCATGGATTATGTTATACCCATATTTCGAGCCATGGTAAATGTGACCTCGAAAGTTGGATTCGTAACAAATGGTCTCATAAGGATTAGAGTATGCTCTAGGATTGTATATCGAGCCTGCAAAGTACGATATATATGACCTCAAATATGGTGACCTCGAAACGATCACGATCTCGGAAGGTAGCTCTGAGAACACATTCATCTTCGGGGACAACTTCGGATCAGGGGTCTCGAGCTCGATGTACGTACGATCTCGAAAGCCATGTGAACTCGGGAGATGTCATTAGCTCGGACGACGACGGGAAACTTGGGAAGCTAAGGCCTTAGAGATACGCGATAACCATCTTGAATATCTGCAAGTATTATAAATATGAGATGTAATCCTCATTTATTAATGTAAATCCCCTGGAATCGTGGGATATTATTTGGTCAGTTATGCGTTTCCTGGTCTTCAGGGACGTTTCCTTTTATATCTGATTATAGGCATTTAAAGCCATTTATTTTATTCACAAAAAGAGTAACTACCCAAAATATGTGGGATAGTATTCTGCAGCCTTCTCTATAAATAGAGAGGCCATGCACCATTGTAAAGGACCAAAATTCTGATCCTTGAGAGAAAACTCTGAAGAATTCATGCTTAAGAATTTTCAGAGATAATCTTGAGATTAATAACAGAGACTCGTGGACTAGGCAGATTTAACTGCTGAACCACGTAAAAAACGTGTGTTTGATTTGTTTTATTGTATTTGGCCATTATCAATTATTGTTTATGTTCTCTTCTTTCAATGTTTGATGAAAAACGGCGTCAACAGTTTGGTGCTTTCATTGAGAGCCTTAAGCATTCATCCCTGAAAAAGCCATGGCCACAAACAATCAGAACACCCCTGATGAAAGCTACTCAAGGCGTCCTGGAAAACAACCAATGGAGAACCCGGATGCTGAGGAGAGAAGTGGGTCCTCTGATTCCCGGGGACCACCGCCTCCACCAAGGGAATAGGATATGTACTACAATCCTGAGCGTTACGTTCCTATTGTAGAACTGGAAAACCGGCAATAGAAACAGTTGTTGGCAGAGGCCAACAAACGGAATGAGGAGTTGACTAGGATGGCTGCAGAGGCGCAGGTGGCTCAGCCCCCGCCTCCGCGCGAAAACCAAGTCCCTCCTCCAAGGGACGTACATGTTCCTCCCCGGAGGCCCCGTGGGCGTCCACGAAAGGATGCTGCCACAAGGAGGCCGACTCAACCTTCGGCGTTAGCAGAGCCATCTACTCCTCCTAGGCCCCAGAGGAGTACCCGAGCTCGGGTCCCGCCTAACCCTCCAGTGGAAGTGCCTGCAGAAACTGAGAATAACCGAACCCCTGCAGAGGCTCAGACTCAGGTACCTTGGAGCGCACCGAACGCGACTGACCCATCTCGGGAAAATTCTGGACCCTCTAGGCCGCGACAAGGGCGGCAGCCACCGTCGCCTATACGGTTCCCTCCGTCTCCCATAAGATATCTTTCACCTCCCTGCGGAAACGCTCAACCTGTTCGAGATCAGAATCAAGGGCGTACAGGGGAAAGACAAGGAAACAGGGAGACATTACAGAAGCGGAGAGGCGCACCATCTGAGAAAATTCAGACGTCTCGGTCTCGCACTGCGGAGACGAGACGACATGGGAAGAATCCATCACGAAATGACCGATCAATGAGTTTCACCAGTGATGAGTCCGGAGAGACCAGGTCTGTCAGTAAGAACGACCGAGGTCGTAAAAATACTGGAAGTCGCAAGAATCGTCGTGACCTGCGAAGTCATCTGAATCAGAGTAGGGGGAAGGGAGATCAGATAAATCCGGACCTGAGGGATCGCTTGAATAGGCGTAGAGATCCCTCACAGAGACGCGAGCCTAGAATCATGATCAATGACAGTCAATTCCAGACAACACCTCCTACTGACCCAGTCCAAGAAAGGATCGATCAGCTCGAAAAAGCCTTTAGGCTTTTAAAGAATGAACGAGGAAATGGTCGATATGAGGACTCTGATGAGGAGCTTGAGCCGTTTGCTCCACATATTTCCAACACTCAATTTCCTCAAGGATTCTGGATTCCTCACGTCCCAGCGTTTGAAGGAAAAACTGACCCATGTAGTCACCTGAGTACATTCAACACTATTATGAAAGCTAGTAACGTGGGTTACGAGCTCAGATGCATGTTGTTTCCAGCATCATTGGCAGGTCCTGCCAAAAGTTGGTTCGAAAAGTACAAGAAACACTCAATAACTTCATGGGAACAGTTGTCTAGAGACTTCAAGAAGCAGTTCCGAGCTATGGTGGGAGTCAGGCCAGAGGCATCCACTTTGACTAACGTCCGACAACAGCCAGGTGAAACACTGAAAAGCTACCTAACAAGATTTAATCTGGAGGTCGCCCGAGCTCGAGATGTGGATGACAGTGGGCACCTTATGGCTATTCGAGCTGGTGTTTTACCCGGAAGTGCCCTTTGGGATGACATGCAAGGGAAACCGGTGAGGTCAATAACCGAGTTTAACAGACGAGCGCAGAGGTTTGTCAATGTAGAGGAGGCGAGGTCAACGCTCAAGGTGACCTCACAGACCGAAACTACAACGATAAACATTAACTCCGCCTCAACCTCGGCTGACCCAGCAGCTCCACAGCCTACCTCGGAGAATCCCTCCAAGAGGAAAAAGAGCGAGGGAAATAACCCCGAAGCTGAGGGAGGAAAGAAAAAGAAAGGAGAGAGGTATTTCTCCGTGTATAAAATGCACACCGAGCTCAACGAGTCTCGGGAAAACATATACCTGGCTAATGAAAACCAAGTCCCCTTCAGGCGTCCAGACCCAATGAGAAATCAAAAATCCAAGAGGGATTCCAGTAAGTATTGCCGGTTCCACAGAGACACCGGACACACAACTGATGAATGTCGACAACTGAAGGACGAGATCGAAGGGTTGATTTCGAGAGGTTACTTCCGGCAGTATGTCAAAAACCAGAGTACTGGACAAACTACTGCGAGCCAGAGAGTAGCCGCGCCTTCGATGGCACAAAATAATAATCCCCGATCATGGGAAGAAGATAGACCCCCACCAATAGATGGAGAGGACGTAATAACCATCTCGGGAGGGCCTCATCTCGCAGGAGGAAGCAGAAATGCTCATAAGAGATATGTTAAGCAGTTGAAAACAGGGGACGGGTCTCCTTACGAACCCGAGCCTAGGGCACCAAAAAGCCAGAGGATTGAAACACAACCAATAACCTTCACTGAGGAGGACGCCTCCCATGTTCAGTTCCCTCATCATGATCTGTTGGTTATTACCCTTCAGCTTGCCAACAAAAGAGTGCGCCGAGTTCTCATAGATAATGGGAGCTCGTCAACATTCTTTATAAAGCGACCCTCGAGAAAATGGGACTCTCCCTTTGCGACTTGAAGGCGTGTGCAACTACTTTGTACGGCTTTTCAGGAGAAGGAACTTCCTGTATGGGATCCATTGAAATCCATGTGACCTTGGGAGACTATCCGGTCTCGGTGACCAAGATAATGGAGTTCGTGGTAGTAGAATTACCATCTGCCTAAAATGTACTGCTCGGGAGACCCGCCCTGGTCGGGCTGGGGGCAGTTTCATCTGTGAGGCATCTGGCCCTTAAGTTCCCAACTCCAAGCGGGGTCGGGACATTAAAAGGAGATCAATTGGCAGGAAGGGAGTGCTATAGCATTTCTTTGAGGGGAAAGAAACAAACGAGCGCTCAAACACTCGTTATCATACAAAATAAAGACGGAACAGTCTTAGAAATTGATGAGGAGATCGATCCAAGGATTGAGGAGAAAATTGACCTCGAACCTTTAGAGGAGCTTGAAGAAATTCAGCTCGAGGAAGTTGACCCCTCAAAGAAGGTGAAGGTCGGAAAACACCTCCAAGACGAGGTAAAATAGCAATTAATTTGCTTTCTGAAGAAAAACCAGGATGTCTTCTCATGGTCACACTTAGACATGGTGGGGATAAGCTCGAATGTAGCGAGCCACGCATTGAACTTAGACAAAAGCTTTCCCCCAAAGCAACAAAAGCGAAGACAGTTGGACGAAGACAGAAAGAAAGCATTAAAGGAGGAAGTTGACAGGTTAAAAGCAAACCATTTCATTAAGGATGCCTTTTACCCTGATTGGGTAACCAATCCAGTGTTGGTCCCAAAGCCCAATGGGACGTGGAGAACCTGTATTGACTACTCAGATCTCAACAAAGCTTGCCCAAAAGATTGTTTTCCGCTGCCAAGGATTGACCAGCTCGTGGATGCCACGGCGGGGCATGGCCTGATGTCATTCATGGATGCCTATTCTGGATATAAACAGATTCCCATGCATGCCCCCGACCAAGAGCATACGAGCTTCATCACAGATAAAGGGCTCTACTGCTATAATGTCATGTCATTCGGACTTAAGAATGCTGGAGCCACGTACCAGCGGCTCGTAAACATGATGTTTTCAAAGCAGATAGGGAACAACATGGAGGTTTATGTTGATGTCATGCTTGTTAAGTATCAACTTAACAAGAACCATGTTGATGACCTCGAAGAGTGATTTGGCGTGCTCAGGAAATACAACATGAAGCTAAATCCTCAGAAGTGCACTTTTGGGGTATCTTCGGGAAAATTTATGGGCTTTATTGTAAACTCTCGTGGAATCGAGGCTAACCCCGACAAGATCAAGGCCCTGATTGACATGCCTTCACCTCGGAAGTACAAAGATGTTCAAAGCTTAACCGGCAGGATGGCAGCCCTAAGCAGATTCATCTCGAAGTCAACGGATCGTGGCCTTCCATTCTTCAACTTATTGAGAGGAAGTAAGAAGTTTGAATGGACAGAGGAGTACGAGTTGGCCTTTCAGGAGCTCAAAAAGCACCTAGCTGAACCACCCATCCTGTCAAAACCTGAGACGGGAGAATTATTGTACCTATACCTCTCAACCACCGAACACGCGATAAGCGCGGTGCTCATTCGAGAAGAAGAAAAAGTGCAAAAACCCGTCTACTACATCAGTAAAAGATTACTGGGGGCAGAGTCAAGGTATCCATTGATGGAGAAACTCGCCCTCAGTCTAATTCATTCATATCATAAGCTCCGCCCCTATTTTCAGGCACATCCCATCCATGTACTAACAGATCAACCACTTAGCCAAGTCCTATCTAAACCAGAGGCTTCAGGTCGACTTCTTAAATGGGTTGTTGAGCTCGAACAGTTCGAGATCACCTACCATCCAAGAACAACCATTAAGGCACAGGCATTGGCGGACTTTATAATGGAATGTACTGGTATAGCCGACGATGAGGTAATAACCACGACCCACGAGCTGTGGAAACTTTACGTCGATGGCTCATCAAATGAAAATGGAGCGGGGGCAGGGGTTATTCTGATCACCCCCGTAGGGAGAAAATTTCACTCCGCTTTGAGATTCATCTTTAAAGCATCGAATAATGAGGCCGAGTACGAGGCTCTACTCGCGGGACTACGAATAGCAAAGGAGCTCAAGGCTAAAGCCATACATTGCTACAGTGACTCCCAGCTCGTGGTTAATCAAATCTTGGGAGAATACCAGGCTCGCGGCACAAGGATGGCAGCTTATCTGGAGAAGGAAAAATCTGCATTGGAGTATTTCGAATTTTATGCAATCGAACAGGTTCCCCGAGAACGAAACTCAAATGCAGATGCCTTAGCTCGACTCGCCACCTCCATCGAAAATGAAGAGCTGAATGTTGTACCCATAGAACACCTGTCAACACCCAGCATTACTGAGCCAGACGAGGAAGATGTTTGTATGATCGAGACGGAGCCGACCTGGATGAGTCCGATAGTTGACTATCTCGAGGATGGAATCCTTCCAAAAGATCGAAATCAAGCTCGAAAGTTGATGTATCAACTTCCTCGTTATACCATTTTGGACGGAAAGCTATACAGAAGAGGATATTCCATGCCGCTGCTCAGGTGTGTAACCCCTCCCGAATCAAAGAAGATCATTGAAGAAATTCATGAAGGGTTCTGCGGAGACCACACCGGGGGGCATAGCCTGTCCAAGAAGATCATACGACAAGGATATTTCTGGCCAACCATTAAAACAGATTCTTTCGAGTATGTGAAGAAGTGCGACAAATGCCAGAGATTCGCCATGATACCCCGAGCTCCACCATCCGAGCTGACCATGTTGACATCCCCATGGCCTTTCGTAGAATGGGGCATCGACCTCATAGGCTCTCTCTCGACTGGCAAAGGCGGAGTAAAATATGCTGTAGTCGCCGTTGATTACTACACGAAATGGACGGAGGCTGAACCATTGGCAACCATAACTTCGAAAAAGATCCTTGATTTCATGGTAAAGAACATCGTATGCCGATACAGAGTGCCGAGAAAAATTGTATCCGATAACGGAACCCAGTTCGATTGCGACTTGTTCACCAGCTTTTGCAAAAAGAACGACATAATAAAGAGTTTTTCATCTGTGGCTCACCCTCAGGCGAATGGTCAGGTCGAGGCCGTTAACAAAACTCTCAAGAGTTCTCTGAAGAAAAAGTTGGAAGAAGCAAAGGGACGATGGCCTGAGGAATTACCTCAAGTCCTCTGGGGGTATAGGACCACAGCTCGGACCTCAACAGGGCATACCCCATTCTCTCTAGCATACGGCTGCGAGGCAATGTTGCCCATCGAGGTCGAGATCCCAACGATTCGAACTCAGATATACGACCAAAGTTCCAATCACACTCAGCTCGAAGAAACCCTAGACTTGATTGAAGAAAAAAGAGAAGAGGCTCAGCTGAGAAATGCTGCTTACCAGCAACGAACTACAAGATATTTCAATAAGAGGGTTCGAGATCGAAAGTTCGGAATGGGAGATCTGGTCTTGAGACGCATATTCTTGGCAACCCGAGATCCAGCAGCTGGAGTGCTCGGGCTGAACTGGGAAGGACCATACCAGATAGAGTCAGTCATCCGACCTGGCGTATACAAACTTGCGAGATTGGACGGAAGCCTAGTACCCCGAGCATGGAATGGCGAACACCTTAGACCTTACTATCAGTAGTGTAGGAAGTGTGTTGCCTGTAACCATGATTTTCTATCTGTATTAGCTTGTCTGTTTTTGAATTCCATCAAATAAAAGATCTATTTTGTTCAATATGTAATCTCTTTTTGTTTATTATTTTTGCAATCTCTCTTAATTTAATAACCTATGGTCAAACTCATAGGATATTAAGGGGGCATCATTGGTATACATACCATTAGCTTGAAAATTAAAAAATAAAATATATATAAAGTATTTGGATATAACCAAGTACGCGAGCTTAGATAGTTCGGACATAACCGACTTATCAAAAACATATAAAGTATTTGGATATAACCAAATACGCGAGCTTAGATGACCGAGTTATCTAAAACATATAAAGTATTTGGATATAACCAAATACGCGAGCTTAGATAGTTCGGACAAAACCGAACTACCAAAAACCTAAAACGTTTGGAGTTAACCAGATGTGCAAACTTAACAGGTTTGGAACAAACCAGCCAAAAAACTAATCGATGATAAGTAGGAACCTAAACCTATTTCGAGACAAGTCGGGATCGAGGCTGGAATATCTTAAGAGAAAGATAGTTTCAAACTCTTAACCTCGGAGCAAAAGCTGAGGATGAGTAAGAGTGACTAAACAAAAAAAGATATAACCAAATCATCTACGTTACATACCATAAGTACTTCCGGGTTCATGGTTAAAGTAACATCCGACCTTGATAAATAACGAGATCGAAAGCGGATAATTCGAACAAACTATGCATGAATGCATCGAGTTTCGAGCTTAAAATCCAAACTATGTTTGTACGAATAAATAAGCATAACTAATTCACCATCATAAAATGTGCAAAATATTTCGAGCCAAGAAATGTAAAGCATGTAAAAGAATAGTTAAACTGTATCAGCCCCGAGGGCATAAATTAAAAATAATTACAAAATAGGGGGACGCAGCCCCAATAAATGACTCCCCCAAGGTCAGATTTACGGAAGAGGAGTATCCTTGGCCTTCTCAGCATCAGTATCATCAGACCCTCCAGGACGAATAACATGACTATCCTTCTGAGCCGCCTCTCGAGCAGCTACACTTGCCTCAAGACGGGCATTCCACCGCTCAACTTATGTGGCCTCGAGAGGGCCCAGGAAGCTGGTATCGAGGTCGGCATTATCAGCCCAAAGTTTGTACATGGCTTGGTCGACCGCTTTCTCCTTCTGCTCCTTATACTCGTCCAGGAGGCGGGCCTTCTCGCTCTCCATGAAGTCGAAGGTGACAGATTTCTCTTCTTTGAGCTTGGCATTGGCCTTCTCGAGCTCGGCATTCGACTTTTCCAGCTCCTCGAGACGGGTCTTCATTTTTTCAAGTTCAGACTTCGAGTGTTTGAGCTCGTCAGCCATCTTGAGCTCGAGATCCTTCGACTTTTGGGCCAGAGACATGCTCGTTTGCACCTCGTTGGTCAGCTTATAGTTGAGCTGTGATGAAACGACAAGGGCCTGAAACACAAAGAACGAATCAGAATTGCAAACTGAAACATAAATAATTAAAATAGAGTTGCGAAGGCTACCGCGGCGGTGAGTTCGATACTCTTATAATAAAGAGTATTGCAGTCCGAGGCGTTGCACACGAGATCCCAGTGGTCGGCGCCGAAGCCAGCAAAGCTCTGACCCACTCGAGAAAGGACATCTGAGCTGAGCACATCCCCTTCTGTCCCAGCGGCGCCATTAAGCACGTACTCCTCAATATGAGTTCGGGCCGTTGACAGCTGAACCTTGGAGGTAGAAGGTTTCTTCGGGGGCCAAACAACTGCTAATTGGGTTTCGGTGGGAGGCAGCGAGATAGGCGCGGTCGAGCCAGATGCATCAACCTGAACAGTCAGTTCCTTGGCTGTGCTCGCAGTAGTTTGGGCCGTGGGGGTCGTCTCGCGGCGTCTGGGTACCTTGGACGGTCGGTCGGACCTCCCTGGTATTCTCGGACGCTTACTCCTCTGGGCGCCAGCCCCCCCCCCCCCCCCCCATCGCTAAAGAGCACAGCGTCGAGGTCGGGATTCATGGCCCTTGCACAGTTAAAATGAGTTAGATAATAATAAGTTTGAAAAGAGAGGGAAACCAGGTAAAGAAAAAAACCTAATTGGAACTCTCCCCCGAGCTCGAACTTGGGGACCATGAAATTCCCTCGTCTTCAGAGGAGGCGGGGGGAGTGCCTTCCCTGTATGTGGGTGATAACCTCGAGAGGTCCCTATAATCGTTGGTCCCATACTGAACGGCTATCCCGTTCCACATCTCGCCCGTGGTGTACATGGTGTCGTATTTCCCGAGCCCACTGTCAAACCTATGGACGCAGTCGTCTACCCAACTCCATATGTAGAAGTGGTATCTATCATGTGGGCACGAGACTAACCTATTGGGCCTGTGTTTTACTACGGTCGGGGACCACATTCTCGAAGTAGGGAGGACTTTACCTTCATCTGAATCCGAGCTCGAGGCTTCATCATTGGCCTCATTCCCAGATCGCGGACTCCTCAGGCGAACTGGGAGTGATGGCCTCCTTTCTCTCCTCGGAGGAAAGGCGCCTGTGGGCAGTGGCACATCCTCCCAATGTTCATATTTTTTACTGGACCAGTCAGAGGTTGACTGGCCCTCTCCCAACAGCCCACAAGCTCGAAGCTTGCCCTCATGTAATAGGTACGAGAGAGACCTCCTACCATAAGGGAGTTGGAGCAAGGCCTCTCTGTGCCTCTTCATCGCTTCATTAGGGGTGGGACGCTGAAAATTAGCTGAAAAGCGAAACACATTTCAACTATATATGGATTTAAGAACTAAAGTCTCGAGCTCAGGAATAAAAGTAACGAGAATACTTACGAATCCGCCTGAACGAATAATGTCGAGACAGGGACAGACCATCTGTCCAGAAGAAGGCCCTCTTGAAATCAGGCGGGTGGTTGGGAAGATCCCCAAAATCCTTCATCTCCTTGGGGTAGCTCGAGAGATAGTAAAAACCATCCCCTCCCCGAGCTCGGGAGGGGTTACTTTTCAAACAAAAGAGATATAAAATCTCTTGAGGTGAAGGTCCTTCCCACCCCAGCTCATGGAACAAGGACCTCAGGGCAGACAGCACCCTGTACGAATTGGTGTTGAGTTGGAACGGAGCCAACCCAACGAAATCAGTAAAGTCTTTGAAAAAAGACTTCAAGGGTAGCAGTGCTCCTGCCCTCATATGTTCTTGGCTCCATGCCGCATATTTCACTGTGGTGTCACGGCTGCCAGGAGCGAAGCAGCTCTGTTCTTGACCAGTCGGAGGTCGACACTTCAAGGTGCCTGACAAATGAAGGCCATGGAAGGCCAGGATTTCAGATATTTGACTGGTTGTGGTAACCGTGCTCCAGTAGAGCTCGGCCTCGAACATCTCTCTCCTCGGCTGTGAGGAGGAAGGTTCCCCCATTAATGAAAACTGGAGTTCCCCTAGATGATATGCAACAGTGACTTTTAGCGCAGGGTCGAGGGGAATTGGCCTAGGTCTTGAATTGGGCCTCGGATAGAGGGCCTCCCGAAGAACTCTTCTCTTCTTTTCAATGACGTCGTCTATCTGGCGGCGATAGTGGGCTCGAATGTCTTCTTGCTCGCGCGCAGCCTCGTATTCTCTTATCCGTCGTTGGTTCCGGGCGAACAGCGATTCTGGGCTCGGATATTTCGGCTCATAAGGGATTGCCTGCAATGACCCCCACCGTTTTTCCAGATTCTGAGACATCTAACGAGAAAGAAAAAAATGGTGAGGGCCATGCATGCAAGAATCACGAGCTCGATGGAATGAGCTCGGAAATTTTGGAACGAGACTAAATACTAAGACCCTTATTGAAGGGTCAGGGGCGTGTATTCCACGAAAAAGAAAAGGAGCGTGGATAAGTTTTTGAAAATCCCGAAATTCAAGGGAAAGAAGAGTGGCGGTTAACCATGAAAGGCGTCTTTGGGTTTCGTGCATTTGTCAAGGCCCATGTTTTTATCCGAAAACTTAGTGTACAAGAAACGTTGCCTAAAAATTTCAAAACCCAGAAAATGGGAACCACACTCAAACGTCAAAACTGGGTATAAACCAGAGACGAAAATCCAGAATGAAAGTCTAAAAAGCATGAAAACCTATCGGGTTAAAACTTCCTATCGTGGATGTAAACCAGTATATATAGATACACAGCAAGAACAGTTTAAATAAAAACTGGCAAAATGGAATACTTACACAGTAATGGCGATTGCAGAGAGATTGTCGATTGAAGAAGAGGTTGCAAGTAAGAACTCACTGACTCGAACAGACCAGGATTTCTTTGCTTTTTCGGTCGAGAAAACATGCACCGTATAGGAACTTTGCAAAGAGGTCTCTGGGTTTGTTTTTCTTCTTTTCTTGCTTATGGCGAATGAAGGTAAAAGTGAAGAAGAAGATAAAGAGTGGGGTCTTATATATATAGGTGGGGAAAAGGAATTAATCAAGAGCGTCGAATGAAATCCTCACTAGATCGAATGGATGGGGATCAATGACAAGAAGGCGCCGAAAAGTTATCAGACGGACGATCGTGGGCGTGTTTCCCAGGTACTCAAGTACCTAAAGTGAGCAATACCCAGCTGACGCGTGTCCATTTTCAAGAGTGTATGACGGTACAGTTCTCAAATGAAGTAGTTCAAAAGTTTCCTTCTCTTAGGATTCGAACAAATACTTTTGAGTTGGCAAGATGTTATACCCATATTTCGAGCCATGGTAAATGTGACCTCGAAAGTTGGATTCGCAACAAATGATCTCATAAGGATTAGAGTATGCTCCAGGATTGTATATCGAGCCTGCAAAGTACGATATATATGACCTCGAATATGGTGACCTCGAAACGATCGCGGTCTTGGAAGGTAGCTCCGAGAACACATTCATCTTCGGGGACAACTTCGGATCAGGGGTCTCGAGCTCAATGTACGTACGATCTCGAAAGCCACGTGAACTCGGGAGATGTCATTAGCTCGGACGACGACGGGAAACCTGGGAAGCTAAGGCCTTAGAGATACGCGACAACCATCTTGAATATCTGCAAGTATTATAAATATGAGATGTAATCCTCATTTATTAATGTAAATCCCCTGGAATCGTGGGATATTATTTGGTCAGTTATGCGTTTCCTGGTCTTCAGGAACGTTTCCTTTTATATCTGATTATAGGCATTTAAAGCCATTTATTTTATTCACAAAAAGAGTAACTACCCAAAATATGTGGGATAGTATTCTGCAGCCTTCTCTATAAATAGAGAGGCCATGCACCATTGTAAAGGACCGAAATTCTGATCCTTGAGAGAAAACTCTGAAGAATTCATGCTTAAGAATTTTCAGAGATAATCTTGAGATTAATAACAGAGACTCGTGGACTAGGCAGATTTAACTGCTGAACCACGTAAAAATCGTGTGTTTGATTTGTTTTATTGTATTTGGCCATTATCAATTATTGTTTATGTTCTCTTCTTTCACTGTTTGACGAAAAACGGCGTCAACAGATTAGCTCCAAGATATGTTCGAGGCAAAGTATATGCAGACTCATTTTGAGGCCACCAAAAAGTATGCCAATGCTCGGATGGCACCGTCTCAGCACGTTCGTGATCACCTGATCAAGATGACCAACTACTTTCAGGAAGCTGAACTGCACGGAGCAATAATAGATGAGGAGACTCAAGTCGGCTTAATCCTCAACAGTCTCTCTCCACATTTCATATTGTTCACCACCAACTATGTGATGAATAAACTCAACTATGGTCTGACGCAGGTCATGAATGAGCTTTAGACTTTCGAGTATATCATAGGTGGACCAAGTAAGGGAGAAGAAAAGAAGAATATTTATGTTGCTGCTAATCCAGCTAAGGATGAAGCTAACCTAGCTTCGTTTATGAAAGTTGGAAACAAGAGGAAAGGTGGAAAAAACACCAACCTCGAGCCTGCAAAGGCTGTGAGGACGAGTGCACAACCAAGTGCACAGACACCTAAGGGGAAGAAAAATAAAAACAAGAAAGGTAAAGGTAAGTGCTTTCACTGCAATGAGAAGGGGAATTGGAAACAGGATTGCCTCAAGTTTCTAGCAGTGAAAAACAAAGGTAATGATTATAGTTCATTCATCTTGGAAACATGTGTTTTAGAGAATGATAACTCTGTTTGGATTATTAATTTTGGATTTACTAACCATGTTTGTAACTCTTTACAACTTCTTGAATCGTAGGAGGAAGTGATCATTGGTGGCTTTAAGCTTAGAGTTAGGAACAGAGCGTTCGTTGTGATCCAAGCAAGAGGAAGAGCTCGCCTAAAGTTTGGGAATAAATATTTAATTTTGAAAGAGTATTTTTTATTCCATATTTTAGTAGAAATTTAATTTCAGTTTCCATGTTGCAATTAGAACGATTTGTTATGACTTTCACAAGTTCTAATATATATATATATATATTTCTTTCAATGGATCACAATTGTGTATTGCATGTTTGGAAAATAGGCTTTATATACTGCGACCCAACAAACCCCTCGCACTTAATAATGATTTATTCAAAGTAGCTAAACCTAGGACTAATAAACATCAAAAGACTGATAACGATAACATGACGTATTTATGGCATTTTAGACTAGGTCACATTAGCTATAATAGAATTCAAAGACTTACAAAGGATGGGCACTTGAGGGAACTCACCTTACGTGAATCACCTGTCTGTGAATCTTGTCTAGAAGGAAAACTAACCAAGCTTCCATTTTCTTTAAAGGGTGATAGGGCCAAAGAACAATTTTGACTTATTCATTCGGAAGTTTGTGGACCTTTGATTGTACAAGCCAGTGGTGGTGTAATGCCCAGGAATCCCTAATGCTGTTTAATTGCTGGATTAGTAGGCCGGGAGGGCCATAATTGTTTAATTATGCCATTAACTGATAATATGCATGTTTATGTGAATTATATTATAATATGATGTTAAATGCATGCATGTGGGTCCACATTTCTTTACAGGGGTATTTTGGTAATTTGGCCCGTTGAGGGCATAATTGTATATTTGTATGCATGTCGGTGATATATTGTTGAGGCCACATTATAATGTGGATTTGTTTGAGCTATTCAGCATGAGACGATCTTTGAATATAAACTATCGGTTTGGTTATAACAGGTTTAAGCTCGGGGCTCGGGGTGAGTCTCAGGGTTATATTTGTATGCATGTCGGTGATATATTGTTGAGGCCATAATGTGGATTTATTCGAGCTATTCGGCATGAGACGATCTTTGAATATAAACTATCAGTTTAGTCATAACAGGTTTAAGCTTGGGACTCGGGGTGAGTCTCGGTGATTAGAGCGTTGCCGGGAATAAAAGGGTAACAGGATGTGAATTATTGGTATTTGAGAATATTGAGGATATCGAGAATTGGAGAGCGTTAATTATGATTAACGAAATAGATTGGAAAGGACGATTTTACCCTTGGGGGCTTTTAGAAACCTTTATTTGACCTAGGGGTATTTTAGTCCTTTCACCCCTAGGATAGATATATGCCATTGAAGGCTGTAGAAGTTACCAAAAATAGAGCAAGTTCCTTCTATCTCCCGTACCTTCCTTCTCCTTCATTTTCCTTTGGAATATTTGACCTTCATTTGAAGAACTAAGCTAGGAAAAGTCAAGGTTTGATCTTAGGAACTTGATTCAACCATTGAAGGGGTTTCAAAACAAGTTTGAGGTAAGACTTTGTCCATGAATTTCAAGTATTGCTCTGTTTTTCCTTATAGTTTTCTGCCCATAGTTTTGATGTGGATAGTTGGAATTAATGGAAGTTTTGATTGGTGTAAAGCTTGGGTTTTGATGATTGTATGGTGGGTAAGTTGTGGTATCAATTGGTGGTTTTTTTTGGTGATGTTGCAAGAGTTGTAATGGGGTTTTAGAATGAGTTTGAAGGGAGGAAAAACCAGGTTTTTGGCTGAGTTGTAGGTAGGGCTGCAGCATGGCCAGGGAGGGCCGCAGCCCATGTTGGGTGCTGGGGGGGCTGCGACCCATGCTAGGTGCTAGGGGGGGGGGGCGCCTCTGTTTGAGGGGAAGGCCACAGCATGGCCAGGGAGGGCCACGACCCTTAGTGGCATTTTGGCCAGAAATGGGTTTTTGGCTTGGGGATTCAAGCCTTAGGCCTCGGGATCGATCCTACTACCTGATTTAGTAGGATTCGATGTCCCGGAGGCTAGGTTTTGGTTTGGGAACCTTTGTTGTTCATTTTCATTGATAAAACCTATATTTGGTTATGACCAGATGACCGTCAAGGAATTAAAAGATTGATCATTCTCAAGGTTCGTTCTTATATTAATTCTCACTCG
Organism: Humulus lupulus; assembly: GCF_963169125.1. Classification (NCBI taxonomy): domain Eukaryota; kingdom Viridiplantae; phylum Streptophyta; class Magnoliopsida; order Rosales; family Cannabaceae; genus Humulus; species Humulus lupulus. The sequence continues at coordinate 15,077,685 of NC_084797.1, read as the reverse complement.
AACTAGAGGTAAGAAAATTGCACCCTCTATGTGACATGCGTGATTATTGTTGAGGCATGTTGGTTGATAAATGTGGACATTGGTTGCATATTAAATGCTTAGTAGAGCTTTCTTACTTGTGTATGGCACTGATTAGTCAGGGACGACACTGGTCGCATATTACTGACCTATGAATCAGAAACGACATAAGCGTCCTGAATGCAGGGCCGATTATAGATTAGATCTAATCGATATCAGTATTGAATGACGCTAGAGCATTAATGATGGACCGAACCTAAGGTCTATGAGACTTATAAGCACTTGACTAGTCTAAGACTAGTTACTCAGAGCCAGAGCCAAAGGCCTAGGTGACAACTTGTCACGTGGATAGGGAGCGGAATCCCATGGTTATGACTCTATGGTCATAAGGTAGGTTATGTTGGTGACTAGTCATCAAGCACCTATCTTGTTTAAGCTAGTGAAAGGATCACTTATTTGTAAAGCCCCAGTGTCTCTATCGTCACATGGCTAGAGGAAACGGAACCCACCTTAGTGACTTTTGCGACTGTCACTCATCTGCTTTGGACTGAAAGTCCTGAATGATTATTACGATCATTGTTGATATTATATTCATGCTATATTGTGTTTTCTTGCTGGGCCTTGGCTCATGGGTGCTATGTGGTGCAGGTAAAGGGAAAGAAAAGCCCACCCAACCTTGAGTGGAGAGCTTAGGTGGTGATGTGTACATATGCAACCACTTGACCACCACGACCAAGGAGTTCTCAGAGGAACTAGGGGGTTTACCCTTTTTTTCCGCTTAGGTCGGCGGGTTGTGATTTTGAAACAGTATTGACCATTTTGAGTTGTAAATAACTTGTAAATGTTTTTTATGGGCCCATGGACAGTTTTATGTTTTAAATAAAATATATCATTTCCTTTTGATTGGTTTTCCACCTTAGCCTGTTTTTTTGATCAAGAAAAGAAAATTTTATTGATCAAACAAGCTGATACAACCAAAAGGCCGGAGCAGAACACTCCACCTCAATTACAAACTAGAGATAAAATGGATCATCAATTTCTATCTGAAAGTCAGCTTTTTAGCTCTAAAACTAAGGCTAGAAACTCTAGCTTTAACTGAATCTTTAATTAGGTAATCTAAGTGATACACAGAATAACAGCTACTATCAAAATAGCATTTATTTCTATTAAGCCAAAGATAGTAAACAGAAGCAGCCAAAGTAGCTGAAACTACCCGAGCCAAGCCACCATTCCTGGAATCATTCAGCTAGATGCTCCAATCTTTGTACTTCTCAGGCCAAATTAAGTCTTCTAGCCAGACAGCAACAACTTGAAGCATTCTCTTTGACATTATACAGTCAAAAAATAGATGGGAGTGGCTTTCCAACTCAACCTCACAAACCGAACAAGATAGAGAAGTAATTGGTATGTGACAGTGATATAACAAGTCCCTAGTGAGTAATTTCTGGTTAATTACCTGCCAAAGTACGAACCTATGTTTGGGCACTGAAAGTTTGCACCAAACAGCCTTCATACTGTTAATGGGATTACCAGGATTAGTCAGTAAATACAATTTGTTCACCTGGATTTTCCCATGAATGACAGCTTCATTCAGTATCAAGCTAGACATAATTTTACTCATCTTAATCAGCTTTTTCCAGTTACAGCTGGAATCTTTATGCAACTCATAGTCCCAAATCTGGTCCCCTTTTAAATAGATACAATTAACCCATTTAACCCAAAGGAGATCCTGCTTAGAAGAGATAGTCCAAATGTATCTTGCAAGATTGATTATATTCCAGAGAGAGCCCTCTTTATGGGCTAGAGATCTATTCTTAACAAAAGCCCCTTGATTTTGATGACCAACTTAGGGAGAATAGAGGTTAATCTGTTACAAAGCATTTTTTAGATGCATTTGTACAGAGTATTACAGCAAGCAATTGGTCTATACTTTGAGGCATTTTTAGGATGACTAACTTTAGGAATAAGAGTTAGAATAGTACTATTCAAAGCCTTCAGGATATATTCTGTATCAAAGAACTCAAGCACTGCTTTAGACACCTCTTTCCCTATGTCAATCCATAAAATTTTGAAAAAACCAGCTCCAAACCCATCTGGACCAGGACTTTTAATAGAATTTATGCTGAACATGGCTGTTTTGACATCTTGATAAGAGAAAGGCTTAATCAGCTCTACTTGGTCTTCCAGGCTCAGAATCAAACCTAAGTTCAGAACTGAAGAGTCTATATGACCTGTAGCTGCACTAGAATAACCCAAGAAAGTTTGAAAGTGATGAATAAAATGATTAATCACCTTTGGGTAATCATCTTCTACTCTGCCATCTTCAAAAACAAAGGAAAAAATTCTGTTACTGGCTTTCCTTTTCTTCATACTAGCATAAAACATGGCTGTGTTTTCATCACCAAATCGGAGCCAATCAATCTTACTCTTCTGATAAAGAAAACTAGCATAAGCTTCCTCATGTTTCTTAAATTCCAGAAAGGAGGATCTCTCAGCTTCACTCAAGCTCTTATTAGTCGGATCAGAAAAAAGATTGATTTTTGCCTGCTGATAAACTTTTTTGCTTTCCTCATACTGCTTGACAATATCTCATATAATCCTCCAATTAAACCTCTTTAGCTCATACTTAAGCCAATGAAGCTTCCTAGAGATCTGCTCCAGACCTCGACCCTCAGCCTTTAAACGCTTGTTCCAACTATTCATTACTGTTATCTTGAAATTAGGATGGCCTGTCCACATATTATAAAATCGAAATGGACGTAAGCGCTCTTTCTGGACTGGAATATGCTTCAGAATTATAGCACAATGATCTGAAACTACCTCCCAATTCGTTCTGGCACTGACATTAGGAAAAGTGTCAAGCCAATCCTCATTAAAAAACACTCTGTCTAACTTGGAAAAGATACGGTTGTTCCCATCTTGATTGTTCGACCAAGTATAAAACGAACCCATAATCTTCATTTCTTCCACTATACCAAGATCAAGCCATTGTCTTGCATCTTCCATCTCCTTTATTGATATGGCCTTACCTCCCATTCGATCTGCTGAATCAAAGACAGCATTGAAATCTCCTACTACTATCCAAGGTTTAACTGGGAAAGTTAAAGAAGCTAGTTCAGACCAAAGAACTCTCCTGGCCTCCAGCTGGTTAGATCCATAAACTACTGTTAGACAAAAAGACTGGCCTGTAGCCCAAATCTGAGCCTTGCAGTGGAGAAATTGAACATGATCCTTTAACACTTCTATTTTGACCCAACAAGCCTTCCAAATTAAAAGAATTCTACCCTCCAAGCTCAAATTACTATAGACATCCCAACCCATAAAACTTGAACTCATAACCTCCTTAATTCGCTCTCCTTTTATTTTAGTTTGTAAAAGAGCCCCAAGACCAATCTTATTCAACTTGCAGATATCTAAAATGGATAACTACTTATTGCTCTTTTTTAACCCTCTAACATTCCAGCTCATTAAGTTGAAAATTTTCATTTAAATTCAATAACAGGGAAGGGTCAGTGAGAATCTGCTTCTGTTCTTGGAGAACACTGAAAGAATTTCTTGTTTTCTGGGAAGGAGCTGGACTTTTTGATTTCAGATTCCCTGATTTTTTCGGATAAGCCCACCCTTAATCCTTTGGAAACTTCACAGGTTGGGATTCATCTTCCTCCTTTGATTGAGTATGAGCTGAAGAAGTCTGGGCAGTCTTCGACATACTATCAGTCTCTTGCTGAATAGAACATTCAGCTATTGGTGCTTTCACAACCTTTATTTTTCTCCAAACAACTCCATCCACAAACTTGCAAGAAGAAGCTGCATGCCCCAACTTCTTACACTGAGAACACTTCGTAAGCAGCCACTCATAGTCAATCAATTAGTCCACTACTTGGCCTCTCTCATTGATATAACTAATATATTTAGGTAGTGATTCTGATATCTCCATGTCCACTAAAATCTGAGGAAACTTTATCATCGACCTGTCTTTGGTAATCTTATCTATCATTATAGGTTTCCCAATTGTGCTAACCAGTGCACTCAAGCAATTAATTCCCCAGTACTGTAAGCCTAGATCTGGAAATCTGATCCAAACTGCTACCGATTTGATCGATTTCAAAGAGTCAATATCTATTGTCCAAGGCCATAAGATTACAAGCTTCTTGTCAAAATGTACCACCCCTGATTCTAGGACCAAGTCACGAGTAGCTTCATCTATGAAATTGACCATAGTAAAACCTGAGTTCATTCTTGCCACCTGTTCAATCCCAAGTTTCCCCCAGATTCGATTAATAAAACCTTCAAAAACAGGTAAGGGCGGATTAGCTCCAATAACCACACAAATCAATGCAGACTTCCAGAATGAAGCTTCTACTTCAATTTCCTCAACATCCAACTTAGCAATTTTTTGACCATCCTTCTGAAGAGGTTCCCTGAATTGCAATTTTGTACCCCCATGTAGAGGCTGAGATTCCCTAAATCAGGACCAGGATTCCTTAGCAGCTTCTTGGAATGACTGGGTCTCTACCTCCTCCACCCACGACGAGAACCTTAAATCAGGAGAAGGTTGATTTACCTGAGAGGGATCAATCACCTCCTTACCAGTTTTCTCAGGGGTCGCTGAGGTCACATTCTCTACCGCAACAGACTCGCAATCCATCCCAGACGGAGGCAAGACAGTTGAATCTTCATTTGATGAAGGGAGCTCCTGCCTAGCATCTTGCTGAACAAGCTTCTGCACCATCTTTCGTTGCCGTGCCATGGCAGAGAGAAAGAGGAATGTCACGCTTTATTTTTCCGTTATCTAACACCTTAGCTTGTTAATAACACTTAGAAGCACATTTTTTAACTAAAGGACTCGGGTAACGAGTTAAATTTCCGATTCACCGTTCACTGTAACTGTTCTGGGGTAATCAGGGCATTACAGGTGGTTTAGAGTATTTCGTCACTTTCATTGACGACTACTCTAGATACTCATGTCTTGGCTTAATGCATAGGAAATTAGAAACATTTTCAAAGTTTAAGGAATTCCTTGCTATGGCTCAGACCCAATTAGGTAAGTCGTGAAAGATCTTGCGATCTGACAGGGGTGGAGAATATCTGGATATGCAATTCCAATATCATTTAACTGAACATGGGATTTTATCACAGCTTACTGCCCCCGGTACTCCGCAAAAAAATGGTGTAGCGGAACATTAAAACATAACTTTATTGGAAATGGTTAGATGCATGCTTAGTCACTCAACTCTACCAACTTCATTCTGGGGACATGCAATTGAAACTGTGAACGACGTTCTAAATATTGTACCGTCCAAATCAATCCCCAAAGCACCTTTAGAATTTTGGAATGGTTATGAACCTAGTTTACATCATTATAGAATCTGGTGGTGTCTCACTCAGGTCCTGAGGAAAAATGAAGGAAAGCTAGAATCGCGAATTGAAGTTTGCATATTTTTTGGCTATCCTAAAGGCACTCGGGGTGGACTTTTCTAAAGTAGTTTTATAGGAGATGGTTGAAGAATTTACTCCAACCAATGTTCCATCGTCATCAAATAAAATTGATGATGAAATTCCCACTCTTCATGTTCAACCGACTTAAGTCGATTTAAATGAAAAAGTACCAATATTCCTGAGCAAATAGTCACGGAGCCTCGCCGTAGTGGGAGAGTGTCTAGGAATCCAGTTCGCTATGGTTTGGATGGTGAAACCAATATGGTTGTTGGTGACACTAGTGAAGATGATCCATTATATTTCAAATAGGCAATGGCTATCCTTGAAAAGGAACTATGGCTTGAAGCCATGAAACAAGAAATGGAGTCCATGTCCTCAAATTTCGTCATGGATCTTGTGGAAGCACCTAGTGACTTTAGGGCCATTAGGTGCAAGTGGATTTATAAGAAGGAACGAGGTGTTGATGGAAAGATCGAAACTTATAAAGCTCGATTAATGGCAAAGGGTTATACCCAAAGAGAAGGCGTGGACTATGATGAAACTTTTAGTCTGGTAGCCATGCTCAAGTTGTAAAAACCCGACTAACTTAAAGACCTCGGACCTTTAAAAACTACTAAGACATACTACTATCCTTTGGATATATACATAATATATTATAACGTTATTATAGAAAATCCAAAACACAAAATCTCATTGTTAGTACATAAATTTATAAAGAAAAAAACAAAACCTATAGTTAAATATTTAAATACTAAATGCGAAAATCATAAATACATAAATAAAAGACTCATATATCAACGTCATCCTCGATCAATTCCATCGTTCCATTTCTTTAGTCCTCTCCCAATACACATGCCAAAGCCACCTAGGATCCCTCCCGCCTTCCATACTCATTGACCTACACAATCTAAATAAAAAGGAATGAGCCTAATGCCTAGTAAGTAAAAACTACTAAAGCATAACATACAACATAAGACGTAAAAACATAAAACATAAAAATGGACTACAATATTAATGACCATTAACTCATTACCGTAGTATGTGATAGAAACCATCTATAGTCATCTTGCTACTATTTAGAGGTAGGTTTAGACACAACTATAGTCTATGATAATAATAAAAATTTTAGGATTTGCTTATTTGTTATCTAAGCAACCATATTTCCCAAGCGACTAAAAACATAAAAAAACAACATATATACACACACACAAAGTGCATAGCACATAAAATCTAACTTATTTTCCTTACCAAAACAAGGGTATTGGAGACAAGTGTGGGATCAAAAAATCCTAAAACAAAATAATAAAACCATAAGTTTCCTAAAGAAAAGAAGATGAAAGGAAGATTTAAACCATTGAGATAAGAACTTACCGAAAACCTTAACAAGTTAGGATTTGAAGAAAAAGAAAAGAATAAGAGGAATGACAATGAAATAAACCCGAGGATAAAGGGTGCCTTAGATAGCTTAGAACTTCGATCTATACCTCAATACTAAAATCACACTCTAGCTTACTTTCCAAGTGTTTAGAAAAGCTTAGATTTGAAAGCTTTCAACCTCAAAACCCTAGTGTTTCTCTCTAGAACGAATTTAGCAGCTTGGAGGCTCTGAGAAGTGTTTGGAAGATGATGCAAATGGCTGAGTGAAGGGTCCTATTTATAGAGTTCAAGGAGTGAAACTAACTCCATTTAAAATGAATAAATAGATGAATAAAATTGGAGTTTTCTGCTCAACTGATGCTCAAAACTCAGTCAAAATCGTTCAAGAGCAAGTCCAAGTTGTTGAGGGTTGTTTCTAGCTCAAATTCCACGGACTTGCAAAATATGCAAGTGGCGCCGATATATCGCCCCCTATAGGTGATATATCACCTCCCCCATATTCCCGAGGCTCAATGGTTTTGTTCGTGGGAATTCGACGTGTTTTCCGTATCATCATAGGCGATATATATTAGCCCCTATAGTTGCGATATATTAGCTTACACTAATATATTAAATAAGTTTTTATACACTTTTAACACAATTTAAGTTGTTTAAATCACTTTGACTGAGTAATATGAGATCTTAATATCTAAGAAAAGATTCTAGACTTCCTAGGTTTATCCTTGATTAATTTATTCATCTAAAATCCTTTATAAACATACATGTGACAAATGGCACATTGTTAATTATTCTATCTAAACATTAGCTTATAATAAATAATATTTCTAGGGCCAACTATATTAATCAAATCTTATGATAAAATTAATATTTCTAAACTATAGGTTAAACTTATATAATCCATAACTATCTCTATGAGTTTCAAAATAAATCCCAGCTTGAATCAATAATGACGAAAACTAAAATACTTCAGCATAAGCAACTACTATCTAACTAAGCCGAATTCTGAGATGCTACACAAGTCCATTCGCATCCTCCTATCAATAGCAGCCGCTCTCAACAATGGGATTTGGAAAATGGATGTCAAGACAGCTTTTCTTAAAGGGAAGCTTGATGAAGTCATTTATATGGATCAACCAAAAGAATTTAAAGTAGCTGGACAAGAAGGAAAAGTTTGCAAGTTGAATAGGTCCATTTATGGACTTAAGCACACATCTCGTTCCTGGAACATTAGGTTTGATGAAATAATAAAAACCTATGGCTCAAAATAAAATATTGGTGAGCCTTGTGTTTACCAACTGAAGGCAAATCAAATAGTGGTATTCCTGGTTCTTTATGTAGATGATATCTTACTCATTGGAAACAATGGTAATAAATTGTTAGATGGGAAGAATTGGCTGAGCACTCAATTCCAGATGAAGGATTTGGGTGAAGCAAGTTATGTTCTAGGTATCCAGATCATTAGGGATACAAAGAACAAACTCTTAGTTCTTTCTCAAGCAGCTTACATTGATAAATTGCTTGAACATTTCCCAATGATAAATTCTAAGAAAGGACGTCTACCATCCCGCCATGGGATTCACCTTTCAAAGAGGCAGTCTCCCCAGACTCTTGAAGAGGAAGATCCAATGAGAAAAGTGTCTTACGCATCTGTAGTTGGAAGTTTGATGTACGTTATGTTGTGTACTGGACCAGATATCTGGTAGGTAGTGGGATTAGTGAGCAGGTATCAGTCAAACCCAGGACCGGAACATTGGATATCAATTAAGCATATCCTAAAAAATTTAAGGCAAACTAGGGATTATATGTTAGTCTACAAGGGTGGTGTTCTGAACCATGTAGGCTACACCGATTCAAATTTTCAAACTGATGTCGATGACAGGAAATCTACTTCTGGAATGGTGTTTACTTTTTGGGGTGAAGCTGTCATATGGAGAAGCGTAAAGCAATCTGCGATCTCATATTCGACCATGGAGGTTGAATACATACTTGCGTCTGAAGCAACTAAGGAAATAGTCTGGCTAGAGAAGTTTTATTCAAAACTTGGTGTTATTCTCGATATGGATAAACCACTTGTTTTTTTTTTGTGACAACACAGGACCTAGTTTGTCTCAGCAGTTGGATCCTGATTGGGTCTGAATAGGGTAACTCTGGATCAGTTTTACTTTTGGCATTGGCAGTTGTATACAGTGAGTTATGTGCTTCCATGCAATGGGCATGGGCCGAAGGAACTTATGAATTGAATTATGAGAAACTGAAGGTTAAGGTTAAGTACTCCGGTAAGGAGTAGCCAGTTCAGATTATGACATGAGTAATGAGGTTCTATTGACCAGAATGTACCTTGGATTAAGGTAAGGCTATCGAAATACTGAAGTCAGGAAATGACTTAAGGAAATTTATATCCAGTGAGTGGAACTCTGGTTCAGAGATGTACAGGTAAATTTCGAGGACGAAATTTCTATAAGGAGGGGATAGTTGTAATGCCCCAAATTTCCTAATAAGGTTTAGGACCTTGATTAGGAGGCTGGGAGGGCCATAATTGATTTATTATAGTATTTAATGATTATATGCATGTTTACGTGAATTATATTATTATATGATGGTGTTATTATATGATGGTGAATGCATGCATATGGGAGTATTTTTAGTTATGAGGGCATTTTGGTAATTTGGCCTGTTAAGGGCATATTTGTAAATTGGGTGCATATTGTAAATTGTGAATGAGATTTTATTATTATGGAGATATATTCGAGCTATTCGACATGAGACGGTCATGTATAGTGGATTATCGGTTTTGTCATAACAGGGTCAATTTCGGGGTAATAGAAATGTTTATTTGGTGATGGATTGGGAGTATTTGAGATCAGGATGGAATTCTGGAAGTTTTGACTATAATGTCCCCGGGGGTGTTTTCGGGACCCCGAGCACTAGGTTTTATTTGAGGTTACTTAAGCTTGAAGTAGCTTGTCAGATAAGAGCGTACGTTAGGAAACCTCTCGTTCTCTCTCTCGACGGTCCGTTTTACCGTTTGAGCGTTTCCGAAGATATCTTGAGTTCTAGGAGTCGCAATCAAGCGAGGGTCGAGGCATAGCGATCCTAGGAAAGAATAGAAGCTTCTTAGCAGAAGGATTTGACGGAAAACAACCCAATCAAAGGTAATTGAAGTTTAAGTTTTGAGTTATTTCGAGTTTCCATGCTTTGAATTGATTTTGTGAATCGTTGAGTTTTCGGTTTATTTGAACCTTGGGTTTTGAGTGTTTTGAGGTATTGGGAAGCTTGGGAACTTTGTTTTGATGATTGGGGAATGTTTAGGTGTGTTTTTGGGGACTTTGAAGTGTTGAAAACACGTTGGAGAATGGTTCTGGGTTGGGCGCCGCGGCCCTGTTCTTGGGCGCCGTGGCCCTAGCTCGAGTTAGTAGGTGGCCTTTCTGTTTCGCTGGGCGCCGCGGCCCTTGTGTAGGGCGCCGCGGCGCTTGCCTCTGGAAATTCTGGGGGGGTGCGGCCCAAGGTGCTAGGGCCGCAGCCCTTGCCCTGTTTTCACCCCGTTTTCTCGTTTTTACCCCGGGAACTTAGCTATGGGCCTCGAGAGTGTCCCTACTACTTGGATTAGTTTGGATTGATCTCTTGGAGGCTAGATATTGGTTTGAAAACCTTTTGTTATCATGTTATTGATGGTGTTCCATATTTGGTTATGATTAGGTGACCGCTAAGGGCTTAAAGGTTGATCGTTCTCAAGGGTCGTTCTTATATTGGTTCTAGCTCGGATTTGAGGTAAGAAAACTGCACCCTGTGTGTGTATGAGACATGCATGGCTATTATGATGCATGTTGGTTGATTATTGAGTATGACATGCGTGGTTACTCTTGATGCTGTCGGTTGATTATTATGTATGACATGCATGGTTATTCTTGATGCATGTTGGTTGACTGTTAACGTGACATGCATGGCTGTTATTGGTGCATGTTGGATTGCTGAATATGTTGCATATGATGCATAAGTAACATGTGATTAGTACATGCTTTGTATACCGGGTATGATATTGTTCAGAGCTTGAGCCTCTGTTTTAATGCATAGTCCTAAATGTACTAATATATGTTAAGTAAGCATGCTGAATACCTTGTTTATGGATATTAGACATGTGATATATGTTTGGTGGCATGGCTTACCTGTGTATGGTGCTGACTTATTAGTCAGAATCGACAATGGTGTCAGATCCGTCTGTGAAGCTGTGACTTATTAGTTAAGTTCACCACGGGCTGAGCACTGGTCGTGTTTTACCGACCTAAGGGTCAGAGGTGGCAGTGCGTTGTGAACGTCGGGCCAAATAAAGATTAGATCTAATCGAGGTCGGCATTGAATGACTCATATGGGGTATTAGTGCTGGACCGACTGGAAGGTCAATGAGAACTATAAGCGCTTGCCTGGTCTACAACCAGATGTCTATAGCCAAGGTATATGACCACGGTGACTGTTTGTCACATGGCTAAGGGACGTTGTCCATAGTTTCGACTCTAGAGTCGTGAGGAAGGTTGTGTTGGTGACTAATCACCTTGCACCTGTCCTAACCAAGCTTATTAAAGAATCACTTATCAGTTGAGCCCTGGTGACCCTATCATCACATGGCTAGAGGGAGCGATGCTCATTATTGTGACTTTTGACTATTGTCACCTATCTGTATGGACCGTTGGTTCTGAATGGTTACTTTGGTTATTGTTGATATTATATCATGATATATTATGTTTTCTTGCTGGGCTTCGGCTCACGGGTGCTACGTGGTGCAGGTAAAGGAAAGAGGAAGTTGGACCATCCTTGAGTTGGAGAGCTTAGGTGATGACGTGTACATATGCAGCTTCTCGTCCGCCACGGCCGAGGTTTAAAGTGGAACTAGGGTTAAACCCTGTTTTGCCGCTTAGATCGGCCTGTTGTAAATATTTTCTGTAATAGACTCTGAAATTATATTTTCGGGATCCCAATGTATATGTTAAACGTTCTAGTGAAACGTTACATCTTAACCAAAGTTTTTAATCCCTAAACCGCTAATCATACTTAGTTCACAATTTTGACCAAATGACTCGATTAGCGAGTTTAGCACTGGTTACAAGGCACACCGTAACTGTCCCAGGAGTTGGGGCGTTACATCGGTAGTATAATTGAGTGGGAGTGTTAATCATAGATATGAATATCTATAGCTTCTGATGAAGAGGTTAAACGATGGTTTCCTTTTAGTTTGGTTCAAGATGCTAAATGATAGAGATCTCATTTCAGTAATTGATATTAGTTTACTGAAATATCATTTACAATGAACTAAATGTTTTAAGGATAAAATACAATGAGGGGTAAAATGATATTTTAGTCCCATCTCATTGTAGACTATCTATAAAGGGTTTAGTGATAATTATTGTTGTAACAATGGATAATTAATAACGTATTTATATTGCTTATAGATCGTTCTATGAATTTAAGATTGCAATTCCGAGTCTTTAGTGGAGTCACGAGGAATTAATAAGTTAGTAAATTTATTTGTTAGATTTATGATAATTTATTGGAGCTTGATTTCATAGGCCCATGGTCCCCACTGTACCTTGGATAAAATCATCTAGATAGTCTCAATTAATTTATTTAATTATCAATTAGAATTATCAAAGTTGACTAGGTCAATTTTGGATGGTTTCATAGAGTTATGAAATTTAGAGAAGAAAAGAGATTTTAGGGCAAATTTATTTATTAAGACCAATTGGTGTCTAAATCAATAAATAACTTTAAATCAAGATTCAAATTATAAATAATTAATTTGATAAAGGATATAAATAATAATTTAATTAATTAATCAATAGAAAATAATACTGGCCTTGATTTTAAGTCCAGCGGACTTATAATTAAATGAGAAATTTTACGGTCCTAAAGACCATGATAATTTCGACCTAATGGTTGATATTATCTATTATTTTATTGATTTTTTAATTAAATATGTGACAAAATTGAGCATATGAAAGGAATGCTAAGTGAGAGTTGAAATAAGAAGATCTTGAGATGAACAGATGATTAGAAGATCTAGTTTTGATGCTTTCGGGTTTTAGACTCTCTCTACAAGAAAAGTCCTTTTTCATGTCTCATCGCCTCCTTGGCGGCCACCCTGACCCCTCCTATTAGAACCAGCAGTGGTCAAAGTATCAGGGGTCTTCCTCTTCAGATCACTGGGGCCTCCACCCCTACCAGACCCTGTATATGGAGGCACCGCCCTGCAAACCTCCTTTATCGCAGCGTTCTCCCTCCAGATCTTATTCTCTGCCTCCTTAGCGGTAAGAGCCTTCTCAACAGGCCGGGCATAAGTCGTTCCCCCAAATACTGTTGTAATTCTCACATCCCAGGCTATCATAGCATTAAGCCTTCTAATAAATATGTCCTGTCTGGCTGCATCTGTAGGCACTAGATCTGGTGCGAACTTCGCGAGTCTATCAAACTTTAAGGCATACTTTGTGATTGTCATGTTGCCCTATATCAACCCCATGAATTCATTGACTTTTGCTCCCCTAACGGCAACGTTATAGTATTTCTGGCTGAACAAGTTTCTAAACCCATCCCAGCTCAGAGTAGAAACATCCCTGGTCTATGATGCCACCTCCCACCAAATATGGGCATCCTCTCTAAACATATAGGTGGCACAGGCTATCCAGTCATTAGCTTCCACCATTATGAAAACCAAGATAGAAATGATCATACTCATCCACTACTCAGCATTAAGTGGATCTGGTCCTCCCTCGAAGGTTGGAGGATGCTACCTCCTGAACTGCTCATACAAGGGCTCCCACCTGCTCCCAACCTTAGGTGTCTATATAGCTGGTGCCATAGCAGGTGGAAAAATAGGTGCAATACTCCCTGACGGAGCCCGCTATCTCAGAAGACGGATCTGCTCTTCCTGACTCTATAACTGGGCTTGCATGTCTGCAAGTATCTGATGCCAGTTCTCAGGGACTTGCGGAGGGTTCTAGCCCTGATCATCATCTCTAGCCTCAGACTTTGTGCTAGCTATTCGTATAGACTGGCTTGGATGCTTAGCTATCCAAGTTTATCTGCCATTAACAACTCGACAGTCAGGCAATGATGACAGGTTAGCAATCCTTCCATAATCCACCATTGGAACTCAACAAACCACAAGCAATCGAGATGCAAACAATCATTCAAATATCCCTTCATGTACAACAGCAATGCTAATAAGAATACCTCATAATAATCACACAGCAGTCAAAGACCAGGCCCTATCAGTATCTCATGCTCCCTATTAATCACGCAGTAAAACATTTATATTCCATTCAGACATTTAAGCATATAATCACATATATACAATTACCAAACCTTGAGTCGAGCTTGTCTTTAGTGGCAAGTGTACATGTCCAGCCAGTCTTCAGGAACCATTAAACCTAGACCGCTTTGATACCAAGTTATAATGCCTTAGATAACCAAGATCATTACATTGTGTAGTGAAAATAGTGCAGGACTTGCTAATCAAGTCATTTGATTAAAAATGTGATCCTAAGGTCAACAATCGGATTAGGGTTAAAATATTTTGATCATAAACTGTTAATTTTTCATTAAAATAGATGTTTGGTACATGGGATCCAAAAAACATGGTTTAAGAGACACAGTTACAAAATTCTCAAAAGTCATACAATCAAGTGGCCATTCTAATGGTAAAATACAAATTTTAGGTTCTGTCCCTGTACTTTCCCTCGGTCATGGTGGACGATCAGCTAACAATGTACATCTCGTCCCCAGAGCTCTCCAACTCATGGTTGATCCATCTGACCCTTGCCTTTACCTACACCATGTAGCACCCGTGAGCAAAGGCCCAACAAGAATACCATAACAGTAATACATAACCAATGATGATAATCATTCAATCATAAAACAGTCATCCAAATATTCAACAAGTCATAGACATCAAACTAATTTCAATAAACATATACATTCAGCAATTTATCTCAATCAATATACAATATTCAGGGTCGACACCCTTAGGTCGCGCCCTCTGTTTACTCTACTGACTCCGACTCCCTTAGGCTGAGTACAATGTTTATCTAGCTGACCCCAGCTCACAATGGCGAGCCGCGTCCTGTGCGTATATTATCAGCCCAAGCTCTATTAGGTTGTTCATTCTTATATGCCAAATCAATCATTTAGCCATACATTATACACGTTCAAGTATTTGGAATCTCATTCCCATTACAACCACTCAAGGGTGTAGTTTTCTTACCTTGAATTCCGAGCGGAGATAATAGAACGGTCCTGAGCACGTCCCCAGTCCTGAGTTTTGGCAATAAACCTAGTAATAGTGGCCAATGGGTAATTGTCAACTTTTAATCCAAATAAATACTTAGGAGACAAAAACTAGCCTCTGGGACCTCAATTCCTACTAAACCGGATAGTAAAAATTTTCCCAAGCACCTAGGTTCGAGCCCCCCGAGCCTTACTATCCTAGAACCCAACCTAAGGCAAAAACCCCCAGGCGGGCCGTGACCTGGCCCCAGGGGTCACGACTTGCCTCAATCCAGAGACCAAAAATCCAAGCCACAAGGGAGGCGGGTCACGACTTGCCTCTTAAGGTCGCGGCGCGCCCCCAAATCAGAGAGCACACCCAGGCCCTTTTGGGTACACGCGTCGCGGTGCGCCCCTTCAGACCCAGAAATTTCTGGATTTTCTTCACACTTCTCCAAACCAATTTTCCCAAAACTCAAACTCAGAAAAAGCCTCTTAACCAAAATCGAACCCAACTACGAGTTCAGGATTTTAATCACATATTTAAACATAAAATTCCTAACAATTATACTAAAATCAATGCTCTAATTCATCAACAATTCACTAATCAAAACCCAATCCAATCACCAATCTTAACACCCTAAATCCTAGCACAAGAACAAGATGTATTTACATAATCAAATGTCTGAATCCTTACCTCAAATACAGCTTAAATCTCTAGCACCCTACTGTACAATCCAGCTTAAATCCTTCAGCAGCTCAAGACTCTCCCTTCCTTTCAATTTTCCTTCAAAGAATTCCAGCTTAAGGCCTAAGTTTTCTGCCTTTTTCCTTCCTTAGCTTCAAAGCACAATGAGAGACGGTGAGAGAGAGTACGAGAGAGAGAGAGGGGGATGAAATTTCCAAGTGATTTTGGCTAAGTCTGGAATCCTACTAATTATAACCTTTAACCCTTAAAAGATTATTTTGCCCCTCACAACTTATTAATCCTCAAATTGTTCCTAGGAGTAAAATGGTCATTCCACTCGTGGTTCCCGCTAATTTCTCAAGTATTCCTAATATTTACCCATTAATCCCATCATCCAATTAATTACCAGGTACTTATTCATTACTCAATAAATCCCAAATATTCCCTAAATTTTCAGAAAATATTCCCTGGCTCCCCTCGAGCCGGGTACTAAACCCCGCTGTGACTATTTCGCTAATCCGCTCACTAGGACCCTCTCAAGCTATATGTTGCAAATATATCTACATAATAATGCGGTCTCAATAATTTATCACATATAATCACATTTATGCCATTAACAGGCCAAAATTACATATATGCCCTTATAAGCTAGAAAGGGCCCACATGCACATTTAATATAAAACATGCATATCACATATGCATATAATCATATTAATCATGCATTTAACCATTCAATCACACATATACCAATTATGCCCTCTTGGCACGCTAATCAAGGCCCTTAAGCCTTATAAGTGATCTTAGGTCGTTACAATTGATCTCTAATAATTGTATGATGATATAGAGGGATTCAAGATGAGAAAAATGCAAAAATAATTGTTCAAGTCGGATTTAAATTGAGAGAGTTATGGTTGTTTGAAGAACAGTCGCGATCTAGGTTCTTCGTCGGGTGCGACTGCGCGCCCAAGGGGTAGCGCGACTGCGCTACATGCCTAAAAAACATGCTTTTTCCTCATTTTGATGGTTTTGGTTGGGGCTTTGATGGTATATCTTAGGGGTTTTTTCTTTGGGGATTTTAGGACTTTCTTAAGGACACTTTAAGGCTATTAGGATTCCTAGAAAGTCTAAGAGAGATTGCATAAGTCTATGATGTATGGTCTCTAAGTTCAAGATTGTATGTTGTTTGGCTTAGAACTTGCTAAAGGATACTTGAATGGAACAAGGAACGTGTTTTGGAGCGTTGTTGTACTTGAGGTAAGAAGAGTGGTCACTGCAACACAAGGTGTGCATTGAAGGCACAAATGTTATGTATACGTGATTTAATTACTTATATGTATGTTTAAAGTTAGGATTTTGTCATGTATGTTATGACTTTATGAATATAGCATGTTTATGTACGTTGTTGCATGCTTACATTGATATGGGTATGAATATACTTAAGCGGAGTTGCTATGACCTATGTTAATGTTATGACATTGTTTGGTGTTTGGGAAGATGTTGGGCAGGGTAGTTATCGGAACAGGTAAGGTGTCCGAGACCGCAGAGGTTTAGGATGGGACGCCACTCGCTACTATAAATTGTTAACACTTGCTTACGTTGTTGGTTTGATGTATGCTTGCATGACATGCTTACATTATGAAGATACATGTGTACGTTATGATAAAATGCATGCTTGCGTTTCTTGTGCTTAGTTGCACACTTGACCATGTTAGCACCGGCTTACGTCTGGAATGACGTCGATAATATGTGTATGATTGCATTGTAATATGCTATGATTATGTGATGTTATGATAGGATATAGTCTGCTATGGTATGTTAAGTTATTCTATGAGAATGATATGATACGACATGAATTATTACTGAACTCTATATATGTTAAGGTATAGATTATGAGTAGTATATGACTTAAGTTGTAGTATATGAATTAGGTTGTGATATTTGAACTAGGTTATATTTTATGTTTATGTTTTCTGTTTGGGCTTTGGGGTTATGACCTATATAGCTCTCATTGATGGGTGTTAGCTCACGGGTACTCTGTGTTGCAGGTAAGGGAAAAAGCGTAGTAGATGAGGCAATGAGTTGGAGCAAGCTCGATCTGATGTGTGCATGTCGTGAGTGGTTTACCTGGGGGTCAAGGGGTTGCTACTTATGCATTATTGTTATAAAGGCATATAACCTTTGGTGTTACATTGAGTCTTACACCTTTAATTTTAATTACATTACGAATGTAAAACATGATTTATTTTAAATATCGAGATCTCGAGTTACATAGTTGTAAAATGTGTTAATTCATGATTGTTTCAATAAAAGTTTTGTTTTTTATAAAAAAAATCGTGTAAACATTAATTTACTTAAGTATGGAGTATTTGATAAATTAATGGGTTTTAAGTCAGGTCGTTACAATAATAAGGCATATTTATAAAATATGCCAACTTCAAAGATTATTGGAAAAATATACATTTCCTACAATTTTGGAAAAAGTTACCCCTTCTATTGTAACTATTATCTTCTCTTTCTAACATCTCAGTTTCTCTATATTTTTCTCAAACTTTGTCCCTCAAACTCTTACTCTTTATCATGGTAGCAGAGTAGCACCTCCCCAAGACGGCAGATTACCGCCTCAACATCGCCATTAATGATGCTCTCGTCGTTAATGCCACCAGCCATCAATTTTTTTTTTATTAAATTTTAATGATTGAAAATTCAATCCCAAACTTAAGCCCAAGAAAATATTCACTTAAGATGCTAATTTATGGGTTTCAAACACATTTGTTAATGATTTATTGATTTTGATTGAGATTTTTTTTCCCAACGGTGGTCCTCTAATAATGTAGCAACAGTCCCATCAAAACATGATTTTAGATGCAAAATGATGCCCCACGATGGTCCAACGATGGTGTTGCGATGATTTTGCATAAAATTTGATAAAAACTTTGGTGATGCATAAATTTTCACTTGGTTGTCGGTTTGAGTAGATTTTTTTTTAACTTCAGTATTTTTCGAGATCTACACATTTAGAATGTAGAATCTTAAATTTGGGGTATAGAACCTCAAATTTTGATATCTATCCATTTGAGACCATAACAAAGACAGAGACTTAAATAATAAAAAATTTAGGTTGTACACACTCCAAATTTAAGTTTCTATATACTTTAAACATGTCAATCTCAAAATAAAATAAAAAACTAAATTTTGAAAAAAAAAATCAAACTGACAAACAAGTGAAAAGTTATTCCTCACCAAAATCATCGCATAGCCATCGTTAGATATCATTTTTGGCATCCAAATTAATGTTTTGATGGGACCAATATTGCAGCACCATTGCAGGACCATCGTTGGGGATCATTTTGCATCATTTTAGCCTCTCAAATCATGTTTTGATGGGATCATCACAACACCATCGCTAGGCATCTTTTTTACCTCTAAAATCATATTTTGATAGAAACATCAAAACACCATCTTTGGGCATCACTTCACATCATTTTTGGCATTTAAAATCATATTTTGATGGAACCATCGCAAGCACTAGTGCAACGCATCATTTTTGCCTAAAAAAAAACAATCTTTGATGGGACCATTGCAATACCATTCGTGGGCATTGTTTTTCCTTGAAATTCTGCTGATTTTAGATTTTGAAATCTAAAAAAAATCGCAATTAAAACCAGTAAATCATGCACAAATGTGTTCGAAACTTAAAAATTAATTTTTTTAATGATTATTTTCTTAGATTAATTTTTGGATTGTATTTTGATTCATTAAAAATTAAAAAAAAAATTATGGGTGGCACTGTTGACGGGAGGGCAACATTAGTTACAATGTTGAGGCGATGTTGTGCTGCTATGAGAAGGTGTTCCCCGCCACTGTGGTAAATAGTAAAAAGTTGACAGACAAAGAAAAAGAAACTCATATGTTAGAAAAGGAAGGAGATAGTTTAAATGGGACGGGTAACTTTGTTCATAATTATAAGAAAGACATATTTTTGCTATATTCTTTAAAGTTGAAATATTTTATAAATATGCCCTATTAGGATGTATATATAGTCAAAAGGAAATTTGAATTTATATGCATAAAGGGGATACCTAAGGGTAATTTGAGTTTTTATGCTTAATGACGTATCCTAAATAAAAAAAATGCAAGGCCTTCTAATCATTTAAAAAAAAATGCTAATTTTTTTTACAATACCCAAAATACCCCTCCCATAATTTTTTCCATCCACTTCCTCTTCTCTCTTCCCTCTCTCTCAATCAACCCATTCCTTTCAACTCTCTCTCTAGAAAAAAAATCCATGGATAAGGTAAAATCTAAGAGAACTCAATGTAATGGAAAGTATTCCTCACTTAGGACAATAAAATACTTCATTTCAAACAGATATGGACATGATTTTTGGGTTTTTTTACGATATTTTTCATATTTGAAACTTTGAAATCTGCAGAAAATTGACGTGGTTTAATGGTGCTCAATGTCAGCTCAATTGGGATTTCAAGATCAAGATTTTCATGAAAAAATCAATGTTGCTCAATGGTGGCTCAATGGTGGTTCGATGCGATTCTTGCAAGATACATAATTTTTCACTCAGGTGTCTATTTGTGATGATTTTTTTATTTGTTTAGTATTTTTTCAAGATCTACACATTTGCGAAATGTAAATCTTGAAAAAAAAATGCAAAATGCAAAACATACCTCATGTTCAAGATATTTTTTGATATTTTTTAAGTTCTAAACTTTAAAAACATGTATGTCAACATCTAAAACGTGTAAATAAAAAAAAAATACCCAAAATAAAAAAAAAAATACCCCAAATGAACACCTGAGTGAAAAATTATGTCTCTTACGATAATTGCATTGAACCACCATCGAGCAACCATCAAACCACCATCGAGCAATGTCGTTTTTTTCATGAAAATTTTGATTTTAAAGGCCTCATTGAGCTGGTATCGAGCATCATCGAGCAACAGTCGAGCAAAGTCAATTTTCTACAGATTTTAGAGTTTCATATCTGAAAAATAACTCAAAAATCATGTCCAACTCGATAGTTTCTCGATGGTGTTCGATGCCAACTCAATGGGGGCTTCAAAATCAATATTTTAATGAAAAAATCGACGTTTCTCAATGGTGGTTTGATGGTTGCAAAATGGTGGTTCAATGCAATTCTTGTAAGAGACATGATTTTTCACTCGGGTGTCCGTTTGGGGTGATTTTTTTTTTATTTTGGGTATTTTTTTTGAGATCTACACGTTTTAGATGTTCACAAACATATTTTTAAAGTTTAAAACTTGAAAACATTCCAAAACATATCTTGAACATGAGGTATGTTTTGCATTTTGCATTTTTTTCAAGATTTACATTTCTCAAATGTCTATATACACATCTAAAACGTATAGATTTTGAAAAAAAAAATACTCAATATAAAAAAAATCATCCTAAACAAACACCCGAGTAAAAAATTACATATCTTGCAAGAATTTCATCGAACACCATCGAGTAACATCAATTTTTTCATGAAAATCTTAATTTTGAAGGCCCCATTGAACTGCCATCTAGCACCATTGAACCACGTCGATTTTCTACAGATATTAGAGTTACAAATCTAAAAAAAAAACCGCAGAAAAAAATCCTAAAAACCATGCCCAGATCTGTTCGAAATGCAATATTTTAGTGTTCTGAGTGACGAATACTTTGCATTGAGTTCTCTTATATTTTACCTTACCCATGGATTTTTTTTTCTAGAGAGAGAGTTGAGAGGAGTGGGTTAGGGAGAGAGAGGGAAGAGAGAAGAGGAAGTAGATGAGAAAAATTATGGAGGGGGGGAGGTATTTTCGGTATTGTCAAAAGAATTAATATTTTGTTTAAATGATTTAAATGCCTAGCATTTTTTTTTGACTTAGAACCCCTCATTAAGCATAAAAACTCAAATTTCCCCATACCTAATAGAAAAGTATCCTCTTTCGTGTAAAAGTTAGAATGTCATGCCAATCTTTTACTACTCTTCCAAAATTACCCTTGCCAATTAGTAATCCTCTTTTTACTCTTGCACTATTTCTCTCTCTCTCTCTCTCTATCACCATGTATTTCTCTCTCTAACCACCCACCTCAAAGAAAACCACCAAAAATCAATGGCCACCACCTACCCTGAAAATTATTAACAAATATGTATTATTATGAGCATTATTTAAAAAAACAAAAAGAAGGAAGCAGTTAAACTTGAAAAATTTTCTTCCAAAATATAAATTATAAAACAACATCAAACTATCAGGGACCATCGAATCCTATCGATGCACATAAAATAAAAGATGGCTCTAAAAATGCATCTCATTCATCGAGGAGATCAAGATAATAATATTTATCGAAATTGCATCGAACCCTATCGAGGCATGTCAAGTATGTATCAAATTAGGAGGCCCATAAATTCCACATAGCATCGGGGTCCCATCAAACCTATCGAGATACTATCGACTTACCGTCCTTACAATTTTGACTGACATGTCGAGGTAATATCGAACACTATCAAATTTGAGAAAAAAAAACTTAAATTTCTCAAGTGCAAAAACCAGACATTTCAAACAACAAAATCAATCACATAATGAAGCCATCACATAATAATGAAAAATATCCTTCATTTTTACACTAAAATCGTTGAAAAAACTTTCTAAACTTTGGTATTAATGGATGTATGTCTTCTGCTCTAATGGCGGTTGAGCTTCCTAAAGATGCAATATGAGTGTGGTGTTGTCAGGGTCCTAGGTATGTTGAGAGGGGTCAAGGGTTTTGTGTAGTACCAACAGAGGTCCTCCTCGTAGGTTTGAGTATTCAGTCGGGGTCATGTCCAATATGAAGAGATGAAAGAAAGTGAGTGAGAGAGAAATCGATGGTAAAAGAGAAAGAGAAAGAGTGGGAAGTTATGAGAGGGGTGTTATGGGGATTGTATGAATAATGACATACCGTTATTGGTGCAATCCAATGTCAGGTCCCACATATTTGAATTTAATAAGTATCATGAGGTATCACTAACCAACCATAGGGCGTCACTTCATGTAGTGTTGGGTATTTTAAGGTGCCAAATAGTAACACTCATAAATAATTAGCATATTTTTTTTTATAGTTTAGCACTTGGAGTATATTTTTAAGTTAGTGGTATAATTTATGCATAAAATCTTAAAATTTCAAGGGAAATTTGAGTTTTTATGCTTAATGGAGTGTTGTAATTCAAAAATATGCTAGGCATTTTTATCATTTCAAAATGATGCCAATTCTTTTTAGCATACCCAAAATACCCTTGACACAACTCTCTCTTCTCTTCCCTCTTCTCGTTTATTCCTCACTCTCTTTCACTCACCTCACCTCACAACACCACTAAGAGCACCACAGTAGAGATCCTTGCACTACCAAAAGTCGAGCAACCTCCTACTAAGGAAGCCATTTGTAGAGATCAAGACCAAAGTAAGGGTTGAGGAATGTTGGAGAAAAATCTTATGGGTAAGCAATTTTTTCTTAAATACTTGGATTAGTGATGTTTCCTTTAAACTTTTTGGGCATTTTGAATAGATCTGAGCAATATTTGCACATATTTTTGTTTTTTTTCGATCTGCGTTTTCTGGAATTTTTCTAGGTTTGTGTTGTGCTCAATGGTTTCTTGATGCCTGCTCGATGCAGGCTCGATGGCACATCATTTTTTATGGTTGCATGTTGTGCTCGATGGTTACTCGATACCTGCTCGATGGGTGCTCGATGGTAATGTGCATTCTCACTATTTCATGCATGCTCGATGGATGCTCAATGGCACATCATTTTTTACGGTTACATTCTTGCTCGATGGTTACTCGATACCTGCTCGATGGCAATGTGCATTCTCACTATTTCATGCATGCTCGATGCCTGCTCGATGTAGGCTAGATGGCCCATTATTTTTTACGAGTGCATGGTTGCTCGATGGTTACTCGATACCTGCTTGATGCAAGCTCGATGGTAATGTGCATTCTCACTATTTCATGCATGCTCGATGGATGCTCAATGCCTGCTCAATGTAGGCTCGATGGCCCATCATTTTTTACGGTTGCATGCTTGCTCGATGGTTACTTGATACCTGCTCGATGGTAATGTGCATTCTCACTATTTCATGCATGCTCGATGTGATGCCTACTCGATGATGGCTCGATGGTCATGTGCATTCTCACGATTCATACTCGATGGCATCCTTGACGCATGCTTGTTGACTTTTTTCTAGTTTTTTAGTTAATTGTATTTGTGTTTTTTTATTTTATTTCAGGTTCTACTATTTACGTATTTGTTTCTTACAACGGTGTTTGGGAAACAAATGGTAGGAACTGGTATTTTAAGGATGTTGAAGGTGAAGTGATACCAATAGAGAATGATGTCACTTACTTGCAACTACTTGACATACTGCACGAGACATTTCAGGTGGATAGAGAGGTGTATGAATTAAAGCTTGAGGTGCCATACATATGCAGCGACCAACCATTTGCATCGGTTCAATTGAGGAATGATCGTCAAGTTCGTGTATTCTTTGGAATAAGCTTGAAAGAACGGATAGTCTTATTTGTGACTCTAGTTAAGAAGAATGTCATATCAAATCCTTCTCCTAGTGTGAACAAAAAAAACACGAACCCCCATCGAGCATGCATCTAATTTCTTAGGTTTAAACCTGAAACCCATAATGGGCCTACCCTATCGAACCCAATCGAGCATGCATCAAATGACCATCGAGCATGCATTGAACCACAATCGAGCATGCATCGAACCATAATTGAGCATGCATCAAATCACAGAAGCATAAACCTAAAACCCCAAATGACCTAACCTATCGAACCCAATCGAGCATGCCTCAAGCGCCTTCTAACAGCCATCGAGTATGCATCGAATCCCCTAAATGCCTACCCATCGATGCCTATCGAACCATGAAGCAACATAAAAAAAACAAAGCAAAAACTCACACTCGATATTCAACATACCCATTCCGAAATACTCAAACAAAGCATATCAATATGCTCACACTCGTAAAGTATACAACATTCACACAAAAAATTTTAAAAATCAAGGGAAATTGACCTTAACCTTTGTGATTTGATGCGGAGGAGAAGAGACGCGAAGGCGGGCGGAGGAGAAAAGACACGGTCGATGAGGGCGGTCTCGGTGCTTCAGAGTCTCCAGAAAATCGAGGAGGGCAGTCAAGATTAACCTTCGGTTTTTATGGCACGAGGTTCGACGGAGAAATGGACGGAGGCCATACGGTGGTTTGATGGCGGCGAGACAGACTTCTCCGGTTGGGTTCGATGGTTCTCGATGGGTTTCGGGCGGGGGAGAGATGAACCGAGAGAGTGAGAGTGAGATAGGGGAGAGAGAGAGAGAGAGGAGAATCAAAAGTGGGGGGAAAAATTTTGTGATAGGGGCATTTTGGGTATTGTCAAATGTTTTTGCATTATTTTGTAATGATAAAAATGCTTAACATTTTTTGAATTACAACACTCTAATAAGCATAAAAATTCAAATTTTCCAATTTCAAATACCATGCGTTGAATAATATGTGACATTATTGGACAAAGACACGTGTATATCCACGTCTCACTTTATTATTTTGAAACTTAGTAGGAGAATAAGTGAGTGAGTAGACACTTCATCACGTGATGCAAGAACTGTCCTTGTCATTATGCAAGTACTTTATGCAATGACCATTCAATTACAACTCCTTGCTAGCCTCCTTTTTTTTTTTTTTTTTTTTTTTTTTCAGACAATGTTGTCAATACTAACAAATTTATCTTTAATTGAGAAAGAAGTACTCTCTATCTCCTACATATATCTAGTCATGGACGAGACTATATTTAGATCAAACATATATTAAAATTTAGGAATATATTTATTTAGTACCTTATGTTTTTTCAAAATATCATTTTGGTACTTTTTGTTTTTAATAATACTTATATGATACTTTGTATTTTAAAATCGTACATATTTGGTACCCTAAACTCAAATTTGATAAATAAAATTTTGTCAATTTAATCAAACTGTTGTCAATTATGTAAGTTACAAATTTAAATTTAATTACATAATTACATATAACTGATGACAATTTGATCATATTGACAGAATTTTATCTATCAAATCTGAGTTTATGGTACTAAATATGTACGATTTTAAAATACAGGATACCATATGAGCATTATTGAAAACAGATGGTACCAAAATGATACTTTGCAAAAACACAGGGTACCAAATGAATATATTCCCTAAAATTTATGCATCAGATTCCATATTACATTGAATATAATTATTAATCCAACTTAATCAACACATTTATAATACATCTACAAGTATGAAATTATTCTAGTTATAAAATTTGATAAAAAAGAAAACATTAGCATAAACCTAAAATTAAACCATTTTGCTATCAGCCCCAAACATAAAAGTTATTTATGGAATTGCATAATTAGGTGGTACTCAACTTGTTGCAAACACGCCATTAAATGTGTCTTCTAAAAGGAAAAAAAAAATCATTAAATAGGTATTGTTCTTGTACATGTATGATTTTTCCAGTACCTGTAACTCTAAACTAGTGTTTTTCTTCTTCTTCTTCTTCTTTGTTTCTTTCTTGAGAGAACTCTAATCTAGAGTTCATAACTACAATAAGAGTTACTAAGAATGTAGATGAATGATGATGAGGTTCAATAATGTGACACATTTCTATCCAAATGTACTTGAGGACAGCGACAGGGCCACTCTTGTCTGAGAGTAGGCCCAAGACGCTACACTAAAAGTTTTAAGAAAAAAAACAAAGTATATATATAGAATAATTTTATGGTGCATTCTTAAAAATGTATGGACGGGTGCATACCTAAAAAAGTATACACTAGTGCATAATTTTTGTGTTTTCTGGCTCGTGAATAGCTTTTGGCATGATTTTTTTATGACCGTGTATATTGTAGTTATTTAGAGCATTTTGTAAATTTTCAGGAGATTCCAAAAAATTTACAGTGCTGAAAACTAGGTTCAAACTCATTGTTTTCTACGCGCATAAAAAAAAATAGTCACGTGTGCAACAATTTGTTTGAACCTAGTTTTTGACACTGTAAATTATTTATAATTTCTTGAAAATTTGCAGAATGCTCTAAATAACTACAATAAACATAATCATAAAAAAATCGCACCGAAAACACAAAAGGTATGCACCGGTGCATAGAAATATCCTATATATAGGGAATTTTTTTGGTGCAACTCACAAAAAAAGATGCATCGGTACAGCTCTTTTTGTTTGCACCCCGTGAACAATTTTCGGCGCGATTTTTTTATGACCATGTATATTATAGTTATTTAGAGCATCCTGTAAATTTTCAGAAAATTCTAAATAATTTAGAGTACCGAAAACAATGTTCAAACATATTGTTTTCCACGTGCATAAAAAATAATCACGCGTGCAACAAGTTGTTTGATCCTTGTTTTCAATATTGTAAATTATTCGAAATTTTCTGAAAATTTGCAGAATGCGCTAAATAACTACAATATACACGGTCATAAAAATATTTGTGCCGAAAATTATTCACAATGAGCAACAAAAAGATATGAACTGATATACCTCTTTTTATGAGTTACACCATAGAAATACCATATATATATATATTTATATGAGACTCCTCCACTAAAGTGAGAAAATGTAAAAGAGAGTATCATGTGAACTAGGCCCAAATACTATAAAATTTAAAAGGCCAATGAAAGAGTATTAATTCTGCAATTTTTCTTTTTTACAATAGTACTAATTAATATTAATATTAAATCATCATTAGAAGCGATAGATGATTTGAGAGCAATGAAGTAGGCAAAAAAAGTCCAACTTAATTGAGTTATATATAGCTTACTGTCCTACTGTGTAGTTGATTTGTTCCTTACTTTTTATTTAAATAAAATTATCAAAAAAATAAATGGAGAGAATAGGTTTGAACATGTGTCTCTAATGCGAGTTAACACTCTTATGTGTTATGAGTTACTTATTAGTTAAAATATTTATTTATTACAAATAGAAAACCATAAATAATTGCCTAAAATTGATCAAATTTTATCCCCAAAAGTTCTTGCCAACTTTACCTTTTCCTAGCCCTCCCTTAGTAAAATTCCTAGCTCCATCACTGCTCGAGGATATACCAAATTTTATCCCAATTAGTATGCCACATAGAATGTCCTCATAGACATGCATGGTGTAGGAAATTACACATGCTTTATTTCTTTTTCTTTTTCTTTTTTAAAGAAAAAAGGAAAGTAGAAATGTACATATTTTCCACTTGCACAACACTCCAATATTATTGGCCATATTATGAAACACTCGTAATAATTACACTGATGTCTTATTTTGTGAGATGGCGTTTATATTTACTCATTTATTTGGCTATTCCACTTGGTGACATGTTGTCATATGTGTCGGATGATAAGATGTCAGTTTTGCATTATTTGATCCATTTTGGAGGTTTGTGATGGACAAGTGTGGTTTGTTGCCACTTGTCATCTACCACTCCCAATTCTAATTCGTTCATAACTTTTCAATGAAAAATAAAAGGAAGAATATGAAAGCTCACATATGTGTCATTTCATTTTCATCTCTTTTCTTTTCAAGTAATGATATTAATGTAAAGCCAATTCAAGCTACATTCATGACTCGTGCCCTCGATATCACTTCAATGCTCACAAGTCACAAGGAAAGTACTATCTACAAATGAGATAGATATGATACTATGATTTTATTATTATTATTATATATGAAAAAGAATATTACATGAATTATTGGTTTGATTCGCATGATACTACAAGAACTACTACCCTATCAAGATATTATTAACCCTAGCTAATAGCTGTTTGTATCATTGTGGTCTTTCGTGTTTTATAATAAAGAAATAGTCTCTCTGCTAAATCAAATCTTTAATCACTGCTGAAAAAAGGAAAATTGATAACAAAAAATCTTACCAAAATAGATCTCGAAACAAACTTTGTTAAAAAATATATATATAAATATAAATAAACTAAAAAAAACTATACGTGTTTTAATTGGCTGTCAAGATTGTGTCTTTTTTTAAGTACAAAATTATAAGACGGCACTACACTAAAGAAATAAGAGCCTTAATAATAGACTAACTAGACTCTAAAATTGAGATAATATGAGATCTAAGAAGAATAAGAATGGAAATTATTATAGAGAGTATGAAAAGATTTATTGTGAGTTTTATCTCAAAACTAATAATAATAAGTGTAGTAATAAACTTGTATTTTATAAATAGTAAATCATTTCCACGCACTTTTTTCTATTGAACACTAATAAAGTCCAGGCTGAATAGCGAACACTATCGACCCCCACATTCTCAAACTAAGGTGCTTAAACACCACATATGGCACATGCCAACCGGAATCCGAAGTTGAAATTCAACCAAAAAAAAAAAGCGAGATTCCATAATTCTTGATGTTGAAAGCTATGTCTTAATATATTTTAATGTAGTTTTAAGTTACTGAAAAAGAGGTTTCTGAGTAGGATCGGGTGTATATGTCAACCTTTCTAGGTTGGAAAAGTTTTTTTGCCAGTAATAATGGAAGGACTACATTAAACCAGCACTACTATTGGTAATTGCCAAATGAGTTAACAATGCTTTATCGAAAAACTTACACAATTGGGAAGCGACCGATTTTATTTTTATATATATATATAAATTGTGCCTTATTATTTATAGCTATGCTACTCCTTTATTATAAGATGATTAACTACAAATGCATTATGGACTATCGTTTTCATAGTATATATATGACATATATACATACATGTATATGGACCAAAGACGAGGATGGGTTATGGAGTTAAGAGAATTATTCTTAATTCATTAAAGGGAAATATAGTTGAAAAAGGTCAATATATATTTGCATATAAAAACTTACACATACTTATGTGACGTGTTGGTTAGAAACTAAAATTCAAATAACGTCAAGGAGAATTAGACGTAGAGAAATGTAATAATATCGGTAGTAGGTGGAGATGAAAGGTCTTTTTCCGCAAGGAAGGAATCCGTTGAGTCATTAAGTATATAGTCACAAACAGAGAAGAATTTTCAGAAGGAAAAGAAAATCATGCAATAGGAATTATTGTCACACATAATTGCTTTTTGATGATGTAGACGATAAGATGATACAGATATGAAGAAATTAGGGTTGAGTAGAGGGGACCATTACAAATTATATGGTGAAGAAGATACAATGCATTATGCATGGACAAGGCGTCTAAACTCAAGGACGAAGGAATGAAATGGACTGTGATGAAATGAGATGAGAAAGAGATGAAAGGAATCAAAAGGGTCATTTTCTAGGACCCTTGTGAGTTATGGCTCATAATAATAGGACAAATCCACTAGTGCCCCCAACACCTTTTTAGAGAAAACGGTATTTGAAAGTGACCAAGTTGTCGTATCTTAGGCACGTGTCGACGTGAGTTTGGATCGTGTCATTATGGTAGGAGTGCACAAATTACATTCGTGTATCCTCAGCCATTATTTGATTAATAGGACACTAATAAGAGACCCCTTGACGGGGAACACCGTCTGGCACCAATGATGTCATGGCGACCCACCCCAAAACTCAAAAGTTCATTAGGAATGTGTTGAGCGAGCGAGAAATGAACCACCGTCGTTGGTAGTTGACACACGAGATATTAGATACTTGAAGTTTCTTAAAACAATTGAACTCTATAATGGGACATTATGTCTAATTAATATGATGACCAAAGAAGACTAAGATGATAATTGGTCGACAACCTCCAAACTATGATGCTTATAGTTGATTATTATTGTTACAATTGCTTTCGGCTCACTCTATTTTTTATTATATTTTGCGGGGGATATAGCACAGTACTATACAATATATATATTATCGTGTGCTTGATATGTTGATTAGACGTCCCTTTCGAAGAATGAAATATGAAGTTTTGTGACCACAAACACACAATCTAGAGCGTGTTAAAATATAACATCAAAAAGATAATCATAATAATTAATGCTAGACAAGTTAAGTTACAAATAATAATGAATTAATTTCACTTTACAAATGTTAGTTTTTGATTTCGTTCTCAGTATTATGAGAGAGCACGAGGTGAAATCTTGGACACCGGTTGTTGTTTTGCTTTAGAATCAGTGTTAGGGTGATGTCCGAGTCCAAAAACTAGCAATCGCTTCTCTAAAAGGTGTTTATAATTAATGTAGTGGGAGTTGATTCGTATAGTTTAGCTGTTATATGTGGGGGAGATGGATTACATAACATTCAATGAACAATATATTTATTTTTATGATTAGTTAAATACAAATGATAAATGATAAGTGTTATTATATAAACTAGATATAAAACACTTAGTGAATTTCACATAGTAAATATGTGAAATTTGAGTTTCAATTGTAGACACTTAAAAAATTGTGTATTTGGGGTCCAAAGTGATACATGGAGGTATCTAAGGATCTCCAAAAATTTTGGCAGCATTTGGAACAATTTTATGCTCGTTTAGAGGGGGGGGGGGGGGGGGGGGAAGTCAGGTGGGGAGGTGATGTGTTGCCTCTTAAGAGGCGTTGTATCGCCTGGATGCAAAATGCCTCAAAAGCCCTAGTAGGCGATGCATCACCTACTGGCATGACGAGTTCTTTAGCTCTAATTCTATCGGTTAGATCTAATGACAGTGCCTACACTATAAAAGGGTCTAGAATAGTGTAGGCACTATCATTAGGTCTAACCGATAGGATTAGAGCTAAAGAACTCGTCATGGGGAGGTGATGTGTTGCCTCTTAAGAGGCGTTGCATCGCCTGGATGCAAAATGGCTTAAAAGCCCTAGTAGGCGATGCGTCGCCTACTGGCATGACGAGTTCTTTAGCTCTAATCCTATCAGTTAGACCTAATGACAGTGCCTACACTATAAAAGGGTCTCATTAAGTTTTGGAAGACTTGATCACTGTCTCAAATCTCTCTCTAACCTCTATCTCTCTCTAGTTACTCCAAGAAACTCATAAAGAAAGTGCTTAATTGACTTTGTGAGTTTAAGGCTTGTTCAATCTCAATTTTCATTTTCTCTTAGAAAAAGCCTCAAGCATCTATGGTAGGCTAGGAAATAGAGAATTATGACAGCGATACAAATCGTATATAAGTCTTTGGTTGTGTATGCCATTGAAGAAGAAGAAGTTCAAGGTGGTGGATTCAACAAGGGTTTTGAAGCATCATCAAAGTTCAAAAATTGTGTTTCAACACTAGAGTTTGCA
Organism: Humulus lupulus; assembly: GCF_963169125.1. Taxonomy (NCBI): domain Eukaryota; kingdom Viridiplantae; phylum Streptophyta; class Magnoliopsida; order Rosales; family Cannabaceae; genus Humulus; species Humulus lupulus. The sequence continues at coordinate 15,045,648 of NC_084797.1, read as the reverse complement.
TCATTTTTCTAAATCGTTCTTTGATATTTGTCAATCATAATTTTGTGTAGATTCTAGTTATTGTAGTCGTGTAATCTCACTCTCCCCCAACATTTATGAGTTTAGAAAGAGTGTTAATTTTAGAAAGGGAGAGACTATAGAGAAACTCCAATAAAAATAGTAAAAAAAACTAAAAAATTATTCTCTTCTTTAAAAAAAGAAAACTTAAGACTCTTGAAGAATATCTTTTCTATTCTTTAGTTATGTATGGAAAGATCGAAATAAAATGACTATAATTTTGGGTATCCCAAGTCTTAGCTTAGGTTGACTATGAGGGAAGGTTTCTTTTATAAACAAGCAAAGATTGTTAAGACTTTTAAGGAAGAACCTCAGTCGTGGATCTGACTGTAGGTGAGAGGGCCTACAAGGGAGTCATACCTAGAAAGACAAAAAGAGAGTCGTTGCGCCTTACCAAAATGATAGGGAACGCTACCCAGATGATTTGACCAAACTAATATTGTGTGTTGCACATTTTTCCAAATGGACCGCATAAGAGACATTCCTTGGGCCGACCCATAACATGCTTCTAACCCATACACTTTAGGGCTGCTCCAACCGAACTGTAAAACAACAAATATAGTGCTAAAATAGCACAAAAACAAATCCAATCTAACTGCATTTTTTATACTATTATGTTGTCAAGCTACAATATCCCACCAAATATGGTGGAGTACTATAGCAAAAAAAATATATATTTACGTTTTTGCTTTTTATATTAGCATTTTATAACAAATATATATGTATATTATTTTATATATAAGATAAAATAATAAAATAATATATAATATATTTGTAAATTTTAATGTTGTGATTGGAATGGAAAAAAAAATATATAGTGACAAAATTACATTTGATGTACATTTATATGGTCAAAGTTGGCCTTAGTTGTTCCCTCATGAGATAAGAGATCACAACTACTGAAAGCCTAGGATAGAAGAAGTGGTACTTAGCCCAAGAAATTGTGTGGAGTCCTGAGGCTATACAATACGACACTGACAGCCCTGAAAACTTGAGCCAGATTCCATGAGTGTATTACTTAGGAGATGTCCACAGGGCTCTTGGCTAACGAGTAAGTCCCAACTCCCAAGCCTTGGACTCCCATGCCCGAGGCCCCTAAATTATGAAAAAATCATTAAAATTATATAATTTTAATAAGAAATTATAAAAATAAAGGGCCCAAGTTTTCTAGAGCTCAATATATATCAGCACCGATCCTAGGTGTATATATGTCTCAGCTTGCCCTTAAAACTTGTACACCCGAGTGGACTCGCAGTGAACCGAGCCCACAACATGAATTCTTATCTTGGGATGGGAAAATAGCCTGCCAATGATGACACAACCCTGTTAAATAATTTAAGATGACAGGGATTTTCAAAATTTATAATTTTATCGAGTTATTATTTTATACATAAATTATTAATTTATACATGCATAACTTATGAAATAATGTCTTCGCATGCTACACGCATCTAGTGCTTATATATATTCAAGGTAGGAGGAATGTGCAATATATATTTGTTTAGCTTCAAAGTTGTAAATATTTTTTATAATTTTAATAAAAACTAGTTAATTATTATTTAAATATATATATAATAGAATGAATTATAGTTCTATACTATATGGAAATATTTATATCAATAATCTCTATATATAACATCTAAACACGATGTATACATATATATATTTATATGACTACATGACATATATATATATAATACAATAATATTTAAAAAGAAATTAATAATAGAAATAAAATAAAAATAGAAAAAGTCATAGTGTAGACAATAGTATCCATGTATCAATTATTTTTAGTTTATAATGTATCTCACAATGTCCTTTGGTGAATTTGATGAAGAAAAATGGTTTCAATCACTTGATAAAAAATAAACTATCACATAAATTTATAAGATAAAAAAAAATCATATGTATGTCTTTATTATATTTAAATAAATATGATTTAATTATTTAAATTATCATAAAATATCTTTAAAATATCATATTTTAATTTATTGATTTATTTATTTTTGTTTAAGTTTATGTTTGTTCTAGTTTTTGAGTTTGACAGTACATCAAAAGATTATATATTATATGTTTAATATAATATTAAGCTTAAATTTAATTAAATTTTATTTTAAGTTATAAAATATATAGTTTTATTATTTTTCAATAATTATCATTGTAAATTATCTCAAAAATATATTATTTTAATTTGTTTAATTATTTATTTATTTAATTTTATTTAAATTTAAGTCATGTATACAATCTACCGTTAAATATAAGAATATTTTGTTAAAGTTAACAAAAAAAAATAATAAAAAATTGTTAAAACTAAGAATTTCCGTTATCTACGCACTTTTTATATAGAAGAGATATAGAAAAATTATTGAGAATTGAATATCTTTAATCACTACCTATAGGTAGTTTTAGTATTTTCAATACATGAATAAGTTGCAATTATATTTTTTTACATGATGGTTTATAATGTAGTTATAAGTCACCTCCCATAAACTTTCAAGAATTTCCAAATAATTTAAGATGTTGAAATCATGATTCAAATAGTCTATTGCATGCTAGTATATATATCAAAACAAGCAAGTGTGCAATAAGTTATTCGAATTTTAATTTTGGCATCTTAAATTATTCCAAATTTCTTGAAAATTTGCAGTAGGTCCTCTATAACTATATTATGCACACCGTCAAAGAAATAGAGCTACAACTTATCCATGTACCGAAAATACTAAAAGTGTCTATCACCATATCGAACTTCTTCAATTGTATAGCGATGTCCCTCATCTTGGTGATATGCTCACATACGCCTCTTATTCCAGTGAGCTTTGACATTTAAAACTTTATGATAAGAGTGTTGCAAAGGGGCTTCTCAAAGGTGTCATGATGCTCGTCAATGACTTTAATCAAGTCTTTGACATTTTCATGTTGCTCCACTGATCCACGCATTCTAGTAGGAATCTTCTTGTAATGCCTTGGATAGCCAAGACCGTTACACTGTGTGTTTATAAAAGTACTAGACTTGCTAATTAAGTCATTTAGTTAAAATCGTGTTACTGAAACCATAATGGAACTAGGGTTAAAAGATTTTGGTCTTAAAAGTCACATTTCTTATAAATAACATCTCTTGTTTACACGGGATCCCAAAAATATTAAAATTAAAACCATTTACAAAAGATTCGAGAGTTAATACAATACTAGCCATACTAAGGCAAAACAGAAAATTAGGTAATCCTTGTCCTGATCCACTCCTCGGCCAAAGCGACCGAACAGCTGGTTATGTACATTCAGCCCTGCAGCTCTCCCTCTCAGGGCTAGTCTAACTTGCCTTTGCTGTTACCTGCACCACATAGCACCCTTGAGCCAAGGCCCAGCAAGAAAACACAATAACAGAGCATAAGCAATCAACAGACAATTCAATATCTCATATTGCATATCATATTCTCAACCATATAAACATTCAGAATAATCAAGTATTCAGCTTACTAAACATGTTAACTCATAACATATATCAATTTACAAATGATAACTAGGGTTAGCGCCCTCAGGCCGCACCCTCCGTTATCCCACTGACTCCGGCTCGCTTAAACCGAGCTCAGTGAATAATAAGTTGTCCTCGGCTACTAGTGGCCAAGTCGCGCCCTGTGCGCAAGTATTGTATACAGCACCCTTAGGACGCTATCACATGTCCCATGGCGTGATACCATCATTGTCATTATACAAATATTGGGAGCTCTTAGTCCCATCACAAACATATAACCGGGTCCAGTTTTCTTACCTTTAGATTCTCTAGCTTTGATCACTTGACTCCTTGAGCACGATCCCTCACGAGCCCTAGCGCTCACCTAATCACAACTATGGATCAAAGTCATCATCAGTCCTCAAGTACATAACCTAGCCTCGGGACTAATCCCGAGCCCCCGGAAAGTCCTAATTCCACCAAACAGGATGGTGGAATCAAACCCCGAACCCTTGGTCAAAAACCCTTGTAAATAACCCTAAAATCCCTTTCTGGAAACAGGGCAACGCTACAACGCTCTAAGGAGGGCGCTACAGCGCTACAAGCAGAACCAAAATCCCCCAGAAAGCATGGCCTAGCGCTACAGCGCTACAAGCAGAACCAAAATCCCCCAGAAAGCATGGCCTAGCGCTACAGCGCCCAAAGGCTAGCGCTGTAGCGTTAGTCACAGACAGCTAACACCACAATTTCCCTTCCTGCGATTTCTCCGAGCCAAACCCAACCAAAACTTCTCCAAACCTTCACCAAACTTGAAAACAAGCTTATTAACACACTCCACTCATCCCAAGCATCCCAAATACTCAAAACCTAATCACATGCATCCCTAATCTCAAAATTCACCATGATTGCTCCTAGACTTCAGAAACTCAGTAAAAACACTTAGAACTTCAGAGTTAAAGCTTAGAATTTCATACCTTTAGTGGGAATTCGACTTTGAATCAACCTCTACACCTCCTTAGCTTGCTCTTCCTCAACCTTTGGCCTGAATTTCCTAAAGTTCCCATAAATTCAGTTTAGACACCATAGTTCAAACAATCAAAACCAGAAACTGAAGAATTCCAAAGTCTTACCACAAGTGATGGTGTGTTCTTGCTAAACCCCTGCCAATTCTTCAAGCCTAACTCAGAAACCCTATGGCTCAGCTTGACCTAGCTCTCCTCTGAATTTTGCTCCAAGAATCCTCAAGAAAATGGTGGAAAAATGCCCAAACCGACCTTGCCTTCCTTCTCTTCTTTCTCTTTCTTTTCTTTCCTTCTGTTTCCTTCTTTTCAGACTTCTATTGCATTCTACAACCTCCACTGAGCATAAAGCCTCAGTAATATCTATCTCTAAAAATCCAAATGACCTAAATGCTTTCCCTTTTAATTCTAAACCCTTTAATCCACTTAGGGGCATTTTAGTCATTTTACCCAATTCCCGTTAATTCCTCGAGTGTCTCTAACATTTTCCGCTTACTTCCCGACACCTAATTAATCACCAATTATATTTCTCATTATCAGAATTAACCTCAATATATTCTCTAAATTCCCATTTATACCCCCAGGCTCGCCCCGAGCCGGGTATAAATCATTGTCGTGACTTTTCGCTAATCTTCTCACTTGGATCGTCTCGAGTCACAGATCACAGATATATCCACATAATAATGTGGTCTCAACAATTATCGCACATATATACAATTATGCCCGCAACGGGCCAAAATTACGATTATGCCCTTCTAACCTAGTCAGGGCCTACATGCATACTAACACACCTAGTCATGCATCACAAATATACAAATAACCATATAAGCATTATTTTCACATAATCATGCATTTAACTCATTTAAATCACACATAATTCCCATTATGCCCTCCTGGCACACTAATCAAGGCCCTTAAGCCTTATTAGCAAATTTGGGTCGTTACAACTATCCCCTCCTAATGAGAATTTCGTCCTCAAAATTTACCTGAATAACTCGGGATATTGATCCTGCATCGCTGTCTCAAGCTCCCAGGTCGCCTCCTCGACCCTACTATTCCTCCATAGAACCTTAACAAGAGGAATTGTCTTATTCCGTAGTACTTTGTCTTTTCGATCCAAGATCTAAACCAGTTGCTCTTCATAAGCCAAATCTGTCTGTAACTCCAAGTCTTCATACCTTAACACATGAGTCACATCTGAGACGTACTTCCGAAGCATAGAAACATGGAATACGTCATGGACTCCTGACAACGATGGCAGTAAGGCTAACCCGTACGCCACCTGACCAATCCTTTCCAAGATTTCAAATGGTCCTATGAATCTAGGGCTTAGCTTGCCCTTCTTTCCAAACCTCCTCACCCCCCGCAAAGGTGAAACTCGAAGAAACACGTGATCCCAGTACTTTTTCTAGGATCTCGATCTGGTCAACTGAGGAAGAACCATCCTCGTTCGATGCAGTAGCAGTTGTTTGCTAACTTTGCGCCATAAAATCAGCCTTCAATTTTTCTTATTTTAAAGAAAGTGTTAGTAGGATTAAAAAAGTAGAATTCCAAGTATAACACAAATATATTTAAGTATACTTACATAAACTTCTTGAGCAGCTTCGTTAACAAACTACTTCGTCTCTTTCTTCCAATGATAATCCTTCCAATCCTCAACAGGATCCTGGTTCGTCTAAAAAAATATGAACATATGGTTAGATAACTTATAATTGAATTAAAATTAATTGCGTTAACTTTTTTCCTTACTTTCTCGTGACGACAAGCCGCCAACGATTTTAAACTTATGTTGTTGCATACTTCTGTTGCGCCCTGTTATCCTTTTTTTTTTTTAGCGCTCCACCCAACGAGGACTGATGAATAACTCACAAATCTTCTTTCACTCATCCTTGCTAACATTCTGACAGGGGTTTTCTAGGATTTTTTCCCAAGCCTCATGTCCATTGTAATGCGATGAAAAATGGCGGTGTCTTTTTGTTTTCCTATCGCAGTATCGATCTTTCATCTCTCTCTCGATACTATCACTACTAAAAAAATTACATGATAAGTCGGTTAAAAACTGACATCTGAATGTTCATAAGTCGGTTGAGCACTGACTTCCCATGCAGTGACTTATGATGTAAAAACGTGGTAGGTCAGTTGGCGCCAAACCGACATCTGGTGTAAGACATGGTAGGTCGGTTGCAAACCGACATCTGGTGTAAGACATGGTAAGTCGGTTGCAAACCGACCTCTAGTGTAAGACATGGTAGGTTGGTGTGGCACACGGACCTCTGGTGTAAAACATGACAAGTTAGTTCACAACCGACTTATGGTGTAGACATCTATTGTTAGTTTTAGTAGAACCGACTTATGGTGTTTTTTTTCTCTTAAAAAGTGTATTATGCCCAAACCAAATAATGTTTTTTATACAAACAAACTTAACAAAACAAAACATATATTACAATAATCTAAAATACTAGAATTTGAACTAAGTATCTAAAATAACGAGTCTTAAGTTAATTACAAAATGACTCACATAAGCATTGTAAACTATAGTTAGACAACAAAAGTGTGTATATCTTCAAGAAATTCTAAGTTAACATTGTAAGTGTATCTCATTAAAAGTCTAAGTTAACAAAAGTAAGTGGACCTATGTAGTACTCATCAAATCCATGACGCATTGTGCCCATTCTTTACGTACTTCATTGATCTCATCCTTTGTGTAATAGTTCTTCCCGCCACACTAAAACAAAATTCATTGCGTGAGTTGAATTAGTATAATTAATCTTAAGGTAAAGTTAGAACTTTAATAATGAATATTTTCACTTACATTACTAGTTAGTCATCTCATTGAAAACTCATTTGTCATGAAGTCCTTCATCATCCTCATAACATAGAACCCACATTGTACTGATTGTAATGGTTGACGAGGACACTTAACTGTTCTCCACGCGACTTCCTTAGTTTTTGAATTATTTGTGCGTAAATGTTGAAAGACACTAAATAATAATAACATAAACATTTAGATGTTGTTAATTTTAAATGAATTCAAGAGTATGCAGTTAATTGGTTAGATTTTTACCGAGAAATGAGATATTTGATTTCATCTAGTGGAAAATTGTGAAGAGAATCCAGGAAATAGCACAATTGGTGATCAAAATAAATTATTATAAGCATCCAATGCTTTCTAACATAAACACAAAAATATTTCATTATTAATATTATATATTCACAAACAAAATACTAAAAGTAAAAAACTTACCCCTTATGATATAGAAACAACCACATCTGACCCGGATTTGAATCAATCATACGCTTTGATACCCATTCAACTCGTTCTTCTTCAGTGGATCCAACATTTGATAACCAAATTGGCTCAACAAAACGAAAAAAGTGACTAATCTCTCTTTCCACTAATTGGAAGTATAAAATCCTACATAAAAAATATATCTTTGTTAAATTTATAAAATAAGTTATGAACAAACTTATAATTATTTTAAAAATCTTTTATACCTGATATATAACGATACACATGATGCTCCAATCTCTTCCATTAAGCCAACATGGACTATATCTTCTTGTGAGATATATAAATCATTCTCATGGCCGAATATCTCAAAATCCATCGGAACTTTGACTATGAAACTTGGCTCCACATACTTCACGGTAGTTAATAGACACTTGAGAAAGCGAGGAACCCCACTAGGAATCTTGAAGAGTATTGGGGCACTAGCTTTAATTGACACTACTTCATTTTGACTAGGAAGTCTTTGGGAAGGATGAGACTTCTCTTGTGTCATTGGGGCATTAGGTATTGGTGAACCATTCCTTTTTTGCTTCTTTGTCTTCTTAGGTAGCTTCAACATGAAAGTAACACATGTTAGTCATGACAAATAATTCAATCACTAAATATAGTTTCTTATCAATGTCTTACCAAATCTAAATCGTAAGGAATGATCAGATGAGATGGCCACTCAACATAGTGGCCGACAGCATGACGTACTAAGGAAATCTCATCTCCAATAGGAAAAATAAGTTTAGCCTCATCATTGCAGCATTCATCCACTTGCACACGATAGTTACCCTTTCTTAAGTCAACACAATGAATTTTTCCGCTTGTTGCCATTATTCGTCCAATAGCAACAGTATCACCATTTTCTGTCAATAATCTAGACTTCTCATTATCCTACAAGCTCAAGACGAGGACAAAATAATATTTATGTTATAATAGATATTTTCTACAATAATAATATGAATAGGTGAAGAATAAAATACCTTTGAAGAAACTAAAGACTCATTTACCACCTCCATTGGCGTAGGGGTCTCACTTGTTGGTGAAACTATCGTAGGTAAACTCACTTCACTTCCTTTTAATGATGAAATTTGGTTTGCTAATTCTGTAAACTTTGTCAAAAGCAAAGACCACTCCTTTGCACTGCTGCCCACTAGCTTTTATACACATGTAACAGATAGCTTTATCCCGAGTTCTTCCATCTTCTCTAATACAATGAAAATTGGTCTAAGAAAACCTCCTTCTCCTTAACTACATTTACTTTAACTGAATCAACAGCAAGCAGGCTCCACACACGTCCCAACATCATCTTGAGTCACTTGGAAGCGCTAAAGGTAATCCCAAGCCCAATTCATGATACATTCCACTTGCAAGGGAGAGTTTCTTGAACCAATTTGTTCTGACGGAACCATATACCCCAACATAGCATGACTATTTTTTCTACTTCATCTCTGTTTAAGGTGGTCATTGCTTCCAAGAAAAATTCATAGAAATTAGCAGAGTCATGAACTTACAAAAATCACTAAATGTGGTGGAACAAATGATGCACTTTAAAGAGTGACAGCCCCATACAACATGATAAGTAGTCTCTGTACCATCCTTGCAAATTCGGCAACCGTGATTGGCAGGAACCCCATGTTTTACCAGGTTTTCTGTCATAGGAAGCCAGTGCAAAGAAGATTTCCATAAGAAGCTTGGCGACCACACTAATCTCCACCATGGAGACTAAATCGATGAGGAGGAGGCTTGACCTAATACCAATGCCCACACCGCTAGCCAATATCCACTTTTTACTGAACACAACCTAGATTCATTATAATGCCAAATTAGTTTGACATTCCTAGGGGTGAGGCTACACAGAATTGACAAATTTTCCCGAGCCTCTTCAGTAGAAAATTTATCACATATTATTCCACTCCCCTATGTCACGCTTCAGAGAAGAGACTTTTGTCGAAGTTGGACAATGTCGATATAATAGAGAAACACTTCTTTCATTATTACTCTAAAAAAACTAATTACCGTACAAATATGAACACCAATTTCGATATATATATATATATATGAATAAATATGGAGTGATAGAAAAAGAGACCGACCTGACTGGAGACCGCTGGTGAACAACGCAGTGAGAGATGCTGCCACAACCGGAGACCGCTGGTGATCAACGGAAGGAGCTGCTGCCGAACGGTATGCTGGTGAAGCTGAGTGACCGGAGTTGAGGAGGGAGAGTCGCTGCAGTTTGGGTTGCTGGCGGAATGAAGAAGACGTGATGAAATTTTTTTCGCGGGGGTGTAAACTGAAGAAGAAGAGCGTGGGATACTTAATTTTATTTGTGCTTTTTTTTTTCCACCCTAATTTTGACATGGTATGTCTCCAATACCAACTGACATATGATGTAGCATCATAAGTCATTTCTAAAACTGACTTATGCTATTAAAACTAAAAATATATAATTTTAACATGGTAAGTCAGTGCATTAGCAATTGACCTATGACGCAGCATGATATGTCTGTTCTAGAACCGACGTATGATGTTAAAATTAACAAATATATAAGTTTAATATGTTGATATTTTATTTTAAAATTATAAATCTCCAACTTATTTAGTTTATTTTTTTTCAAATATTTATAAATATGTAATTTATAAATTAAAATATTTTCTTATTAAAAACTAAATTAAAATTTTTTAATTCTGAATAATTAAACGAATAATTAATTAATTAATATTTCAAAAATTATAATATATGTAATATTAATAAGCATATATTTTTTATACTTATTGCATTCACAAATCAATTATATATATATATATGTATTGTTTAATAAAGTAATATATTTTAAAATTCAAATAATACAAAAACAAATTAGACTATCTTTAACAATATATTTTTATAATGACATGATAGGTCAGTCCATAGAACCGACCTACCATGTCACATGAAAAGTCAGTTCTTACACAACCGACATTCTATGTCATTTAAAAAATATTAATTAAATACATTAAAATATTTATAAAAAAATTTTATTTTAAATTATAAATACTATTCAATTAAAATATTTTTTCATTATAAAATATAATTATTTTTTTATATTATAAATAATTGATTAATTTGATTCATCTATTTATATTTCAAAACATTATAATGTAGATTAACAAATATAAAAAATTTACATTTATTTCATACACTACTAAATAAATTATTGTATTTTAAAATTCAAATAATTTAAAATAAATAAAAATGTGACATGATAAGTCATTTCATATAGTACCGACATACCATGTTAGAAATGTAGGACATAGTAAGTTGGTCCACACAGAACTGACCATGGTTAACATGGCAGGTCAGTTTTGCAAGAACCGAGTTACTATGACATCTTCAAGCATGGGAGGTCGGTTCAATGTGAACCGACCTACCATGTCAACATGGTAGGTCAGTTCCTGCGTAACCGACCTCCCATGCTTACCTTTGTTATACATGATAAGTCGGTTCTGTGTAAACTGACTTATGAACATGTGGTAAGTCAGTTTAAGCAGAACCGACCTCTCATGGCCGATGACTGATGTCCAGATTGTAGTAGTGCATCTATACACTATTCGTAATCTGATCGGTCATCTATCTGATAATACCACTACATTGAAAAGAAAACATATTAATAATTGATTAAATAAATTGGTCACCTTAGAAGACATTATTTGGTAGTAACAATTAATATAAATTACTAACCTTAATATTTTTTTTTACTAAGTCTTCGAATTCCTTAGGCATTCTTTCCCATGTATCAAAATATCCAGGAATTCTCTGTGAGACCTGGGTGCCGAAGAGGCGAACAAAACTTCCATTCTCGGTCTCCACAACCTTGTACGAGCATGGATCAAATGTTAGCTCCAATGGATGACCAGCTTTTCTACGTCTGGCCTCAAGATCTTTTCCAATATTCGTGCCACTACCCTTTTTCTTTGGTGGGGCTGCTATATTTGTTTGAATAACGAAAAATAAATTAGAAATATTAATATTTTAACAAATAATAAACATTAGCATGTTAGACAGACAAAAAAAATTACCTAACTCGCATGAAGTGGGGATCCTACTAGGATCTAGGGGAGGTTCACCGCCTGCATCTCCCCCATGCGCTTGCGCCACATCTAATGACATTTGATACTAAGTACAACAAATTTGTTGGTTAGTTTAAAAATTTAGACATATATTTAAATTATTGGAATCAATATACTAAAAAACATGTATTATATTTCTTAATATAAAGTTTTACAAACAAAGATACAAATATCTAAGTAGAATAATCACTATCATCATTGATTAAGTTTACATCTACTGGGAACAAATGCTCAACATTATCATCACTAAGGTCGATAAGCAATTCATCCTCATCATATGCTTCTTCTAAGTCTTCCAACATATCATCTTCGTTGTCATTAGTAAAATTGTCATCATCCTGGATATATGAGGAAGGCCACTGAGGGGTTTCAACATGTGTTGTTGTTTGACCAGATTGTTGCTGTAATGACCCAAACTCGCTAATAAGGCTTAAGGATCTTGATTAGTGTGTCGGGAGGGCATAACTGGGAATAGAATGAATGCTATTGATTTAAATGCCTAAATATATGATTAATTGTGTGTTTATGATAATTGATGATATTATATGATGATGTGATATAAATGTTTGAGATATATGCGAGAATCACATTATGATGTGGATAATTCTGCAGCCGGCGACTTGAGGCGATCCTAGGGCTAGATAGCGGGAAAAGTCACAACGGGGCATTATAATTGACTTTGGGCAAGTCAGGGGTATTTCAGGTATCAAGTAGTGATTTAGACTATCGGGTGATGAAAATAAATAATTGGAGATATATTCGAGGATAGGATGTCTAGGCAGGATTATTGGGGAATTTTACCGTTTTGGCCTCGGGGACGTTTCCGGCACCCCGAGCTTTGGGATTAGTCTAATAATCTAAGGGTATACTTGGAAGACTTAGGAAAATACTAGACAGAAAAGTGTAAACCAACCCTATCTCTATTTCTCTTTCTTCTCTCTCTTAGTAAATGAAAACTACTGGAATTTGAGAGGAAATAGCTGGAATTGAGCTGTGTTTTTGGGAATTGAAGGGAATAATTAGGAGGATTAGCTCAGGAACTGATCAAGGTCTGAGCTAGTGCTAAGGTAAGTTTTACATTTTTGTTTTTGGGGTTAGGAACTTAAAGAAATGGCTGAGTTTTAAATGGTTATGGTTTTGACATTCAAGGTGGAAATTGAGGCTTGAAACTTTAAAGATAGGTCAGGGGACTCTTGGAGAATCGATTCTACAGCTGAGGTAAGGTTTAATTTAAAGTTTGGTGGTTGAATTTGAGAGTTTTCATGGCTGGTTTTGAGTTCTGTGGGTTTGAAATTTCAGAAATTAGAACTGGGATTTTAGTGAGTCTTAGGCTAGATTTCTGGTTGGATTATGTTGTTTTAATCATTCTAATGTTGTTATTATTAATTGCTTTTGAGTTAGGGGATTTCGGGTGGCTTAAGGTGAGGTTTAGGGATTGAAAATGGTGGTTTTTTCTGGGTTCGAAGGGTCGAGCCGCGGCATGGTTCTTGGTGAGCCGCAGCCCTTCGAAGTTGTTGCATGCTAAAGAAGAAGGGCGGGCCGCGGCATGGCCCAAGCAATGCCGCGACCCTTACCTATTTTTGTGCTGTTGGAGGTTCTGTTTGGGGGCCATGCTGCAGCATGGGTGGCCTATGCCGCGACGCTTAAGGGATTTTGGGATTTTAAGATTTTAGGCTTGGAAATTTAATCTAGGGTGCTCGGGGTTGAGTCTTTTACTATATTTGGTGAAGTTCAATGTTCCGAGTACTAGAACTTGGCTTGGAAACTCATTTAAGGTTGTGAATGATGTCTTTCCTCATGGTTGTGACTAGGTGTCTAGCTAGGATTCGAGGATCAGATCGCGCTCAAGAAGTGTCGCCCGTAGCTAATTCATCTGAAAGCTAAAGGTAAGAAAACTGCACCCGGTTATATGATTGTGATGGGACTAAGTGCTCCCGTGAGTTGTATCATGTCAATGTTGGTATCACGCCATGGGACATGTAAAAGCGGCCTAAGGGTGTCGTACATACTAATAGCGCGTAGAGCGCGATTTGGCCACTGGGAGCCATGAATACAGGGATAACAGAGGGAGCAGCCTGTGGGCGCTAGCCCTGGTTATCGTTATAAACTGTGTATGTTATGAATTGATATGCCTAGTATGAGGAATACTTGACTATATTGAATGGTTGTTTGACTGAGACTATGTGATGCAATGTGAGATATTGACTTGACTGCTTAATGCTTATGCTCTGTTGTTGTTGTGTTTTCTTGCTGGGCCTTGGCTCACAGGTGCTACGTGGTGCAGGTAAAGGCAAGGGCAAGCTGGACCAAGCCTGAGGTGAGAGCTCCGAGGTGAAATGTACATAGCCAGCGGTGCGACCGCCACGGTCGAGGAGTGGACCACGACAGGGATCTCCTAACTGCTTGTTTTTCCTTAGTATGGTCGGTTGTTGTACATAAACCTTGTGTCTTTTGTAAACGGTCTTTGAACTTAATATTTTTGGGATCCCATGTAACAGGTAATACTTCTTAATGAAAGTGCGGCTTTTGAGACCAAAACACTTTTTAACCCTAGTTCCTTAGTAGTTTCAGTAGCACGGTTTCACTTAAATGACTTTATTAGCAAGTCTGGCACTTTACAAACACACAGTGTAGCGGTCTTGGCTATCCAGGGCGTTACAGTTGCACAACCGATTCTCCAAGATCGACACTCAATACAAAATTGGTTGAATTAGTGTCGTGCACAACATCAATGTCGCAAATCATATCTGGGTCATCTGGAATGTCCCAAACTTGGCGATGATTCACTTTTTGAACTATTTTCCAATCTCATCCCCTAACAAGATCATCAATAAAGAAAACTTGTTTTGCTTGACTAGTGAGTATAAGCGATTCATCTCTATACCACTCACCGGCGACATTGATACTAGTGATGTTATTTTTGGTAAACATTTTCTTCTTTTTCTAATCCGTGTTGAACCATTTACATCGAAAAAACACAATCGAAAAGGCACCAGTGAAAGATAACTCTAGTATTCCTTCAAGTTGCCCGTAATAGTTAAAACCTTCAGTCCCAGCAACAAAAACTCCACTATTTTGAGTGCTGTGATTTTGATCTCGATTGTATGTGAGAAATCGAACCCCATTCATTATACATGCTTCATATGAGTAGGCTAATACATCAAACCTAGACGCTAAGGCTAGCAACTCATCCCCGCATTCTAATGACCCAAGCTGGTGCAAGTCATATATCCAAACCACAAAAAAAATATTGTAATGAGAAATTTTAACTACTAGATTTAATTTATTAGCAATAAACACCTTGCTAAGTAGAAACTACTTTCTTATAAAACAACAATCGAAACTATTTCTTCTATAATAGCTTATGGCTAGCATATGGATCTCTTTCTTGAACCTCAAGCATGTGTTCCCTATGTATTAACATACATTAATGATTTTGAAGACGAAACATATTGGAATCTGAAGAATGAGAATATTTAAGTTTAATAAACATATTGTAAATACTCTTTAGTTCTAGGAGAGTTCTCCATAATGAACCACTTAGCTGTGTTCCGAGTCTTCTCGTCGAGTGACACAAGAGTTCCCTTACTGAGTGGATGACACTAAGATTGAAACACTGCGAGATGTCGATCCACAAAGTTACATCTTCATTCCGATAAGACTTATTAAATTTTGTTTCCACACCTTTGAAATACATGGAACAAAATGTCAAACTCTCATATGCAACGTATCCTTCGGCTATGGATCCTTCCAAACGAGCTTTATTCCTCACATAGTTTTTCAATTTTTTCATGTATCTTTCGAAAGGATACATCCATCTCATAAAGACAGGACCTCCCATAATAGCTTCATCAGGCAAGTGCAAAACCAGATGGATCATTATGTCAAAGAATGTTGGAGGGAAAATCAACTCCATCTTGCATAGAATTATAATCATGTCATATTTTTCCTTCTCCATATCATTTACGTTAAGTGTCCTTGAGCATAATTGTTTGAAGAAATTACAAAATTCCATTATTTTGTTTGCTATTAATTTTGGGAGAAACTTCCGTACACCAACTGCAAGTAAACGTTGCATGATAACATGATAGTCATGGGAATTCAATCCAACAATGTTTGAGTCATTCTCAGATACTTCCTTCTTTAAATTAGAGAAAAATCCATCAGGGAGCTTTATGCCTTTAAGAAATTGGAGGAATTCTTGTCGCTGATCAGGAATCAAGACATACGGAGCATGTGGCTTTAATAATCTTTTGTTCTCACCTTCATAAATCCACAACGATTTCCTAACTCACATATTCTTTAGATCATGTCTTGCATTAGTATTTTCATTGGACTTATCATTATCCAACAAAGTTCCAAGAAGATTGTTACACAATTTCTTCTCAGCATGCATCACGTCTATATTATGTTTTAACATGTTCGAGCTCCAGGTGTCAAGTTCAAATAAGACACTTTTTTCCTCCAGTTACTTTCTCTGACATCTCGTTTGCGCTTCACACTCCCAAACATATCATGTTTACCAGGAACTTGAGGAGAGAGACTGTTGACTTGTTCTAAAATTTGTTCACAAGTGAACTTAGTTGAAGGATCTCTTATCTCAACCCCGCCGTTGAATTCTTTCTCCTTTCTATACTTGTGATTATTTTTCAAGAAACGTCGATGACCAACATAAGACGTCTTTCCAATTACTCGCATCTACAAAGTTTCTTCATTGCACATTGGACAAGCTTTGTATCCCTGCCCGCTCCATCCAGACAAACTACTACGAGTTGGAAAATCATTAACTTTCCACAGGAGCGTTGAACGCATCTTGAACAATTAGTTTTTTTTTGCCATCTCTCGTATCTACCCCATTAGTCCAAAAGTCCTTCAACTCATCCACCCACGGCCTCAAAAATACATCCATGTCCTTACCTAGTGATTTTGGCCCAGGAATAAGGATAGTCAACATGAAATATTCCTCCTTCATGCACAGCCAGGGCAGGAGATTATAGTTTATCAACACCACAGGCCACATGTTGTACGAAAAAATCATGTTTCCGAATGGATTAAACTCATCGGCAGCCAAGCCAAGATGAACTTTTCTAAGATCTTTTGTGTAACGCCCTACTTCCTTAGAGCCGTTACTAAGTGAGTTTTTAAGACAAAACAGTGTGCAATGAACTCGCTAACCGAGGTTTTTGAAAGAAAAGTGTGACTAATTAAAAGTTAAGGCTGTAATCTTTGAAAATGCATCGTTTCATCAAAACTTCTATTATTAAACAGTTGGGATCCCAAAATAAGGTTTGAAAACTAATTACATCTTGAAATAAGGTTACAGTTTGAGAAATTATAAAATTATAGATTATTACAGCCATTTTCGAATAAACCCCCAACCAAAGCAGTCGGGCAGGCCAAACATGTACACGTCGCTTCACGCTCTCCGTACTCATGGTTGGTTGACTCAGTCATTGCCCTTACCTGCAACACAGAGCACCCGTGAGCCGAAGCCCAGCAAGAAAACTCATGCAGGACATAACATATGCAATGTATACAGTTTATCATAACAGATAATCCACAATAAACAAGTCAATCATTAGACTAAGCAAACACGGCCAAGCCGCCCCAGAGCCTTACCGAAGCCTGGGGTATCGGTTCTCACCGCGAGGATAACTCATGTATCCCTTGGGTCCCACCCTGAATATAGCATCCCATGTGCTAGGTGTTACTTTCGGCCCACGGCCGCCCCGGCTTACGCCGTACTCGGCCCACGGCCGCCCCGGCCTACGCCGTACTCGGCCCACGGCCGCTCATTTCATCATAATCACACATATAGTACATTCGAAATAATCAATCACACACATCATGATTCATTTAAGTTTAAACATTTGCACATAATACAATCTGGGGCCATGCCCTAACCTCGGGTGTTATAGTTTTCTTACCTGAATTCCGAGACTCCTGATGCACTAAAGCCGCGAGCACGGTCCTCAAGCATGAGCCTCACCAACAACCTAGTCACAACACACAAGAAACATCCCTCAATACTAATCAACCCAAAACCACTTCCCGGGACCAATCCCGCACTCTCGGGACCTCTAAAACCTTAAAACAACACCCCGGAGACATCCCCCGAACCCCCGGAGCAAAGGCCTAAAATTGCCTAAAAATGATGCCCTGAATTTAGCCTTGTGCCGCGGCACCACATCCTTGTGCCGCGGCACCAAACAGCCAGAGGCTCCCTCGCCGCGACACGAAAAACCTGTGCCGCGGCACGCCTTCGCAGACCCAGAATTCTGGGTTTTCTCCTGCGTTTTCTCCGAGCTAAAACCTTCCAAATCACACCAAACCAATACCCAAACCCCAAAACCAATTTCAAACATCAAATAGACCATATAACAACCCATAACTCAAGATTCAAGCTCAAAACATCAATATACCCAAGATTCACACCCATTGATCTTAAAATTCAGCAACTATCCCAAAACCCAACAAAGCTTAGCTTAGGCATTTAATTTCCTCAAATCAAAACCAAAACCCAAACTTAAATATGTATAAAACACTTACCTCCAATGGAGAACCCACACAAAGTCCTTGATCTCATCCTAGACTCCCACTTCTCCTTTTCTTCTTCTTCTTCTTCTTGCTTGCCCTAGCTTTTTTTCCTCTCTTTTCTCTTCTCTTCAAACTCTATCAATGCCTCATAAAACCAATGCCCAAACCGAACCCCATATACCCAGCTGAGAATTTTCATAATCCCCAGCCAAAAGACCAAATTATCCCTTCCTACTAATCCTCCTTAGCTAAACCTCCAAGGGCACTTAAGTCTTTACACTTTCATTTCATTTCTACCATTTTCTTTCTAAAACTTGTTACTCTCAGCAGTAACTAATGGTTACCTAGGTTACTAAATCTCCAATAACCATTACCCGCTAAATCTCAACTTAACCATAAAATTCCCGAGGTACCCCTAGGCTCCTCCCGAGCCGGGTACAAAATCCCATTGTGACATCTAAGTTAACTAGCTCTCTAGGACCGTCTCGGCACGTGCATCACAATAATAAAACCACACACACGTGGTACAATTCACAGAATACAATTATCACATACCAACACAGTTATGCCCAACATGGCCAAAATTACAGTTATGCCCTCCTAACACGATCCGGGCCCACATGCATACTAATATACATAGTCATGCATCTCAGATCAACAAATAGTCATATAACATGCTTTAAATCATAATCATGCATTTAATTCATAAAAATCACACATAATTCCCATCATGCCCTCCTGGCACTCTAATCAAGGCCCTTAAGCCTTATTAGCAAATTTGGGTCGTTACAACTATCCCCTCCTCATAGAAATTTCGTCCTCGAAATTTATCCAACACATCAGTCAGAAAACCCACAACTCTGACCATGAATCCCAAGGTCCACCGCCTTTACTTTAGTTTCCAACCACACTCTTACTGGCACATCAATCTTGCCCCACAAGATCTTGTCTAACGGCCATACTCTCGATAGCTCCTCGTTTACACCGCAACCCTGCTGAAGCCTCAGGGTCTGCCTAGATTACAATGACCAATTCATTGTCTTATTCCTGATTCCAGAGGTACTCAAAAGTCATCACCTCTACCAGGTGGAATCAACTTGTAGGCCCCGCTGGCCTAACCCTTAGTACAACTTCGGAATTTTATGTTGAATCAAGAGTCAGAACTCTCCCTTCTTTCTCTGAACACCTTACAGATCCTCGTCTGTTATTACGCAGAGATGCAACTCTTTCCTTCCGGCGCTTTATTTCCTCATAATTTAACCATTCATAAGCTCTTTTCCCTTTCAAATAGGCAGACGCTCTTGCCTTAAGAAGTTCCAACGACCTCTTTGGCTTTCTCTCTGAACTGAAACCAACCGTAGCATTCACTATCCTTCATTTCTTATCATGTCCTATGTCGTGTTACTTTAACAAGACGCCAACATTTGCCACCACGGCTAACTCACCAGGGATAACGCTTCCCTTAAAACCTCAAGTATTCGCCTACCGGGCGCTCAATTCTTTAAGATATCTGATAAACTTTCAGACTGCCATTTCACTTGCAATCAACTGATAATCCCAGATTCCCACTCTGTTCTTTTTCGTTCTTTAGATCCATTCCAAAATTTAAAATACTGTAGGGCCTTAATTTGATATCATCGACGTTTTACCCTGCTACCAGTTCACCTGAACCAACTACGTTAACTCAAACCACCGGGTTAAAACTTTTCGTGTCCAATCACTTTACTCAAGGTCCAAAGTGGCCTATTCCTGTGATACACTACCACATCACCTAACCCCTCAGGGTCCAAAGGAAAACACTAGATTCCGCCACCTGCTCGACCCTCCCGGTACAACGTACCCTAGGAGGTGGAATGATATCCATTCAGAATTCTCGTTCATAAACCAAATCTAATTGGATCCTTCATCCATTCCTGGTATCCCTACTTGTACTACCTTAGCAGGGTCCTTCCCTGCTTCAACTCAAGCCAACACTTTAAATTCCATAGATCATTGACACTCACCAGCTAATCATACCTACTAGCGTTACGCCAAACTCAGTCGTCGCCTTGTCCACTCTATCACAGTCTATGGCGCTATCCCCTGACTGACACACGCCTCACAGCTAGGAGTTCCGTCTCCAATTATAACTCCCCTCGCTCAATCGAGGATTTCAAACACTGATCATCCGTCTGTTACTTTTCACCGTACTGAGTCTCAATGATAACCTTTCTTACTAATACTCAAGACTTAAGTTCCTTATGCCATACACAACGGTCGACTTAATGTTCCAAGTGCATCAACCATGATCCATTCTGTCGCCTCCCGCAAGGTTTAATCCATCCTCGCATCAATTTAATCCTGGGCGTGCCCAACCCGTGATGCACTCCCACATTTTCATAACCTTACCATAGATCAGGTCCTTTATGAAATCACTCTTTACTTAACCAAAACACACGCAAATTCCATCATCGTCCGTAACCAATCAAATCTTACCTTGTCTTCTGAATTTCTTTCTGATTTGACACCACTCAGTCCATCTAACCTCAAACTTTACTGTTCTTCTCATCTCTGATGTAGAAATCTTCGGAGGTGCTTATGCAGTAGATGACGCGCTTACCAGTCTTGTTATGCCTTCAATTCTTTGGATGTTCTTCATTAGCTTCCTTGCGGCTTCAGATCAAATCTCCTCATACCTGTCCTTTCTTCTTGTAGCTCTATTCTGAATACTCTTGACGACTCCCAAACTAACACTCCGTAGAACCTTACCTGAGACACCGCCTTCTGGGTACTAACGTCTTCAGCCTAATAATCAGTTGCTCACCATTTCCGTCTGGGAGTAATCCACATGCACTGCTCGTGAGCTTGAAGGGGACTCGTCCATACCGTTCACGCATTCTCCGCCTAAAGAATTTACCTGTGCTGCTGCAGCTTGAACAGTTCCAGAATCCTTGTTACCAATTTCTCACACCCTACCCGGTGCCACCTAATCAATTCACGAAAAGTCTTTATCCTTGGTTTCCAACTGGTAAAATCCAGGTCCTAGATCAACTTATCGTCCCATCTTGTATCCAACATTAAACTTTTGTTCTAACCCGACGATGCCAACAATCCCCGCAGTATAGCACACTGGCTATACCAGGCTCAGATTCCTTCGATTGCTTCAATAGACTTTCTGTCGGCCAAAACCGTCTTTTACAACATTCCTTATACCGATCCTTATCTGTAGTCTGACCTTGAAGTATCCCCTAAATCTTTCTTTACATACCCACGTAATTTTTCCACTGATCAGCTCTGTCTCCTTTACGTACTCCAGATGATATCCTCAACAATTCATCTGCCAGAGTTTCTAATTCCTTCTCAATAAGTATTACTGTCCTCGGCCTCTCAAATGGCACCTTTGAGGCAACCTCTCTATGTCCATCTCCCTCTCGGAACATTCCCAACACCGAGCCCTTCCAGTTCGTTACATGTCCAAAGCATAAGCTCGTCAGTTAAATGCTCATCCTTGAGGACTCAGCCTCGAACCTCGAATGTATCGATGCATTCCAGTTCTCCGTTTCCCGCACCATGGGAAATCCATCCTAACATCTCGAGTCATTCTACGTAGAAGTCATGCCCTCACCTGGCCTCCTCTCAGGTGGCATCCTCTTCCTCATGAATACCAATAACCTCCCTGGTTCCTATCGCCATCTTGACAACCACCTTAGTAACCAAACTTCTTTCAAAGCTCAAACTAGGTGCCCAAGCACTGTCTGGGGTCCTTTCCCCTCAAAAGTGAGAATCCGACCTCACTGCGTTCTATCACCACAAGTACCATCTTATCAATCAGACTTTTCCCCCTTTCTGGCAAACTAGAAGCCATAGAACTATCCGGGGTCCCTTTAACTTGATTATCACAAATCTATCCTTACTAATTCCATCAAAGGAAGCACCGCCCTTGCGGCTCTATCACTCATGCTCTAAACATCAACCATCAGTTCCTCGAACAACATGGCCCTCTCCGCCATCCACATGCAGACGATAAACTCATACCTCAGAGCAGCCCAAATACCTTAGACTATTCCCGATCTTAAATCCTTAAATGGGTCGTCATCAATTCCGGATACATCCATCAGTATAACTTTCCGAAATGAATTACCCAGATCACCAAACCCATTGATTAACACTGTTGTTACCCCCAACAGTCCAAGCCAAACTTATAAGCCCACCAATCTCCATGGTGCAAATCATGTCTTTAAAATCTCTTCTAACCTTTCATCATATAGGTCCTTCCAAACCCATTAAGCCAGTACCTCAGCCCGAGTACCAAATCCGGGTACCTCTCTGCCTCAACATTAACACGACCCTCTAATCAGGATCCCTCATCCCCTTAACCAAGGGTGGAATTAACTCTGCTCGTCTATTGATAAATCCCTTGCCAACTCGAGCTCTCCTCAAAACCCGAGGATAACACCCCTTAAACCTCTCATGTAATACCTTTATCTGTCCATACCTCACAGTAAACCAACACTGGTAACCTTACTGTTAACACATCGGAATCAGCTAGTTTCCCCAAAGGAATCCACTGTTCTTCTATCCCATCTCAACTAACAAACTCCACAGCTAGCTCACACACTAGTGATCCTCTGCTGCTACTTTCAGGGGTAACTGGAGATCTCAATTCCAACTTATATCTAAAACCCCCTTTCAACACAATATCACGTCCACAAAA
The DNA here is from genome assembly GCF_963169125.1 of Humulus lupulus. Lineage (NCBI taxonomy): Eukaryota > Viridiplantae > Streptophyta > Magnoliopsida > Rosales > Cannabaceae > Humulus > Humulus lupulus. Next base: position 15,022,507 of record NC_084797.1, on the reverse strand, counting down.
CCCTTCTAGGAACCAACAACTCAAGTTCATCCGTCCAAACCGACCAAACTCCTGAACTCAGAGGTTCATACTCTGAACCAACTCACAACTAAATCCAAATATCCACAGGTATAATGCACACACAAGCATATACTAGGTCAAATCCACAATGATATACGTTTAGCTACCAGATTCAATCGTTACTAAGTAAATCCATACTTATCATGCTTCAAACAAGCCAATATACAAATATAACTAATGAATTAAATCCAGAAAATTAACCACATACACTCAATATGCGAACCATTATGCCAATATTCATCCACATACATAATAGTATTATTCAGCATGCATCAATCCCAACATGCAATAGTCAAGGGCCAGGCCCTATCAGTATCTCATGCATATGTCATTTCATTCCCCATGCTCCATATAAATAAGCAGGCAAACAGGCATTCAAACATATATTTAGACATGTCCATCCCTCATACCAACCAACCCTGAGTCGAGCTTGTCACTGACAGCGAGCGTACATGTTCGGTCGATCTCCAGAACCAATAAACCTTGGCTCGCTCTGATACCAAGTTGTAACGCCCTACTTCCTTAGAGCCGTTACTAAGTGAGTTTTTAAGACAAAACAGTGTGCAATGAACTCGCTAACCGAGGTTTTTGAAAGAAAAGTGTGACTAATTAAAAGTTAAGGCTGTAATCTTTGAAAATGCATCGTTTCATCAAAACTTCTATTATTAAACAGTTGGGATCCCAAAATAAGGTTTGAAAACTAATTACATCTTGAAATAAGGTTACAGTTTGAGAAATTATAAAATTATAGATTATTACAGCCATTTTCGAATAAACCCCCAACCAAAGCAGTCGGGCAGGCCAAACATGTACACGTCGCTTCACGCTCTCCGTACTCATGGTTGGTTGACTCAGTCATTGCCCTTACCTGCAACACAGAGCACCCGTGAGCCGAAGCCCAGCAAGAAAACTCATGCAGGACATAACATATGCAATGTATACAGTTTATCATAACAGATAATCCACAATAAACAAGTCAATCATTAGACTAAGCAAACACGGCCAAGCCGCCCCAGAGCCTTACCGAAGCCTGGGGTATCGGTTCTCACCGCGAGGATAACTCATGTATCCCTTGGGTCCCACCCTGAATATAGCATCCCATGTGCTAGGTGTTACTTTCGGCCCACGGCCGCCCCGGCTTACGCCGTACTCGGCCCACGGCCGCCCCGGCCTACGCCGTACTCGGCCCACGGCCGCTCATTTCATCATAATCACACATATAGTACATTCGAAATAATCAATCACACACATCATGATTCATTTAAGTTTAAACATTTGCACATAATACAATCTGGGGCCATGCCCTAACCTCGGGTGTTATAGTTTTCTTACCTGAATTCCGAGACTCCTGATGCACTAAAGCCGCGAGCACGGTCCTCAAGCATGAGCCTCACCAACAACCTAGTCACAACACACAAGAAACATCCCTCAATACTAATCAACCCAAAACCACTTCCCGGGACCAATCCCGCACTCTCGGGACCTCTAAAACCTTAAAACAACACCCCGGAGACATCCCCCGAACCCCCGGAGCAAAGGCCTAAAATTGCCTAAAAATGATGCCCTGAATTTAGCCTTGTGCCGCGGCACCACATCCTTGTGCCGCGGCACCAAACAGCCAGAGGCTCCCTCGCCGCGACACGAAAAACCTGTGCCGCGGCACGCCTTCGCAGACCCAGAATTCTGGGTTTTCTCCTGCGTTTTCTCCGAGCTAAAACCTTCCAAATCACACCAAACCAATACCCAAACCCCAAAACCAATTTCAAACATCAAATAGACCATATAACAACCCATAACTCAAGATTCAAGCTCAAAACATCAATATACCCAAGATTCACACCCATTGATCTTAAAATTCAGCAACTATCCCAAAACCCAACAAAGCTTAGCTTAGGCATTTAATTTCCTCAAATCAAAACCAAAACCCAAACTTAAATATGTATAAAACACTTACCTCCAATGGAGAACCCACACAAAGTCCTTGATCTCATCCTAGACTCCCACTTCTCCTTTTCTTCTTCTTCTTCTTCTTGCTTGCCCTAGCTTTTTTTCCTCTCTTTTCTCTTCTCTTCAAACTCTATCAATGCCTCATAAAACCAATGCCCAAACCGAACCCCATATACCCAGCTGAGAATTTTCATAATCCCCAGCCAAAAGACCAAATTATCCCTTCCTACTAATCCTCCTTAGCTAAACCTCCAAGGGCACTTAAGTCTTTACACTTTCATTTCATTTCTACCATTTTCTTTCTAAAACTTGTTACTCTCAGCAGTAACTAATGGTTACCTAGGTTACTAAATCTCCAATAACCATTACCCGCTAAATCTCAACTTAACCATAAAATTCCCGAGGTACCCCTAGGCTCCTCCCGAGCCGGGTACAAAATCCCATTGTGACATCTAAGTTAACTAGCTCTCTAGGACCGTCTCGGCACGTGCATCACAATAATAAAACCACACACACGTGGTACAATTCACAGAATACAATTATCACATACCAACACAGTTATGCCCAACATGGCCAAAATTACAGTTATGCCCTCCTAACACGATCCGGGCCCACATGCATACTAATATACATAGTCATGCATCTCAGATCAACAAATAGTCATATAACATGCTTTAAATCATAATCATGCATTTAATTCATAAAAATCACACATAATTCCCATCATGCCCTCCTGGCACTCTAATCAAGGCCCTTAAGCCTTATTAGCAAATTTGGGTCGTTACATTTTGCAAACTCAAGATGTTTAGTGTCGAAATCCTTCCACGCAAACCCATCAACCGGATGACACATCACCCCATCGTTTTTTGATCTCCCTGTATGATGCCATAACATGACATTCGTTGTATGTCTTGAACTATACATTCATTTTAATCTGGGAGTCAGCAGAAAATAACGCATGATGACCTTATGCAGAACCCTTTTCTCCATCGTCTTTTCATTGATCCATCTACTACTCCCACACACCGGAAATGAATCTTTACTTTCACGCTCATTGTAAAATAAGCAACAGTCACATTTACACACATGGATCGACTGGTATCCCAACCATAACTTTCTTAGTTTCTTTTTAGCCTCATAGTGTGTTGCAGGAATTTTATTATTTTTCAGAAATGCAAACTTCAATAACTTTAACAATTTATCAAATGAGTTGTTAGGCCACTTCCCCTTCACTTTCATGTGCGTTAACTTCACTAAAAAAATTAGAGATGATATCCAATTGCACCTTGTATACAACTCAGCTTCAATCTCATCGTAATATTGACCCATCCGACTACCTTCCACACCATCTGCTTCATCTGCATTTGTCGGCAATACAAAATCGTCAACGACATCTCTCATCTCATCTCTATCGTCATTCTCCTCGACTACCTCATCGGGGACACCTACTTCCACTTCCCCACGGTAAATCCACTATTGATAATTTGCTTGAAAACCCCAATCAAATACATGAGCCTCCATCACATCCACAGTTTGCAATCTAGCATTTGAACATATAACACACGGACATGGGATCTTCCCGTCACAGTCGATGTGTTCTTTCGCCATTCTCAAGAAAGCTTGGAGACCGTTCCAATAAGCATCGTCATGACGATTTCTCATTGTCGCCCAACTCTTATGAATCGTCATCTATGGTACAAAAGTAAAATATCATTAAGTAGAACTGAATATGTGTGTGTGAGTGTTCTAATCCTCCTTTTCACTCCACTTTTAAAAGAGTAAAGAACATATCCCATTCAGGGTTGTAGTATACATATAATTTAATCTACACACTTTTCATTGTTTCGTTTGTGTAAAAATTTCAGCAGCACCTCCTTATGGTTCTCATAAGTGAGCATACTAATATTAAGTATGCCCACATACAAGAACAAATAAGGAGACATATACCAAAATCTCTACTAACAAAACAATAAAATGAGTAATACCCAAACTATCCATGCGGACACATACCCTCCTGGATAATTCGGAGAAGCGTATTTAAGGCTTCTCTGAATGGGTCTAAGGTTTTTCGTGATTAAAAATAATAAAGAAAACATTATCACTAGTTGATAATTTATAACCCTTCTATCCTATCTTTGGTAATAAAATTTTATGACCAAAGAGAAAAATAACAAAACTAAAATATTTTTTCAAAACATTTTATGATGTCTTATGAAGTCTTATGATTAACTCAAATTATGATGTCACGCATTTTAAAATTATTGTAAAAAGTTTAAAATTAAATGTTAATATATAATTAGCTATGTATTTATGAAGGCTATTTAGGTTTTTTACCCCCCGAACTATTACCACTACCGTATCGTGCCCCCTAATTTTTTCAGGCCGTTAAAAATTTCCCCCGAAATATTCACAGTAATGTAAAGAAGGACTTCCGTTAACTTATATTATTATTATTTAATTATCTTCAAATTATTAAATTATTATATTAATAATGTTATTATTTACTTATCTTATTAATTATTAAATCAATACTTTATTATTTAATTATCTTATTAATTAAGAAGTTAAAATTTTATTATTTACTTATCTTATTCCAAAATCCAACACCCGGCCCCAAACCCCCAGACCCCCGACCCCGATCCCCAACACCTGACCCCAAACCCCGACACCCGACACCCGACCCCAAACCCCCAGACTCCCAACTCCCGACCCCCGACCCACTAACTACGATCCCCGACCACCAAACACGACCCCAACCCCCAACCCTGACCTCCGACCCACAAACTACGATGCATCAATCTTTTTGTATCATTTTTAAAATAATTATTTTTTTAATAAATTAGTATTATAATTATTTCTTCTAACTCTACCGAAATTTTTGCAACATACTGACTATATTTTAACCTATCCTAAAATTTTAAACCCTGCAATTAACACTCAGAAACTCCCAGAACAGTTCACAATATGTAATGCCTCAAATACTCTAGACTTTGGACCATTAACGACAACTATACATAGACACTAATCTTTAATAAACTTACAAGTGAAATAATTATAACTTCATTAAAACTTGTAAAACAAATGTTAAACTACATAAAATTTAAAGTAGGATATGAGATCCCATTGTTTGAAACAAAACATAACTTTGACATAATGAAAACTGAATTAAAACTTATTACAATCAATTGCGGAAAAATATATATAAAACCATAATCAAAGAGACTTCATCCTTGAATCGAACTCTCGGTCCATTGACTCCATTCCGCCTCAATACACATCCCCAAGCTTCCAATAACCTTTCCGCCACCAAAGCTATTTTCCTGCACATATACACAAAAAGGAATGAGCCTAATGCCCAGCAAGTAAAATCTAACACATAAATCATATACATAAAATTCATATTAACATATACTAAAACGTATCATAACATATGTCACATATACTATAGTGACCATTATTACATGGGGTCCCATAAACCAAACAAGTCATATGCCCATTAGATTTGTGGGGCTTGCTAGCTAAGCAAGTCATATGCCCATAAATTTATTGGGGCTTGTTAGTTGTACAGGTCATATGCCCAAGTCTACAATCATACATATTATAGCATGTTACATAACACATAATCATAAGATAACATTTATCATAACATATAAACCCTATAACATAACACATAAAATCCTATCCTATTTTCCTTACCAAAAGTACCGGGATATGAGAACAGGTTTGGGACCTTGGAACACTCCTAAAAACCATTAATGACAGGGTGAGTATATTGAAGAAAAATGAATGAAAAGAATGGACGAACTATACCATCAAGAATATACTTACCAAAAACCTTATGTTCAAGATCTTAGATTTCCTATCCAAAAATAAAGAATAAGGTTAGGGTGCTGAGTAGAATACTATAAGAACTTAAGGAAACAATACAGAAATGGACTAGAGTTTTGGAATACCTTGAAGGCTTCTATGACCGATCTAAACCTCGAACCGAAATATGCTATAAACCTTACTTCACAAGTGTTTGGTAAGCTTATAATCCCCAACCCAAGTGTTTACACTCTCAATAATAACCTAGCAGCTTGCAGCCTCTGAACTTAGCTTGATGAATGAATAAATGGTTGGGTACTAGGTTCTATTTATAGAGTTCAAGAATGAAAATATCTTCATTTAACTTGAATAAAAATAATGGCTTTTTAAGTGAAAACTATTTGAATTATTGTTCAGCAGAGGCTGAAGACTCGTTCAGAAAGATGCTGGACTTATCAAGAGGTTAAGGATTTAAATGAGAACGTTTTCAAAAACTTTCAAAAATACTACAAAGGAGCCGATATATCGCCTGGGCCAGCATGCCCGAGGTGATCGTGCGAAGTTTCGTGTTTTTCGTATCCCCGTACTGCGATATATCGCCCCCTATAGCTGCGATATATCGGCATACGCTGAATATTTAATCACGAAATTGCACATTTTCAGCCTAATTTGAATTGAGTAAACAACCTTGACTAAGTCCTCTAACGTTTTCAAAGCTGCTGACAAACCCTAGGATATTCAAATATTGATCTTAATAAACTTACTCCTCAAAAATACTTAATTATCATTAAACATACACATGACAAGTGCTACTATCTTATTGGGTCTATCTAAACCTTATAATATAATAAATATTACCATCAATATCAGTCATATTAATCAAACCTTAGGTTAAAATTAATATTCTTAAACTATAGGTTAAACTTAGAAAATCTACAAGTGTTACTACGAGTGTCCAATTAAATCCCAGACTGAACCAAAATCCACAGTCATAAAAATACTACTACTATTACTATTATAGTACTATCTAACTAGCTAAGTAAAGTTCTTGGACTCTACACAATATACATATTAATAACAATAAACTTTTCACCATACACCATAAAAACATATCATCAACCAAATTGAAATGCTAATCTTTCAAGTTCACATATTATTAACCAAAATAAAAAAAATTATATTTAAAGTTCACATATTAAATCTACATACAACTAATATTTCTAAAATCCCCAATATTTAATACAAATACATACACCCAAATTAATACATACATAGAACAATCTAATAAAAACTAATACATATTCACACACACATATAAATATATATATCAAATTAAAAATAATAAAAATAGAAATTTTCTTAAAAATAAACTTTGGTATATATCGTGCACTAGAGACTTGAACACCAACAACACCCCAATAGAAAGGTTTTATTTTCTCATTCCACAAACAAAAACCATAAAATCATATGGAATATATCTAGCACAAATATGTAATATATCATCCATTAAAATCATAAAACCATACATATAATATCTCAAAACTAAGTGTACTAATAATAAATAATATTGCATGAATTAAAACATAAATAAACATACAAATTGACACAATCTACTACATTTATATGTATGATAAAAATAAATGCAATAATCCCATATTTAATTAAATAGTAGAACTAATTTAAAAAATTAATGTTTAATAAGGCAATAAGTCAATTATATAGTATTTGGTAAATTAATAAATAATTTACTAAAAATTAATTGTAATTACATAGCCAAATTAGCACAATTATTATAATTGCATGCACAATAAAAAATAAATCATGCAATAAATATATCAAATAAAAAATTTACACATTTTAATTAATTTCCAAATAACATATAAATTACCAAAATTATATGCATAATTAATATAAGAAAAATTAAAAATTAAATTTATTGCCTAATAAATTAATGTAGAAATCAAGAAAAATATAAATTGCAAAAATATTTTTAAAACTTATATTTTCGAATTTTTCTAAATGACAAGTCATTTATGCTTTGGGTGCATGAAAACAACACGTCATTTTTTTCCTTCTTCTTCAAATATCCGAGTCGTGTTGACCGATTGCAGAGAAAATGGTATGACACAGCTGGTTGCAAAATTGGGTTGAAAAATGTTGTTTTCAATGTCTAAATGAACTGGTTTTTTCCTAGATCGATTAGAAAAGAAGTAATATGAAGATTTCTAATCTTAGTTTTCAAAAATAGCAAGTGAAAATTAGATTTTGACTTTACAAAAAAATTCCATCGTCCATAAACGAGTTATGAATATTTCAGTGACTTTCATGAGTTTAAAAACTCGATTTTTGTGCACCAAATCATTAGAAAACATAAACTTAAGAGTTTCTTTTGTTATTTAGATTGAAAAATGGATTTGAATCAAAAAACCAAAAATTAAAACCTTCGGCCATGAAGGTGTATTCCAAAAAAAATTCTAAAAAAAGTTCATCAAGCTACACTCTTGTTTTCCATGCACTAGATCATCAGAAAATTAAACTAAATTATTTCTAATGTTATTAATATGATAAACAGATTTAAAAATAAATAAACTCAAAAAAATTTAATCTATAATCATACACCAATAATATTTGGGTAAAAAATTCATGGCAAAACCTATATATATATATATGTATATCAAGGTAGAAGTAAACCTTGCTAGTGATACCAAATGTTAGATGCATATCAATCCTAATATGAAGAATATACTATATATGATTGTCACAAAAATTAAGGAGGAATGTTAAAGTATACCTCTAGCCATTGATTTTGATAATCTTGATCTAAGAGCTTTAGATCTGCAAAATATATATATTTATATATATATATATATATATTAGTGAGGATAAAGGACTTCCAAGCTCTCACTAACTATTTAAATGGAATATAAGAATGAACATTTTGAGCTTGGGGACCAGAACCCTATATTTATATAGGTGAGATCCTCTATCAATGTCTCTGCCACAATTAAAGTCGGAATATTTGACAATCAATATGATATGAAATATTGGGTAACTCAATATATAGAATTGAGTAAGTCAATATAGGTAGTGAGTAAAAACAATCACTATTATAGTGGTATCCTATATATATATATATGTATAATATTATATTATTTTATTTTATCATTTTGTGTCTTCCACGTGTGAAAAGTTAGAATTATTCATGCATTACATTGAATAATTTTCAACTACAACACAAGAATATTACATCGACATTTTTTAAAGCACTAAAAAGGCTTATAGATGAGATACAATAAGATATAAAATTCAAGAAAAAAACCAATAACATTAGAGTCTTATTTTCCAAAATCATCATAATTGAGTTATGTAGTAATTTATATTTTCATGAATGAGGAAATTATTAATTTATATATACAGTGGGATCTATGTATTTTTCTAAAAAAATATATTATCTTATAAATTGAGTGAATTATTATTTTACCACATTGATCCCAAGTCGAGACCGGACAAAAATAAAATTTAATCGTACTTATTAATTTACCGAATTTATATTGTATAATTATACTACTTAAGAGTATCAAGTCTCACAATAACACTACTCAAATAAAGTACGTTGGTCTGCTAGGGTTTTTGTCTTGTCTTGTGACATGGTTATGCGTTCTGGTTAGGGTTTGTTGTTGAGCTTGATTTAGTAGAGATGGCTTTGACGAGTAATTATATGGCCTTCTTAGAAGATCGGTGTCTTAGTCTCAGTCTTGAAGAGGAAGAATAGGGGGGACTTTCATATGATACAGGAAGAGAGGAAATTTCTAATATAGATGCACGATGGTGTCTGGTTGGGCGATTCTTGGTTGATAACCCTCTGGAATTTCAAGTCATGCAACATATGATGACTGCTCTTTGGAAACCTGGAAGAGGTATGTATGTTAAAGAATTGGAGAGTAACTTGCATCTTTTTCAATTCTATCATGAAATTGATATCTTACGAGTTATAGATGGGAGTCCATGGACATGCAATAGGGCTCAGTTGATCTTTGCAAGACTGACACCAAAGGAGAATCCAAGATTCTAGAAGCTAAATCGGTTAGATATCTGGGTCCAACTCCATGAATTGCAACCTTGTTTTATGGCAGAAAGAGTTGTCTGATATATAGGGAATTATGTTGGGCATTTTCTTGAGTCTGATCCTACTAATTTCAATGGGGTTTGGAGGGATTTCTTGTGGGTCAGAGTTTCTATTCATATTGATGCCCCATTAAAGCAAAAAATGTGTATTCAAAAGAAGGATGGCGACTGGTTTTGAATGTGTTTTAAATAAGAAAGAGTTCCCACTTTTTGCTTCATTTGTGGTATAATAAGGCATTCTTAGAAGTTTTGTGATAGAATATTTGAGCAGCCATTGGAATCAATTGAAAAGCCTTACAGTATTTGGATGCGGGTAGTTCCCAAAAGACATAATATGTTGATTGGAGTGACATGGCTAAGGACCGAGCACTCTAGAGGAACTTCTTGAAGTAAAAATGGGGATAGAACTGGGGCAGATGACTCTGCTTTCTTGACCAAAGCACATTACAGGGAGGACATTTCAATGGATCAAGTGTTGTCTTCTCCTCACAATGATGGCTTGTTTGATGTCTCTAATGAGGGATGTGCGAGCTCTACAGAGTTGACAGGACAAGGAATATGATTCAGAGAAAAATAGAGAAGGGAGTGGGGACCTTAGCTGCTAAATAAGAGATGGTTATCTCGGATAGTAAAAGAAGACGTACCAATGAGGAAGGAGTGGAAGAGATACCAAGTGAGATGGTCATTTTTGTCAATACAAGGCACATGGAAGGTTCAAAAAACTTGCAGGGGGTGGGTTCTAGTATCCAGGCCCGCCTAGCTTTATGAGTACCTTGTGGGCTTGGGAAACAATAGAGTATTCAATTGCTTAAAAATCCTTATATCTCACACGAATCCCAATTTCATTTTCTTGTGTGAAACGTTCAATAGGAATGAGTATATGGAAAGAGTTTGTCGAATGATCAGTTTTGAGGGGTTGTTTGTAGTGGAACCTTTGGGTAGAAGTGGTGGGTTGGCCATGCTTTGGAACCACCAACATGATGCAAGACTGATTAGTTACTCTAAAAACCATATTGATTTGGTAACTATTGTGGAAGGTATGGAGGAGTGGCATCTCATTAGAGTTTATGGGGAGTCTAATCACGCTTTGAGATAGAATACTTGGAAACTTCTATAGACTCTTCCTATAGCTTCCCAGATGTCGTGGTGCCTAATAAGAGACTTCAATAATGTGCTCAGCCAAGAAGAAAACAAGGGAGGGCGTCCTTATCCTATCTGACTTGTGGACGGCTTCAAAAAGGTTGTGTTTGAGTGTATTATTGTCGATTTGGACCTCATTGGTTACCCGTTCACTTGGTACAAAGGTAGAGGTAATGTTTGGTGGGTAGAGGTTAGGTTGGATAGAGCCCTTGTGACCAATTCTTGGCTTTCTATGTCTCTGATGGCTAAATTGACTAATTTGGAGCTCCCTTGGATCACTGTCCTATTTTCCTAAAGCCGAGAGGTATGTCAAAATCTCAGTTTATCAGGCCTTTCCTTTTTGAAAATGCTTGGCTTAGGGAAACCATGTGAAGCCAAATTGTTAGTTTAAGTTGGGAAGCTTGTGCTCACTTGTTGCTAGATCAGAAAGTATCTCACAGTAGTAAGGCTTTGGCGTGCTGGGGTAAAGAGGTGACAGGTGTTTTTAAGAAGCGGATAAGAATTTTCCAAGCAACTATTTTCGTTTGAAGAAAAGGAGAGATGATAGTGCTATTCAACAATACAAAGTTGCAGAGAGAAAGTGGGTTGAGATTCTTCATCAGCAAGAAATATTTTTGCAGCAACATTCGAAGCATCTTTGGCTAAAGGATGGGGATAAAAATATTAAGTACTTTCATGTTGTAGCTTCAGCTCGTCGGAGAAAAAATCTAATTCACAAGCTGCAAAAAGAGGATGGGATTTGGGTGGATTAGGATCACGGGTTGGATGAGGTTATAATGGGATATTTTATCAGTGGCTCTTCTTCTAATGATATTATTTCTTCTATTTCAACGGTGATCACTGATATTCATAATTCAGAGCTATTATGGCCTTATGATTTTATTTCTTCTATTCCAACGGTGATCACTGATATTCATAATTCAGAGCTATTGTGGCCTTTGTTGTATCAAGAGTTTAAGGAAGCATTATTTCAAATGCATTCAGACAAGGCTCCAGGTGCAGATGGTTTGACCCCGACTTTTTATCAGAAGTTTTGGCACATTGTGGGAAAGGATGTCATTGAAGTTGGATATGAGTAAGGCGTCTAACAGGATTGAATGGCATTTCTTAGCAGCCATAACAGGCAAAATGGGATTTGATGATCGTTGGGTTCGGCTTATCCTTTCTTTTGTCTCGACTATCACTTATAGAATGGTGCATAATGATAGAGTGATGGGTCCTATAGTTCCTTCGTGTGGCCTCCGACAGGGTGACCCATTGTCTCCTTATTTGTTCATCTTCTGTGCTGGGGGGCTTTCTTCTTTACTTCATCAGTATGAGGTGAAGGGTTGGATTCATGGTTGTAGGGTCTTTTGTGGTGCGCCAGCCATATCCCATATGATGCTTGCTAATGACAGATATCTCTACTGTCGAGCTTCTGAGACAAAGGCGCGCAATGTGTGTGGTTTACAGCAAAAGTTTCAGCAAGTGTCAGTTCAACAAGTGAACATGGCTAAGTCATCAATGTTTTTTAGCTCTAATACAAATTTGGATTTGCGCGATCGGGTGTTTGAAGTCTTAGGCAAGGCTAAAGCTAATTCCAATAGTCTGTATCTGGGATTGCTGAGTTTAATGGGGCGCAACAAGAATACTATCTTGGGATTTTTTAAAAACAAGGTTAGGAGGTCTATGCTTAGTTGGGATAAAAAGCTTCTCTCTAGGGCAAGGAAGGAAGTTCTTAAAACAAAAGATCAATTGTTGCGTGATTTCAATCTATCCATGCTTGGGAATAAAGGATGGAGGTTGATGTTCCTTGGTTGCTAGAATATTCAAAGTCGATTATTATCCTAACAGTTCTTTTGTAAGAGGCTCAGCTGGGTCATAATCCGAGTTTTGTGTGGCGGAGTATCTGGGAGGCCTAGAATTTGCTTTAGTTGGGGTGTAGATGGTACGTGGGGTCGGGGAGGAGAATATTAATTCTTGGCCAACCTTGGCTCCCGGATGATACTCACCCTTATATTGTTAAAGATCACCCTGCTCTTGAAAACAAAAAGGTGGACAGTTTGATGATGATGGATGGTAAAGCCTAGGACTTGGAAGTATTAACTGATTTGTTTGTAGAGAGGGATATGACTCTTATATCTAATATACCTCCAAGTGAGTCGGATAGTAGAGATTAGTGGTATTGGGCAGCTGAAAATTCAGGGTTCTACTCAGTTCGGAGTGCTTATCGTCTTTTGCAAGTTCATTTTGCGAGATGGAATGCAACTAATAACTTGGCAATTTGAAGAGTGGTAGATTATCACAGAAATATCAAAGCCAAAACAATGAAACAGTAAGATTAATCAACTCAACAACCAGCCTTTTCATTAAAATACCAAGAATTCGAGAGCTTGGTTCTTTCCAAATATAGTTTGCTTTTAGACAAATTCCACACCCTCTCAATACTAACCAAACACTATTTATTCTAATGCTCATGGGCTCTACCGTATCCCCTACACACCCAACAATACCCATCTCTAACTAACTCTGCACATTCCCTGCTGACATGGCATTCTTTTTGCTTCTACCCCTCCTGGCATATATGTAAGTCAGTGGTGGCCTAACACTACCCCCGGCCCAAAGACGCACCTTGTCCTCAAGGGGGAAGCTTGGAAACTACTACTGAATTGTTGTGAAGTTCTCCCAGGTGGACTCGAACTCGGGCAGGTGCAGCCACTTAATCAATACCTGTGGTTTTTCTTTATGTGCCCCTAGTCTCATATCCAAAATAGCTTCAAGTTCTATGAGCCATTCCAACTCTCTTGTCAAGTGCTTGGGAAGATTGGTGGCTGTTTGGTGAGGACCCAAAGCTGGTCTGAGCATAGATACATGAAAAAAAAAATGTATCTTTGCACCAGTAGGTAGCTGTAACTTATAGGCAGTCGCTCCTATCTTTGACATAATCTTAAATGGGCCAAAAAATAGAGGTCCCAACTTTTGATTCTTATGCCTTGCCAATGTTCACTGCCTATATGGTTTGAGTTTCACATAATCTCTATCCCCAACCATATACTCAATGTCCCTCCTTTTCTTATCCACTTGATGCTTCATCTTTTGTTGGGCACGGTGTAAGTTCATTTTCAGTAAGTCCAAAATGTTATCATGAGCCTGCAAAGTCTGTTCCACAGCAGAGACAATTGTTTGGTTACCTTCAAACTGAATTAGTGGTGGTGGATCCCTATGGTACAATGCTTGAAAGGAGTCATTCCAGCCAAGGAATGATAAGAAGTATTGTACCAATACTCTGCCCATGCTAACCTTTTTACCCATTGGGAAGGTTTATAACTCATGAAGCAACGAAGGTACGTTTCCAAACACCTATTAAGCACCTCAGTTTGACCATCTGTTTGTGGATGGTAGGCTGAGCTATGCTTAAGCATTGTTCTCTACAATTTGAATAACTCTTTCCAAAAAAGGCTGAGAAAATTTTTATCCTTATTCGACACAATGGATTTTGGGATGCCATGTAGTTTGACCACTTCCTTAACAAACACTGAGGCGACAGTAGTTGTTGTATAAGGATGTCGAAGAGGAACAAAATGCCCATACTTGGACAGGCGATCAACTATAACAAGGATGGAGTCAAATCCATCGGATTGTGGAAGTCCCTCTATAAAATCCATTGAAATATCATCCCACACTTGATCCGGTATTGGGAGGGGTTGTAGCAAACTCGCTGGGTACTGAGCCAAATATTTATTTTGCTGACATGTGTGACATTCAGCTACGAATTTCTGGACGCCTCTCCTCATGCCTTGCCAATATAGGTCTGCCGCCACCCTCTGAAATGTCTGAAAATCCCTTGCATGACCTCCCACACTACTACCATGACACTCTTGCAATAATAGTGGTATGAAAGGTGAAGAAGAGGGAATAACCAACTGGCCCTTAAATTTCAAACAACCTTGAGCGAATGAGTAACCTGCACATTGCTTCCCTGCTTGGAGTTGATGAATGATTTTAGACAAACTAGGATCAGTAGCTACATGGGGCTTCAAATCTGAAATAGAAATCATGTTGGGAACCGACAAGGCTTGGCACTCTACCACCTGAGGGACTCTAGATAGTGCGTCTGCAGCTTTGTTCTCAAGGCCCGATCTGTACTGTATTTGAAAATCATATCCCAGTAATTTTGTTAGCCACTTCTAGTTTTGTTGCTACCATTCTCTGGTCAAGTAAATACTGTAAGTTCCGTTGATCAGTCCGCACAATGAATTGGCGTCCCAGCAAATAAAGGTGCCATTTTTGTATAGCTAACACCATGGTCATTAGCTCTCGCTTATATACTAATTTACAATGAGCCCGGGATGACAACGCCTTGCTTAAATACGCTATCAGACACTGTTGTTGCATTAAAACAGTCCTAAGACCTATAACTGAAGCATCTATTTCCACTTTAAATGGAGCTGAGAAATTTGGCAAGGCCAGAACTGGGACTCGCACATAGACTTCTTCAGCATTAGGAATGCTTCTTGTGCCTCCTTGCTCTAGCTAAAGGCATCCTTCTTTAATTGGTCTGTTAATGGATGTGCCAACTGCCCATACCCTCTAACAAACTTTCAATAATAGCCAGTAGGGCGAAGAAACCCCCGCAGTTCCTTAATAGTTTTTGGTACTAGCCATTGTAACATTGCTGCCAATTTGAGTAGGTCGGCTGAAACCCCTTTCGCTGAGACGATGTGGCCCAAGTATTCAAGCTTCAATTGAGCAAATAAACATTTCTTCTTATTTGCATATAACTGCTACTGGCTGAGATGATTTAGGACCAATTCTAAGTATTGTAAGTGCAGCTCCAGCAATGCGCTATAAACGAGGATGTCATAAAAAAAAAAAAAAAACTAGCACAAATTTTCTCAAAAACTCACGAAATGTTTTGTTCATCAAGGCTTGGAAAGTGGCTGGTGCATTGGTAAGACCGAATGGCATCACCAAAAATTTGTAGTGCCCTTCGTGTGTTCGGAAAGCCTTTTTTTCTACATCTTTTGTTGCCAACCTTATCTGGTGGTACGCAGATTTAAGGTCCAATTTACAAAAGACTTGTGCCCCGTAGAGTTCATCAAGTAGCTCATCAATAACTGGAATGGAAAATTTATCAGCAACGGTCTCTCTTTTCAGGGCTCTATAGTCCATGCAAAATTGCCAACTTCCATCTTTTTTCTTCACCAGGAGCATCGGGCTCAAAAAAGGACTTATGCTTGGTTGCACTATTCCTGCTTAAAACATATCTGCTAGTAACTTCTCTATCTCATCCTTTTGTATTTGTATGTACCGATAAGGTTGAACAGAGATTGAACCTGCCTCTTCCTTCAACATGATCTGATGTTCATGGGATCACTTTGGGGGAAATCCTATCGGCATGTGAAAAATTGAGTCATGCTTCTGTAACAATTCCTCAACTTCTAGTAACCCCTGTGTCTGGATGTTATCTTGATTGGCTGCCAAAGCTCCAAACTGAATCCAATAACCTTGTCCTTCTTCTTGGACTAAATGAATCAAAGCTTTCAAGGAAACTTGATATTTGCACAAACTGGGATCTCATTGTAGTGTAATCCAAGACCCACCTACTTCAAATTTCATCACCATTGTTCTCCAATTTACCTGCATATTTCCCAATGTTCCCAACCATTGAATGCCCAAAATTGCATCAGCACCCCCAGTTCTAATGGTAAGAAATCTGTAACCACATGTAAAGATCCCAAATCCAATTCAACGTTAGCACAAATGTCCTTTGTGTGGACTCTGCCTCTAGTGCCCAATAACACTCCGTAGGTTGTGGTTGCTATAATGGGGAGTTGAACTGCCTCCACCAATTCCTTAGAAATAAAATTATGGGTCGCCCCACTATCAATGAGCACTGTCACTGGGTGCTTAGCTATGGTGCTTGATATCTTCATTGTGTGAGTCGATGATATCCCTACTAAGGAGTTCAGTGACAACATCGCCAATTGCTTTTCTGGTACTGTCTCTTCACTGGAATCATGGCTGGGTGGGGGGGACTCTTGATTTTCTGACCCCTCAATGTCATTGGTGACCAGCATCATGTGTAGAGCTTTCTTCTCACAAACGTGTCCCATTAGAATTTTTTTTATCACATTTAAAACAGACACCTCTATTCTTCTTGTCTTGGTATTCCGCTTCAGTTAACCTTATCATCACTGGTGTGGTCGTGTGGGTTCCTGTCGTGTCCCCTATATTCCTTGTCAATAGCCTAGAGCTACCTAAAAACGCCATATTAGAACTCTTCGACGAAGAAGACAAAGGCGTGTATCGTGGTATCGAAAATGGGCTGGGAGTAGCCTTAACGGTGCCTCCTTTCTGATGAACGCCCAATCCTATCAAATGTGGGTCGTTTTCATTATGTGGGCCAGGCCTGTTGGTTGCAACACATGCAGTGGCCCCTTGATCTCCTCCTTCAGACCTTTGAAGAAGCTACCCTCAAGTATGTGCTCAGGAACTCCGACCACCCTAGATGCCAGAGCTTCCCACTGAATCTGATATGCCCTCACTGTCGTCTCCTACTTGGATGTTAAGAGCTCCTCTGGCGTGGATCCCACCGGAACAGCTCAAAATCTCATCAACAACAGATGCTTCAACATAGCCCAGGATGTGATTGGTCACCTTGAATATTCCCACTGAAACCAAGTCAGGGCATCCCCTTCTAGCCCGAAATTAGCTGCCTCCAGCATATGAGCCTCCATGAGACGATTCAGCAAAAAGTATCGTTCCATCCAAAAAAATCCAGCCATCAGGGTTCTCTCCCGTAAACAATGGCAGCTCCATCTGCGGCGGTCTGAAGTCCCGTCCCCATTGCGACCCTATCAGAGGTAACGGAGAACTCGCCGACGTCACCGAAGGTGGGTGGGTTGTCGTCGGAGCACCCATGGGTATCCGAGACGAGGAGCTATCGCTGTCTACTGCCTTACGGTGTCGATCGTCCACTTCACTTGTTCCTCCAACTCCCATGCGATTTGAAGCTTGCAGAAGGTGAGTGATGTGTCCAATAAGGTAATCAACCTTCTTCTCCAAACCTGGAATTCTCTGTGTATCTGCTCTAAGTGAGTCCAATTCTTGTGGAAATTGTTGAACCTTTGCCCGAATCTCAGACATCTCCCTCCGAAGCTCCGTTTGTACCTCCTCCAACCTTTCCTCCATCATCTCCACTTGAGCATTTCCCTTAGGTCCCATGGTAGATCTATGCTCTGATACCACTATGGTAGATTATCATAGAAATATCAAAGCTAAAACAATGAAACAGTAAGATTAATCTGTAGGATCTTGGAATTTAAATCTAGATGCATGCTTCCTATTATTTTTCCAAACACATAATAGAAACATAGAATAACATGACATACATATGAATATTAGATTCGTAAATTAACATAAACACAATGATGTAGAAACTTACGAATACGCAGTGGAACTGGAACAACTCCTTCCTTCAATCTCTCTAACTCTTGATTTCTTTCTGTAGCAGAGTATTATCAAGAGATTGAACTAGATCAGCAACACAATCTTCCTCACCAAGCCTTTGATCAACCTAGAACTAGTGTGGGCTGGTTCTCAACACATGAGATAGAGATCTAGAAAAGAAGAAGAGATAGTGGCTAAGAAAGGATTAGAGTGTCTAGGTTTTCACTTACCCAAATCAACTGAGACTGACTTCATTAAAAACCCTAGATATCATATTCCTTATATAGGCAACTTAATGGGATTTATTTAAATTTAAATTAATTAAAAATAATAAACAAAAATAAAATCCTTGGGCTGCCACAAATGGACTTGGGTCCAATCTCTTTGTTTTGAATTTAAATCCCAATTGGGCCTAAATTCAAAACATTTTATTTATTTATTTTTAATTAATTAATTAAATCCTTATTCAAATTAACTAATTATAATTTGAAACTTGATTTAATATTATTTATTTATATTGATACCAATTTATCAATATTAATAAATTTACCCAAAGATTCTCTTTTATTCTCTAAATCTCATATATCTATAAATTTTCCAAAATTGACCTAGTCAACTTTAAAAAATCCTAATTGATAATTAAATCAATTAATTGAGACATTCTAGATGATTTACTCAAAGGTGATGCGGGGACCATGGATCCATGAAATCAAGCCCCAATAAGTTACCGTGAATTTATTTACGAATAATTTCACTACCTTATTAATTCCTCGTGACTCTACTATAGACTTGGAATTGAACTCTTGAATTCATAGAACGTATTTTTCAAACCATAAATACGTTATCTATTGTTATAACCATTACAATTAGTCAATCCTCTATCGATGACTTACTAACAAGCTGGGTGCAAATTACCGTTTTACCCCTCATCAGTATTTTATCCTTAACTCCCACTAAGTTCCCTATAAACGATATTTCCATGAACTTAATCATAGAAATGAGATCTCAATCATTTAACCTTTTGAACAAAGCAATTAAAGAAATCATCTTTTCACTTCTCATACAGAAGTTATAGATTTCATATCTATAAATAATACTCCCACTCAATTATATTACTAAATCTCCAAGATGTAAGTATGGGCTAGACCGTAAGGTAAGCCGGTAACGAACAAGTCAAAAGATTTAAATAATATAATTAGCAGAATATTATCACTCAGAATTAAGATTGACTTAATATATAGTCAACGTTGTGACATTGATTAGATTTGATAACAACGATACTTATTTATCAATCAATAATCAATATCGGTCCTAGTCCGATGTAACTAAATACATCCGATCTTATCTACTTGGTCGATGCCTTGGACAAGACATCACACCCTGAATGTGTAAGTAGATCATATCGTAAATTGCCTAATTAGTGAAAATCCAATGCACTGATCTAATCTAAGACTCGTTTTTTTGAACATATAATTACAACTATAATCCACTGTGACCTAGTCACTATAATTGTAACTATCCATATGCTCAGGATTTTATGAATGTTTGTATTAATTGAATAAACATGTAATAAAATAAGCGAACAATGCAATTGAATAAACAAAACGATTTCTGATTCTTTTATTGATAATAATAACGTGTTACATAAGAAATATGGTTTTATTAAGGGCATAAAACCCAACATAATCAACTCAATAGCCAGCCTTTTCATTGAAATACCAAGAATTCGAGAGCTTCTCTCTAAATACAGTTCTCTTTTAGACAAATTCCACACTCTCTCAATAATAACCAAACACTATTTATTGTAATGCTCATCGGCTCTAACGTATCCCCTACGCACCCAACAATACCCCTCTCTAACTAACTCTGCTCATTTCCTACTGACCTGGCATTCTTTTTGCTTCTACCCCTCCTAGCATATACGTAAGTCAGTGGTGGCCTAGCAGAGAGCTTTGTGGAATCTGAAATTTCCTCCCAAAGCAAAGAATCTTCTTTGGTGTGTTACAAAAGGTTGCTTACCTACTAAAGAGCAGATGCGGCAGAGGTTTTTGGATGTTAGTTTGGAGTGCCCTGTGTGCAATAAGGATAGTGAATCAATTCTTCACAGCTTGGTTACTTGTCCTTTTGCTCAGCTATCTTGGAATAAAGTGGACCGAGGCTTGGTTGGGAATCATTGGATGGATTTCAGTGATTGGCTAGATTAGGTGATTCAGCAGAAAGATTTGGAGGGTGCTCGGCTGATTGGAATGGTGTGTTGGATGTTATGGAATGATTGCAACTGGTGGCTCTTAAGGTTTTGGGTGGGTGGCGAGGAATGATGAGGGCGAGTTATTGGAGGCTTATCAGTGCTCTTGCAGGGGTGTAATTAATCCTTTGATTGCTGAAGCTATTGGGCTTAGAGAGGTGTAGAGTTGGGTTCTAGCATCAAGTTTGTTTGCTGTTGATATAGAATAGTTCAGGCCATTAATAGCTTCATTCAGCTCTGCTCTCCTTTTGGATTGGTTGTTCAGAATTGTAAAGACATGTGTCTCATTGTAGTTCTGTTACTGTAAAGTTTGTTAAGCAATCTGTGAATAAGGTAGGTCATTTTTTTAGCAAGGAGCTCTTGTTCTAATTCAGGTCGTGTTCTCAAGGGATTGTATTTTCCTGATGACTTTCGTTGTAATAAGATTCTTTCATTCAAAAAAAAAAAGTATCAAGTCTCAAGAATCCAATATATATTCTAGTTGAGTTTTTCTCATATATTAACCACATATTTTATAATCGATTTGTAAGTTTGCCACATGTGTCTTTCTTTTTCATATTACAAGTAGTCTGTTGAATTATGTGCAGTATCTGTATGTAAACTGAGTGACATTTAGCTCGAAATAATATCCTCTTCAGGACAAAACCTATCTTTGTTGTGACTTGCTTGTCTTTAATTGTCCGCCGCCCTCAACTTGTTTTCTCTCTTTTTTTAAATAACTCTGTTAATATTAGTGGAGGCATCACTTGGCTCCTACTATAAATACAAAAACAACCCATGTTTGATTATTCAATTAATCATACAAAAACAGAAAAGATCGCGGAAGGCATTGGAATTGTTCATAGTAGAGACAAAAATATTAAAGAAAATGCCTACGCACTGAATCAAACTAGTTTCAAAATACTGTTTACTGAGGTCCGATACGAATATTAATTATCAATAATGCTGAAAAAGAAATAATAGCGTGAAGAACTCCATGGGCCAATGCTTTCTTTCATTTGACCAAACCACTAATATTTTCTAGTGTCGTTAGTTCAAGAATAAGTTATTGATAATCATGATGGGGAGGATTTTTAATTTCCATTATTATTATTATTATTATTTCACTTTTGAAACCGTATGAGTAGACGAGAAAATATTTTAAGATCAACCAATTGACTCTGTTCAAATTAACCCCTGAAATGAATGACCTTCGAAAGCCCGTTGTAATCATAACGAACATGACGAAAAAACCTTTGCTTTTGGTTGGAGGGACTCAAAACACGACATATGAAAAAGCCAATTACTGTACCTACTCAATTATTTTATAAAATAAATAAAATGGGAGACCTGATCAAACCGAAAAAACGACGCTACCAAAGAAAGGAAAAGGGTGGCTTCTATAGAAAAAAAAAGAAACAAACGATTAACATATAAATTTGGCTATTATATCTCTTCTTTCTATATAATTTTAATAGAATTTTCTAAATATTTAATAAAATATATCTTTAAAAATAAATATTTATTAATATTATAAAATATCATTATTATAATAATATTTAATATAAAACTACATATATATATAATAATTATATTAATATAAATTTAAAATCAAATATTATAAAATATAATATCATATAATTTTAATTTTTTATTATTTATATTAATATAAATTTAAAATCAAATATTATAAAATATAATATCATATAATTTTAATTTTTTATTATTTATATTAATATAAATTTAAATACTATAAAAATATTATTATTATAATAATATTTAATACAAAATATTTAATACCTATATTAATATAAATTTAAATATTATAAAATATCATTATAATAATATATAATCTTAATTTTTATTAAAAACATTTTAAAAAATCATTATATTATATATATTTTTTAAAAATTATAAATAATATTTTAATGTAATTTTTCATTTAACATGTTTATATCATTCTTTAATATATAATATTATTTATTTATTTATTTAAAATGTATATAACAATAATATAAATTTAATAAATATAATTAGTAAATTCTATAAATAAAACAAAGATAAAGAGTTACAAACAGTTTAGCACTAACCAAAAATTGACATAAGAAAATTTGAGGTAATCCTAGTACGAAACTTGTATTTGGCATGAAACATAAACATATTCTTGAATGACAAACAATTTATGATATCTTGGCCCTTGAAAAGTCCATCTCCGGGTGCTGTAACAGAAAACAAACAAATATTTATCAGTATATATATATATGGAACAGGCTAATTTTAACGACGGTGGTTGATTTTACGCGTCTTAGGGGTTCACCTCAGCCATGAATTTCTTCAGAAGGTTCTCTTTCTGCATCTCATCACTGCTTGGGAGCCCCATAGACTTCTGTCTCTGATCAAACTGTAAAAATGAACAAAATGCTTACAATCCTTGAATTACAACTATAAACACTCACATTCAAAGGCAGATTGATAATTGTTTCAGTAGTCTAAGTAGCTAAGCTAAGAATAATTGAATTAAAAGTTTAAAACCAAAGCATCTGTCTGAATATGGAAGCATAAAGGACTCAGCCGAATAAGAACCCGGTGATGAAGTGAAGTCCTTTCTTTTAAATTAATAATGAATGCGGATAACTTACCATCATTTTTTCAACTGTCTGTCTAGTTTCCGGGTCCAGATCAGATAACTTGCTTGATTCAGGTTCAACTTTCTGGGTGTCAACCTCAGGATCACCTTTCACCAAACTTTTCCACCATTCCATTTGATCATGCTTGGTCAAAAGAATAGATATAGAACTTTGATCCTCTGCATAAAGGATGGCACATTCACAACCTCATATGCATACAACTTCTTTCATTTATGAGAGGCTAATGATAAGATAAAAATTAAATGAAAAAACACACATTCTCAGACATGGCACACACACAGTGATCTCACAAAAATATGTACATTCTCAGGTCAAAAGAATAGAGAGAACTTTGATCCTCTGCATTAAGGATGGCACATTCAAAACCTCATATGCATAGTTTCATTTGTGAGAGACTAACGATGAGATAAAAATTAAAGGAGAAAACACACCTTCTCAGACATGGCACACACACAAAGTGATCTCACAAAAATATGTACATTCTCAGGCATGGCAGAAGATTTGGCAATCTGATACTGCCCGTTAAGCATTAATTGAACCAGAAACTTAGGTCGTGAATATAATTATCCCAATAAAAGAACACGATGCACAAACTCCAAAATGTTGAACACAGTAAAAATCAGAAAATCAGAGAAAAAATAGGGGTTATTTAACAGTCAATTGGTCAGTAAGCCTGAATACTGCCTTGTGAGTTGTTTTAACATACAGAATTATCTTTGGCACAAAGATTTTATAATTGTTGCGGTACCATACCTATGCTCCAGTAACAATCATCAGGCTTTACAGGCCGAAAGAGCTCCCCCTACAAGAAATTGGTTTTTATATTATAGTCAGTAGTAGCAATATATATATATAACCAAAGAAACTCAATCGAACAGTCATCACATATACTTACATCAATGATAGGTGGCTGACCCTTGAGTCCAACCTTCAGACGGTTTTTCTTTATATCACAGACAACAAACCTTGACTTGGTTCCGGCGGGCACTGGGATAACTGCAGTAACTTCTTGCAGGCTCTGCGTCCATGAGTAATTTTCAAGATCGAGTCCATTTCCAAGATTAGGAGCTGCCCAAATGATGTTTACAATGTTAAGTGAAAGGATACAAGAAAACAAATACCAGGCAATTTAGTGCAAAGTAAGATACAATGCATAAGAATGACAATACTATTATGAATTTCATTTACCCGAAATGGGAAAAGGAGTCAAAAGCTAACCAATATGAAAAATCACGCAAACACTTGATATAAACTACACAGATTTATA
This sequence comes from Humulus lupulus, assembly GCF_963169125.1. Lineage (NCBI taxonomy): Eukaryota > Viridiplantae > Streptophyta > Magnoliopsida > Rosales > Cannabaceae > Humulus > Humulus lupulus. The sequence goes on along the minus strand of NC_084797.1, from coordinate 14,997,858 downwards.
GGGTATAATGCAGCTGACTAAAATTCAAATTTTCGAGAGACTACCTAACTACAATCATGTGAAATTAACTTATTGCCTCTTTCGCATAATCACGTTTTATTTTCCTCAGCATCCAATTAAAACAATATATTAACCCAAACAAAAATCCTCTCGAAATCTTGCACTACCACACCCTACATTACTCCTAAGTCTAAATAGTACATACTATCTACTAGTCCTAACAAATAAGCAAGAGCACAAAGAAAATTCAAATCTTTGTGACAACGATAGTAACCGATATATAACAGAACTGCAAAGTCAAACGGAAAATTATATGAAGGAATGTTCCGTACCTCTCGCACCGCTTTCCTCCTTCTTTTCTACTTCCATGGGAGACTTTTCTTCTGCTTTCTTGGGCTCAGTCACATTCTTGGGCACCTCGGTGACATTCTTGGGAACCTCGCTCACCTTCTTCTCCTTCTCTTCCACCTTTCTCTTCTTGCTCTCGTTTTCCTTCTCCTTCCTCTCCTTGGCGACGCGAGCGACCGACAAAATCTCCTTCTCCGCGGACACTTTATCGAGAAAATCACTCTGTTGGGCAACAAAGTCGAAAACCTTCTCCAAAAACCCTAGCGGGTTAGTGGGATCTAAGCTGGCGCTAAACGACGCCGTCGCGGCAAAAGAGGAGGAAGAAGACGGAGATGATGAAGGGGGTGCGGAGGGCTTGGGGTTGGACTTAGGCTTGGGCTCTTTCTGTTCTTCTTCGAAATCGGAGATTATCGCCATGGCTGTGAATCGAATTAGAGATCAATCTGAGTTGAGATGGTGATTTGTTACTGAGTAGTAGGGTTTAAGATTTTAGATTGACCAGCAAGAAAGGAATGCGTATATATAGTCTGAGCAAAATATAAATTTAGAGGGTTCTAGACGCTACATTCTCTAGAAACGAAAAAAAGAACTTACTTTATTTCTATTTAATGGGAAACTCACCCGAAACATTTAACCCAAAAAATTTACAAATCTACCTAACCTACAATCTAAAAACTTGATTTTTTGCAAAATTTATTGAATTTGAGTGAAATCTAATCCAAACCCGACATGATTCGAATCGAGTTCGAGTTTCGAATTTAAAAACACACGGGAAGTGTAACCCGAAAATTAATATTTTTTTCAAAAAAAATTACTAATGTCCAATTTTTAAAAAATCAATGTTACCAAATTAAAAACAAAGTTAAAAAAAATATATGAAAAGTTAAAAAAAAATTAAAAAATGTTAAAAAAAAAATGGTATTTTTGAAATTTTTTTCACAAAGCCTATTTTTTGACCAATCCCACCCAAAACCCGAAATAACCCCAAAATCCGAAAATTTCGAATCGGATTCAATACCACTTTCCTCCACCCGAAACCCACAAAACTCAAACCCAATGTACCCGAAACCCGAAAATCCGACCCGTGTGCACTCCTACTTATAAGAAAAGAATAAATAAGTATAAAAAAATTCGAATAAAGCTTATCAGACATAATTCAACAATCGTAGTCTAGTAGTCTAATGACAAATTTCAAAAATATATATGGATATTCTTAGAACTAACGTTTGATTGTTTAATGTCAATAAATTCGATTTTGGCTAACTTAAGTTAGTTAAATAGATCCTTATACCACAATTATACATGTAATTAGTGGTCAGACAAATAAATTGTTTAAAAATGAATATAATATAGCTAAAATGGTACATTTGTTATGATTGTTACAGTTTGAGGGAATTTTATCCAAAAAAAAAAAAAATAGGGGCAAAACTCTTCATAGGTCATAGTTAAGGACAAAATTGCCTTTTTAATAAAAAATTCTTTCAAAAAGTTAATAGGAAAAAATACAAATTAAAAAAATTAATTAATGTTTTTATTACATAGGTTTTTCTTGAAATGATTGGGTTTGGGATTTGCCTTAGTTTTCATGCTAAATTTTAATAAATATCAAATAGTTTTGCTCTTTTTTGTTGTAAAACAATATAATTCTCAAAATAATTATGAAAATTTTACATTTACTTATCAATGACCAAATCATGATAAAATAATAATAATCCAATGCCTATTTTACCAATGGGAAAAATGATTAGGATGAGTTTTACCAATTTATAAAATGTTCAAGGAAGAATTCATATCAATAATCTAATTTTTTTTTTATATTTTGAACAGAAAATGCATTTTCATTAATTAGCATAATCAATTATTAAAATAAGCCTCCAACTCAAAGGGAACAAACCTCCTACCGAAACGACAACACGATAAAGAGCAAAAGAATCGAGCTAAGAAATTGGCAACTTTGTTCACATATCATTACAAAACTCATTGAGACATTACATAAACTTTGTAGTTTTCAATCAGAAATAATTAATCCAAAAGGAGAACACATTTGGACATAACTATGTTTGCACCACAACTTTACAATTAATCTCTATGATGACCAATTGATGATAGAAATGTTGATGTTGCATTTCCAGCTACTGCCTCTGCAACTCTATCCAACTAAGCACTTCCTTAACGCCAATGATCTTTGCTATCTAAGGCTGCCTTTTACCTTGCCTACTCTCCAAAAAGGCTCCTTCATGGTTCCTAATTACCCAGTTGAACCCAAATCTGTCATCAGAATAAAAAAGAACAGCATCACAGTTGATATTGATCTCATTTGCATTTGGTATTGTCCATTGCTCACAATCTACAGCCCCCGGAGCTGAAGCATATGGTAAAACACCACCCTCACGCTGAGCATTCCTCCATTAATCAAGATACGCAACTGCTGAAGACACCACAAAATTTGCTACTAAATTTTTCCTTTGCCACACTAAACCATTCCTAGCTTTCCATATGGCCCAACACGCCATTGCAACCACATTTATTTTATCTATAGAGATTCTAAGAAACAGTCCTTCTAGTCACTGACAAAAGTCACTCCACCCATCTAACAACACCCCCGGTATCACTCTGGCAACATGGTTTGGTGAAAGGGAAACTAATAAGGCAATGCATTATTGATTCTCTAGTTGTATGACAAACAGGACAGTTGCTTTCCACATCAACATGCTTACTTTGAATTTGAACCCTCGTCGACAAGCATCCCGAGATAGCCCTCCACAATAAATTCTTAACTTTATGAAGGATTTTGAGATTCCACAATCTCCTCCAAAAACAAGAATTATCCTCCATATTCCATAAACCATGTAATACTTGCAACATCTTATAGACACTTTTGATACTACACACTCCCGAGTCCTCCTTAAACCAATACTAGTTATCAGAATTTGCATCAAAGCTCTAAGGCATACCCTGAATAAGTACCCTATCCCTTTGCTCAAAAAGATCTGCCAGAACATCCTCATCCCATTCACGACCCCCCACTTCCATCAAGTTATTTACCTTTATATCAATTAGAGTAGGATGAGAAGAAATAACCAGAGGGTTAGACTCATCTGGAAACCACGGCTGTCCCAGAATGTTAATTTCTTCCCCTGTTCCCAAATTCCACCTTCCCCCCAATCACACAACACTTTGAGCCTCCCAAATACTCCTCCAAATGAAACTAGGATTACTCCCCACTTTAGCATCCATATACGACCTAATCAGATAGTATCAGGCTCTAAATACTCTACCCACTAAGGATTCTTGTTTAGTGAGCAATCTCCAACCCTGCTTACCTAACAAAGATAAATTAAAATCTCTCAGATTTTGGAAGCACATGCCACATTTATCCTTATGGTCATTGTGCCTCTCCCAACTCATCCAATGTATCCCTCTATCAGAGGACGAGGAATTCCACCAGAATCTACACATTATCCTCTCAATCTCACTACATAAAGATTGGGGGAGAAGGAAAACACTCACATCATAATTAAGGAGGGATTACACCATTGCCTTAAAGAGCACCTCTCTCCCAGGCAAAGAAAGAAGTTTACCATCCCACCCTTGAACTCTTTTTAGAACTTTCTCCTTCAAGTACTCCAATATATCATTCTTATTTCTGCCCATAATGCTAGGTAACCCCAAATACGTACCTCAAGCATTAACTTATTGCATACCTAACAACTCAATAACCCTCACCCAAGCACCTTGAGATGTATTAGATCTAAAAAAAATATAAGACTTGGCAAGATTCACCTTCTGGCCCGAAGTACTTTCGAAGGTCGTCAATAGATCCATAACTTTCTCTGCCTTTCCTTCAGTAGCCTTTCAATACAGATAATTGTCATCAACAAATAGCATATGAGAAATTACCACCCGAGAAGGTGTAATAGGTCCCATTATCTACCCTCCATGAGTATTTCTATATTTGACCAAAGATACACAGTGCAACACCAAATCCACCCAGCGATCCTCAAAACCCATCTTGCTCAAGAGACCCCTTTAAGAAAGATCATTCAATTCTATCATAGGCTTTACTCATTATCTAATTTCAAAGCCATATACCCATTCTTACCTTGTTGCTTCCTTTTTAAGCAATGTAAAACTTCAAAAGAAACCATAATGTTATCAGATATCAATCTTCCTGGATTGAAAGCACTCTACGCATCTGAAATGATTGAAGATAAAATCTTTTTCAACTTATTAGCCAACACTATAGATGCTACCTTATAAAGCACATTACAGAGAGCAATCGTTCGAAGATCACCCATGGTAGTATGATTCTTCTTTTTTGGAATAAGCACAAGGTTTGTGTCATTCATCCCTTCGGAAAAAGCTACTGTCAAGAAAAAATCCTGCACTGTCGCCACCACATCCTTTCCCACAATGCTCTAGAACTTCTAATAGAAAGTTGGTGTCAAACCATCTGGCCCTAGAGATTTATCAGGGTGTGTCTGAAACAAAGCAGTCTTTACTTCCTCCTCTACGACTGGTCTCATTAATTCTACATTCTGACCAGCTAAAATAAACTCTGGAATACACTCGACCACTTCTCCCCAATCTATCTCAAAGGCAGAAAATTGTGAGAATAATCAACCATAACGTGCGACAAGCCATTCTCCTAGTCAACCAAATACCATCTTCTTATTGCAATTGGTGGATGAAATTATTCTTCCTCCTTACACTAGCTGAAGCATGAAAAAAATTGTTATTTTGATCTCCTAATTGTAACTATAATTGTTTAGATCTCGATCTCCAAAATACATCTCATTGATTCAATATTTCAGATAGAAGAAGTTGTGCTTCCTTGTATTTAGCCATTGATGCATAATCTCTCCTCCATTTTAACCTACTAATAACATCTTTACAATTTTTTTATTCTCTCTTTAAACTTGCCCGTGACCACTTTCCCGCATCCCGCCAACACCACCTTGCAAGCTTCAATTTTATTATGCACCGTACTGCCTAGGTAACTCTCCCAAGAATCTTTCAAATTTGGAAACACATAGGCTCTCTTAACCATGCATTCTCAAATATGAAGCTCTTATTATAAGTAGTACTATGTAGATATTTTGGGTCCATGAAGATCGGACAATGATCGAAGGATGAAACTTCCAAATTAAACAACTTAGCATTGATAAAAGATGCCATCCAATATTGACCTACCCAAGCCTGATCTAAGCGGAGCTCAATCCAATGATTTGTACCTCTAATTAGTAAATTTATGACCTATTAAGTCCATGTCTACCAAATTACAATCGAACAAAACTACTTAAAACCCTTACAGTAACCAGTTTGGATAAGGCCAGGATTGGTTAAATACATAGTAAAATTTGTCAAGCACAAAGAGGTGCAAAACCATAATAATTTCACTAAAGTCAACATGAGCAGATTGACTTATGGTATAAGCATCTAAAAATTATATTTTTGGGTCCAAAGTGTTTCTTTGGAGTGTATAAGAGTACCCAAAAAGTTTGGAGGCATTTAAAGATATTTTGGGGTGTTATTACAAAGGCATCTGTGTTACGTCACCTGTTGGAGGTGACGCATCTTTCAGGATGCAAAACCCCGGACATGTGACACATAACCTAGGTGTAGGCGACACATCGCGTGGGCGGTCCGTATGGGACCGTACAGTTACGTGATTTTGGCTCCAAAACTTATTGTAAAATGTTCTAATCTCATTGGTTAACAATAATGACTGTTCATGTACTATTTAAGGGGTTCATTTGATATTTTGGTGGATTGCTCATTCACCTCTCTCTCTCTCTCTCTCTAAACCTTCTCTCTCTCTAGCTCACAAAGGTTACTAGTTTTCTCCAAGATCTTCATCAAGAAAGCTTGAGTTGTTTGAAGATCAAGGCTTGTAAATCTCAATATCATTCCAACTTGTAGTAGCTTCAAGCAATCTCTAAGGGGAGACTTGGAATAGAGATTTTTAGACAACAAATTCAATATGTGTCAAGCCTTTTGTCATCTCCATTGATTCACATAAAATCAGTCTTTGTGATTTTATGTAACTAGGGTTTCTCTTCAGAAATGTTCATCCTGTCTCTTGATCTTGTTTGAGTTATTCTTTCGTAGTGAACTTAGTTATATCGGATTTGATTTATTTGAATTACAACATTAAAATTATGTATTAATTCATATTCCCAACAATAAAAATCTCTATTTCTCAAACCCTTGGTTTATCTTTCAAGATTGTATATTTCTAAGATTCTTGTTCTAACCTAAACACTATGGAAGAAAGTTCATCAATCTCAGCCCTCAAATTCATGTCTCAAGATCTAGTGAGACTAGATCGATTTGATGGTTCTAACTTTGTTCGATGGCAAGACAAGATCAAGTTCCTTCTCACAACTTTGAAGGTCTACTACATACTTGACAAATATTTGAAGACTTTGGGTGCTCCAAAAGACAATGAATCTTAAGGATTGATAAAGGAAAGGAAGAAACGCGAAGAAGATGAACTCATATGTCGTGGCCATAGCCTCAAAGCTTTCTTTGATATCCTCTATGATTTCTACACCAACACTACATCGACAAAAGATATTTGGTAAGTACTTGAGAAGAAATACAAAACCGACGAAGAAGGTACCAAGAAATTCCTCATAACTCAATATATAGAATCTAATTTTTTTGATATAAACCCTTACTCCTTCAAGTGTATGAATTACAAGTTATTGTGAATAAGTTGTCTACTCTAAAGATAACATTTCTGGAGTCCTTTATAGTGGGTGGTATAATAGCCAAGTTTCCTCCATCTTGGAGGGGCTACAGAAAGAAGATTCTCCATAAGAATAAGGAAATATCTTTTGGAAGAGATCCTTAAGCACCTAAGGATTTAAGAGGAGTCTCATTTCTAGAGACAAGTGTATGGAAGATTCCAATGGAGGGATATCCAAGGCTAACACCGTAGAGAAATTCTATCAATCAAAAGGGAAATCCCATAAGAAGTCCCAATCAAAGAAGGGCAACTACCTAGACCCAAGGAAGAATGAAGGACAATTCAATGGTGTGAAAGGCTCTTGTTTTGTTTGTGGAAAGAGTGGCCACTTGGCTAGGGAATGCAAATTTTGAAAATCTACCAACTTTGGATTCAAGGTCAACACAACCGAAGAGGAGTTGGTTGCAACCTTGAGTGAGGTGAATGCTCCAAGGCAAAGTGCAAGGATGGTGGTATGACACGTATGCCACCATTCATGTAACTTATGATAGAGGAATCTTCAAGACATTTGAAGAAACCAAGGATAGCCATGAAATCCAAATGGGGAATGAGCATAAATCCAAAGTGATGGGAAAGGGCAATGTTGATCTCTACTTCACATCTAGAAAGAAAGTTCTTCTTACAAATGTGTTGCATGTTCCGGACATGAGTAGAAGTCTTGTAAATGGAAACTTGTTGAGCAAATTGGGCATCAAAGCGGTGTTTGAGTTCGGTAAGCTAATTTTGTCAAATGGAAATAACTTTGTGGGTAAAGGGTAGGTTTGTGATGGAATTATTAAGTTTGTGTACTCAAGACTCAAATTTTGACTATAATGCATCTTCATTTTCATGTTATATGGTTGCCTTTGTTTCTATTACTTTATGGCATAATAGACTTGCTCATATAGGTTATAGTACAATTAAAAGAGTTATTAAATATAGTTTAATTGTATACAATGATATTGAGCATGATAAATGTGAACTATGTATTAAATAAAAAAATGATCAAGAAACCCTATCATAGTGTTGAAAGTGAAACTAAATTGTTAGATTTGATACATAGTGATTTATGTGAATTGAATGGAATAATTACTAGGGGTGGACATAGGTATTTTATTACCTTTATTGATGATTATTCTAGATTCACATATGTTTACTTGCTTAAGAATAAGGATGAAGCCTTTAGCATGTTTAAAATCTATAAAGCTAACATTGAAAATCAATTGGAAAAGAAAATCAAAGCAAAAAGAAGTGAGAGGGGCGGTGAATACTTTTCCAATGAATTCAATTTGTTTTGTGACATGCATGGTATAATACATGAAGGTACAACCCCTTATACTCCTCAACAAAATGGTATAGCAGAAAGAATGAATAGAACATTTGTTGAAATCATAAATGTTATGATATTACATGCAAATTTGAGTTTTACGTTATGGGGAGAAGCCTTGCTATCCGTTTGTCATATTCTAAATTGGATTCCTTTAAAGAAGAATCAAATTTCACCATATGAGATATGGAATGGAAAAAGGCCCAACCTAGGGTATCTCAAAGTGTGGGGGTGCATTGCCTATTGCAAGAGCACGGAGCCTAAAAAGACTAAGTTGGGTCCAAGGGCCATAAAGTGCGCATTTGTAGGCTATGCCTCGAATAGCAAGGCCTATAGATTATTAGACTTGGAGTCTAATGTGATAATTGAATCAAGAGAAGTTGAGTTCTTTGAGAACTTGTTGTATAGTGACAACAAATCTCAAGAACTGATCTCATTAGAAGGAACTCAAGAGAGGTTACCTTCAAGAGTTCTAGAGCAACCATTATTTCTTAGAAGAAGCCAAAGGCTTAAAGATATAGGATCACAAGATAAGCGCTCACAAGTGGATACATTTAACTTGGTAGAGGGTAATCACAAATGAGACACTTGGAAGTATCAAATGGTACTTCAAATACAGGATGATCCTAAAACCTTCCAAGAAGCTATGTCTTCAAGAGACTCCACATTTTGGAGGGAGGCAATAAATGATGAGATGGATTTAATTATTTCTAACCATACTTGGGAGATTGTTGAAATACCACAAGGATCAAAGCAAATAGGTTGTAAGTGGGTACTTATAAGAAAATGTCATACAAATGGGACCATACAAGCCTTTAAAGCAAGGTTGGTGGCAAAATGGTTTAGACAAAATGAAGGCATAGACTATTTTGATACCTATGCACTGGTAGCAAGGAAAACTTCAATACGAATTTTGTTTGCATTATCATCAATACAAAACCTATATGTTCATCAAATGGATGTCAAAACAGCATTCCTAAACGATAATCTCGATGAAGAGGATTGCATGGAACAATCAGAAGGTTTTATTCTAAAAGGAAATTAACATAAGGTGTGTAGACATGTTAAATCATTATATGGTTTAAAACAAGCACGAAAACAATGGCATAAGAAGTTTGATGAAGCCATTGTATTAGATGGGTTTAGAACAATAGTGCAGACAAGTGCTTATATTCTAAGACTTGTGATGATTATGTCATTCTAGTGTGTCTATATGTTGACATTAAGTAATGGCATGAAAATCATAATAGAAACAAAGAGGTTTATATCCTCTAACTTTAAGATGAAAGACCTTGGAGAAGTAGATACCATATTAGGTATCAAAGTTAGAAGAAACGTGGATGAATATGCCTTAGGTCAAGCTCATTATATTGAGAAAATGCTTGAAAAATTTAGTCATCTTAACATCAAAGAGGCAAACACACCATTTGATTCAAGCCAAAAGCTTGAAAAGAATGAAGGGAGAGCAGTGGCTCAATTAGAGTATGCAACTGCAATAAGGAGTTCAATGTATGTCGGACATTGTACTAGAGCGGATATTGCATTTGCGGTTAGTAAACTAAGTAGGTTTACTAGCAATCTAAGTATCAAACATTGGAAGGTCGTGGAAAGAGTTTTTGGATAACTCAAAAGGACCAAAGAACTATACCTCCAATATTCAAAGTTTCCAATGGTACTTGAAGGATATTCCGACGCAAGTTGGACATCTAGTGTAGGAGATAATCATTCTACAACCGGTTGGGTGTTCACCCTTAATGGGGTGCAGTTTCATGGGGTTCTAAGAAACAAACATGTATATGTCACTTAACATGGAGTCCGAGTTTGTAGCTCTAGCGACAACCGACAAAGAGCCCGAGTGGCTAAGAGATCTCATGATGGAGATACCTAAAACTGAGTTTGATGTATCGACGATCTTGATACATTGTGATACTCAAGCCACTTTGATTAGAGCTTACAATAAGATATATAATGGGAAGTCTATACATATAAGTCTAAGACATGACTACGTGAAAGAATTGATTGATAAGAGTGTCATATCAATTTTGTATGTCAAATCGTGTGAGAACTTAGCGGACTCGTTTACCAAACCTCTAGGGAGAGATTTGGTAAGTTCTACAGATAGAGGGATGAGACTAAAACTCATTGACAAATAAGTTCCCCAATGACGACAACTCAACTCAAAGCTAGTACACTTCGAGTGTAGCGTTCAATGGGTAAGAACAAGTTGTTGATAAGGGAATAGTTGACAACATTAACGACTTAAAGTCCCATCTAGGATAACGGACATGAAGGTTAAGCCATAGGCTTTTAATAAAATTCAGTTGAAGAGCAATAAGCATCTCTAAAGATAGTAAAAGATGTTGTAAGAATTTCACCTATGTGAACCTAGAGGTAGTGCCGCCTCTCAAAAGAGTAGGAATTTTCTCTCCGGATGATTCATGAATGGATAAATACAAGGCCATAAAAGTGTTAAGCATGCAAAGTGGGAAATAGATGAGTAATTAGGTTGAGGTGTGTGAGATACTACCAGTTTTATCACTAGGAATGTTGGGTTCATTCTTTTAAGAATACCTTAACATTTTGATAAAGCTTTGAAGTATTTTCACTTAGATAAAGTTCAAACTGAAAGGTACTTTATTTTATGCACTGGTTGTTGGTATTAAATAGAATAATATCAAAATACGCAGCAGAAGGTAGGGGAGGAAATTAAAAAATATATATATTAATACCAGTCAGGATCAATACATATATATTAAACTAACACATACAAGGAAATAGAGATTACCTCTCGGAGCCTATCAATATTCCTGTAGTCTTTTCGTAAAATCAAGGATCTTCCTATCCAAGCGAAAACTCACACCTAGCCTTCCAAGTCGTTCATCTAACACACAAGGACGTGTGTGGGCATGTAGGATTCAACCATTTTTGATTTTTTAGGCTCTCTAGATATTCTCGACACATAAGATCTAGAGAGTTGTGAGAAAAGAGAAGGCATATGGAAACTTCTAGAATTTTTCAAGATTAGAGAAAATATTCTATTGTTTTTTTAGAGAGTTTGATAACCAAAAACAACAACTTGAAAAGTGTCGCTTCTTTTCAGGTTTATAAAGATAATTAAAACTATTTTAATATTCTTTAGTTTAATAATTTAAAACTGATCAGTTATAACCTAATTTAACTATTTAATTTAAATTAAATTTAAAAATAATTAAATAAAAATTAATTTGAAATTCAAAATTCAAATCCCAGGGATGATGTGGCACGCAACTCAATGTCTAGCCAGTGAGTGGCGTGAGCCACTCTAATTTTCTCATTTGTTTGTTTAATTAATTTAAGACAGCATATTTATTCCCAAAATAAATATCAGTTAATTCAAAAATAACCTTATCTTAAAAAAATTATTAGTTTAAATAATTATCTTATAATAATATAATAATTAAATCTCCCAAATATTAATCCAAATACTAATTAATATTTATTTTAACTATGTTGACGCGGTTCTTCGCCAACAGGTAATTAAGAAAATAAGAGGAAGGGATTAGCCCTTATGTTGAACCGAAATAGATGAATGATCTTTTGAGAATAGGCTGGTGACACAAATATGTTTTTAGGTGGTTCAAAGGTTAAAATCCTTCTACTCCACCAGTCAATATTATTGCTATATGCTTGGTATTCTTTTACAGGGTATTTCTTACACAATCGAATCCAACCATTTATAACTCCCAGGGTCTCCATATTTATAGGAGAGGGCACCTGGGAGTTGGTAAGAAAGTCATCCCGGACCTTCTTCCCTATCATGTCAACTCTGTGACATTCATGATTAATTCCTAAAACCTGACACATAAGTGTGGTATAATCAATAGGTAAGGGGGATAATGGGTCGCACGGCCCAACCCAGTCATGGGTGTCTGAATACACACGTTCACGCTGCGTGTCCGAGAAGTTAGGGATATATCAGACACGTGATGTCTGATATGTGCACATTTACCTTGCGTGGTTGACTTTATAAAAGGTCATAGCCTCCAACTCTAGCTCGTACCACAAGCTGGATGCTTCCCTCGACCTGCGGCCTTCAGAGTCCAGACTCAGTCCTTAAGTAATCTTGGCGAACCCTTAGGTTACCTCGAGCTAAGGAGGTAGGATCTTACGATGGCAGCTCCGGTCTTTGGGGATGTCCACGTGGCTGATATAGTTTAGGCCGTATCTCAGCTCGCTAATAGCCCGAGGGAAAATCAGGGTGTACATTTGCCCCCCAAGCCCCTGCTCGTGGTACACGACGTCGTGTAGGGCCACAGTAGGGGCTTTTAGGCTTCCCCATGACCTCTTCATATTCCACATTCTACGCAGGCACCGAATACGTGGAACATCGTGGTTGGTGATGGTACGTCTTCCGAGAACCGCATTTAATGGCCTAGCCTATACTCAGCTGTCGTTTCGTCTTTCGAGTGGAGAGCCTTGGATCCCACATCAGGGCAATCCAACGGCGCTCCTCACGTGGCCTTTCACGTATATAAAAGGGGTGGCCACCTTACGCATGGGCCACCCGTTCATTTGAAAAGAAAAACCCTCTTCTTTCCAACTTCCATTCCTAGCGCTCAAGAAGTTCAGGTGCAAGGGCCCCCTTGAAGCTTTGGAATCAACTGATCTGAAGAAGCCCCTACCTAGGCGATCCCTTCATCCTCTTCTCATCCAAAACACTCTGTAAGTCTCCTGACTGTGCATGTTTCGAAATTATTTTTCACTGTAGCTTAGGTAAATTTTTACTGTAGCCACATACAAGGTTTCGTTGGGTTTTTGTGGGCATGAAGGGTGAAAGCCTTTTAGGTTAGGGTATCTTTGCAGTAGAAAACCATTTAGGAGCATGGTTTATAGGGTGCATTTTCTGGGGAAAATTTCTGGGTAGGATTTTTGGGATGCTGGTTTAAAGTATTCAGTATTTTGGGTGCAAAACCGGGTAGCTTAGGGGACACGCTTCACAGGCGGTTTTGCCTTTCTTGCCTACTGGAACTTTCCCTCCAAGGCAAAATTCTATCTTGACCCTCCTGACACACGAATTCCGAGTAATCGAGGATTTGTTGGGAGCACAGGCGCGTGTTCATAGAACTGCGTGGTCTCACTCTCCACGGGCTGGGCTTACCTCAGCTCGTGTTAAGGAAACACACTCAGATTCTTCTCCATTTTTAGGTCGCCTTTTTATAAAATTTCTTCTTTTTGTTCACTAGGCAACCAGATGGGACCCAAGAAGAACGCTCCCAAGAAGTCCGTAGGCAGCTCGTCCTCCCAACAAGACAAGGGAAATGAGGTGATGGCTGAATCCCCGATTCCCAACTTCGGGCCAGCAGTGGAACGGGAGCTCAAGGTTGCCCCCGACGCGTTCTTCAAGGCAGAGAAGATCGTCTCAAAGATTACTGACCAGGCAAGGGTAAACAAAATATTCCTCTCCCATAACATTGAGCTCGGGAGAGGAACCGTGATTGCCCGACCTCCCTTAGAAGGCGAGCGGAGCTGCGCGCCGCTTGATGAGGCGTTCTCGGCCTGGAGCGACGAACATTTCAAGGTGGGGGCCTTCCTCCAGTTGGACCAGTACTTCACCGATTTCCTCAACTACGTGAGGTTGGACCCATTTCAGCTCCCCCCCAACTCTTACCGTTTGTTGGCGGGGTTAAGATACTTGTTCATGAAATAGGAGTGGGAGGTCCCCACTTCTGCAGACATTCTGTATTTCTTCTGCCTCAAGGCTAGCCCGGAGCAGCGGGGGCGAAGTGACGAGTTCTGTTACTTAACCCGGTTCCCCAGCACGGCTGTGGTCATTGAGCTGCCCAGCCACCCCAACGACTTCAAAGATCAATTATTTATGTCGACGGGGTTCCGAAACTGCGAGCTGTACTACTTCAACCGTCCTCGTAAGTGCCTTTCAATCTTAGCTCGTAAGTTAAGTATTGGTTAGCTCCCCCTTTATCCATTTCTGACTTAGGATAATTCTGCAGCTATCTTCGCGAGGACAGAGAAGTCTGTGATCCTCGAGAGCCAGTACGAGACACTGGCGGGCTTGCCCCCCAGTGAAAAGGACTATCGTCAGCTCGTGACAGACGAGACGATGCTGGCCTATAAGCTGATCTCCCCAGGCCAGACTCTGAACCTGAGGAGGCCCCGGGTGCTTCCCCCAGCTCGCGATATGAGGCCTATCATCGTGGAGGAGGTCGCGGGGGATGAAGATGAGGAGGACGTGGTGCCCGTCATGAGGACGAGGAAGCGGCGTTGGAGGTCACCCAAAGAACGGACGAGGAGAGGATCCGGTCCAAAGCAGCCGCAGGTCCTTCTGGCCAAGGTAACCCATACATGTTTAGGAACTTAGATAGGGCCACTGCAGACCCTCGGCTAGCTAGGTTCAATCCCAAACAGATCGTCCAACGCCATCGAAGTGACCCAGACTTAGATGAAAACCTGCTCCACTGCATCGACCAGCTCATGTTGGATTACAAAAGTAGTCGTCCTAGGGGTACCATAGTTGTAGACAACACCCTAGCCTTTAGGTCGGTCCTATTTGAAGAGTACGGGACCAACCTTCGGTCATGGTCATCACTCCGGGAGGGCACCGTAGCTCCGGGTCTTAGGAAATACGTAGAAAAGTCTAGTCCTGAGATGGCCTCAGATCCAGAACCCACGCCAGCTCGAGAAGTAATTGACTAAGATTCCCCCACAGGAGCTCCGGGGCCGATGGTCGTAACCATAGATTCCTCTTCTAGCGCGGGGGGTAGGATTCCCTTTAGTATATATATATATATATATACTTGAATTTCGCTTTCGTTTTTTTTTTTGCATGACTGCTAACATGTGTACTAACCATATCTTTGTTTTGACAGAAGAGATGTCTCAGCTCGGAGGAAAGAATTTGCGAGCTGTGTTCACTGGAGGGAACTCCTTCGCTGGGGCTTCTGGGCCAAAATGAAAAAGCTCCGGATGTCGAAGAAAGCCGCCGGTACCCCAACCAAGTCTCTTGCAAAGGAGAAAGAGCAACCCCCAGCCGCCCAGGTCGAGGAAAATGCACCTCCTACTGCAGGGGGGAGCATGCCCCCACCCCCTCCGCGAGCTCCGGCCTTCATCCGGGACACAGGAGCGGAGCCCGGGGCTTCGGCGATTGCACCTTCCGAGGTGTGCATCCCGGTGGACCCCCAGGACCTGGAGAAAATTCCAGACGTCTTTCGGGGGACGGTGTATGAGACGGCGAACTACGCCGTCAGCCATTTCTACCGCTTCAACGAGAGAGAGCTCAGGGCCATCGAAACAAGGAGCTCAGTGGGCGTGCTAGAATCTTCATTGGGCATGGCCCTAACGGTAAGCCAACCTTACCCTTTTATGATTTTTGATTATCATGCCTTGCCCTATTTTTCCTTTCTCCCTTCTCTTTTTTTTCTAAGGCAGTTGCCTCTTCGTTTTTGCAGAGCGCCTTGGCCCTTCACCGGAGCATAGCCCAGACCAAGGCCCAGCTCAAGGATATGAGGAGCGAGCATCAGGCGGTTATGGCCACCCACCAAACTTCCCTGCAAACGGCCAAGGATGCCCTGGCGGCCGCGCAGGCCGAGCTGGAAGAAGCCCGTCCCAAGCTTCAGGAGGTCGAGGCTACCAAAGCCGCCCTCGTCACTGTGCGGACAGAGCTAAACACTGCGAAGGCTGGGGCCGAGGAGGCCAAGGCCTCCCTGGAAGCCGAGAAGGCAGCTTCAGGCACTGCCATGGAGGACATGCTCTATCATTGCTGGGCCTACAACTTAGACAGTGATTTCTCCTTCTTGGGAGCGGACGTCTAGGAGCCCTTGCTGGAGGGGTTTAAAGCTCGCCTCCAGAAAAAGGCACCTTCTGAAACCAGGGAGGCATCCGTCACAGCTGAGCAGGAGGGCGAGACGGCGACCTCCATGGGGCCGACTGGTGGAGCCTAGGGCCTTTTCATTTTGCAACCTTTCCTTTAATATTCTCAATTTTTTGTGTAACTTTTGCATGAGGTGTTTCCACCTCAAGACAATTATCTATCAATTTTTACTTTTAATTGGTTTACTTCCTCTTGCCTTTACGCATTTTAGTTACTATTTTGAAAAACTTAGTTCGCGTTAATTTTTATCAATGTCTCGTGCTTTTTAAGAAAAACAACGATCAATCGATTTAAATTAACTTCTAAGTTTTATGACCTGGTTATATTCAGGAACTTAATTTGAAAACTTAGTTCGTGTTAACTTTTATCAATATCTTGTGCTCTTTAAGAAAAACAACGATCAATCGATTTAAATTAACTTCTAAGTTTTATGACCTGGTTATGTCCAGGAACTTAATTTGAAAACTTAGTTCGTGTTAACTTTTATCAATATCTCATGCTCTTTAAGAAAAACAACGATCAATCGATTTAAATTAACTTCTAAGTTTTATGACCTGGTTATGTCCAGGAACTTAATTTGAAAACTTAGTTCGTGTTAACTTTTATCAATATCTCGTGCTCTTTAAGAAAAACAAAGATCAATCGATTTAAATTAACTTCTAAGTTTTATGACCTGGTTATGTCCAGGAACTTAATTTGAAAACTTAGTTCGTGTTAATTTTTATCAATATCTCGTGCTCTTTAAGAAAAACAACGATCAATCGATTTAAATTAACTTCTAAGTTTTATGACCTGGTTAAATCCAGGATAGGACTTAGTTCGCGTTAATTTTTATCAATATCTCATGTCTTTTAAGAAAGACAATGATCAATCGATTTGAATTAACTTCTAAGTCTTTAAGGCGACCTGGTTATATCCAGGTACCATATGCCCCCCAAGTAACTGGGAAAGTGTAATGCCCCAAATTTCCTAATAAGGTTTAGGACCTTGATTAGGAGGCCGGGAGGGCCATAATTGATTTATTATAGTATTTAATGATTATATGCATGTTTACGTGAATTATATTATTATATGATGGTGAATGCATGCATATGGGCTCATATGTTAATTATGAGGGTAATTTGGTAATTTGGCCACTGTGGGCGTAATTGTATATTTTGGGTGCATGATTGTGATTAATTAATATAGCCACACTATAAGGTGGATTGGTTCGAGCTATCGGCATGAGACGATCATGAGATGTAAGTGTTCGGTCTAATCATAACAGGTTTAGGTTCGGGGCTCGGGGTGAGTCTCGGGGTGAATTTAATGATTAGAGCATTACTGGGAATTAAAGGGTTATGGGATATGATTTATTGGTATTTGGGAATGTTGAGATTAGCGGGAATTGGAGAGCGTTAATTATGATTAATGGTATAGGTTGAAAAGGATGATTTTACCCTTGGGAGTGCTTGGAAGCCTTTAAATGACCTAGGGGTATTTAGGTCATTTGGCTTGGATATACATGAGGTTTAGTAGGCTGTAGAAACCGAGCAAAACAGAGCCCAACCTCATCCTTACTTCCTTTCTCTCCCGTACAAACTTTCCTTCATCCTTTTCTTTGAATTTTGAGAGCCACCTTGAGGAGTTAAGCTTGGAGATCAAAGGGGGAAGCTAGGGAGCTTGTCATAGCCATTAAAGGGGATTCAAAACCGTGTTTGAGGTGAGTTCTAGTTATAAATTTAATGGTGTGCTCTGTTTTTGAGTTAAGTTTTGAATTTCTTAAGTTTTTAAGCTTAGAATTGGACTTTGTGAATTGTTGAGTTTTTGGTTGGTTTGAGCTTCAGGTTTTAGTGGTTTAGGACCATTGGGAAGTTTGGTAACTTTGGTTTGGTGATTTGGAGATGTTTAGATGGGTTTTTGGAAGGTATTAGAAGTGGAAAAACGAAGAAAAATGGCTGGTGCGAAGTTGGGCCGCGGCCCTAGCTTGAAGAAGGTGGTGGAGGCTCTGTCAGGGGGGCGCGCCGCGGCATGGTCCATGTAGGGCCGCGGCCCTTAAGGGAAAAAAATACTAAATGGTGGTTTTGTGATGGGAACTTAACTCTAAGGGCCTAGGATCGATCCTACTACCTAGTTGAGTGGGATTTGATATTCTGGAGGCTTGGGTTGGGTTTGGAAGTATTTAATTACTCATTTTGATGAGGTTTTATATTTGGTTATGACTAGGTGACCGCTAATGGACTAGAAGTTGATCATTCTCAAGGGTCGCTCTTTTAATCGTTCTCGCTCGAACCCGAGGTAAGAAAACTGCACCCCGTATGTGACATGCATGACTATGATTGATGCATGTTGGATGTTTAAATGTAAACATTGATAGCATAATGAATGCTTGGCGATCTTGCCCATTTTCATATGATTATTAATGAGGCATGCTGGGTGATTAAGTGTGATGCATGTGATGCACGAGAAACATGTGATTAGGGCATGCCATGAATGATGAATATGAGATTGGCCAGAGCTTGAGTCTCTGAGTTTGTGCATGATCATGATTATGCTAGCAACTGTTTAGTAAGCATGCTAAATGCCCTATTCTTGGATAATTGGCATATGATACATATTGATAGCATTGCTTACTTGTGCATGGCACTGACTAATTAGTCAGATTTGCCAAAGGTGCTAGTATCAACTGTGAAGTCGTGACTCACTAGTCAGGTTCGACAATGGTACTGGGCACTGGTCACGTTGCACTGAATCGTCAAACAGAATTGGCAAAGGTGTTAGTATCAGCTGTGAAGCTGTGACTGAATAGTCAAGTTCGGCAGTGATACTGGACACTGGTCACCCAGAATTGGCAAAGGTGTTAGTACCAGCTGTGAAGCTGTGACTGATTAGTCAAGTTCGGCAGTGATACTGGACACTGGTCACATAGCGCTGACTGATTAGTCAGAATGGTCTTAGCGTGGTTCACGCAAGCCAACGGAGATTAGATCTAATCGATTACTAGCATTGAATGACTCAAGGAGCATTAATGCCTGACCGACCTTGAGGGTCGATGAACAAACAGAGCTTGAAGGCTAGTGGCTTACCTATCAGCCACTCTCTTGCTAGAAAACAGAGCTTGGAGGCTAGTGGCTTACTTAACAGCCACTCTCCCGCTGAAAATAGAGCTTGGAGGTTAGTGGCTTACTTAACAGCCACTCTCCCTCTTGAATTATGTGATGTTTACTCATTGGTTTGGAAGCTTTATGCTCCGTTTGATTATAACGATAATCATTTAATAATGCTTATGTATAGTGTTATGTTTTCTTGCTGGGCTTCGGCTCACGGGTGCTATGTGGTGCAGGTAAAGGCAAGAGGAAGCTGGACCATCCTTGAGTTGGAGAGCTTAGGTGATGACGTGTACATATGCAGCTGCTCGACCGCCACGGCCGAGGTTTAAAGTGGAACTAGGGTTGAACCCTGTTTTGCCGCTTAGAACGGCTTGTAGTAAATATTTTCTGTAATAAACTCTGAAATTTATATTTTTGGGATCCCAATGTATATATTAAACGTTCTAGTGAAACGTTACATCTTAACCTAAATGTTTAATCCCTAAACCGCTAATCACTTAGATCACGATTTTGGCCAAATGACTCGATTAGCGAGTTTAGCACTGTTTACAAGGCACACCGTAACGGTCCCTGGGGTTTGGGGCGTTACAGAAAGGGTCTTTCGTGGTTACTTTAGATTACATTTGTAAATATGTACAATCATAAACGAAAAGTTAATTCTCATTGCTTAATACATAAAAAGTGGCCTTTTAGGCCTTACAAGGGAATCATTGATAATATCTCTTCAAATGGATGGCGTTCCAAATCCGTGGGACTGCCCCTCCATCGAGTCGAGCTAATTTGTAAGTTCCTTCTTTGATGACCTCGATGACTTGATATGGCCCTTCCCAGTTCGGTCCCAATACTCCATCTTTGGGATCGTTGCCGGCTAAGAAAACCCTCCTGAGGACCAGGTCGCCAATGCTAAGGGCGCGCTTCTTGACTTTTGAGTTGAAATAACGAGTGATTTTTTGCTGGTAGTGCGCGAGCTGGAGTTGCGAATGTTCTCGTCTTTCATCAACCAAGTCAAGGGAAGTGCAAAGTAGCTCGTGGTTATGGTCCTGGTCATATGCCTGGACCCTATGCGAAAGTACCTTAATCTCCACAGGGAGGACTGCCTCACTCCCAATGGTCAGGGAGAAAGGAGTATGACCCGTAGGAGTCCAATGCGAGGTCCATTATGCCCACAGAACCTGGGGGAGCTGTTCTGGCCAGACCCCCTTCGCCTCGTCTAGTCTCTTCTTGAGGCTTGCCTTTAACGTCTTGTTGATAGCCTCGACCTGACCATTCGCCAGAGGATAGGCCACGGAGGAGAAACTTTTCACAATTCCATACCTTTTGCGAAACTAGGTGAATAGGTCGTTGTCGAACTGAGTCCCATTGTCGGAAATGATTTTCTTGGGTAGCCCGAATCGGCAGATAATGCTCTTAACCATGAAGTCGAGGAATTTTTTGGAAGTTATCATTGCCAAAGGTTCTGCCTCAGCCCACTTCGTAAAGTAGTCGATGGCCACCACAGCATAACGGACCCCGCCTTTTCCAGTAGGGAGGGTGCCAACCAAGTCGATCCCCCAAACTGTAAATGGCCATGGGGACGAGATCATCTTCAGCTCGACCGAGGGAGCCCGAGCAATGGTGGCGAATCGCTAGCACTTGTCGCACTTCTTGACATACGAGATCGAATCCTTGGACAGAGTGGGCCAGTAATATCCTTGCCTTAAGACCTTTAGGGCCAAGCTTTGCCCCCCAGTGTGATCTCCGCAAAAACCCTCATGCACTTCCTGCAGGATGGCCTTTGCTTCGCCTGGAAGAACACATCATAGGAGAGGAAGGGAGTGCCCACGTCGGTACAGTATCCCATCCACCATCATATACCTGGGAGCCTGATACAGCACTCGCCGCGCATCATTACGCCCCTCAGGTAGCTTCCCTTCGGTGAGATACTCGAGGATGGGGGTCATCCAGGTCGGCCTGGCGTCGATCATCTCGACCTCCGTCCTGACTTCTTCTATACTTGGTTTTTCCAAGAACTCTACCGGAACTAACCCCAGAGCCTCCGTCTCCCCGGAGGTGGCGAGCTTGGCAAGAGCGTCTGCGTTAGTGTTCTATTCCCGAGGTATCTGCTCGATTGAGCCTCGCCCAAACGCGGACAGTTCAACTTTTACCTTCGCTAGGTAGGCCGCCATCTTGGGTCCTCGTGCCTGATATTCGCCCAGAACCTGGTTTACCATGAGCTGGGAATCACTGAAGCATTGGACGGAGCTCGCCTTCAACTCTTGGGCTATTCTCAGTCCGACCAGCAAGGCTTCGTATTCGGCCTCGTTGTGGAGGCCTTGAATTCAAATCTCAGCGCCAAGTGGAATCTATGTCCCTCAGGGGATGTTAAAATGATTCCAGCCCCGGAGCCGTTCTCATTGGATGAACCATCCACGAATATCTTCCACGACGCCTGCGCCGAGGTGACCTGGGGTAAGTCTTCTGCAGGATCCTCCTGGAATCCTGTGCACTCTGCTACAAAATCGGCCAGGGCCTGACTTTTTATGGCAGTTCGGGGGGTGTACAAAATCTCGAACTGACTGAGTTCGATAGCCCATTTTAACAGACGTCTCGATGCTTCAAGTTTTTGCAAAACCTACCTTAAAGGCTGATCGGTCATGACGTGTATTGAGTGGGACTTGAAGTATGGCCTGAGCTTTCGTGAGGCCGTGATAAGGCAGAACGCCAATTTATCCATCAACGGGTACCGAGATTCAGCTCTGAGAAGTCTCTTGCTGATGTAGTAGACAGGTCTCTGAACCCGGTCTTCTTCTCGGACCAACACAGCACTAGCTGCATCCTGTGTGACAGCTAGGTAGAGAAAAAGAGGCTCTCCTGCTTTTGGTTTGGATAATACGGGTGGCTCGGCCAGATGTGCCTTCAGGTCGAGGAAAGCGCTTTCGCACTCTTCTGTCCATTCGAACTTCTTATTTCCTCGGAGCAGGTTGTAGAATGGCAAGCACTTATCGGTGGATTTTGAAATAAACCGATTGAGGGCTGCCACCCTTCCTGTCAGGCCTTGGACATCTTTGCGTGACCTGGGTGAGGGAAGCTCGAGCAATGATCTGATCTTGTCGGGGTTTGCCTCGATTCCTCGGGTATTGACAATGAAACCCAGGAATTTTCCCGATGCGACTCCAAAAGTGCACTTTTGCGGATTAAGCCTCATGCCATACTCCCGTAGTATCTTGAAGCATTCTTCCAGGTTGGAAACATGGTTATCGCCAGTCTTTGACTTGACTAGCATGTCATCAACGTACACTTCCATGTTCTTCCCGATCTGGTTTGCGAACATTCTATTTACTAACCTTTGGTACGTAGCACTGGCGTTCTTCAGCCCGAACGGCATGACCTTGTAACAATAAATGTTAGTCGGGGTCATGAAGCTGGTATGCTCCTGGTCCGCCGGATTCATGGTGATCTGATTGTAGCCTGAGTACGCGTCCATAAAGGACATGAGCTCGTGCCCGCCGTGGCATCCACCAATTGGTCAATCTTTGGCAAGGGAAAACAATCCTTGGGGCAGGCTTTATTCAGGTCGGAGAAGTCGATGCAGGTCCTCCACTTCCCATTGGGCTTCGGGACCAGCACGGGGTTGGCGACCCAAATCGGAAACTTTGCTTCACGGATAAAGCCACATTTCTTGAGCGGGCTACTTCTTCCTCTAAGGCTTCAGCCCGGGTTGTTCTGAGGCGCCTTTGCAGGAATGCTTTTATCCAGATGAAGGGTGTGCATGATGACACTCGGGCTAATTCCCACTATGTCCTCATGTGACCACGCAAACACATCCAGGTTATCCCGCAGAAATCTGATCAGCTCCGCTTTCCCCGCTACAGAGGTTTTTTCCGAGTTTGACCATCTATGAAGGGTTCTGCGGATCAATGTTTACTTCCTCGAGCTCCTCAATAGCTTGAAGCTCGGACCTGTCCTTGCCTATTCGGGGGTCAATATCCTCACTTAAGACGATATTTTCCCCTTCGGCGCTCTGAGGTTTTTCAATCTCAGGATCAGCTAAGGGTTCTTGAGATTCCTCTCCACCACCTTGGATGGCCATTGCTAGCTGCCCGGGTTTCGATTTTCCCTTCATGGAAATGCTGTAGCATTCCCTGGCAGCGAGCTAATCGCCATGGACAGAGCATATTCCCGTGGAATTAGGGAATTTTATCGCGAGGTGGCGAATGGAAGTGACGGCCTCAAATGCTATGAGTGTGGGTCGTCCCAAAATTGCATTGTACGCAGCGGAGCAGTCAATGACCACAAACTCGAGGAGTTTGGAGACTGTCCGAGGTCCTTCTCCTAGGGTGATCACCAGCTCAATAGCCCCTATAGCCACTGATCCTTCTCCCGAAAAACCATACAACATCATGGAGGTCGCCTTCAGCTCGGCGACAGTCAAACCCATCTTCTCCAATGTGGACCAGAATAGAAGGTTTACCGAGCTTCCATTGTCGATGAGCACCCTCCTAACCCTCCGATTAGCAAGCTGAACTGCTACGACCAGAGGGTCGTTGTGAGGGAACTGGACATGGCCCGCATCTTCCTCCGTAAAAATGATTGGTTGCCTCTCCAATCTCTGCTGCTTCGGCAGACGCTGCTCCGGGACGAACTCTATTCCATTATGCGCCTTGAGTTCGTTTACGTAACTCTTCTGGGCACCCCTGATCGCGCCGGCTAAATGCGGACCTCCAGAGATGGTGGATATCTCTCCTCCTATCACGGGAGGAGGGACCTCTTGATCTACCCAAGACCCGGGCTGACTGACCGGGACCTCTGGAGCAGGTCGACTTGCTGGAACCCTGTTCTGCGCGTACTGAGCCAAGGGGCCGGCTCGGATGAGAGTCTCGAACTCATCTTTCAAATGCCTACAATCATCAGTATTGTGGCCAACATCGTTGTGAAAATGGCAAAACTTGGCGGTGTCTCTCTTCCCCTTTTGGTGCTTCAACGGCTCCGGCCTCTTCCAGGGGAGACGAGTAGAATTAGCTAGGAAGATGTTCTCCCTAGAGTGGGTGAGCTCTGTATAAGTCACGTAGACCGGTTTGAACTTGTCTACGGACTTATTCTTCTTTGGACCGTGCTGGCTGCCCTCGCCGTTCCCCTTTCTCTTACCTTCGCTGAACTGGTTATTCTGTGTGACGTTTTGGGTCGCTGTCACGACCTCCGTCCCCACTCCAGCGGGCTGCTCAGGGGCCTGGCTGGTCCCTGCAGCTGAGGCTTCGGCCTCCTCCAAATTGATCCATTCCTGGGCCCTATTTAGGAACTTGTTCACCGAGCTAACTCCCTTCCTTTGTATATATTTCCAGAGTTCCCCTCTGATGAGGATTCCAGTTCTCAAGGCCATGAGCTTGGAGCTGTCATCTGCGTCTCTGGCCCGAGCAGGGACGTTCGCGAATCTGCTCAGGTAAGCCTTCAAGGTTTCGCGGGCTGCTGCCTCACGTTAGCCAGAGAATCGACCTTGACGCGGGCAGCCTGGGAGCTGATTGATTGTCTTTTGCTTTGCTTAAGTCAGCCGAGAAAGTTTTCTTGGAGCTGATTGATTGTCTTTTGCTTTGCTTAAACCACTGTCTGGCTGGTCCAGTCAGTGTGGAAGGAAATATCAGACACCTCAACTCGGGGCCAATGTTGTGGGCCATCATCAGGGTGTTGAACATCCCCAGATGATCTGACGGATCTCCGTCTCCATTGAATTTGGATAGGTGCGGCATACGGAAACCGGGTGGGTAGGCCGTTGCTGCTATGCTGGGGGCGAAGAGCTCCATCTCATCCCCTGAATCATATTCATCTTTCTCTTTCTCCGACAGGAGCTTCCTCATTAGCTCCTCCATCTGAGCCAGGCGCTCGAGGGTTTTGTCCTGATTTCCTTGGTTATTCTGGGGCTGTTCAACAGCTCCGGATCCATTGTACATATTTGGTGGGTTATTGCCCCTCCTATCTTGAGATAGGTTATTTGGGGCATTCCCGCCGTTACGTTCTTCGGACAGGGCTCCCCCTGAGCGAGCATGGCTGTCACCTCCTACTGGTTCCCCTCTATGAGAGTTAAGGCGATCTCGCAGGTCGCCGCCCTGAGTGGTTTGAGGACTTTATGCCGAACTTAAACGCTGACGTAGGTCTCCACCAGAAAGGTCACTCCGGCGACTGCCGGTCCAATAGGGAGTCCGCCTTTGGGGGTGAGGATCCACGCTTTCTCTCGGCGCCCTGCTACGTCGGGAAGGTCCTGCGGACGGCGGGTTTCTCCTGCTGCTTCCGTAGGCTAGAATATCTCGAATGGGCCAAGGAGGAGACAGATATCTTATTGGAGATGGAGGATGCCTGACCGGAGAGGCGATCCTGGTTCTGTCAAGGTGGATCAAGTTAGGTGGGGGCCTTTCGACCCTGCCAACCTGCAGGTCCCACGTCTGGCGATCTGGACGAGGGGCAGGATGGCTAGTGGGGATGGGCTGATGCTGTGAGCCCTCACCGGATCTCCTTCTGGAATTTCCTCGAGCTCTCCTGGGCGCGCTCGAGGCTGGTTGGGAGCTGGGAGTTGAAGTTCGGACCGAACGACTATACTGTTGTTGTTCGGCTTTAGGCATTTCTTCGAAGTTTGCCTCTAAACGGTGCGATGAGAGAATAGAGTTGGCTGTCGGAGGTCTGTCCGAGCAGCTAGGCCTGGACCGATTACCCCGGCGGGACTTATGAGTCTCGCCTTGCCTCTTTCCGGCGTTAGCATCGGTTGTAAGAGGGGGTAGTCGGGCCAACACATCCTTGATCTGCTGATTATCTATTGCTAGTTGGCTCCTCAGCTGAGCGTTTTCCATCTCTATCGCAGTATAAAAACCTGGGTTTGGATTAGGTGGTCGGGGCGCCAAACTTCTAGTGTCATCTTGGCCCACCGGCTGTTTGCCCGGCCGCTGCTGGACCTCAGGAATTTGTTCACCGAGGATGGCAATATGATGAGCCTCCTGCCCATTATGCTGTTCCGTCTCGTTACCGTGTCTGGATCGAGTGGTCACCATAGTTGGATGTTTGCGACAACACCAATCTAACTTGCTCTCAATGAAAGCACCAAACTGTTGACGCGGTTCTTCACCAACAGGTAATTAAGAAAATAAGAGGAAGGGATTAGTGCTTATGTTGAACTGAAATAGATGAATGATCTTTTGAGAATGGGCTAGTGACACAAATATGTTTTTAGGTGGTTCAAAGGTTAAAATCCTTCTACTCCACCAGTCAATATTATTGCTATATGCTTGGTATTCTTTTACAGGGTATTTCTTACACAATCGAATCCAACCCTTTGTAACTCCCAGGGTCTCCATATTTATAGGAGAGGGCACCTGAGAGTTGGTAAGAAGGTCATCCCGTGACCTTCTTCCCTATCATGTCAACTCTGTGACATTCATGATTAATTCCTAGACGAAGCTGTTACATCTGAGCTTGTACTTCCCGAGCTCGATCCATCTCGCCTGAAGCAATCATGGAAAAGTATATTCATGCGTCGTGCCATGACTATTGCAAGCTCAGAGCACCCTCGAGGCTACACACCCTCAAGGTCGTTGTTTACTTCAAAGAGGTTTGATGGTGGAATCATATGATGACCGTATATATTTCGAGCTTACACCTGACGAGCCCAGCTTTCGAGGTTATAACTTCTTTTCTCGAAATCTGGGTGTAATATTTTGCCCCCTCAAAAGTATCAGTTCGAATCCCATGAGAAGGAAACTTTTGAATTGCCCTTCTTGGAAACTGTACCATCAACTGCACTCGAGTGTGGACACGCGTCAGGTGGGTATTGGAAGATCAGAGTACTTGAGTATGTTTGCACCATGCCCACGTCTCCTCATCTGGCATCTTTTTTCCGCCATTTCCACGCCAATACCCGTTCGTTCGATCAGATACCAATCTCGTCCAACGGTCCAGATTTAATTTGTCGTTTGTCATTCTGCTATGGCCTATAAATACGCCCATCGTCTTCTTCATTTCAATTTTACGCTTTCAAGTTTTCAAAGAAAAAGAACAAAAACCCAAAACTTAAAACTCGTTCTACTGTTGTATGTTCTCCAAGCCGAAGAAACAAAGCATCGTTGGCCTGTTCGACTCCGTGAGGTCGTTTTTTCAACCTCTCCTTCGGTCATCGATTTCTTTGTACCCACCAGCCACACTGTGCAAGTATCTATTCTATGTTCATATACATTCTGTTTTTCCATTCATGTTTATTGTTGTAGTAGCATTTGGACACCAACTTTTAGTATCAGAATGCTTTATTCAATGTCGTGTAATTTTTAGGCTCTTCTATTGTTAAGATTTTCCAAACCCAGATTTTTGCATAAATGATGCTAATATGGCTTTTAGTGGGTTATCTTGATTTCGACTGTCGTATCGTGTAGACCAAGAAACTGGGTACAAGATTAGGGTTTTCAAATTGCACGTTTCCCAAAAATATCACTTTTTGAGTAACCGTCAACTTTTTCCCCGAAAATCCGGGATTCTAAAAAATAAACCCACTTTTCCCCTTTACGTGGAATGCACGCTCCGAGCCTAATCTCGCTTTTTTGACCGAGCTCGTTCCATAGTCTCAAGCATTTGAGCTCAAACAATCTTGATTTTTATTCTTAATCTCTTGTTCGTCTGGCCCTCGCCCTTTTTCTTTCTTGCTAGATGTCACAGAATTTGGAAAAGCGGTGGGGGTCAAAACTCGCGATTCCTTACTCACCGGCAACTCCGAGCCTAGAGTCACCTTTTACTCGGAATCAGCGCTTGATTCGGGAGCACGAACTAAGGTGTCAGCAAGAATACACTCGTGCTCACTTTCGACGCCAAATCGATGAGGTCGAGGAGAAAAAGAGAAAAAAACTTAGGGTCGCGATCTATCCAGACCCAGACCCCGAGCCAAGAAAAATCCCTCTCGACCCTACTCTTAAAGTGACAGTCGATGTAACGCCCTGGATAGCCAAGACCGTTACACTATGTACTTAAAAAGGTGCAGGACTTGCTAATCAAGTCATTATTTGAAAACGTGTCATTAAACATGTAAGATCTATGGTTAAAAAGGTTTTGGTCTCAAAAGACTCATTTCATATATTTAAATTGTAGTAATCAAGGGATCCCATACAAAATAAAGTTAAAATAGGTTTACAGACTTCCAAAAGTGCATGAGTATCCACTGGCCATACTAAGGCAAAACGGACAGTCTTTAGGTTCCATGTCCTTGCCTAGGCCTCAACCGTGGCGGCCGAGCACCTGGCTATGTACATTCTGCTCACCGAGCTCTCCAGCCAGGGCTGATCTAACTTGCCCTTGCCTTTACCTGCACCACGTAGCACCCGTGAGCCAAGGCCCAGCAAGAAAACATCATAGATAACTCAAACAATAATAACAGACGAATAGCTCAGTAAGCACGTATACCCATCAGATAATCAACATATACAATCCACTACAAGGTATATTCTATCACACATATTATTCACATCACATAATATTCAGGGTCGACGACTTAGGCTGCACCCTCTGTTTAACCCACTGACTCTGGCCCGCTTAAACCAAGCTCAGTGCATAATAAGCTGTCCTCGGCTACCAATGGCCGAGCCGCACCCTATGCGCTAGTGAGACCCTTGGCACCCTTAGGCCGTTGGTTCACCAAATGGCCTGCATGGCATAATACCATCTTCTCAAGATTTTACAATAGGGAGCCCTTAGTCTCGTCACATATATTCAACCAGGTGCAGTTTTCTTACCTTTAGTTTGTGCGGTTATAGGACTACGAGCAACGCCCCTCAAGCACGATTCGTTCCCGAGCCTAAGCCTTTATTACCTAACCACAACCACAATATAGGGTTTCATAAATACTCAAATATAGGTTCTAGTTATAGAACTAACTCCCGGGATATCAAATTCCACCAAGCTCGATGGTGAAACCTAACCCGAGCACCCAAGACCACTCCCCCATGCTTAAAACCCTCAAAATCCCAAGTGTGCAACCAAGGGCTACGGCCCCCAAAGCCTAGCCGCGGCCCTGCCCCAAAACAGAGCCTACTCCCTCACTGAACCACACACGCGCTGCAGCCCTTGCCTTGGGCACCGCAGGGCGCCCCCTTGGCCGAACCTCTTTGTCTTCTTTGCATGCTAGGGCTGCGGCGCTCTAGAACAGAGCCGCAGCCCTCCCCTGCAAACCCAGATTTTACACCATTTCAAAGATCAAAACCTTACCTTAAACCATCCCAAAACTTCCCAACTCTTAACCAATTAACTCCCAACTTCTTTAACATGATCTAAGCAACATAATTCCCAAGAAAACACAGTCTAACACACTCTAATCCCCTCCTTTCCATTTCTGAAACCCAAATGCTACAAACACCCAAACCAGCCACTCAAACACAATCTAGAACCTCTAAAATTGGATTTAGAACTCACCTTTATTGTAGAATCACTTCACCAAGCTGTAGCCAAGCTAGGTCCCCAAGTTCCCTTCTTTAATTCTGCCTTAAACACCAAGACTACACTTGTTTCAGCACTTAATCAAAGTCCAAAATTCTAACCACAGAGAAGAAAGTTAAGAGCTTACCTTAACCCTGTTTTGATGCTTGATAAATCCCTGAGCTAGACCTTCAGTTCCTCAATACAAATACCAGAATTTCCAGCTAGTTTCCCCTTTAGTTTTTCTGTGTTTTTGTTCCTTTGGTTTTCCCTTGAACGTGTAAATGAGCTGGGACAGAAAGCTTAGTCGGTTTGTGTTTTTTTCTAAAGGCTTCCTTAAGTCTAACTTATCCATTAAGTTAATCCCGAGGCTCGGGGTGCCGGAACCGTCCCCGAGGCCAAAATGGTAAAATCCCCCAATATTCCCGCCTAGACATCCTAACCTCAAATATATCTCCATATATTTATTTTCATGTCCCAATAACCCAAATCACTATCCGCTATCTAAAAGTATCCCCGACTTCTCCAAAGTCATATCTTAAACTCCGTTGTGACTTTTCCCACTATCTAGCCCTAGAATCGTCTTGAGTCGTGCTCAGCAAACCTGCCCACATAATAATGTGGTTCTCACACATATATCACATATCATATTACCACATAATATATTCAATTATCACATAAGCATTATTAAACATATAATTACTCATTAAAGCACAATTATTCCATTAATGCCCTCCTGACACACTAATCAAGGCCCTTAAGCCTTATTAGCGAATTTGGGTCATTACAGTCGCATTCAAACCGGGCGATCTCAAATTTTCACTGATGGAAGAACCATCAAATCCTCCATCTACCTCGCAGCCAACCACTATTTCCACCTCGAGGGGAGAATTTTTCGAGGTCGAGCATTATTGGAGCTCAATTTCTTCACTAGGGAAAATCTCTGACATCTTGGCCCTCCCCGGAATTGGATTATCGGGCTCACTGAGGTGTCGAGCTCTTACCTCCCATGAGAGAAGCTTTCGTGCCCTGAGAGATGGTAATCCCGACAATAAGTTAAAATATGTGACTTGGAGCCATGAGCATATAAGGGCAGGGGCCTTATTGCCCTTGAAGTCCTTTTTTAAGGACTTTCTAGATTTTGTTGGGCTCGCTCCCTTCCAACTCAACACCAACTCATACAGGGTTTTTTCAGCTCTGAGGTCGCTTTACCACAAGCTAAAGTGGGAAAGACCTTCACCAAAAGAGATTTTGTATCTCTTTTGTTTGAAAAGCAACCCCTCCCGAGCTTGGGGAGGAGATGGCTTATACCACCTCTTGAGCTATCCCAAGGAGAAGAAAATCTTCGAGGATCTACTGAACCATCCCCCCAACTTCAAGCTGGCTTTCTTTTGGACAGACGGCCTGGCTCCCTCCAGATACTATTCGTTCAAACGAATCCATAAGTATAAGATATTTTTTCTTTTTGTGCTAAAATATTTTCTTAGGCTCGAACCACTCATAATATGTTCACTTCTTCAGCCAATTACCATCGACCTACTCCCATTGATGAGATGAAGGAGCACAAGGAGACTTTGTTTCAACTCCCTTATGGCAGGCGCTCCCTTTCCTATCTTCTTCATGAAGATAGGCTTCGAGCTTGTGGTCTCCTGGAGAAGGATCAATCCACAAACGACTGGTCCAGCAAGAAGTACACCAAGTGGGAGTTTGTGCCTCTCCCAACCGGTAGCCTTCCTCCGAGGCGAAGCTCTAAGGCATGATCCCCAGCTCACCGTCGCAGGAGTCCGTGCTCGGGGAACGAGACCAATGACGAGGCTTCGAGCTCGAGTGACAGAGGTACGGTCATTCTTAGCTTGGCTTTATGGTCTTCTTCGCTACTTAAGAATAAGCCGACACCTTAATCTTGTGTGAAGATGATAGGAACCACTTTTATGTATGGTCCTGGGTAGATGAGAGGGTCCATAGGTTTGATAGTTGGCTAGGGAAGTACGATACTATGTATAGTCTGAAAGAGGTCTGGGATGGAATAGCCATCCAATACGCGACGAATGATTATAGGGACCTTTTGAGGTTGACTTCTACATATAAGGAAGGGACTCCCCCTGCCTCTTCCGAAGATGGGGGAATTACGTTGTAACGACCCGAATTTGCTAATAAGGCTTAGGGCCTTGACTAGTGTGCCTGGAGGGCAATAAATGATTTAATATGTTGATATATGAATTAATGTGTATATATGATAATGATGCATGTTTAGTTGAGTTAAATGTGCATGTGGGCCCCGTTTGGATGTTAGGGGTATATATGTGATAAATGCAATATATATGTGATATATCTGTGCAGCACGATTCGAGACAGTCCTGGGGAGCGGTTAGCCAGGAAGTCACAACGGGGTTGAGAATCCAACTCGGGGCGAGTCGAGGGGTACTTTGGGTATTAGATATATTATCGGGTTATCGGGTTAAGGAAATAAATATTTGGAGATATATTTGAGGATAGAATGTCTAGGAGGGAATATTGGGAAAAATTACCATTTTGCCCTCGGGGACGTTTTGGTACCCCGAGCCTTGAGGTAACCTTAAAGCTTAAGCTGAATAAAACAAAACTTAGAATTGTTTAGAATACTTAGGAACCGACTTACATATTCCCTTCCCAGGTGAGGATAGTTTCTAAACTCCCTCTTCTCTACTCTCTAAGATTAACTCAAGGAAATAGGCAAGGGAAGGAAGATAGTCAAGAACTAAGGATTGGAGCTGAGCTTAGGAGACTCCAATTAGAAAACCAGGGCTTGGAGGTTGAGGAATTGAAGCTGGAACTTAGGGGAAACAACTCTGAATCAAAACTCAGCAAAGGTAAGATCTAACTATGGGAATTATGCTTGAATTTCAGTTAAGTTTTTAGGTTATGCATGTGGGTAGAATCTGATTTGTTCTTGGGAGTGTTAGTTGAGTTTTGGAGTAGATTTTGATGGGTTATGATGTTGAAACTAGGCTAGAATATTGGTGTTGATTATCTGGAATTGTTAGCTTGATTGTAGGATGAATTGGTTTGAAGAAAATGCAGAAGAAAGATGAAAATTCTGGGTCTGGAGGTGAGGGCCGCGGCCCGTGTGCACGCGCGGCCATGGGAGGCTGAGATGCTTGAGGCGCGCCGCAGTGCTTGGTGATGCACGCCGCAGCCCGTGTGGGATCAGAGTGGTGCTAGCCTCTGTTTCAAGGCTAGACGCGACGCTTGTGGGTAGGGCTGCGACTCTTAGTGCCAGTTCGTGTTTTTAAGGGTGTTTAGGCTTGGGAACTCATTGGTTAAGGCTCGGGATGGATTTTATCGCCCGGATTGATAGAATTCAAGGTCCCGGAGGTTGGGTTATGGCTCAAAGTTATTTATTGGATTGGAATTGGATGGATGGATATTGTTAATGTGTTGTGACTAGGGTTTCGGCGAGGCTCAAGTTAGAGGACTATGCTCGGGACATCGGTGCTCGGAAAGCTCGGGACTCAGGTAAGAGAACCCTTGTTCCCATAGAGCTTGTATGCAGGGCTGCGCCCAATGTGTTTGAATTGCAGGGTGTATCCCTTTGATTGTATTTGCTAGTATTATGTACTTGTTTAATATGCTATGAGTTCAATTATGTGAATAATCGGCAAGAGCCAGGATCGGTGTAGGCCGAGATCGGCAGGAGTCGGAAACGGCAAAGGGCCGGGAACGGCGTTGGGCACGTTGAGTGCAAGGCCGAGTACAGCAAGGGGCTGGGAGCAGCGTTGAGCACGTGGAGTGCGAGTTGCCAGGGCATGTCCCTAAAAGGATACTTGAGATATCCTCACGGTGTGGACCGCGAACCCCAGGACCTGGTAAGCGCCTGGGACGGCTAGGCCGTATGTGTTTAGCCCATTGGTGGCCTTTTTATATGCTTGGTGTATGTTTTGCATATGTTATCTGTTTTTGGGTTTTCTTGCCGGGCTTCGGCTCATAGATGTTCTATGGTGCAGGTAAGAGTAAGGAGAAAGCCAACCAACCATGAGTGTAGCAGGTGTGAGGCGGCGTGTACATGTTGGGCCAGCCTGGCTGCCACAGCCAGTGGATTTTGGGAGATGGTTGTAAATAAACTTAGATTTTGTCGTTTAGTCGACTTGGTTTAGTTTATATGTTGTAAATGTTTCTAAACTGTATTTTGGGAACCCAGGTGTCAAAATTTTATGATTTTCATTGAAATGGAATTATTTTCTAAAGTTTTTCTTCTGTTTATGGCTTAATTACACTATTTGACCTAAAACCTCGATTAGCGAGTTGAACGCACGTTTTTAAACTCACTTAGTAACGGCTCTAAGGAAGTAGTGCGTTACAACTTGGTATCAGAGCGAGCCAAGGTTATTGGTTCTGGAGATTGACTGAACATGTACACTCGCTTTCAGTGACAAGCTCGACTCAGGGTTGGTTGGTAAGGTTGACTAATATGTTTGAATATGTGTTTGAATGCCCTGTTTGCCTGCTTATCTTATATAGAGCATGATGAATGAGTTAACATATGCATGATGCTAGGGCATGGCCCGTTATGTGTTATATGTTATATGAGCTATTATTTGTGGATGACCGATGTGTTTGCGAGGTGGTTTTGGATGTTGTTATCATGCCTGATGGGCGGCGTCGTTGGTTGCAGGCATATTTGTTAAGATGCCTCGGCAATCAGCTAGACTCCATGGTAGTAGAGCCGAGGATGATAACCAGGGTCAGGACCCTCCACCTGCCCCACAGTATTGGCAAGAGGTGTTCGCCGAGATGGAGGCAAGACTGCAGCGAACCGAGGAAGAGTTGCAACGGTTGAGGCAGCAGGCCCCACCTCAGGTTACTGGGCTGCCAGTGCAGCAGGTTGCAGCACCAGTGCCAGTGCAGTCTGCTATGGAGAATAAGTGGGAACCTTTGTATGAGAGGTTCAGGAAGCAGCATCCTCCCACCTTTGAGGGTGGATCAAACCCACTGCGGGCAGAGCAGTGGATGAATATGGTTTCCTTAATTCTGGATTTTATGAGGGTTCAGGGGAATGAGAGGGTAGCTTGTGCTAGCTACATGTTTAGAGAGGATGCCCGCATTTGGTGGGACGTGGTGGTTCAGAGAAGGAATGTATCCTTTATGACCTGGGAAGAGTTCAGAAACCTATTTAACGAGAAGTATTACAGTGTGGCAGTTCGAGTTGCGAAGGTTGATGAGTTTGTCAACCTGACTCAGAATCGATTGACAGTGACAGAGTATGCTATAAAGTTTGACAGATTGGCGAAGTTTGCGCCAGATTTAATGCCGATTGATGCGGCAAGAAGGGACAAGTTTGTGCGGGGGTTGAATGTTATGATTGCCGCGATGTGAATATTACCTTGGATCTCGAGACTACCACTTATGGACAGGTAGTGGACAAGGCCATTTCTGCTGAGAGGGCCGAAGATCATATTTGGAAGGAAAGCGATGTTAGGCGCGATGCCAGGAAGGCAGTGCCTCCTTTCATTGGGTCCAATCATGGTGGTGGCTTTAGTGGGAAGAAGAGGAAGGCCCCAGATTCCTTTGTTCCTCCCAGTTTGGATAGGAGGGCACGGGGTGCTTCCACTGGCCGTCAGGGTAGCAGTGACAGCTGGAGGAGTTTTCCAGTGTGTCCGCGGTGCAGGCAACGACATCAGGGTGAGTGTAGGATTAGGGCCTGCTTTGTTTGTGGGAGTGCCAGTCATCTGAAGAGGGATTTCCCTCAAGTTAAGAAGGAGGAGCAGAAGCAGAGTGACAGTCTTGCTCCTGCCAGGGTATTCACTTTGACGCAGATTGAGGCGGAGGCTAGCCCCTTAGTTGTGACAGGTCAGATCTTTAGTGCTGGTTCTTTGTATACTGCATTGTTTGATTCAGGGGCTACTCATTCGCTTGTATTTGCTAGAGTGATAGATCAGTTATGTAGACCTAGTGGTGTGTATGCTAGGGGATTTCAGACGTTGTTGCCAACAGGAGAACTAGTAGTCTCTAGGAACTGGATCAGAGCATTGCCAGTGAAGGTAGATGGTAGGGAACTGTCTGTTGATTTGATTGAGTTAGAGATGGATGATCTTGATATGATTTTGGGAATGGATTGGTTATCAAGGTATGGGGCCACGATTGACTGCAAGCGCAGAATGGTGACTTTTGAACCAGAAGGGGAGGTACCCTTTGTGTTTGTGGGGACAGTTAGTGGATCGCGAGTACCAATGATTTCAACATTGCAAGCTAGAGACCTGATGCAGGAAGGTTGCATAGGATTCCTAGCGAGCGTTGTGGATACCTCTAGGGTGGTGTCGGTTGGACCGGGTGAGACTAGATTGGTGTGTGAGTTCCCAGATTTGTTTCCAGTAGATTTGTCAGGGTTGCCGCCGCAGCGGGAGATTGACTTTGTTATAGAGTTGGTACCAGGAGCGGAGCCAGTATCTAGGACACCTTATAGAATGGCTCCAGCGGAGTTAAAGGAGTTGAAGATTCAGTTGCAGGAGTTACTTGATTTGGGGTTCATCAGACCGAGTTTCTCGCCATGGGGTGCTCCAGTGTTGTTCGTTAAGAAGAAGGATGGATCCCTTGGGATGTGTATTGATTACAGGGAGCTAAACAAGTTAACCATTAAGAACAAGTATCCAGTGCCTAGGATTGGCGATTTATTTGATCAGCTACAGGGAAGAACAGTGTTTTCCAAGATAGATCTCCGATCAGGTTACCATCAATTAAGGATTAAGAGGAGGACATACCAAAGACCGATTTCCGAACGAGGTATGGACATTATGAATTCCTGGTTATGTCCTTTGGATTAACCAATGCCCCAGCAGCCTTCATGGACATGATGAATAGGGTTTTCAAGGATTATCTGGATAAGTTTGTGATTGTATTCGTCGATGACATCTTAGTATACTCTCAGTCAAAGACAGAGCACGAGCAGCATCTACGATTGGTTCTACAACGATTGAGGGAGCATAAGTTATATGCTAAGTTCAGTAAGTGTGAGTTCTGATTATCACAAGTTACATTTCTGGGCCATATTGTCAGTAAGGAGGGGATTCTAGTTGACCCAAGTAAGATTGAGGCGGTCAGAGATTGGCCTAGACCGAGCAGTGTTCCTGAAGTGAGAAGCTTTCTGGGTTTAGCAGGGTATTATCGGCGGTTTGTTGAGGGGTTCTCCAGAATAGCTATGCCATTGACAGAACTGACAAAGAAGAAGTCAAGGTATGTCTGGACGGACAGATGTGAGAACAGTTTTATGGAGTTGAAGCGGCGATTGATCACTGCGTCGGTGTTAAGCTTGCCAACAGAGAATGAAAAGTTTGTGATTTACTGTGATGCATCCAGACAGGGTTTGGGGTGCGTGCTGATGCAAGCTGGTAAGGTAATAGCCTATGCATCGGGACAGTTAAAGGAATATGAGCAGAGATATCCTACGCATGATCTAGAGTTGGCAGCGGTGGTGTTTGCACTTAAGATTTGTAGGCATTATCTTTATGGAGGGAGGTGAGAGATATACACCAACCATAAGAGTCTAAAGTATTTCTTTACTCAGAAGGATCTGAATTTGTGCTAGAGGCGGTGGCTGGAGTTGGTTAAGGATTATGATTGTGATATCCTATACCATCCTGGGAAGGCTAATGTAGTGGCTGATGCACTGAGTCGGAAAGGCCTAGGACAGTTGTTTAGTTCGAGGCAGATATCTAACAAGTTAGCTGAGGAGATGACCAGAGCAGGTATAGAGTTGGTGGTTGGTCAGTTGGCCAACATCACTCTTCAGTCTACACTCCTTGAGAGGATCAAGGAAGCCCAGGGGAAGGATTCCCAGTTGAGAGGTCACAAAGAGAGTGTCTTAGTCGGAGCGACTAAGGACTTTTCCATTTCAGAGATGGGGTTACTAAAGTACAAGGGTCGGATTTGTGTTCCGATGGATTCTGATATCCGACGAGAGATCTTAGATGAATCGCATACCACTCCCTATTCTTTGCACCCAGGTACGACGAAGATGTACCAGGACTTGAGAGCTCTGTATTGGTGGTCGGGTGTAATGCCCTGAATTCTCCGATGTGTTTAAAGGCGTGAATAGTAGGCCGGGAGGGCCATACTTGCTTAATTATGTTATTAATTGGTAAAATGCATGTATATGTGGATTATATTATAATATGATGTGAAATGCATGCATGTGAGTCCATATTTCTAATTACAGGGGTGTGATGGTAATTTGGCCCGTTGAGGGTAAATTGTATATTTGTACGCATGTTGGTGATATATTGTTGAGACCACATTATAGTGTGGATTTGTTCGAGCTATTCAGCATGAGACGATCTTTGAATATTAAGTAGCGGTTTAGTCATAACGGGATTAAGTTCGAGGCTCGGGGTAAGTCTCGGGGTGATTTTAATGATTAGAGCGTTACTGGGAATTAAAGGGTAACGGGACATAAATTATCGGTGTTTGAGATTATCGGGAATAGCGGGAATTGGAGAGAATTAATTATGTTTAACGAAATAGGTTGGGAAGGAGGATTTTACCCTTGGGAGTTTTTAGAAACTTTTAAATGACTTAGGGGCAAAATAGTCATTTCACCCCTAAGATATATATCAGTATTTGGGCTGTAGAAGCTTACCCGAAACATAGCACTCTTCTCCTTCAACCGTTCATCATTTTCTCTCCTTCTTCCTTTGAAGTTTTTGGTCCCAATTTGAAGATACAAGCTAGGAAATCAAAGCTTGGAAGTTGTAGACTTGGCTCATCCATTGAAAGGACTTAAATCCCATTTGAGGTAAGAATTCATCCATGAAAACAAGCCATACTCTGTTTTTCTTTATAGTTTTCAGCTTATAGTTTTGATGTGGATAGTTGGAATCAATGGGAGTTTTTGTGTAAGATTGATTGGGTTTTGATGAGGGTATGATGTAGATGAAGTTTAGGGGTTGAATTGGGTGTTTTGGTAAGGTTTTGGATTGGTTAGGAGGGTTGGTTTCAAGAGAAATCGCAAGGAAGAAGAACCAGAAAGTTTCTGGTCTGTAATTGGCGCAGCAGCGCCATTCAGGGCGCAACAGTGCTAGGCAGGGCAGAGAGCTGGGCTCTCTGACTTGGAAATAGGGCTGCAGCGCCATTTAGTAGGGCTGCAGCGCTGGTCCATTTTTCAGCAAACCTATTTTAGGGCTCAGAATGATTCTTAAGGCTCGGGGTTTGGTTCCTTTGCCCCGTTTGAGTATATTAAGATTCCCGAGAGTGGGGGATTGATCCCGGGAGTGTGGTTTTAGATTGTGAACCATTTATTAATTTATTTTATTAATGGATTATAATTGGTTATTATTAGGTAACTGCTAAAGGACCAAAAGGTTGATCGTTCTCAAGGGTCGTTCTTTTATTCATTCTAGCTCGAACCAGAGGTAAGAAAGCTGCACCCCAAATGTGACATGCATGGTTATTCATGAGGCATGTTGGTTGTATAAATGAGGACATGAATTGATTGTGAAATACTTAGCAAATGTTGCTCACTTGTGCATGGTACTGACTCATTAGTCAGATTTGGCAAAGGTGCTAGTATCAACTGTGAAGCTGTGACTCATTAGTCAGGTTCGGCAGTGGTACTGGGCACTAGTCACGTTGCGCTGACTCATTAGTCAGGACAGCCTTAGCGTGTTTAATGCAAGCCAATAAAGATTAGATCTAATCGACTTTCTGCATTGAATGACTCAGAGCATTAATGTCGGACCGACCTCAAGTTCGATGAATATTATAAGTGCTTGAAGGCTAGTGGCTTACCTAGCAGCCACTCTTCCATTTGAATTAGTGACTTGCTTGTCAGTCACTCAGTATGGTTTACCAGAACCTGTTGAAGGCTAGTGGATTACCTAGCAGCCACTCTTCCATTTGAGTTAGTGACTTGCTTGTCAGTCAGTCAGTATGGTTTGCCAGAACCTCAAGTGTTATTCACTCATTTGTTTGAAAGATGTGAGCTCTGTGTGATTATAATGATAATCATTTGATAATGTTTACACATAATGTTATGTTTTCTTGCTGGGCGCTGGCTCATGGGTGCTATGTGGTGCGGGTAAAGGAAAAGAAAAGCTCACCCAGCCTTGAGTGGAGAGCTTAGGTGGTGATGTGTACATATGCGGCCGCTTGACCACCACGGCCAAGGAGTTCTCAGAGGAACTAGGGGGTTTACCCTATTTTTGCCGCTTAGGTCGGCGGGTTTATAATTTTGGAACAGTAATGACCTTTTTGAGTTGTAGATAACTTGTAAATGTTCTTGTGGGCCC
Organism: Humulus lupulus; assembly: GCF_963169125.1. Classification (NCBI taxonomy): domain Eukaryota; kingdom Viridiplantae; phylum Streptophyta; class Magnoliopsida; order Rosales; family Cannabaceae; genus Humulus; species Humulus lupulus. The sequence goes on along the minus strand of NC_084797.1, from coordinate 14,957,834 downwards.
ATGAACAGTTTTATGTATCAAATAAAACTTATCCTTTCCTTTTTATTGGTTTTCACCTTAACCTGTTAATAACACTTAGATCACGTTTTTAATCAAAGGACTCAGGCAATGAGTCAAATTTCTAGTTCACCGTAACTGTTCTGGGGTAACCAGGGCGTTACATCGGGCATGAAGAAGGATGTGGTGGATTATGTGGCCAAGTGCTTAACTTGCCAGCAGGGTTGCTGCAGCCTCTGGGGATCCCAGAGTGAAAGTGGGAAGATATTACTATGGACTTTGTGGTTGGTTTACCGAGAACTGTGGGACAACATGACTCAGTGTGGGTGATTGTGGATAGGTATACCAAGTCCGCCCACTTTTTGCCTGTTAAGACAACTTATACTGTGGAGCAGTATGCTGAGTTGTATGTGAAGGAGATTTTTCGACTTCATGGGGCTCTGAGGTCGATAGTATCCGACAGAGACCCCACCTTCACTTCCAAGTTTTGGGAGAGTTTGCAGAAGGCTATGGGCACGCAGTTACGGTTTAGTACCGCTTATCATCCTCAGATGGATGGGCGGTCTGAGAGGATGATTCGGATATTGGAGGATATGCTGCGAGCCTGTGTGCTTGGTTTTGGGGGATCGTGGAGTAAGTATCTCCCTTTGATCGAGTTCTTGTACAATAACAGTTATCAAGCGACTATTGGAGTGGCTCCGTACGAGATGCTTTATGGAAGGAAGTGTAGATCACATATTCATTGGGATGAGATGGGTGAGAGGAGATATTTGGTTCCATAGATGGTTCAGAGGACCAATGAGGCGATTGAGAAGATTAGAGCGCGTATGCTCGCCTCCCAGAGTCGACAGAAAAGTTATTCAGACCTGAAACGCTAGGGTGTGGAATTTCAGGTTGGTGATCATGTGTTCCTTAGGGTTTCACCCATGAGGGGTGTGAAACGGTTTGGTGTTCGGGGCAAGCTAAGCCCTAGGTTTGTTGGCCCCTTTGAGATTCTGGATCAGGTTGGAGAGGTAGCTTACAGAGTAGCGTTGCCTCCAGCTTTATCAGGGGTTCATGATGTTTTTCATGTATCCATGCTCCGAAAGTATATGTCAGATTCAACCCATGTTCTAAGTTTTGGGAATTTGGCGCTTGATCAGGATTTGACCTATGAGGAGAAGTCGGTTCAGGTTCTTGACCAAAAGGATAAAGTCTTGCGGAGCAAGACCATCGCCTTAGTGAAAGTGTTGTGGGGTAACAGCAAGGTTGAGGAGGCAACGTGGGAACTTGAATCAGAGATGAGGGAACGGTATCCCGAGTTGTTCAAGTAATTTCGAGGATGAAATTTCTGTAAGGAGGGGATAGTTGTAACGACTCGAATTTGCTAATAAGGCTTAGGGCCTTGATTAGTGTGCTTGGAGTGCAATAAATGATTTAATATGTTGATATATGATAATGATGCATGTTTCGTTGAGTTAAATGTGCATGTGGGCCCCGTTTGGATGTTAGGGGTATATATGTGATAAATGCGATATTTATGTGATATATCTATGCAGCACGATCTGAGACAGTCCTGGGGTGCAGTTAGCCAGTAAGTCACAACGGGGTTGAGAATTCGACTTGGGGCGAGTCGAGGGGTACTTTGGGTATTAGATATATTATCGGGTTATCGGGTTAAGGAAATAAATATTTGGAGATATATTTGAGGATAGAATGTCTAGGAGGGAATATTGGGGAAATTTACCATTTTTCCCTTGGGGACGTTTTGGTACCCCGAGCCTTGAGGTAACCTTAAAGCTTAAGCTGAATAAAACAAAAATTGGAATTGTTTAGAATACTTAGGAACCGACTTACATATTCCATTCCCAGGTGAGGATAGTTTCTAAACTCCTTCTTCTATACTCTCTAAGATTAACTCAAGGAAATAGGCAAGGGAAGGAAGATAGTCAAGAACTAAGGATTGGAGCTGAGCTTAGGAGACTCCAATCAGAAAACCAGGGCTTGGAGGTTGAGGAATTGAAGCTGGAACTTAGGGGAAACAACTCTGAATCAAAACTCAGCAAAGGTAAGATCTAACTATGGGAATTATGCTTGAATTTCAGTTAAGTTTTTAGGTTATGCATGTGGGTAGAATCTGATTTGTTCTTGGGAGTGTTAGTTGAGTTTTGGAGTAGATTTTGATGGGTTATGATGTTGAAACTGGGCTAGAATATTGGTGTTGATTGTCTGGAACTGTTAGCTTGATTGTAGGATGAAATGGTTTGAAGAAAATGCAGGAGAAAGATGAAAATTCTGGGTTTGGAGGTGAGGGTTGCGGCCCTAGGAGGGGCACACCGCGGCCCGTGCGCGCGCGCGGCCATGGGAGGCTGAGATGCTTGAGGCACGCCGCGGTGCTTGGTGATGCGCGTCGCGGCTCGTGTGGGTTCAGAGTGGTGCTAGCCTCTATTTCGAGGCTAGCCGCGACGCTTGTGGGTAGGGCCACGACTTTTAGTGCCAGTTCGTGTTTTTAAGGGTGTTTACGCTTGGGAACTCATTGGTTAAGGCTCGGGATGGATTTTATCACCCGGATTGATAGAATTCAAGGTCCCGGAGGTTAGGGTTATCGCTCAAAGTTATTTATTCTATTGGAATTTGATGGATGGATATTGTTAATGTGTTGTGACTAGGGTTTCAGCGAGGCTCAAGTTAGAGGACTGGGCTCGGGACATCGGTGCTCGGAAAGCTCGGGACTCAGGTAAGAGAACCCTTGTTCCCATAGAGCTTGTATGCAGGGCTGCACCCAATGTGTTTGAATTGCAGGGTGTATCCCTTTGATTGTATTTGCTAGTATTCTGTACTTGTTTAATATGCTATGTAACGCCCTGGTTACCCCACAACAGTTACGGTGAACCGGAAATTTGACCCGCTACCCGAGTCCTTTGGTTAAAAACGTGATCTAAGTGTTATTATTAGGTTAAGGTGGAAAACTAGTAAAAAGAAAGGATACATTTCATTAAGTAAATAAACTGCTCATGAGCCTTTTAAAATGTTTACAAGTAGTTCGTAATACAAAAGAGTCACTAATGTTTCAAATTTACAATCCCCGTCGGCCTAAGCGGCAAAAATAGGGTAAACCCCTAGTCCCTCTGAGAACTCCTTGACCGTGGCGGTCAAGCGGCCCTGTATGTACACAACATCGCCCAAGCTCTCCACTCTGGGCTGGTTAAGCTTTTCCTTCCCTTTACCTGCACCACAAAGCACCCATGAGCCAAGGCCCAGCAAGAAAACACAATAAGACATGATATAATATCAACAATGATCATAATAACCATTCTGGACTATCAGTCCAGCAAATAGGTGACAATAGCCAAAAGTCACAATAATGAGCATCGCTCCTTCTAGACATGTGACGATAGGGTCACCAGGGCTTAACTGACAAGTGATTCCTTCATAAATTTGATCAGGACAGGTGCAAGGTGATTAGTCACCAACATAACCTTCCTCACGACTCTAGAGTCGAAGCTATGGACAACGTCCCTTAGCCGTGTGACAAACAGTCACCGGGGTCATATACCTTGGCTGTAGTCATCTGGTCGTAGACCAGGCAAGCGCTTATAAGTTCTTCGACCTTAGGGTCGGTCCCGCATTAATGCCATAGAGCCATTCAAAGCGTGATCATCGACTTTAGAGTCGGTCCCTGACTAGTCAGTGTCTTAAACAGGTAACCAACGATCACTGGCATTTAATATGCAATCCATGTCCACATATATCAACCAACATGCCTCAATATCAAACCATGCATATCATATACCTATACAAGGTGCAACTGTATTCATACACTGTTTTCTTACCTTAGGTTCGAGCGAGAAGTATAATAGAGACGACCCCTGAGAACGATCGATCCTTTAGTTCCTTAGCGGTTACCTAATCACAACCAATTATAACCTCCATTATTGAGAATCCATAATAATAGGGTCTTAACCTAAGCACCACCCTCGGGACCTCGAAACATGCCCATACGGTGAGTAGATTCGATCCCGGGCCTTAAGGATTGAAACCCCAAGTCAAAACCCCTTAAAAACACTCAAAACGGGACTTAGAAGGAACAGGGTAGCGCTACAGCGCTCAACCCCTAGCGCCACAGCGCTAAACTCAGAACCTCCCAAGCGCCAGAAAGCCTCCTGAGGAGCGCTATAGCGCCCTAAAGTGGGCGCTGTAGCGCTACCCCCAGACCCAATTCCCCCCTGAACCGACCTTCTTCAACTCCTTCGATTCTAACTCGATTTCCAAGCTTCCAAATCCTATTCTTGATGCCAAATGAACCCAAAAACCTTCCCAACACACCCCAAACATAACAAGCATGGGAACCCTAGCCAAAAGTCCCAACAAAAACCATGAATTCACCCTAGAAATCTCAGCTGCAAAATAAAACCAGAACAGGGCAAACCAGAGAAAACCATGGTTAGAAACTTACCCAAAGCTCGACTTATGATGGTCTTCAATGGTGGAACACACTCCCAAACTCCCAAGGCTTGCTTCCCAAGCTTGAATCCTCAAAATTGGTTCAAAAACCACAAAGAAAGGTGAAGAAAAGAAGGTACGGGAGAACTCCTTTGCATACTCTGTTTTTCCGCTACTTTCTTCAGCCATCAAGAGTTATATCTATCCTAGGGGTGAAATGTCCATTTTACCCCTAGGTCAATTAATACTTTCTAAAGGCTCCCAAGGGCATATTCGGTATTTTCCTCCTAACTCGTTAATCATAATTAACGCTCTCCAATTCCCGTTATTCTCAATGTTCTCAAATACCAATAATTCACAACCCGTTACCCTTTATCTCCCGGTAACGCTCTAATCATCAAAATCACCCCGAGACTCAACCCAAGTCTCGACACTCAAACCTGTTGTGACTAAACCGCTAATCAATACTCTAAGATCGTCTCATGTCGAATAGCTCGAACAAACCCACATCATAATGTGGTCTCAACATATATCGTCGACATGCATACAATTAACATTATATTATAATATAATTCTCATAAACATGCATAAACACATTTAATGGCGTAATGAAATAATTATGGCCCTCCCGGCCTACTAATCCAGTCGTTAACCATAATAGGGAATCCGGGGCATTACATGCTATGAGTGAAATTATGTGAAAGATCGGCAAGAGCCGGGATCGGTGTAGGCCGAGGTCGGTAGGGGCCAGGAATGGCAAAGGGCCGAGAACGGCGTTGGGCCCATTGACTGCAAGGCCGAGTACAGCAAGGGGCCGAGAGCAGCGTTGAGCACGTAGAGTGCGAGTTGCCAGGGCGTGTCCCTAAAAGGATACCTGGGATATCCTCACGGTGTGGACCGCGAACCCCGAGACCCGGTAAGCGCCTCGGATGGCTAGGCCGTATGTGTTTAGCCCATTGGTGGCCTGTTTATATGCTTGGTGTATGTTTTGCATATGTTATCTGTTTGTGGGTTTTCTTGCTGGGCTTCGGCTCACAGATGCTCTGTGGTGCAGGTAAGGGTAAGGAGAAAGCCAACCAACCATGAGTGTAGCAGGCGTGAGGCGGCGTGTACATGTTGGGCCAGCCTGGCTGCCACAGCCAGTGGATTTTTGGAGATGGTTGTAAATAAACTTAGATTTTGTCGTTTAGTCGACTTGGTTTTGTAAATGTTTCTAAACTGTATTTTGGGATCCCAGGTGTCAAACTTTTATGATTTTCATTGAAATGGAATTATTTTCTAAAGTTTTTCTTCTGTTTATGGCTTAATTACACTATTTGACCTAAAACCTTGATTAGCAGTTAAACGCACATTTTTAAACTCACTTAGTAACGGTTCTAAGGAAGTAGAGCGTTACATACGTGGTCGCCGAGCACGAGCTCGGGGGAGAGTTCCAGTTAGGTTCCTCGTTACTTGTCCTTTTATTCCTTGACTGTCTGCATTATGCTAACTTTTTGTGTCTTGAAATTTCTTATAATGTGGAGTGACTGTGCATGTACTATGGATTCCGATCTCGAGACCGTGCTCACCAGGGGTGAGGGGGCCAAGAAGAGTAAGCGCCCGAGAGCCTCGCAGAAGTCCGATCGACCTGCTAAGGTCTCTAAGAGGACCGACTCCTCATCCCTCAGCTCCCATTGTTACGAGCCCGGCCGCGGATCCTGCCTCCCAGGACGATGCTTCCACCACAGATGCTCCTTTGCCTCCTACCATCAAGATTCTCCCTACGCTCGGCCCTCTTTCGAAGAAACCAGCGTCCAAAGGGCGCCTGTTGTCGATTTCTACCCATGTTGATGAGTATGTCATTGACAATGCTGCCGGGACTCATGGGGCTACACTTGGCTCAGATGTCCTATCTCGGGTAGGCCAAAGCATCAGCAGCTTTGAGGCTCCTCAGTGGCAGATCTTGAACAATGCTCGGGACTGCAACACCCTTTATGACAAGAGTGTCGAGCTCGCTGCTGCAGTAACTTCTCTCACCTTATTATTTGTTGTAATCGTGCTTAGCATATGTTCTAACTTGTTTTGTTTGTGTGTTAGTTTCTTACTACATTTACTCAGCTAAATTATAAGCTGAACAACAAGGTCCACTCGAGCATGTCCTACGCTCAAGAGGCGAAGGATCTCCAGCTCAAGCTCGCAGACGAGTTCAAGGCCACAAAATCAAAGCTGGAGGCTGAGGCCGAGCAGATGAAGGCCATGATAGCAGAGCTTGAGAAGCTGAATGCCATGCTCGAGGAGCTTTAGAAGATCAATACCAAGCTTGAGGAGGAGAAGAAGGCCACCTTTGAGATAATGGAGGGTGAAAAAGCTTGTCTTCTTGAAGAGTTCAAGGAGAGGAAGGATCGGGCGATTGACCTGGCCATGTACAGGATCTGGGCCAGCAACGCCGATCTCGATACCAGCTTCCTAGGCTCTTTTGAAGAGGAGCTTGTGGCCAAATGGCAAGCTCGGCTTGATGTAGAGGAGGATGCTCGGGAAGATGCAGAAAAGGCCAAGGAGGATGCCAAAAAGGCTAAGGAGGATGCCAAGAAGGCTAAGGGGGTGCTCCTTCCTCCTAAATCTCAATCCTGGGCTGCGTCCCTTTGAGACTTTTGTAATAGTTTTTATTTATTTATTTATTTATTTTTCTTTGTATGCCCTTGGGGCTAAGACAATTCATGGCTCGTAAAAGAGCTATTTTCTTATGATATTTACAATACATATTTGACTTTACTTTAATATTTTTGCTTTACATCTCTTAAATCGAAATATTTTAAGCAATTTATATTAAAAGTTTGTCCTTATGTTTGTTTATTTATACAAACACATGGTGGATTTAAGCTCGAGTTTCAATACATTCATGCACAGTTTACTCGATGTATCCGTGTCCGATCTTGTTATTTGTCAAGGTCGGTACTTACTTTTACCATGCACTAGAAAGTACTTGTATGGCGTGTAAGGTGGGTAGTTTAGTTATATCCTGCTTTTCTAGTTACTTTTCCTCATCCTTGGGTAGCTCCCCGAGGTTATGAGGTCGAAACTATCTTTTTACAAGATATTCCAACCTCGATCTCGACTTAATTTGAGGTGGGTTTATCTATATCCCATATTTCTATCAGTTAGTTTTAGCTGGTTTGTTCCAAACCTATTTAGGTCGTGTTTGGTTTGTAATCCATACACTTATATATTTTCGATCTAGTTATATCTAGATCATAATTTGGTTATATCCAAATTATCGTAGCTCGCGTATTTGGTTATATCCAAACACTTCATCCAATATTTTTATAGTTTGGTTATGTCCAAACTATCTTAGCTCGCGTATTTGGTTATATCCAAACACTTTTATTTTTTAATAATTTGGTTATGTCCAAATTACCTTAGCTCGCATATTTGGTTATATCCAAACACTTTTATTCTTTTCGTGTATGCTATTTTTTTTAAGCTCACAGTATATATACCGCTAATGCCCCCTTAATATCCTATGAGTGTGACCATAGGTTATTACATTAAGAGAGTTTGCAAAAAAATACAGCATACTGAAACGAAAATGAACTTTATTCAGAATTGCACAATTTATTAACAGAAGCATAGTAAAGATAAACAAGCACGGTTATAGGTGACATCATTCCTACACTATTGATAGTAAGGTCGTAGATGTTCGCCATTCCATTCTTGTAGTACCAATTCCCCGTTTAATCTTGCCAATTTGTAGACGCCAAGTCGGATAACTGACTGGATTTGATAAGGCATTTCCCAATTAGGCCCGAGCACGCCAGCGGTAGGGTTCTGCGTGGCTAGGAACACACGCCTCAGCACCAAGTCTCCCAATCTTAATTTCATGTCCTGAACCTTTTTATTGAAATACCGAGTAGCTCGCTGCTGGTATGTTGCATTTTTTAGCTGAGCCACGTCCTGTCTTTCTTCAATCAGGTCCAGACTTACTTCGGGCTGGGATTGGTTCGAGGTTTGGTCAAAAGCATGGCTATGAATAGTGGGTACTTCGACCTTGATTGGTAGCATAGCCTCGCATCCATATGCCAGAGAAAAGGGGGTATGTCTTGTTGAAGTGCGAGCTGTGGTCCGATATCCCCACAAAACTTGTGGTAACTCCTCGGGCCATTTTTCCTTAGCTTCTTCCAATTTCTTCTTCATGGAACTCTTCAGGGTTTTATTCATAGCTTCGACTTGCACATTCGCTTGGGGATGAGCCACCGAGGAGAAGCTCTTTATTATCCTATTTTTCTCACAAAAATGGGTAAATAGTTCACTATCGAACTGAGTACAGTTATCCGATACTATCTTCATTGGCATTCCATATCGGCATATTATATTTTTTACCACAAAGTCCAAAACTTTCTTTGAGGTAATTGTTGCCAGAGGTTTGGCCTCGGTCCACTTCGTAAAATAATCTACAGCGACTACTGCGTACTTAACTCCACCTTTGCCAGTTGGCAATGAGCCTATGAGGTCAATTCCCCAGACTGCAAATGGCCATGCAGAGGTCATCATAGTTAGCTCGAAGGTGGAGCTCGTGGGATTGTAGCGAACCGTTGACACTTATCGCATTTCTTGACGTAATCAAATGAGTCTGCTTTGATAGTGTGCCAGAAGTATCCTTGGCGTATAATTTTCTTTGATAAGCTATGCCCCCCAGTGTGGTCCCCACAAAATCCCTCATGTATCTCTTCTATGATCTTTTTGGCCTCGGGTGGAGTCACACATCGGAATAGTGGCATAAAGTATCCTCTCTGATATAGCCTTCCTTCCAAAATAGGGTATCTGGGGATCTGATACATCAGTTTTTGAGCCTTGTTCCATTCTGCTGGGAGAATGCTAGTTTCAAGGTACTCAACTATTGGGGTCATCCAGGTTGGCTCGAAGTTGATCATGCAGACATCTTCCTGTTCCGGCTCACTAATCCTGGGTGTCGACAGATGCTCGATTGGCACAACATTTAGCTCGTCGACCTCGGTAGACATGGTGAGCCTGGCTAGGGCGTCTGCGTTTGAATTTTGGTCTTGGGGAACCTGCTCTATTGTGTAGAACTCGAAATGTTCGAGTGTTGTTTTTGCTTTTTCTAAATATGCAGCCATTTTTGTTCTGCAAGCCTGGTATTCCCCTAAAATTTGGTTGACCACCAAACTATAACAGTGTATCGCTTTAGCCTTGAGTTCCTTGGCTATTCGAAGTCCTGCCAATAGAGCTTCATATTCAGCCTCGTAGTTAGATGCTTCGAAGTCAAATCTCAAGGCGGAGTGAAATCGGATTCTAGTTGGAGTGATCAATATGATTCCTGCCCCCGATCCATTTTCATTGGAAGACCCATCGACATAAAGTTTCCACAGCTCGCGAGTTCGGGTTATAACTTTGTCGTCAGTCATTCCAGTACATTCTACTATGAAGTCTGCCAGGGCCTATCCTCTTATGGTTGTCCTCGGTTGATAAGTGATCTCGAATTGTCCGAGCTCAACAGCCCATTTTAATAATCGGCCCAAGGCTTCTGGCTTTGATAAGACTTGTCGTAGTGGTTGGTCAGTCAGCACATGGATGGGGTGTGCTTGAAAATAAGGTCAGAACTTTCGAGATGAGTGAATTAGGCTGAGAGCCAATTTCTCCATTAAGGGGTATCTCAATTCTTCCCCCAGTAACCTTTTGCTGACATAGTATACTGGCTTTTGTACCTTCTGGTCTTCTCGGACGAGTGCAGCGCTGATGGCGTGCTTAGTTGTAGCGAGATATAGGTACAAAATTTCCTCTTGTGATAGGTTTCGACAAGATAGGAGGCTCCGCGAGGTGCTTCTTTAGCTCCTGAAATGCTAGCTCGCATTCCTCTGTCCACTCGAATTTTTTGCCCCCTCTCAACAGGTTGAAAAATGGAAGACAGCGGTCTGTAGATTTCGAGATAAACCTACTTAATGCCGCCATCCGTCCAATCAAACTCTGAACATATTTATGCTTTCGAGTTGAGGGCATGTCAATTAATGACTGGATCTTTTCAGGATTAGCCTCTATTCCCCGTGCGTTCACAATGTAACCCAGAAACTTCCCCGATGATACTCCAAAAGATCATTTTTGGGGGTTGAGCTTCATGTTGTACTTTCGTAGCACGACGACGCATTCTTCAAGGTCGTACACATGGTTATTGTTATGTTTAGATTTGAGCAACATATCATCAACATAAACTTCCATGTTATTACCTATCTGTTCGGAGAACATCATGTTTACGAGTCGTTGGTACGTGGCTCCAACATTCTTGGGTCCGAAAAGTATGACATTGTAGCAGTACAGCCCTTTATCTGTCACAAAACTCGTATGCTCTTGGTTTGGGGCATGCATGGAAATTTGGTTATATCCAGAATAAGCGTCCATGAACGACATAAGTCCATGCCCGGCTGTGGCATCTACGAACTGGTCGATCCGAGGTACGGGAAAGCAGTCCTTAGGACATGCTTTATTGAGGTATGAGTAATCGATACAAGTCCGCCATGTTTCGTTAGGTTTTGGAACTAGGACCGGGTTGGCGACCCAATCAGGGTAGAAGGCATCTCGTATGAATCGATTCGCCTTTAACCTATCGACCTCTTCCTTCATGGCTTTCTTCCTGTCATCGTCCAGAAGTCTTCGTTTTGTTGCTTCGGGGGGAAGCTCTTGTCAATGTTAAGGGCATGGCTTATCACATTTGGGCTTATCCCCACCATGTCTGAATGTTACCATGCGAAGACGTCCTAGTTATTCCTCAGGAAGCAGATTAATTGCTACTTTGTTTCCTCCGACAAGTTTTTCCCTACCTTCACAGTTTTCGGGGGATCGACCTCTTCGAGCTTGATTTCTTCGAGTTCTTCTAGCGGCTCAAGATCAGTCTTTTCTTCTAGTCTTGGAACGATCTCTTCATCTATTTTGAAGACTGTCTCATCCTTATTCTGAATTATGACAAGTGTTTGTGCACTTGTCTGCTTCTTTCCTCTAATGGAAATGCTCTAGCATTCCCTTCCTGTGAGCTGGTCCCTTTTCAGAGTCCCAATGCCACTAGAAGTCGGGAACTTGATGGCCAGATGCTTTATAGACGTAACTGCCCCCAGCCCTACTAGGGCGGGTCTCCCGAGCAGTACGTTGTAGGCCGATGGAAGATCCACTACTACAAACTCCATCATCTTGGTTATCGAGACTGGGAAGTCACCCAAGGTTACGGGGAGTTCGATGGATCCCATACAGGCAATCCTTTCTCCTGAAAAGCTGTACAACGTCATTGCACGGGCTTTTAGGTCGTGAAGCGCGAGACCCATCTTTTCTAAGGTAGCCTTGTAGAGGATATTTACTGAGCTCCCATTATCAACCAGGACTCGGTGTACCCTCTTATTCACGAGCTGAAGGGTGATGACCAGCGGGTCGTTGTGAGGAAAATGTACATGAGATGCATCGTCCTTAGTAAAAGCTATGGGTTGAGATTCAACCCTTTGTTGTTTTGGAGCTCTGGGTTCGAGTTCGTAGGGAGACCCGTCACCAGTTTTCAGTTCATTCACATATCATTTCTGGGTGTTCCTGCCCGATCCTGCAATATGTGCCCCCCCCCCCCCCTCCCCAAAATGGTTATGACATCTTCTCCATCAATCGGAAGGGTTTGTTCGTCGTCCCTTGCTCGGGAGTTGTTATTCTGATCAGGTGGTGTTGTTGCTGCCCTCTGACTGGTGGAAGCCTGATTAGGGTTTTGGTTCCTAACATATTGTCTGAATTATCCTCTCAAGATCAATCCTTCGATCTCCTCTTTTAATTGCCTGCATTCATCAGTTGTATGTCTGATATCTCTATGAAATCTGCAGTACTTGTTGGAGTCTCTTTTCGCCTTTTGGTTCTTCATGGGGTCGGGCCGTCTGAAAGGGACCTCATTTTCATTAGCCAGGTAGATATTCTCCTGAGACTCATTGAGCTCGGTATACACTTTGTATACGGAGAAATATATTTCTCCTTTCTTTTTCTTTCCCCCTTCCGCCTCAGGATTATTCCCTTCATTCTTCTTCCTTTTAGAAGGGTTATCCCCAGGGGGTTTTGAGGCCGTAGGATCCACCAAGGTCGAGACAGAGTTTACGTTTGTTGTTGTAGTTATGGGCTGAGAGGTCATATTAAGTGCTGACCTCGCCTCTTCTACATTAACAAATCTCTGAGCTCGTCGATTGAACTCGGTTAAGGACCTTATGGGCTTCCTCTTCATATCCTCCTGGAGAAGACTTCCAGGCATTACGCCGACTTGGACAACCATCAAATGGCCACTGTCGTCGACATCACGAGCTCGGGCGACTTCCAAATTAAACCTCAAGAGGTAACTTTTCAGTGATTCATTCGGCTGTTGTCGCATTGGTCAAGGCAGATGCCTCGAGCCTAATGTCGACCATGGCCTGAACTGTTTCTTGAAATCTCTTGATAATTGATCCCAAGAAGCAATCATATGTCTCTTATACTTCTCAAACCAGTTCTTCACTGGTTCCGTGAGCGAGGCTGGGAACAGCATGCATCTGAGCTCGTAGCCCACATTACTGGCTCGCATGATTGTGTTGAACGTGCTTAAATGACTGTGCAAATCTGAATTCCCATAAAATGGTGGGACATGAGGAATTCTGAATCCCTGAGGAAACAGGGTGCTAGAAATATGTGGGGCGAAGGGCTCGAGTTCTTCATCGAACTCTTCGTCTCGTTCCCTACATCATTCGTTTTGTAAGAGCCTGAACGCTCTTTCCAACTGTTCAATCCTTTCTTTGACTAGATCTACGGGGGGTCTGACTTAAAGCAGCGAAAACTGGTTCTCGTTGATTACAACTCTAGTTTCGCGCCTCGGCGCAGGGTTCTTGCGCCCATTGAGATGATCCCTCAGATCTGGGTTCGATAGATTATCATTCCCCCGATTAGTGTTCAGATGTTCTCATAAATCTGGGTGATTTCTTCGATTCCCAGTGATTCTACATTCCTGGTCATATATACTGACTGATCTAGTGTCTCCCGAGCCTTCATTGACATGGCTCATTGCATGGTTGTTTCGAGACGGGTTTCTTGTAGGTTGCCTCGTCTCAATAGTGTGAGATCGTGACATTTGGCTTCTTGTTGGTTGGGGACCCCGATTGTAATGCCCCAAATTCTCCGGTATGGTTAAATGGCGGGATTAGTAGGCTGGGAGGGTCATACTTGTTTAATTATGCCATTAAATGATATTATGCATGTATATGTGAATTATATTATGATATGATGTTATATGCGTGCATGTGGGTCCACATTTGATAATTATGTTGTTTTGATAACTTGGCCCATTGGGGGTGAATATGTGTATTTGGGTGCATAATGTGATTTGTGAATGAGATTCCATTATTATGGAGATATATTCGAGCTATTCAGCATGAGACGGTCATATATAATGGATTAGCGGTTTTGTCATAGCGGGGTCAATTTTGGGGTAATAGGAATGTTTATTTGATGATAAATTGGGAATATTTGAGATCAGGGTGAAATTTAGGAGGTTTTGACTATAATGTTCCTGGGGGTATTTTTGGGACCCCGAGCACTAGGTTTTATTTGAAGTTACTTAAGCTTGAAGTAGCTGTCAGATAGAACATACGATTAGAAAACCTCTCGTTCTCCCTTTCGATAGTTCCTTTTACCGTTTGAGCATTTTCGAAGATATCTCGAGTTCTAGGAGTCAGAATCAAGTGAGGATCGAGGCATAGCGATCCTAGGAAAGATTAGAAGCTTCTTAATCGAAGGATTTGACGGAAAACAACCTAATCAAAGGTAATCTAAGTTTAAATTTTTGAGTTTTTAGAGTTTCTAAGCTTTGAATTGGACTTTGTGAATTGTTGAGTTTTTAGTTGGTTTGAACCTTGGGTTTTGAGAGTTTTGGGAAGCTTGGGAACTTTGTTTTGATGATTGGGGATGGATAGGTATGATTTTGGAAGCTTGGAGAAGTTGAAAACACGTTTGGCAATGGCCCAGGGTTAGGGGCCGCGGCCCTGGCTCGATGAGGAAGAAGAGGGGGTTCTGTTTTGGCTGGGCGCCGCGGCCCGTGGTGTTGGGCGCCGCAGCGCTTGCTTCAGGAATTTTTGGGGGCCACAGCCCTTGCCCTGTTTTCACCCCGTTTGCTCGTTTTGACCCCGGGAACTTAGCTATAGGCCACGCGAGTGTTCCTACTACTTGGATTAGTTGGGATTGATCTTCCAAAGGCTATATTTTGGTGTGGAAACCTACGTTGACCATTATTATTAATGATGTCCCATTTTTGGTTATGATTAGGTGATCGCTAAGAGACTAAAGGTTGATCATTCTCACGGGTCGTTCTTTTAATCTTTCTAGCTCGAATCTGAGGTAAGAAAACTGCACCCTGTGTATATATGACATGCATGATTATTATTGAGGCATGTTGATTGATAAATGTGGACATGGATTTCCTATTGAATGCTAGCGAATGTTGAATACTTGTATATGTACTGACTAGTCAGGGACACTGACCTAAAGAGTCAGAAATGGCATAGCATCATGAACGCCGAGCCAAATGAAGATTAGATCTAATCGATATCAGTGTTGAATGACTCATATGGGGTATTAACGCTGGACCAACCCTAAGGTCGATGAACTTATAAGCGCTTGTCTGGTCTAAGAATAGTTTTTCAGAGCCAGGGCATATGGCCCGGTGACTGTTTGTCACACGGCTAGGGAACGCTGTTCCAGGGTTATGACTTTAAGTCATGAGGAGGGTTATGTTGGTGACCAGTCACCATACACCTATCCTGTTCAAACTTATGAAAATTTCTCTTATCAGTTAAGCCCGAGTGACCCTAACGTCACATGACTAGAGGGGGCTGTACCCACTTTTGTGACTGTTGCGACTGTCACCTATTTGTTTGGACTGATGGTCCTGAATGATTATTACGATCATTGTTGATATTATATCATGCCTTATTGTGTTTTCTTGCTGGGCCTTGGCTCATGGGTGCTATGTGGTGCAAGTAAAGGGAAAGAAAAGCTCACCTAGCCTTGAGTGGAGAGCTTAGGTGGTGATGTGTACATATGCGGCCGCTTGACCACCACAGCCAAGGCGTTCTCAGAGGAACTAAGCGGTTTACCCTATTTTTGCCGCTTAGGTTGACGAGATTGTAAATTTGAAACTGTAATGACTGTTTTGTACTGAGAATAACTTGTAAATGTTTTGATTAGCTCTGCAAAGCAGTTTGTAATGAAAAATATCCATTCCTTTTTATTAATTTTTCCACCTTAACCTGTTAATCACACTTAGAGCACGTTTTTAACCAAAGAACTCGGGTAGCGGGTCAAATTTCTGGTTCACCGTAACTGTTCTGGGGTAACCAGGGCATTACACCTATGCTCCCTAGCAGTCTCCCCATTTCCACGCCTTCGCCCAACTCGCCTTTCCCTATCACCATGGGTCAGTTGTGTGTTCCTCCGAGTTGGTGAGGGATACCTTATTGGTGATAGTGGGTGCCTTATTGGTGATGGTGGCTGCCATCCATTACGGGGCCTAGAAGGCCCTGAGTTTGCTCGATCAGGCTTTGTAGCATTCTACGCGTTACCAGGATTTTGGGTCTGAGCCTCCGAGGGGACTCGGTTATTCCCTACTCCGGCTAGTGCCTCCGCAATTGGGTTGGTAGGACCTCTAGCCCGGTTACTTCTCTGGGGCCTTGGCGGAGCAGGCTGTTCTGCTGGTGGTGGAGGTTGCTCCACTCTTCGGGTGGTAGCGTTTTTATGCGGCCGCCCTCGAGGCCTACATGGTGGAATATGAACGTCCCGCGAAGGCGGAAGTGGGGCCTGAGCCGCCTACGCCTCAGCAGCTAGTCTGGCTAGCTCTTCACTGCGCTTCTTGGCCTCTGCCAACTGCTTTCGCATTTGACAATTTTCAAGCTCCACTATCGGGACATATCGTTCTGGATTGTAGTACATGTCCTCATCATCCCTGGGGGCTGGTGGTCCCCGAGAGTCGGATGAACCACTCCTCTCATCAGGGTCCGAGTTCATCATGGGCTGCTTTCCAGGGCGTCGGGGGTAGTCAGCTTCATCTAAAATTTCCTCCTCAAGAACATTGGGATCATTTGCTACCATTGTTGATTCGGGAGGCTCTCTGACTGAACAGACTCACGCACGTACTATTTAATGGCTCTCAATGAAAGCACCAAGCTATTGACGATGCTTTTCGTCAACTTAAATAGTAGAGCAATTAAACAATAAAATACTGGAACAAATGAATAAAGAGGAAAACAAGAGGATTTTTGTGTAGTTCAGCAGTTAACTCTGCCTAGTCCACGAGTCTATATTATTAAGACTTGGGAGTTTTCTGGAAACTTTTCAGAGATAAGTTACCCATAGTTTTCTCTCAAGAAATCAGAAATTGGTCCTTTACAAATGGTGTTTCCTTCTCTATTTATAGGGAAGGTTGAAAAATTCATTCCCACATATTTCGGGAAGATACACTGTAAATCAATTAACATAATGTTATTAAATGCATTATCTCCTTCATACATGGAAACGTCCCATGAATATCGGGAACGAATAACAGATTAAATGATATCCCTTAAATATTGGGATTGTACAACAATAAACATGTTCACACGTAATGGGTTATCCCAAATGATTCATCAAATCTTCGAGATCAGCAATTGGCATTGAACTTGTCGAGGCCATGAGTCAACCATGAGCTCGTCAGCTAACTTCGTGCTATGCTCGGAACAAGTAGATGCTGACGAAGCTGTTACATCCGAGCTTGTACTTCCCGAGCTCGATCCATCTCGCCTGAAGCAATCATGGAAAAGTATATTCATGCGTCGTGCCATGACTATTGCGAACTCAGAGCACCCTCGAGGTCGTTGTTTACTTCAAATAGGTTCGATGGTGGAATCATATGATGACCGTTTATGTTTCGAGCTCACACCTGACGAACCCAGCTTTCGGGGTCATAACTTCTTATCTCGAAATCTGGGTGTAGCAACAATAATGAAAATATTTGCAGAATATAAGCTAAATAAAAAGAAATTAAAGAAAAATAAATATGTAGTGATCGATAATATTTAATAGAATAAAAAATTACTGAGGGTTCGATATTGAAATACAAACATGTGTAATATTAATTGATTTAATAATAATAAAGAAGACATATATTACATATAATTAATTATATTAAGATTTTTTTACCATATCTCTTCTATATAATAAGTGTCTAGATAACGGAAATTCTTAGTTTTAAATGTTTTTTATTTTTTTAATGTTAACTTGAACGAAATATTCTTATATTTAATATAATATTCTTATATTTAACGGTGGTTTGTAAATACTTAAACTTAAACTTAAATAAAATAAATAATTAAAAAAATTAAAATAGGATATTTTTGAGATATTTTACAATGATAATTATTTAAAAATAATAAATAATTAAACAAATTAAAATAGGATATTTTTTAGATATTTTACAATGACAATTATTTAAAAATAATAAATAATTAAAATATGATATTTTTGAGATATTTTACAATAATAATTATTTAAAAATAATAAAATCATACGTTTGTAACTTAAATAAAATTTAAACTCACTTATTAGAATAATAGCATATCTATATATATCTATATCTCTTCTATATAATAAGTGTGTAGATAACAGAAATTCTTGGTTTTAACGGTTTTTTACTTTTTTTTAATGTTAACTTTAACGGAATATTCTTATATTTAACAGAATATTCTTATATTTAACGGTAGTTTGTAAACACTTAAACTTAAATAAAATAAAATAAAAAATTAAAATAGGATATTTTTTAGATATTTTACAATGATAATTATTTAAAAAATAATAAATAATTAAACAAATTAAAATAAGATATTTTTTTAGATATTTTACAATGATAATTATTTTAAAATAATAAATAATTAAACAAATTAAAATATGATATTTTTGAGATATTTTACAATGATAATTATTTAAAAATAATAAAATCATACATTTTATAACTTAAATAAAATTTAATTAAATTTAAACTCACTTATTAGAATAATATTGTATTAAACATATAATATAATCTATTGTGAATTAGCAACTGTTGACCCAGATTTTGGCCAACTGACACGGAGTCAAAATACGCTTGACGTGGAATGATACGTTGAAGTAAATGTAATGACGAAAATAATAAGAACACAAGATTTTAGAGTGGTTCGGCCCCAGGATCTGGTAATATCCTACGTCCACTTGGATTGTTATTGATATAAGGTCAAGAGGAGTGATCAAAGAACTAGGGTTCAATGAGTTTCACCAACCTCTGAAGAACAAGATAACATCTCAAATAGAATCCCTCTAGTCTCAAATAATTTGAAAGCCAAAAGTCCCTTCCTTGAACTATCTTTCTCTATTTATAGGCTCAAGGGGGATTACATGAATTTGTTATAGATACTTTTTCCTAAATAATCGGATACTCAGGAGATTGTGGGAGTCAATTTCGGGATTTACAAAGATCTTTATAGAAACATCATGAAGCATGCGGAACCCGCGACCATACTGGTCGCAAGTAAGTTTCGGCTGCCTACTGCTTATAATTTGCCTTCTGGTCGATATCCTAGCAGAGTTCCTCCAAATGTCAGCCACGTGTCCGGGAATAACTTGCCACGTCATCCATGCTAGTTTTTTGGATAACATTTGCCCCCCAAGTTTATTTATTACGAGCAATAAATAAAATTTTGAGGAAGCGACCCTTCGGTGACCCCGCCATACCTGTCAGAACCCTTCGTGTGTTCTTGGAAGAAGCAACCTACTCTTGTCTAATCATGGCTTTTCGCTTCCCCAGTAATATTTCGACGGCTATCTCGTTTCCCCATACTTCGAAAAAGGGGAAGCTGATGATTACTCCCTTTTAATGCCACAGAAAAAAATATATATATAGCATCTCCGAAGTTCTTCTTTTCTTTTTACGCACGCCATTACTCTTTCAAGAAACCCTAAAACCAGAGCTTCCATTTTCTTCTGGAGACCGTCCTTCTGCGTTTTCAAGACTCAGCCCGAGAGTTCCCTGATCTCCGAAAACTCTTACCAACCTCCACGATCTTCTTCTTGGTAAGTCTTGGAACCATTATGTTTCATATTTTTGTAGTGCATGTTTCTGTATGTTGACTGTTGAGTTCATCTATTTATGGGTTGAGGTGCTTGTCAGTAGAATGTCTTGTGGGTGAAAAAATTTACGAGTTAGTTTGATAGTCGAGATCATACTTTTTAGGACGTAAAACCGAAGTAAAAGTTTGATTTTTATGCCAGCCGAAAAAATAGGTTTTTCCCACCCTAAGAAGAGTAGAAAAAGCTTTCACGAAAAACTTTTTGCTTTCACCCTTTGATCTGTTTCTCAAACTGTTCGCGTGGAAAATTTTAGCTTTTTGTTAGAATGCTGCTGTATAAAGGCTTAACTTTTATACTCGACCAGCGTTATTCTAAAAACTTTAAAAAATTCTCTATCCTCACCTCCCCATTCTTCTGTTTGCAGACCTTAATGCCGGATTTGTGGGGAGGTGAACGGCCCATCGACGACGATCTTCTTGCTCAGCTGCTCGAAGGCGAAGAACAACCGACCGACCGAGTTCACGAGATCCCTTTTTCACGATCTTCTTCTAGACCTCGTCCATCACCTCCTCAAATGGCTCGTTCTAAGTCTTTAGGCAAGAAAAGACCTGACTCCAAAAATAGCCCAAACTCTTCTGCCCAGCCTGATTCACAGGCTAGGGTTCCTTCGACCAGTGGTCGAGAAAATGTCGCCCCAGACCCTAGTATCCAAGTCAGGGCCTGCCCTCGTCATCAAAACCTTCCTGATGTCGAGTGGTATCTCTCCCCGACCAGCCAAGTGACTCCTCGGATGCTTGCCAACTACCGTAGGAAGTATCCTCCTACAGGGGTTAATCTCAAAATTCCAGCTGCAGACCAAAGGGCTAACCTTCCCGGAGGTGTATACAATTCTTGGTCTAGATATCATATAGAGGCGGGGGCTATCCTCCCTCTACATCCTTTTTATCAGGGGGTGGCCAACTATTTTGGTGTCGCCCCCTTTCAAATTACTCCGAATGGATATAGAATGTTGGCCGCACTCTATATCCTGTACAAACTTAAGAAATGGCCAGAACCTACCCCCCATGGGGTTAATTTCCTTTTCGACCTCAAGTCCAACCCTCAACAGTATGGGATGGGCTTCTTCCATCTTTGTCACCAGGAGACGAGCCGAACATTCCTGAGTGACACTACGCACATATCTAATGTGGGGCAGCACAGTAAGGAGTACTTCCTCACGCCGGACATGACCACCAACAATCTGGCCTTCGCTCGAGGAGGTAAGTGCTGTTTTTACTGGTCGATACTTTTCATCAGCAAATTTTCCTTCATTTTTCTTAAAGTACACTTTTCCTTTCTGGACCATGGCTACGTCTGACCCCAACACCAGACATGGTGTTGAGGTCCCACCGCATTGGCCAGGATGACAGACGCAGAAAAAAGCGTCAAGTCCCTGGTCACTGATGAAAATCTGAGGCTATCCAGCCTCCTGGCTCCTCGCCATGAAACAAGAGGACCTGTGGTAGCAGATGCCACGGACGAGGGGGATCCTGAGCAGCAACCCCCAGCATCCCCTCCCCGAAGGAGGCCGACGGGGGTTACAATCAGGGAACCCACGGGCAATCCTTCCGCAGAAAGGCCTTCTGCACCCCAAGGCAAGGGGAAACAAAAGGCAACAGTGTCTGTTGTGGACTTGGGTGAATCCTCCAATGAAAATGGTATTGTTATTTCGCTTTTAAATAGCTTGCCAATTCCCTGTCACTTGTTTGACGGGGAGGGCAACTTTACGTATACTCCAAATCTAGGGCCAGAATTCTTAATGCGAGATAGTGAGTGTGTGACTAATAGAGTCAATAGTATAGCGACCAGTAGTTGTAGCTCGGGTATTAAACTTTGTGACCTTTTTTCTATTTTATCAAGAGTTTTTATCCGCCTTTATCTTATAATTTGCATATGTTTATTTGTACGCAGATATGGCCGCTCCCAACGTCTTCGATTTGTATCAGACTGAGGAGGAGGTAGAAGTCCCTCTGGTTCGGCGAAAGACGTCCAGGAGGCAAAACGATGAATCGAGCCAAGGACCTCCTGCCAAGAAGGGTCGAATAGAAGATCCTTCCAAGGACGTGCCAACTGGGCAAGCTTCTGCCCAGCCTTCGGTTCCTGTTGAGAAGGAAACCCCACCTGCTACGACGAATCCTCCACCTGCAGCCGCTAAAGAACAATCCCAGCCGGCCGAAGCTCCTGGGGCCAAACTTTCGAATCGCACCTTGCGAGCAGGCAAGGACCGCCTTGCACACATCGTGAGGTATGACCGCTGCAAGGATGCGATGGCTGAGGCAGAGAATATGGGGGTCGACCAAATTCTGAACAGGGCCCTAAACGAAATTGCCAACGTAAGCATTTCTTATCTCTTTGGCTTTCATTTTTTTCTTCCTTGCAACAGACTCTAACTTTATCCTTTGTCCACAGGCCTTGCTGACTGCAACTGCTACTCGTACCCGTGCCCAAGCTACCATCGACCAGGCTCGAGCAAAGGCCATCGAGAGGTACCAGGTGAAAGCTGTTGAGGAGCTTCAGGCTGCAGAAGCCAGGCATGTTGGGGAGTTGGAGGTGGTCACCCAGCAGAAGGATTCTGCGGTGGCAAAGCTGGCGGAGGCTGAAGCTTCCAAGGCAGCCTTGAAGAAGCAGAGGGATGAGTACCAGGATTCCAGCCGAGTCCAATATCGTGAATGCAAGAGACTCAAAGAGAAGCATCTTGCAAAGGACAAGGCCATAGCTGTTCTTGAGAGCCAAATAGAGCAGCTGAAGCTTACCAATGCCAAATATCTGGAAAGGTACAAGAATGCGACGCTTCGGTGTTTTTACGATTTCTGGAAACACAACCGGGATGCTAACTTTGACTACCTTTCAGAAGATGTTAGGAATGCTGAGCTGGCCTGTTGCACTACTCGATTGGCTGAAGAAGAGGAAAGAGCAAGGATCCGTGCTTCCCCAAGCATCGCTGACGCAGAGGAAGGAGGAGCTGTTGAGGATACGACCAATCAAAATGTTGATAAAGACCCTCCTGCTCCTAATGCTTCTTGAACTTTTTATTTTTTCTTTCTTTAATTACACGACCCACGGATCGTGATGTAAAGACTATATTTTTTAAATTTGCTGCATGGGCAGCAAACTTTCCTTTTATTTGAACAATTACATCCAAGCGGTGATGCTTGCGGTGTAAAAGACTGCATTATAATGTTATAATATTTTCATTTACTATAACATCTGTCCGTATGACCGAACTTAGCATAGTACTTTGGTTTGATTTAACAAAATATAAATTTGGAAAAATACTCTAAGTACCTTAGCATGCTTTCACTTATTTTGTTCATGTGTTTACATACCTTTTGGTATGCTTTGCTATTGATGTACCTTATATGCCCCCTAAGTGATCGAGGAGCTTTAGGTCCTTGGTCACTTGCCTTGACCACGACCTGTTCGAACATTTCTGCTCGGTAGGAAACGTAATACTTATAATACAGCAAAACAACACACGTATTGAACAAATACTTGCAAAAATAAATTCACAAAGGTTGGCAAGAATGACTGGCTGCGCACAGTCCCTTATAATCTCGTATTAAAAATGGACTAAACATGTCTTTACGAGTGACCCTAAAAAAGGATCTTACATTTATAAGCGATTAGCCATACAATGTGGCTAACCCTTTTTTTCAAAACTTGTAAAAAGTAAAATTTAATACAAGCCAGTCCTTTAAAAAGGATTGTTCACTGATAATACTTGCACAAGTGTTCTCCATTCCAATAGCGTGGAACGAGATCTTCGTTTAGGCGTGCAAGTTTGTAGGTGCCCGGGTGAAGGACTTCTTCAATCTGGTAAGGTCCTTCCCAATGGGGTCCGAGTACTCCAGCAGTGGGGTCGCGGGTGTTCAAGAAAACTCGTCGTAGAACCAAATCACCGATGTTGAATTTCCTTTCTTTTACTTTCGAGTTAAAGTACCAGGCGATCTTTTGCTGGTACGCAGCGACTCGGAGTTGGGCTTTTTCTCGTATTTCGTCAATTGAGTCTAGGGACTCCATCATCAGTTGGCTGTTCTGGTCCTGGTCGTATGTTATGCGTCGATGTGAGGGGGGATCTAATTCGACAGGTAACATGGCCTCATATCCGTAGGCTAAGGAGAATGGGGTATGACCCGTCACTGTTCGATGAGAAGTTCTATACGACCAGAGGAATTCAGGCAGTTGATCTAGCCATGCTCCCTTAGCGTCTTCAAGCCTTTTCTTCAGGGTGTCCTTAAGAGTTTTATTCACAGCCTCGACCTGCCCATTTGCTTGTGGAAGCGCAACTGAAGAAAAGCTTTTGATAATCCCGTGCCTTTCGCAGAAGTCAGTGAATAAGTCGCTATCGGGGCAAACCATACCGGCAAACAATGTTCTTGATGACGAAGTCAAGAACTTTCTTGGTCGTTATGGTAGCGATTGGTTCAGCTTCGGCCCATTTGGTGAAGTAGTCAACTTCCACAACTGCGTACTTTACTCCGCCTTTTCCCGTGGGCAGGGATCCAATCAAGTCGATACCCCATACTGCAAAAGGCCAAGGACTCTGCATCTGTTTTAACTCGTTTGGAGCTGCTCATGGAATTTTGGAGAAACTTTGACATTTATCGCATTTTCGTACAAACTCCATCGAATCTTCATTCATAGTCGGCCAGAAGTAGCCTTGCCTTAGAATCTTTTTTGCCAAACTTTGCCCCCCAGCGTGATCCCCGCAGAAGCCTTCATGTACCTCTTTCATTAGCTCCTTAGCTTTTTCTAGTGTAATGCACCTGAGTAGTGGCATGGAGTATCCTCTTCGGTACATAACACCATCGACCAGTATGTACCTAGCAGCCTGCCTTTGTAGGGTTCTGGCCTTGTTTCTATCTGTTGGTAGTGCACCATTTGTCAGATACTCCAAGTAAGGCGCCATCCATGTGTCTTCTACCCGGATTTCCATACTGGCTCCAATTTCTTGTATGCTTGGCTCACTCAATCTTTCTATTGGCACAATGTTCAAAGTGTCAGCATCTTTCACGCTCGCGAGTTTGGCTAAGGCATCTGCATTCGAATTCTGATCCCACGGTATTTGCTGGAGGGTATACTTCGTGAACTGGGCTAGCAGGTCTTTGGTTTTATTTAAGTAGGCCACCATCTTTAGGCCTCGTGCCTGATATTCCCCAAGAACTTGATTCATTACCAGGTGTGAATCGCTGTAAATATCAAGTGTCTTTATGCTCATGTCTTTCGCCATTCTCAACCCAGCGAGGAGTGCTTCGTATTCGGCTTCATTATTTGACGCGGTGAAGTCGAACCTAATGGCGTAGTGAAATCGATGCCCTTCTGGCGTTATCAATATCACACTCGCTCCTGCGTGAGATTCGTTGGACGATCCATCCGTGAATAACTTCCACGAAGGAGCTTCATCTTGAGGCTCAGGCTCACTAGGCTGTTCGCACTGCTCGTTGTCTAGGAGTTCGGTGAAATCTGCAACAAGATCAGCCAACACTTTTCCCTTTACTGCTGCTCGAGGTGAATACGTGATATCGAACTGCCCTAGTTTGACTGCCCATTTTAATAGGCATCCAGCCGCTTCTGGTTTTTGGAGGACTTGCTGAAGGGGCTAGTCAGTTAAAACCGTGATAGGGTGGGCTTGAAAGTAAGGACGTAGCTTCCTTGAGGCCAAGATTAAACAGTATGCTAACCTCTCGATGGGAGGATACCTCAGTTCTGCTCTGATCAGCCTCTTGCTTATATAGTAAATCGCTTTTTGTACGCCTTCTTCCTCTCATACTAGTACCGCGTTAGCAGCAACTTCAGTGATCGCCAGGTAAATGAACAAAGTTTCTCCTTCGATTGGCTTTGATAATATGGGAGGCTGTGCCATATGGGCCTTCAAGGCCTGAAAATCTTGCTCGCAGTCTCCTGTCCATTCGAATTTCTTATTGCCCCTGAGTAGATTGAAAAAAGGGACGCATTAGTCTGTTGATTTTGAAATAAATCTACTTAGGGTTGCAATCCTCCCGGTTAAACTTTGTACATCTTTGATCTTTTCTGGCGATTTCATGTCGATCAGGGCTTTTATCTTGTTGGGGTTGGCCTCGATTCCTCTTGAATTTATAATGAACCCCAAAAACTTCCCTGATCCAACACCGAAGGAACATTTGAGAGGATTTAGTTTCATCTGGTACTTGTTCAATACATCAAAACATTCTCGTAAATCCCTTACATGTCCTTCTACCTTCTTAGACTTTACTAGCATGTCGTCCAAGTACACCTCCATGTTTATCCCGATCAATTCTTTAAACATGTGGTTAACTAACCGCTGGTAAGTCGCACCTGCGTTTTTCAGTCCGAAGGGCATTACTTTATAACAGTATAAGCCCGTATCGGTCCGAAAGCTGGTGTGATCCTCGTCAGGGGGATGCGTGCTAATTTTATTGTAGCCTGAATATGCATCCATGAAGGAGAGGATCTCGTGTCCTGCAGTAGCATCGACCAACTGGTCGATTCTTGGGAGTGGGAAGCAGTCCTTTGGGCAGGCTTTATTGAGGTCTGTAAAATCCACACAGGTTCACCATTTGCCGTTAGGCTTGGGAACCAGCACTGGATTGGAGACCCACGATGGATAAAACGCTACCGCTGATGAACCCATTCTCCTTTAACCTTTCTACTTCTTCTTTTAAGGCTCTCGATCAATCTTTATCGAGCAGCCTTCTTTTCTGTTGCACTGGCGGAAAAGTCTTGTCTATGTTCAGGACATGGCTGATAACTGCAGGGTCTATCCCAGCCATGTCTTTGTGTGACCAGGCAAAGACTTCCTGGTTCTTCCGCAAAAATTCCACCAGTGCATGCTTCGTGGTTTGTTCCAGGTTTTTCCCGACCTTCACGACTCTGGTCGGGTCTTTTTCGTCGAGTTGGACCTCTTCCAGGTCCTCGACGGGTCCAACGTTCTCTTCAAAATCCCCAAAGCGAGGATCTAAATCTCTATCCTCACTTTGGGCAACACCCTATTTGGTGACCTTATCACCGGTTTGGGATTGTGTATCGATCGCCATCTGTAACTTATCTGAGGTAGTGCTCTTTGATGTTCCCTTTTTTCGCCTTCGTGACTGAGGCGTTGTAGCACTCTCTGGCTTCCCTCTGGTTTCCCAACACGCGTCCTACCCCTGCATCTATTGGGAATTTCATGGCTAAGTGCCACATAGAGGTGACGACCCGTAGATCAACCAGTATAGGCCTTCCAATGACGGCATTGTACGCCGAAGGACAATCGACTACTATAAAAGTAGCGAGTAATGTCCTGGTAGCAGGCGCTATACCTGCTGTCACCGATAGTTTGATTGATCCTGCAGGGGCGAGTCCCTCACCAGAGAAGCCGTATATTGTTTGGTTGCAAGGCTCTAGGTCCTTAACGGACAACTTCATGCGTTCCAGCGTAGACTTATACACGATATTCACCGAACTTCCTGTATCGATCAACACTCTTTTCACCATCATGTTGGCCATTTGGATATCCACGACCAGCGGATTGGAATGTGGGAACCAGACATGCTTGGCATCGCTATCAGAGAAGGTTATCTCGCCCTCTTCTGATCGAGCCTTTTTTGGCGCGCGGTCCTCCACAGTCATCATCTCGATGTCCTGGTCGTGGCGTAGAGTCCGAGTGTATCGTTCCCTGGCCTTTCCGCTGTTTCCCGCGAGGTGCGGGCCTCCACAGATGGTTAACAATGTACCAGTCACGGGGGCAGGCTGAAAAGGTGGCGAGCGTTGACGCGTGGGCGCCTGCTCGTTGCCACCCGGAGCTTCTCGTTGGGAATTTCCCGAGGCCCGTACGTATCTTCTCAAGTGTCCTTGTCTAATAAAAAACTCGATTTCATCCTTCAGCTGGTTGCATTCGTTGGTATCAAGTCCGTAGTCGTTATGATAACGATAAAACTTGGAAGTGTCTCTTTTCGAAATATCCTTTCGAATGGGGGCAGGCTTCTTATAAGGTACGCTGGAACTTGTGGCCTGATAAACTTCTCCCCGAGACTCAACTAGGGCAGTATAGTTAGTGAACCGAGGTTCATAATGGTTACCCTTGGCTCGTTTATTGTCAAAGGTGGAAGGCTCATTGTGTGGCCGTTTCCCCCATTCTTGCCATTGACGTTGCTGTTGCCGTTGCCATTAGGCTTAGACCCATTGGTGGCTTTGGCGGGCTCGGCTGCCTTCTTATCCTTTCCTGGAGGCTTTCCATCATCGACAATGGCATCTTCGAGCTTGATCTAACGATCAGCCCGGTCCAAGAATTCCTGGGTAGTTCTAACCCCCTCTTTTCGGAGGCTTTTCCAGAGAGGGGTGCAACGCCTAACCCCTGCGGTTATGGCCATCATTTTGCCTTCGTCCCCCACTGTTTTTGCTCCAGCTGCTGCTCGCATAAAGCGCTGGATGTAGTCCTTCAGTGGCTCTCCATCCTGCTGGCGTATTTCAAACAGCTGGTTTGCCTCGGTCGAATGCACATGACCTGCGTAGAACTATTCGTAAAACTCATTTACGAACATCTCCCAGGAAACTATGCTTGCAGGAGGGAACTTGAAAAACCACTCCTGCGCGGCATCAGAAAGTTGTTGTAGGGAAGATCCTGCACCAAGCATCTTCGGACACTTTCTGAATGTCCATTTGTATCTCAAACTTATTGACGTGAGATACCGGGTCACCGTACCCATCAAAGTTCAGAAGCGTAGGCATTTTAAACTTGCTAGGAGTCTCTGCCATAGCTATCCTCTGGACGAAAGGAGTGCCTTTCCTCCTGTCGTGGTCGATGTAAGATGTTCTTCCCCCGACCAGTTGTTGCACCGCCTGGTTGAGGGCATCTATCTGGGCCTGCACAGCGCCAGGAATCGTTGTGGCCTCTGTTGCTGGGGGGATGTTCTCGCCATGCCGCTCACGGCGATCGTTGAGCACATCTCTCAAGTCCTCGTCTCTTCTCCGCTGCTCGCTAGCTCCAAGCCGGTCGAAGACGTTATTTTGTTTGGGCTGCCCCCCAGCATCTCGTCTGTTGGGTTGGTCATCTTGAGGTATCTGGCTCCTGCCCCCGCCTCTTTCTTCATTCCTCCGACCGACATTCCCTTTGCCTGAGTCAGCCTCATTATAACCATGTCCATCTCTGAATCTTGATTGGCTATGGTGGGATTGACTGTTCCCTCGATTTATTTCCTGGGCTGAAACGTCCCGAGCGTTAGAGGGTGGCCTGCGTTGGTCGTTAGATCCCCGTGCATTATCATGCCGTGGGGGACCTCGGACCGCAGAGCCTAACTCCGAGTTCCTCCTGTTACCAGGAGGATGCTATCCTCTGTTCGGAAGGTTCGGCTCATCGCCCCTATGGCGTCTAGGACTGCGAGGCTGATGCCCGGTCCTATTCTGCCTCTGATGCGGGGGATTTCCGCGAACAGCTTGGGATGGAGGTTGTGCCTCAGGGTCCAGTGGGACATCGTCATGGGGCACCTGAGGCTGTTCGGGCCTTTGTGGACTCGAGGGTTGGATAGGTGGGCTAGGATTAGGACCACTTTGTGCTGGTCCATTCGTAGGTTGATCAGGCTGCGAGGCAGGTGCAGCCTGATTCCTAGCCAATTGCAAGGCTGCCTCGAGGGCTGCCATGGCTTTGCTCTGGCAACGGTCCATCTCCGCCTGCCTCTCACTTAACTCCACGCGCTGCCGTTCAATTTCTTGCTGCTGCCGCGCCATGATTTCGGCAGCACTTTCCTGGCTGGCCCTCAAATTTGCCAGCTCTTCGTGCAATGCCCCCAGAGTACTTTTTAGCGTCGCGTCATCCATTTCTTCCTCCTCAAATTCCAAATGCGACTCATCCTCAGCCACGTTGGGAGGAGGAGGAGGCGGGTTAGATGGTGCAGCGCTGACTGCCTGTCCAGTTTTCATGGTAGTTTTCACCATTGGTTTTCTCAACGGTGATATATCAAGCTCTCAATGAAAGCACCATAATGTTGACCCAGATTTTGGCCAACTGACACGGAGTCAAAATACGCTTGACGTGGAAGGATACGTTGAAGTAAATGTAATGACGAAAATAATAAGAACACAAGATTTTAGAGTGGTTCGGCCCCAGGATCTGGTAATATCCTACGTCCACTTGGATTGTTATTGATATAAGGTCAAGAGGAGTGATCAAAGAACTAGGGTTCAATGAGTTTCACCAACCTCTGAAGAACAAGATAACATCTCAAATAGAATCCCTCTAGTCTCAAATAATTCGAAAGCCAAAAGTCCCTTCCTTGAGCTATCTTTCTCTATTTATAGGCTCAAGAGGGATTACATGAATTTGTTACAAATACTCTTTCCTAAATAATCGAATACTCAAGAGATTGTGGGAGTCAATTTCGAGATTTACAAAGAT
The DNA here is from genome assembly GCF_963169125.1 of Humulus lupulus. Classification (NCBI taxonomy): domain Eukaryota; kingdom Viridiplantae; phylum Streptophyta; class Magnoliopsida; order Rosales; family Cannabaceae; genus Humulus; species Humulus lupulus. The sequence goes on along the minus strand of NC_084797.1, from coordinate 14,927,914 downwards.
CTTTATAGAAACATCATGAAGCATGCGAAACCTGCGACCATACTGGTCGCAGGTAAGTTTCGGCTGCCTACTACTTATAATTTGTCTTTTGGTCGATATCCTAGCAGAGTTCCTCCAAGTGTCAGCCACGTGTCCGGGAATAACTTGCCACGTCATCCATGCCATTTTTTTGGATAACAGCAACAAATTTTTATTTAAAAAAAACTAGCAAGAAACTTAAATTTAAAATACACATATAATATTTAATATTACATTAAATATATAATATATAATCTTTTGTTGTCACTCCCAAATTCAAAAACTAGAACAAGCATAAATTTAAACAAAAATAAATAAATTATTTAATTAAAATGAGATATTTATTTCAAAATTGATATGACATTAATATAAATTTAATAAAAATAATTAATAAATTCTATAAATAAAACTAAGCAAACGTGCATATTGCACGTTGCTTGTATCTAGTATATATAAAAAGTGTGTAGATAACGAAAATTCTTGATTTTAACGGGTTTTTAATTTTTTCCAGTTAACTTTAACGGAATATTCTTATATTTAACAGAATATTCTTATATTTAACAGTAGATTGTAAACATGACTTAAACTTAAATAAATAAATAATTAAACAAATTAAAATAAGATATTTTTGAGATATTTTACAATGATAATTTTTTAAAAATAATAAAACCATATATTTTATAACTTAAATAAAATTTAATCAAACTTAATATTATATTAAACATATAATATATAATCATTTGTTGTCACTGCCAAATTCAAAAACTAGAACAAACATAAACATAAATAAAAATAAATAAATTTATTAAAATAAGATATTTTATGATAATTTAAATAATTAAATCATATTTATTTAAAAATAATAAAGACATGCATATTATTTTTTTAACTTATAAATTTGTGTGATAGTTCGTTTTTATCAAGTGATTGGAACTTTTTTTCTTCATCAAATTCACCAAAGGACATTGCGAGATATATTAGAATCTAAAAATAATTTATGCATATATACTACTGTCTACACTATGACTTTTTCTATTATTATTTTATTTCTATTATCAATTTCTTTTTAAATATTATTCTATTTTATATATATGTCATGTAATCATGTAAATATATATCTATGTCAACGTTATGTTTAGATGTCATATATGTATAGATTATTAATATAAATATTTATATATAATATAGAACTATAATTCATTCGATTATAAAAATATATATATTTTAAAAAAGATAGTGAACCAATTTTTATTAAAATTATATACAATGTTTACAACTTTAAAATTAAGCAAACGTGCATTGCACGTGCTTTTACCTAGTATATATATAAAGGAGAACTTCAAGGAGATTATGTGACACTCTACAATCTCTTTAAAGTACTAATTCTATTTTCTCCTTTAATCTAATTTTTTAATTCATTTACAAAATCCATTATCTTTTTTTTTTAATTTTTAAATTCATATGCATTATCTCTCTACAATCTCTTCAAAGTACTAATTTGATTTTCTCCATTAATCTAATTTTTTAATTCATTTACAAAATCCATTATCTTTTTTAAAAAAATTTAAATTCATATACATTATCTTTGATTTTAACACCTAATAAACTTACAAAAATTTAAATAAGATATTTATATCAGATATTTTTTGAGTTTTTATTATTAACAAATACAATAATTTAATTATTATTATTATACATATTAATTACTAGAAAGAGTTTACACATATCGATTACACATTGATTTTTTATTATTAATATATGTTAAAAAATTAGAAAAATCTATAAATTAGATTATCGGTTACACATTAATTTTTTTTATTAATAGATGTTAAAAATTTAGAAAATCTATAAATTAGATTATGGGTTATACATTGATTTTTTATTTATTTTTTTATAAATTAGATTCATCAATCTACAAAGTAGCCATTAAGTGAAATTTTCAATTGCATTACAATTAATGCTATTTTTAATAATAATGATTGTACCTGTTGTAACGCCCTAAACTCCAAGGACCGTTACGGTGCACATTGCAAACAGTGTTAAACTCGCTAATCGAGCCATTTGGCCATAAACGTGTAACTAAGTATGATTAGCGGTTTAGGGATTAAAAATTTCGGTTAAGATGTAACATTTCACTAGAACGTTTACTGTATACATTGGGATCCCAAAAATATAATTTAAAGGTCTATTACAAGAAAATATTTACAACCAGCTGATCGAAGCGGAAAAACAGGGTTTAGCCCTAGTTCCTCTCCTTCAAACCTCGGCCGTGGCAGTCGAGCAGCTGCATATGTACACATCGTCACCTAAGCCCTCCAACTCAAGAATGGTCCAGCTTTCTTTTACCTTTACCTGCAAGAAAAATCAATATGCTCAAGAACAATCATATCATGATATCAAATCATATCTGGCATGCCTAGCAAACATAGCTATATTCAAGTATGAAAATAAATTCAAACAAGGGGAATCGAGGATAAGAAATCCTGCCCTCCTGATTGGATGACTATCAAGTCAATCCTAATCAGATGAGTGATTTAACACTAGAGGTTCTGGTAAACCATACTGAGTGACTGACAAGCAAGTCACTGCGTGGCTCAGCACCCAAAGCCATGCAAATGATGATCAGAATGATCATACAGAGCTTATAGCCCTGAACAGATGAGTGAATATCACTCTGATGTTCTGTTAACCATACTGAGTGACTGAAAAGCAAGTCACTATGGGGCTCGGTGCCCATAGCCGTGTAACAAAATTGTTACCTGGGCTTTCCTGCAATGGCTCTATCAGATGAGTGACTGATGGGTAGTCACTAGCTTAAATAGATGAGAGACTGATGGGTAAGTCTCTAACTTAACAGATGAATGACTGCTGGGTAAGTCACACAAGCGCTTTTAGTTTTCATCGAACTTGAGGTCGGTCCGGCATTAATGCTCTTGTTGAGTCATCTAATGCAGAATGTCGATTAGATCTAATCTCTTATCGACCCTGCGTTCATGATGCTTATGCCGTTACTGGCTCCCAGGTCGGTAACACACGACCAATGCCAATTCTGAGTGATCAGGGTCATGCACAAGTAAGCAATGCTACCAACATATATCATATATCTAATATCCGAATACAGGACATTCATCATGCTTACTTAACAATTACTAGCACAATTAAGATCATGCATACACATAGAGGCTCAAGCTCTGAACAATCTCATATTCAATATCCATGGCATGCCCTAATCACATGTTTCTCGAGCATCACATGCATCATATTTAAACATCTAACATGCATCAAGAATAACCATGCATGTCACATATGGGGTGCAGTTTTCTTACCTCAGGTTTGAGCAAGAACTAGTAAAAGAACAACCCTTGAGAACGATCAATCCTTTGATCCTTTAGCAGTCACCTAGTCATAACCAAATATGGAATCCCATCAATAAAATAAATCATAAAAAGGTTTATAATCTAATACCACACTCCCGGGATCCATCCCGCACTCTCGGGACTCTTAATCTACCCAAACGGGGTAAAGGAACCAACCCCTGAGCCTTAAAAGTCATCCCGAGCCCTAAAAATAGGTTGCTGGAAAATTCACTAGCGCTGGGGCGCTGCCTAGTGGCGCTGGGGCGTTTCCCCAAAGTCAAAGAACCCCAGAATCTGCCCTGCCTAGCGCTGGGGCGCCATCAGCAGACCAGAAACTTTTCTGGTCTTCTCCCCTACGATTTCCCTTGAAAACCAAACCTCCAAACCAATCCCAAACTTCACCCAAACATCCAATTCAACCCCCAAACCTCATCTACATCACACTCTCATCAAAACCCACTCAAACTTACCTTCCATGAATTCTCACCACTAACACCTCAAATTCACAACTGAAAAACCATAAGGGAAAACAGAGTATAACCTATATTCAAGGATGAATTCTTACCTCAAGCTTGATTTAGACTCCCTTCAATGGATGAACTAAGTTTCTAAGCTCCCACCTTTGATCTCCTAGCTTGTTACCTCAAGTTGGCTCTCAAAAATTGAAAGGACGAAGGAGGGAAGAATATGTACGTGAGGGAGAGAAAGAGATGAGGATGATGCTCTGTTTTCTTATAATTCCACAGCCTTCTAAACTCAAAGGGCTGATATATATCTTAGGGGTGAAAAGACCATTTTGCCTCTAGGTCAAATAAAGGCTTCTAAAGACTCCTAAGGGTAAAATCGTCATTTCCCGCCTATCTCGTTAATTATAATTAACACCCTCCAATTCCCATTATTCTAAATATTCTCAAACACTAATAATTTATATCCCGTTACCCTCTAATTCCCAGCAACGTTCTAATCACCAAATTACCCTGAGACTCACTCCGAGCCCCGAACTTAATCCCGTTATGACTAGACCGAAAACTTGCATTCCATGATCGTCTCATGCCGAGTGGCCCGAACTAATCCACATATAATGTGGTATTATTTATAATCCACCCACATGCATGAAAATACACAATCACGCCCTCAACGGGCCAAATTACCAAAATTCCCTTATAATTAAATGTAGACCCATATGCATGCATTTATCATCATATAATAATATAATTCACATAACACATGCATATAATCATTAAATATTATAATAAATCAATTATGGCCCTCCCGACCTCCTAATTAAGGTCCTAAACCTTATTAGGAAATTTGGGGCATTACACCTATTGTGCAATGTAGTACAATTAATGCAAAACTAACTTTCAATTTTTGAATTAAATTAATCCAAAAAATATAAATATGATTTTAAATATAGTTTTAAAGTATAGTTTCGGTGACAAAATCTAACTTTCAAATTTTGAATTAAATTGATCCAATTAATATGAATATGATTTTAAATATAGTTGTAAAGTATATGATTAAAGTATAGTTTCGGTGACAAAAACTACCTTTCAATTTTTGAATTAAATTAATCCAAAAAATATAAATATGATTTTAAATATAGTTTTAAAGTATATAATTAAAGTATAGTTTCGGTGACAATTAAAGTATATAGTTTTAGTACATATATTCTTCATAAATATATAAAAATAAAAAATACAAAGAAGAACTAAGCATTATTTATCATAAATATCTCAAATATGAAGTACATGATATTATTATAGTGTAACCATATGTTGATTTTTTTACCATTTAATTATTATATAAATTAATAATATTATATATAAATATCTAATGCATGCAACAATTAGGAAATTAATTCACAAACAAAATTATTATTATAATGTCCTCCTTTAGGCTAATCTAATGTATGCAACAATTAGGAAAATTAGAATAACTACACCAGAAAACATTTGATTTAAATAATATTATCCAAAGGTTAATAAAATATAAATAGCAAAGTGTTCAAATTAGAATAACAATTAATATAAATAGCTTATTTCCTTCTTTAGGCTAATCTAATGCATGCAACAATTAGGAAAATTTTAGTGCCTAAGTTCAGGCACCTATTGAGGGAGGGTTTTTTATATAGTGTAAATAATTTGAAAGTTGTTGCAAGCATATGGCAGTATAGACCACTTTGAAATGACCATAAAATTATTTTTTTGGTTTCAACTAAGCTTAAGAGGCTAGAAGAAGGAATGGTGAACATTCCAATCAATGAATTTTAATTCATATCTCCAAATTTGATTGATTTGCGTGTTAATAATAACACAATCCTCTTAGGTTCTTTAATTATTAATGTTTGTTATTTTTAAAAGTTTTAATTTTAAATTATTGATCTTTATATTCTAACATTTTCAACTTATTTCTCTATCATGTGTTTAGATGTTGTCGGATGTTTATGTGTTGTGGGTGATATTTAGATTGTTGGAGGTGGATGGAAAAAAAGAGATATTAAAGTTTTAACAAATTAGTATGTATAAATTAATGCATAAAAGTAATATTACAAATATATATATGTTTGTTATTGTAGTTTTTATTTTATTTATTGCATTATTAACTTTTGTAAAATTTTATGTATAGTTCGATCACATCAAATATTACTTTGTAGGAAAACTTGGGGGAGACCTTCAATTTAAATTTGTACAATAAATATGGTGGTCCATTTATTGTGATAGTAACTTCTACAACCATTAAAAAATTTCAAAGTAATTATTTATTTAGATCTCAATGTTTAATATTTAAAAATTTAATATATATATATATAAAGAAAGGATAAATCTCATGTACGGGCTTATAAATCAGCCATACCCATACGGGTATTTTGTGACCAATGAGCTTTTGACACATTCCTATTTTGCTTGGTGTAATTGTGAGCTAGGTGCAGGTGAATATTTATCATTATGAAAGGGAAATTTGATTAATCATACTTACATTAGCTTAATAATTAAAATTTGAACCAAAGTTAACCACCATATGATATCAATGCTCATCTTTCATTTAATACCAAAAATACCCCTCTCATAACACCTTTCCTCTCTATTCTCCCTCTTCCTCTCTACCTCTCTTTACCATACCTCTCTTCACCATACATTCTCTCTCACTCTCTCTTCACCATACGTTTTACACACAAGATTTTTATACTAAAATCTTGCAAGAAAGATACACATTCGGACATTGTGGATTGTTTGAGGAGAAACGCCAAGCTTTGTGTTATTTTTGCTCATAGTGAAGAGATTAAATGGGTAAGTGATTTTCTTTGATTCTTGTTGTTGTTGGTTGCTTTTATGATTCATAATGCTGTTTATATGTTGGATCTGTAGTTTGTTGGTATTTTTTGCTGTTTTTTTGGGTGAAAATCGTGTTATGTGAAAATCTGCGTTTTCTTGGGTTCCCTGAGTTTTTTTCTAAATGCCCGATAGTGTCCGATAGAGACCCGATACAGGCACGATAGTTGTTGAGTTTCAAGGTTAGGGATGAAGGTCTGATGGCAACCCGATGGTTGCCCGATAGTTTGGTTACCCGATGGTTATAAAGGTACGATGGCTACCCGATGGTTGCCCCGATTATTATTTTAAATCTATACACCCTTTTAAGTACGATAATGGATCGATAGTAGTCCGATATATGCCCGATTGTTATTATTAAGTTACTGCGGACCTAATAGTACGATGGTACTCGATGTTACCCGATACTTTCCCGATATTAGTGTTTTAAGTGATCAAAAAACATAAATAAAACTTTGCCCGATACCACCCGATATGGCCCGATACTGGTACGATGCCAAAACATTTGAACTAAATTTCGACATTTTGTTGCCATTTACTGATTTTTTTTCTTTGTACATGATAGGGTCAACTTTGTTCGCGTACTTAATGTATAATGGTGTTTGGGAGTGTGAAGGTAGAGATTGGGTTTTTAATGGAGCCGAAAATTTAACGTTCGAGTTGGAGAAGGACATAACTTACTCACAACTTGTTGAACTTCTGTACTCAGAGCTGGAGGTTGACAAAGTGCAGTATGACCTGAAATTAGAAGTGAATTATAAGTACATGAAAGGGTTAATGTATCGGCCTGAACTTATAAGGAATGACCCCGTAGAGAAGATCGCCAAACACCTGGTACTAGTAGTAGTCGTCCAGACGGAACAAATGATGCTAGAGAATTTAGTGATCCACTCTCTTCTTCGACATATTATAGTAAATTCAAAGCTCAGATGTTTACAAGAGAAGACATTGAGGATAATAGTCACTATATATCTATGGGTGGCACATCGGGCGGGGAGATTCATTTAGGAAAGTTTTTCAGAGACAAGGAACATTTAAAGAAGGTTGCTGGCTTATTTGCAATGAAGAAGGGATTCGACTTTATAGTTAAGAAGTCTGGTACTGATGTTTGGTATATTACATGCAAGGATCCTGATTGTGGGTGGAGGTTAAGAGGGAAGAAGAAGCAACTTTCTAACATGTTCGAGGTGACAGCATTTGAAAATGTACACACATGTTCCCTCGATGTTCGAAAAAACGATAACCGTCAAGCATCGCCTTTGGTAGTTGCCGAACTGATCAAGGATAAATTCTCAGTTAACGGTTCAGATTATTTAGCCTCCAAAATAAGAGAAGATATGAAGAATTCTTTCGGGATCGAAATGAGTTATGAGAAGGCTTGGAGATGCAGAGAGAAAGCACTCCACATAGTTAGGGGTACGCCTGAAGCTTCATATTCGAAGTTACCTGGGTACTTGCACATGCTGCAGTTGAACAATCCCGATTCCATTAATGATTTCAAGGTAGACGAGGGTCGTTTCAAGTATTGCTTTTTTTCTCTGGGTGCTTGTAGGCGGGGATTCAAGTTTTGTCGACCTGTTATATGTATTGATGGGTCCTTCTTGAAAACTAGGTATGGTGGCCAAATGTTGTGGGCCGTGGCATTGGATTCAGACAGCCACATATTTCTGATTGCTTTCACAATGGTTGACAGTGAGAACCACGACTCTTGGACCTATTTCATGAGGAAGTTGAAACAAGCGATTGGTGATGTTGAGAACTTAGCATTCGTATCGGATAGGCATCAAAGCATTGTTCATGCTTTGGAACTTGTCTTCCCTGATGCACCCCATTGCGCATGCTACCACCACATTATTATGAACGTGGCTAGCAAGTTCAAGACTGATTGCTTCACGGATCATATTTACAGTTGTGCATACTCGTATAAGAAGACAGATTTTGAAAGAGAATTTGAAAAGATAAAAGCAATGGATGTTCGAGTTGCACTATATCTTAAGGGCATTGGATTTGAAAGATGGGTTCGTGCGTACTTTCTAGGGGACCGTTACAATGTAATGACAAGTAATTGGGCTGAAAGTTTCAACAGCAAAACTAAGGACGCAAGAGCCTTCCCGATCACTGCTTTTGTTGAATTCATCAGGTTTACTATTCAAACATGGTTTGCTACTCGAAAGGAAAACGCTGAAAAGTGTAGCACGACTCTATCACCAGTTATGGAGGGGGACTTGTCATGTCAATTTGAGAAATCTCGGTTCTTAAGCGTCGACAGAGCTGGACCTTATACATTTAATGTCCACCCCAGAGGAACAGTTCAGAGCGGTGGTATAGTTGATTTGGAGGCACGACAATGCAGTTGCGGCCTATTCCAAATCATGAAGATTCCTTGTCCGCATGCATGTGCTGCTGCTCAAGAACGAAATATTAGCATGTACGCATTGTGCTCTCAATATTACACAAGAGAGAGTTGGAAGAGCACATATGAGGGGACAATTATGCCAGTTGGTGATGAGGATGATTGAGAATTGCCTGAAGACATTAAGAACATCCAAGTTGGAGTACCGATTGAGAAGAAACCTGTAGGCCGACCGAAGAAGCAAAAGGTCGGACGAATTAGGAAAAATCGATATCCTTCTAATGGAGACAAGGTTGTGATACAACGATGTTGTAGCAAGTGTGGTGGTAAAGGGCACAACAAAGCGTCTTGCAAGTACCGAGGTTAACTTGTTTTGTTTGTATTCTAGTTGACCTATTATGTTTTATTTCTGCTTGAACTAGTAATATTTGTTATGTGCTGGATTTTGCAGGTTTTTTTCTGTTTTTTTCTCCATTATGAAACTCTTAAATATGTAATAATCCAGTGTTGGTTCGATAGTGCACGATGCCGGTACGACAATGCATGATATTGTTTGTTGTAGGATTATTTAAATGTATCTTACAATATGGTACGACGTTGCTCGATGTAGTACGATAGTTAATGTACGACATTAGGGTACGATAATGTACGATATTGGTCCGATAATGGTATGATGGTATGGTTTCAGTACAGTTCGTGAAATTTGTGAGGCATGTGAGGGTACGATAGAGTACGATAGTGATCGACGATAGTACGATGCAAAGATTAAGCACATTAAAATGTAGTAATTACAAAAAGAGCAATAAAAAAAATTATACAATTCAAAAAAATTAAGACCGTTCAACATAAGTTTTGGTAGAATAAGTCTACACACCACCTTTGCCTAAAAAGTTTCATATTATTGTCAGTTACATTATCAAATGGTAGTTGTAGAAGCTTATGTTCAATATGCTCAATTACGTAACATCCGCAATCGCCACTGCATTAGAAAATAAACAATAATTTAATAAAGTTTTGTAATTAAGAAATAATAATTAATATGTGATATTTAATAAAGTTCACCTGGATTTTGTTTGCGGTACGAATTCACGTGGAATGAGTTTCCAATCGAAGGGTCTGACCTGACTCTCTGATGCTGTCAACTGAGGCGCGAGTATAACGTCATGGTTCTCAAATAAACCGGACTGTCGCAAGACCGACGGGAAAATGGTACACCAGTCAACCATCAAGCTGATCAAATCGTTTTCGGAAATTGATCCAATACTGGAGTCAAAGATGTTGAGCATCCACCCATTCAGGTCTGCCTCTACAGCTACCCAATGCATTTGGTCTTTCAAGAAAAGGGCAAAATAAATGAACTCCTTGTTCTGCCAACTCGGTAAGAACTGGACTGCATCACCCCTAACCAGGTCCAATATACTGTCATCCCAACTAAATCTAGAGTAGTCAGAACCTGGAAAAGCGTCCCACCGACCCTTCAATGATTCGGGAAAAATTGTAGGCATAACAACACATTTCTGAGGGTACACATTAGGATAAAATTCTAGACGCCTCCTCATGAGATGGAATGCTGCATCTAAATGCTACATTAAAGGAAAATTAAGTCAGTAACCACATTATCGTACCAAAATAAACAAACAAAAAACTATCAGACATGAATATAGTAACTATCGTACCCCAATCGTACCATTATCGTACCACAATCGTACATGAATATAGTAACAATAAAACCTTCTATCGTACCCATATCGTGTTAATGTCGTACCATCATCGTACCTTTATGGCAAAAACTAGTATTATACACCATCGTACCCACTAGCGTCCCACTGTCGTACCATCATCGTACATTATCGTACTACCATCGTACCTAAATTGTCCCACTACAAATTCTAAAATTACAATGGTAATAGTAACTACTTAACAAATTATATCGTACCACTATCGTGCTAATGTCGTACCACCATCGTACCATTGACATATAAACAGTTTATAATTTGACACTTATAATTATCGTACTACCATCGTACCATATCGTACCCATATCGTACCACTACATATAGAAACATTTAAATAAATTTTCAACATTATTTAATTATGAAGTTATAGAAAACTTACAAAGTCAGAAAGCCATGTCCTCGGAGTATGCAGTTTCAGGAACCAAGCAGCATCGTGTGTCCCTGAGAAGCATTCCCTCGGATATTTATTAATAATGGTGCCAAGCAACTACTTGTGAAAGGTCATAAGTAATTTACCATCAACAACCCTCAATGGATCCACATTCACTGCTGTCTTCGATTTCTTATTCCTTTTCCTCATTGCAGTGTACTCATCGAACCACCTAGGCCTTTTTCTTTCTCTCCTCTTCTCCGGTGCTGGTGGAGCTATGTTTAAGAATTGTACTTCAGAATCTTCAGTATCTCCGATTACAGTAATTTGCATATCCTCTGGTGTGCGAAAAATGTGATCATCTACATCATCAGGTCTGTAATCGTTAGGGAGAATGTCTTCATCTACAGGAGACTGAGGGCCTTCTTCAGTGGACTGAGGGTGTGGATCTGGAACTAGCCTACTAAGATCTTCCATCATTGTCATCAGCTTCTGCAATTGACCCAAGATCTCGGACTGACCTTTAATAAGGGCACTTTGTTGCCCTTCAACCTTTTCCAACCTGGCCAAAATCATAGAGTAGCCTGGTTGCTCAGCTTGGGAGGAGGTGCTGGCATGAGGTGTTGATGGGGGAACCTCAGGTGCCTCAGGTTGAGCTGGTGGAACCTCCTTAAAAATATTTGCTGCTTCTGCTTGCTTAGCTAACTTTTCAGCAAGCATTTCAGCCTGGCTCTGTAAGGCTTCATGTGTAGGTTGTCCATCGGGACCCACCTCTAGTTCCTCTAACCCCATGTCCACATACAATGGGGCTTCATTGTCTGTAAGGGTCCTCACATACTGTTCTTCAGCAGGTCGGGCACACAGGTAGGGATATACTGTCAACTGCCACAAAAAACAATGCATATTTAGATTGGAAAGTAAAACAATATAAAAAATAAGTAATTGTCATCTGTGAAAAATGGTAAACTATCGTACCCCAATTGTACCCATATCATGCAATTATCGTACCCATATCGTACCCATAACATAACAATATCGTACCCGTAAGTGAGAATTACTTGCTAACTATCGTACCATCATCGTACAACATCGTACCAATATCGTACCTCTATTACTACATTAACAAAGAATGCATATCGTACCCCCATCGGACCATCATCGTACCAAATCGTACCACTTAGTCAGTTTTCAAACAGTTGACAAAAAACCACAAAATAACCCCATAATCGTACTCAAATCGTACCCTATCGTATTCCTATCGTGCAGTACCCATAAAATTGCATATCTATAAAAAAAAAATATAGAACATTCAAAAGTAAAGTAAAAGCTCACCTTTTTGGCAAACAACTTAATAAGTTGCTCTTTGTGTATCTCTACTTTCTCCTTGCTCTGCCAGTTGATCATTCTTGGTATGCCTTGGCCCAATCTCACAGCATGATCCTGACCCAACTCAATGATGGACTCAAAAGCCCAATACTGCAATGCTGCAGCATACCCATAAATAGAGTACTTGGCCTCCTTCTGAGTCTTTCCTTTCTCAATCTTCTTCTGTAAATGCTTCTTCATTTCAACAAAGTCTTTTTGACAAGTTTGTAACAACTTCTGGTATGATATCTTCCCCCACGGGTACTGGAAAAAGAAGTCAACGTCGTCTACCATCTTCAGCATGTCAGTCCAAACCATCAACTTCTCCTCACGACCTTTCAAAACACCCTCAACTAATAAGCACAAACCCATCTTGTACACATCATCAACTATTTGACAACTCTCAAAAGTTCTGCGCAGTTGCCCTATGCTCACTGGGGAATGACCATTGAAGTACTCAAGAATCAACCGATCCGAAGTGGTCTTCGCTTTAATCTCAGCTTCAGACGGTCCGGCTTCAAAATTTAAACCAGTAACTAAAGCGAACTCCAATTGGCTAAATCTACATCTTTTTTTCCCAATATAAAACTGGACTTCGTCAGTCTTCTCCCCTCTGAATTTGTGCAACAACAACTGATGGACTAAGGCACCAGAAAAATTTAATGGTTCCGCCATGAAGAACTGTTTGAAAGGGGATTCCTTCACCCTATCCAATAAACCACACTGTATAAATTTTGCTTTAATCTTTGGAAAGTACCAACTGCCGCGCCAAGTGATACGTCCCGTAAAATGTTCCTCTACTGGAACTATCAGTTGTGGAGGTCTTAAGTTCTGCATAAAACAAATAAATACCCAATTAAATAGAATAACAAAAAAAAAACATCAAATTTTATATTCTGCAATATACTATCGAGCAACTATCGGAATCTATTGCACCATATCGGACACTAATGGAAAACTGGAACTATAACATTATCGTGCACAATCGTACCTCACATCGTACACCATCGTATTATAACATACACAACAATTTGTTCCCACTATCGGGCACACATCGTACCCACATCGTACCCTATCGTACCTCCATCTTCAACCTCAAGTTATCAGAAAACACAACCTATCGTACCACCGTCGAACCACTATCGTACCCCTATCGTACACTCATCTTCAACCTGAAGTTATGAGAAACAAAAATACCATCGTACCCATATCGACCCACTATCGTACCTCTAAAAAAACCCAGAAATTTTTTTCAAAATTTTACAGTTTATCAGATTTCACACAGTCAGATTTAACACAGTCAAATTCAACAATACATACTATAACATTTTTCAATGGAGAAGAGATTAAAAAAAACACATACCCTAGACATTTTTGCGCAATGGGGTGTCGGTTTTTCTTCTCCGGTGAGGGGTTGGAGCTTGGTTTTTCTTCGTCTCCGGTGGGGGTTGGGGCTTGGTTTTTCTTCGTCTCCAGTGGGGGTTGGGGCTTGGTTTTTCTACGTCTCCGGTGGGGGTTTTTCCGACCGTCGGGTGAGGGAGAGAGCAGCGTCGGGTGATGGTGGGTGAGGGAGAGAGAAGCGTCGGGTGTGAGTACTTATGTTGCTCGATGGTTTTGTGGGAGTGAAGAGTTGGGATTTGGGAGGGAACGGGAAATGGGCAGGGGAAAAGCCGAAAGGTACGGTTTTTATTAAGTTTTTTTTATCACTATCGTGTACCATCGGGTAAAATCGTGTACCATCGTACTATCGGGCAAGCATCGGGCACTTATCGGGTACCATCGTGTACAATCGTACTAATAGGTCTGCATTAACTTAATAACAACTATCGGGCATGCATCGGACTAGTATCGATCCATTATCGTACTTAGAGGGTTTGTAGAATGAAATAAATATCGGGCAACCATCGGGTAGCCATCGAACCTTAATGACCATCGGGTAACCAAAATATATCGGGCAAGCATCGGGTGGCCATCGGACCTCATCACTAACCTTGAAACTCAACAACTATCGTCCCTGCATCGGGCCTATATCGGACACTATCGGGCATTTAGAAAAAAATTCAAGGAACCCAAAAAAACGCAGATTTTCACAGACCACGATTTTCACCCAAAAAACAGCAAAAAATACCAACAAACTACATATCCAACATCTAAACAGCAATCTAAATCATAAAAACAACCAACAACAACAAGAATCAAAGAAAATCACTTACCCATGTGTATCTTTCTTGCAAGATTTTAGAGAAGAAAGGTATGAGATTTTGTTATGAGATGGGTATTTTTGGTATTAAATGAAAGATGAGCATTTGTATCATATGGTGGTTAACTTTAGTTCAAATTTTAATTATTAAGCTAACGTAAGCATGATTTATCAAATTTCCCTTATGAAATTCACTATAGCAATTCAAAATCAGCCATACATACGGTGTTTTGTGACCAATGAGCTTTTTGACACATCAATATTTTGCTTGGTGTATCATTATGAAATTGACTACTGCTCTGCCCAAAATAAATGCCGGACTAAGGACTAAACAGAGAGAAGCATTAAGTTAATCCTAGATTTGTAAACTTGACAGTGATGATACTCTCCATGCATCAGACAGAGACAGAGGGAGAAGAAGATTTAGTTGCTTGGCTGGCCGACTCGGATTCTCCGCCGGAAAATAGATGGTTCAGAAAATGCCGGACTAAGGACTAAACAGAAAGAAACATTAATGGTGTACAGTTGGTAAGTAAAAAGATGGGCTATTTTTTAATGGATTAAACTTGGGATATTTTTTTGGAAGGTTAGAACAGTTTTTGTTTCAGTGTTAAGGAGAAATTCGAAGGGAGGAGGAAGGATAAAAACGAGAGGTCGGCAGGAGCGTACTTGGGATATTTTTTTGGAGCAATCCAGTCGACCCGCCCCGCCAGACAACCGCAATCCTTTCTCGTTGACTGATTTTGACGACTGAAAATAGCATCACCGCCTCAATGAAATTTATATATATATATAAAGGGAAACTTCAGTTTCTATGCATGATAGAGAGAGAGAAAGAAAGAAAGATTTATTTATTTATTTATTTTTGAGAGAGAGAGAGGTGGAGGAAATCATCGGCTCCGCATACGATCAGAGAGAGGCAAGCAGCAGAGGCTGAGCGGCCATTTTTCTCGAAACAACCCGACCCGACCCGACCCTGCTGCCTCCATCTCCGTGAGAGCAAAACCTCATTCTTAAACTATTGCACCTCTGTTTTCATGTCCGTCTCCTTGGATCCTCTTTATAATGTACCTCATTGTAATTAAATTTCGCTTCTGCCCTTATTATTGCGTCTGCCTCTAGGAGGGTAGTACAGGGGTATGATGGTAAATATGTTTATATAGATATACTTATTAATTTACATTATTCCTCTGATTTTTTGTTTTTTTCTAAGGTTCAATAATAGATTATACTTCATTCTCTTACAATGTTATATTTTCCTTAATTTTAAGGTGAAAAGAATTTGAGTGCAAAGGAAATAATTATTATAGTACTCAAATTACATTTGTAAATATTGGAATCATGCATGATTGTTTTCTTTATATAGTTATTATATAAAAAAAAATTGTATGTAAATAGAGGTTGCTTGCTTAAACATTTGTATACTAAGATTTATTTTAAAAAAAATGAAACTGCATTATCAACTTTGACAGCATGACTCACAGTCACAGAGGGAAGAAAAAGAGAAACCCCAATCCACCAACAAGATGACTTAGTCAGCTAAAGAGTTAGCAGGGGCATTCCCCTCTGGCCTCGCAGAGAAAAACCAGTAAAGTACAACAAAACATCCTTTCAAATGTGTTGCTGTAATCATAATAAGCTTGGTTATTGGACTCGGGCAGTCTGACTCTAGCACAACATTAGAGATATTCAGCTTCTTGGCCAACCGCGCACCAAGAAATAGGCCTTTAGCTTCAGCTGCATTAACAGACAGAGGGAGGTGGTGCCATTCACAAGCAGTCCCAAGGACTACTCCGTTTGAATCTCGACACCATACGTAGTAGGGGTGAGCATCGGTATGTTTAGGCGGTTTTTTCACAACAAAAAATCCAGAATTCGGTTTTCGGTCCGGATTGGTGCAATCCAAAAACCGACCAAACCAAACCAGTTTAAAAAAAAATCGACCATTTTGGACCGCGGTTTGGTCGGTTAAACCGACCAAACCGAATTGATTATTGTTTTTTTTTTTTTTTAAGTTTTAGTTAAAAAATTAAAAATTTTGGATTGTTGGAATCCATTTTTGTGCGTTTTTAAAACTTAAATATATAGAACATAATTACATTTACAAATTTTAAAGTTTGAAACATAATTAAAAATAAAAAATTTAATAATTAATAATTATATAATATTATATTATTATTTTATTATGTTCGGTCGGTTTCGGTTTTATTGGTCGGTTCACCCAAAATTTCAAAACCGGCCGAACAGTGGCGGTTTTCACCGTCGGCGGTTTTTTCAGTTTTCGCTTTAAATGGTTTTGGTTTTTTCGGTGTTCGGTAGGTCAGTTTACACGGTTTTTTCAGTTTTTTGGATTTTATGCTCAGCCCTAATATGTAGAAGTTAGAACCATGGCTGCCAATGGCAGCATGACGAAGCCTCTCGGGAGGCGGGGAGGTCATTTGATGTTCTTTGTTGGCTTACTTGTGCTACCATTTACAGCAGTTTTTTGAAACTCCATCAGCAGATAATCTTGAGACCAATCAGGTGTGACTTGCCATGAAGCTTGGCATTTATGTGATTCCATACATGCCAGGACATCACAACAAAATGTTCAAGCTACCTAGTGGTCCGCAGCAAAGAAACCTCATACAAAAAACTCCATTGGGTCCCAAGTGTCTTTAATTTTTATCTTCTCGTAATAGTCACAACAGACCCAAGCTTTTTTCACATAAGGGCAGTTCCATAAGCAGTGGCAAATGAGTAGCCCACATCTAAAGCAGATTTAGAAGGTGTTATACCTCTATTGGCAAGTTTCAAAACGAATTTAATTAGTTTTTTTTGCCGGCTGAAGTGTACTCCAAGAATTTAAATATTTGAAGGTACATAAGATTTGTAAATTAATTTGTATAAGCTACAGAGTTTAAAGGGCCGTAGATAGAGTCTTGTAAAGTGTGGATTAAATTTTATGGTTTTAAAGCTAAAATAACTTCATGACCAAACCATACTAAAATTGTGCATGAAAATTCTAGGATTTTTTTTGTTATTGATAATATAACTCACTGCAGCTCTTCTTATTCTTACATTTATCAGTCAACTTTACTAAATAGAAATTAAAGCAAAGGGAGAAGGAAAGTGTTGATAGAAAGCTTGATTTGGGAGGGAAAAATATAAAGGTTCTATTTAGACAAATTCATTAGAAGTCTCATACTCTTAATGATTTTCTATCAAAAGAACTTCAGAACTACTTTCACTTTCAACAATGTTTTGATTTTGTTTTCTATCAAAAACTTAACATTGGACTTCCATTATTGTTTGGGATTTTTCTGTTTTCAAAATTGTAACGTCAAGAAACTAAGAAAATTATTGAAACAATAAACACTCCAGAAAAATAACACCTAACAAAAATAAGAGAAGATTAATTAAAAATAAAAATGGATGGAAAGAGGGGTTAGATGGAGGAGACTCAGATTCGCCTTTTCTCAGACAAAGAAATAAAGGGAGAGGAGAAACAGCTACCAGTGGCTGAGAACGACGCCGGAGCACCGCTTGGAAAAGGACTGAACCATCTATTTTCCGGCGGAGAATCCAAGTCGGCCAGCCAAGTAACTAAATCTTCTTCTCCCTCTGTCTGATGCATGAAGAGTATCATCACTGTCAAGTTTACAAATCTAGGATTAAGTTAATGCTTCTCTCTGTTTAGTCCTTAGTCCGGCGTTTTTTTTTGGGCAGAGCAGTAGTCAATTTCACAATGATACACCAAGCAAAATAGTGATGTGTCAAAAGCTCAATGCTCACAAACCACCCGTATGTATGGCTGATTTTGAAGTACTGTAATCAATTTCATAATGATATATATATACTCTCCTACACTTAGCTCACAGTTACACCAAGCAAAATAGTGATAATAGTGATGTTTCAAAAGCTCATTGGTCACAAGACACTTTGGGTATAGCTGATTTATAAGACAGTACATCAGATTTGTTCTATATATATATATATATACACGTTAATTTACATTTACTAGGTAAAGTTGGTTTCTCTACCTCAAGTGAAGTAAAATTCACATAAATATTCAAATAGATTATCTAACATCATTAATCAAAAGATTTTCTACCAACTCCAATATGTGATATTTTTGAGATATTTTACAATGATAATTATTTAAAAATAATAAAATCATACGTTTTATAACTTAAATAAAATTTTATAAAACTTAAACTTACTTATTAAAATAATACCATATTAAATATATAGTAATTATCATTAATCACTGATATATACATATATTACTATATGTATATATTAGTGATTAATTACTAATCACTAATATATTAGTAACATATAATAATTATCATTAATAATTACTATATGTTTAATATGATCATTTATATAATATAGTAATTATATGTTTAATATTATTAGTGATTAAACATATAATTACTAACATTATTATTTAATGATTACTAATATAGTGTTTGTACGTATATATATATGTACACTAGTTAAAATGAGTCGACAAAATATTTGGCAAGCGCCGCCTTAGCAAATGAAGGACATTAACTTGAAAAACTTGTCAAGTACGATAATAGATTCTAATAACATATTTAATTAATGAAAAATAATCTTTGACCCTAATAAAAAAAAAAAGCAAATTTTAACCTGATAAATTAGAGTGAAACCAATTGAACGAAATAAAAAAAAAAACAAAGAGGCAGTATATCACAACTGAACCGTCAAAGAAGATTGTTGTATAAAACACGAATGCCTTGAACATCATTCCAATTCAGACCTTTGGTTTCTCCCATGGGCAAAATGGGGTACATGATAGCATCAGTATCCGAGCTATGCATGAGCCCAAGAGTGTGACCGATTTCGTGCAAAGCAGACGAGACAAGGTCAAAAGAATAAGGAGCCTCCCCCACCACCCAATTCTCATCCGCATCCAAATGCAAAACCCCCGTCGTCGGCTGAAAACTGTGGCCTAGGGTTCCGCCAGGCCCATCAAAGGGAACCCCGTCTCCGTGGTCTCCACTATGGAAGCTCACTTATATATCAGCCACTTCGAATGGGGCTTGAATGAACCTGAAGTGAGTGTTGTAGCTCCAAATAGAGAAGGCCCGCCGAATTGCGTTATGCGCCAACGACGTCGTACCGTCAGGGAACCCGAATGACAGAGTGAATTTGGACGGCGGCCACCTCGGAGCTCCTGGGAAGAAAGTGTAAAGCGGGCCGTACCCGTGGGCCTGCTGGGCCTGGGCCCATTTCATGCCTGCAAGCATTCGAGTTTTGTTGTTACTACTTGTGATATCTGGCATAGCGCAACGTGGTTGCATCATCTTAAAAATCATTTTTTGGTCTAGAATCCCTGTGGGTTCGAGTTTGTAATTTATCTAGTATGTTCTGATGGCCGATTCCAGAGCATCATCAAAATGATTATTGTGATGATGATCGTGATCTTGGTGACTGTGAATATGATGACGATGACGATGGTGATTGTGATTTTGTTGGTGCTGATGATGTTCTAAGTAGCCAAAGTGCTGTAGATAATGCTTGACATCGCCAATGCCATGAACCTTGTCGCCTTTTTTAGCTCCTTCCACGTCTTTTAGGAAGGAAAAAGGAGAAGCCGCGGGAGGTGTTGAAGAAGAAGTTATCAAAATTAACGTGAAAATTAATGAGAAAATAAGAAATAACTTGATGAAAGACATAGTTTTTATGAAGAAAAAAGGGATTATTGGGCAGATAAATTAATGAGAACGGTATATGTTGTTATGATATTTTATTCTCTTCTATATACTTGGAAGGAAAGTACGTAATCTAATAATTATATTTAAATTATTGAATTATTTTTGAAATAATTAGTTATATATATTTTAAAAATATCTGTATTTTCTCATATTTTTTCGTATTTCTTTAATTTTCATTTAAAAATTTATGACAAAAAATAGAAAATATTTAAATTTGAATTCTAATTTGATTAGATATTTAATTATGATGAATATTTAATTAAATTATAAAAATTTGATTGGATTACATTTACAATTTGATTTGATTAGAGAAAATAGTGCACGTAAAGAAAATAGTGCAGAGAGGCTAGAGAAAATAGTGCACGTAAAGAAAATATCTTCTCATAAAGTTTCAATTTTGCTAGGGATTAGTGGTTTTTTTTAATAAGGATATCGGAATATAAAAATATTATTTATATATTTTAATAAATAATATTAAAAAACCCTTGCGTATCTCAATTGAGGTTTCAAATTTTGGTTTCGGAACTTTATATTATATATTTTATAGGCGCTTAGATTAATGATAATTAGGAATTCAAGATATACATAATATAAAAATATTATTTATATAGAAGATATTTTTGTATAAAATATTTTAATAAATAAATAAGACTAATAATTGAATATCAAGATCTATTAATCTACACACTGATTAACGTGTAGCGCGGTTATTTATCTTGAAGGAGTTGTTACGTGTTTGATACATGGTGTGTTAATTTTCTAATAATTATAATAAAAATTCATCTTATATAAATTGATATTTAATTAATTTATATTGATTTGAATTTAAATAAGATATTTATTGATAAATAATTTTTTTAATAATAGTATTATTTTTTTGTTTTGATATTTCCATTTCTTTCTTTCTTTCTTTGAAATTTAAATCAAATTACCATATCAATCTACTAAGGTTGCTTTCATACATAGTTTATATATAACCCAAAAATTATTTAATAAACAAAATAAATATTTTATATCAAACATTATATATATATTATAGTATACTCTTTTAAACAATATATCGAATCATACTTATTCAATTATTAGTTATCTTATTTAACCCTTATGAAGTTGTACATACGAATTATATGTTATTATAATTATAACATAAATAAGATATATTAATTTTTTAATTATAATAATATTTTTTAATCTAATTTTTAATTCATTTTTATTAATAATTATAATTATTAATTTTAAATTTAAATTTAAACATAAATAAGATATATTAATTCTTTTATTTATAATGTCCAAGTCCTTTTTATGCATTATTTACTAGAGTTTACATATATTTATAGCAAAGTAACAAGCCTCAAATCTCAAAGCCTCTTTTCTTCTTCTTAAAGTTCTTTCAGGTGTTATTTACTTTCTATTACTTCAAACACTCTTCTTCACTCCTTCTCCTTTTTTTTTAATTTTGCAAAATTATAATAATTCTTTTTTCAATTATTATTATTACTATTGCTTTTACATATTGTCACTTTTGATTTGCGTAACCAGTTTTTCTAATGAACTATTTTAATGTTATTTAATTATGATACAATCTACTTAGGATAGTTCCAATTTTAGCAATCAGCACAATAATATGAAGAGACAACAACAAAGTTCGCATTTTTTATGTACTAATAAGATTTCGTACAAATTACTATTATTGCCTGCTTAAGTATAATCTTTATAATTAGCTAGATTGAGAAAATATTTCATCAAATTTCGTAATATGCATTAAAAAATTTTGTAGCATTTATTAATTCTCACTTGTATAGTTTCTATGCTGAATGACACAATTTTTTAATTATATATATTTTTTCATTTTTCACCAATTTTCTACTTTTTTTTGTGAGGGAACAGAGTACATGGAATTGATTTATGCCATTATAAAAGATTGTGGTCACTTAAGCAATGTTCTACAACAAATTTCTTTATTGCAATATCAACTTTCATCTTTAGCTCGACACGAAAGGATTCAAAAATTAAAACTCAAGAGATATGTCATCATACAATAAATGATGACTTACCTATCATTAAAAAAACTATATGCAAACACGCATGGTTGAAGCGAAAAATTCAAATTATCCAAGATAAATACAAACATGATTTAAATAAGAGAAACATCTTGACCCTTCAAGTTGTGAATTTTTTCATAAAATTTATGAAGTTGGACAACATTAGAAGTGTTGGATTGCTTCAATCAAACTGTAAGTTATTCTCCATAATAATTTTTTTATTCCTACTTACAATTAAAACAAAACATTATCTTTATTATAAATATAAATATTTTTTAAATGTATATTAATACATGTTTGTAATATGTTTCAGGTGAGAATCTCCTCCAATCACATGGTACAACTACAAATGAAAATAATAAATCATTACATAATGATCAAAACAATAAAAATAAATAAAGGAAAACACATACTTCATACAAGTACATTAATATTTACTTTTATTGAGTTTTGTTAATTATTGTTAATGCTTCTAATATTAGAAATTAATAACTTATTCTTTGTTTTTGGAATTATAAAATTATGCAGTTCAACATGGACTAGTAAAAAGAGTGCTTCTCTTTTAGTGAAAACATACATGAGTCCACATACTTCTCGCTAGATGGTGCAAGCTCAAATAATGGTACCTCTTTACATAAAACTAAAACTACATGTAGAATTAATGATAATATTAGTATATTTAGGAATATTTATGTAACATATGTTTTATTGGTAATATAGTTATAATTCGGTCCAATGATGAGGATGCAAACGAAGAAATTGAAAAGCTCAAACAACAAGTTACCGTTCATGGACTTAATCATGTCCAGTTCGAGGATAAAAAATGTATTATAATACTTTTCTTACCATATTCAGTTGGACGAAATTACATCATTTATTTGTTAATATATTATTATTTGTTCAATTGACAGCTCATTATACAACACCTTGGAATTTTGGAATCCCTTCATACACATGTCAATATTGTGGTTCCATTTTATGGTATGAGGAACGGACAAAGAAAACACAAAAGGTATCACATCCCAAATTCACATTTTATTGTCTGGAAGGACGTGTGCAGATACCATTATTGAAAGAAGCACCCCCTTTACTTAAACTTCTCTTAGGAATAGAATCTGGACAAAAAAGGTTTAAATTTTGAAAAAATATAAGAGCTTATAACTCCATGTTTGCATTCACATCAATGGGTGGTCGAGTTGATACATCTATCAATCAATCAGTAGGTCCTTATATTTTTCGGATGAGTGGTCAGAATTATCATCACATTGGTTCTTTGTTGCCAGAAGTTGGGAAAAACCCACTGTTTGCTCAACTATATATATATATATATGATACTGAAAATGAGATAGGAAACCGAATGGATACGCTACTAAGACACGGGAGGAAGATAGAGATTGAACACGAAATTGTTCATGAATTATCTCAAATGTTGGAACAACATAATAATTTGGTCAAATCCTTTAGAATGGCAAGGGATATATTCAAAGCACAACCAGAGTCTACGTTTTGTTTACGACTCCTAAGTAGCAGGATAACAGATGGTCATCAATAAAATATGCCAACATCATCTGAAGTAGCAAGCTTAATAGTTGGTGATTTCAGTGAAGCAAACTTCGAACGTGATGTTATTGTAGAGCACCGAACTAAAGGAATTCAGAGAATCATAGATTTGCATTCAAGTTTCATGTCTATGACATACCCATTAATACACTGTTATGGTGAAGATGGATATAGAATTGGCATACCTTTGAGAGACATAACTGAAAGCTCTTTCAAGAGGCAAAAGTTGACAATGAGGCAACATTATTGCTTTAGGTTGCAGCAAAGATTAAATGAGGGTCATACTCTTCTTCGATCTGGTAGACTACTGCAACAATATATAGTTGATTCTTACATGGAAATTGAAGAAGAAAGATTTCGTTGGATACGAAATAACAAAAAAAAACTCAGATGAGACCTTTTCTCTGGTTTAATGGACACTATTCATCGTGGTGATTCAGATTACTCAAAAGTGGGGAAATCAATTATTTTGTCTTCATCACACATTGGGGGACCACGATATAGAGTACAAAAGTATCAAGATGCTATGACATTTTGTAAATGGGCAGGATATCCTTATTTATTTCTTACTTTCACTTGCAACCCAAAGTGGCTAGAAATAAATGACATGATCCATTTAATAGGCGAAAAAGACGATAACAATCAGGTCGATATCATATGCAGAGTATTTGAGATAAAGCTATTCCAACTAATGTGTTGACCCTGATTTTGGGCAACTGACACGGAGTCAAAATACGCTTGACGTGGATGAATGCGTTGAAAAGAACGTGATGACGAAAATAATAAGAACACGATATTTTATAGTGGTTCGGCCCCAGGATCTGGTAATAACCTACGTCCACTTAGATTGTTATTGATATAAAATCAAAGGGAGTGATCAAAGAACTAGGGTTCAATGAGTTTCACCAACCTCTGAAGAACAATACAATATGATTAATTCGATAATTCTAATCTCAAGTGATCTAGTAGTCAGAAAGAAAAAAGGGATCCTCTTCCCTGAGCCCTCTTCTTCTATTTATAAGCTCAGGGAAGATTTACATTGATTTGTTACAGATATTATTTCCTAAATAATCGGATACTCAGGAAATCATGGGAGATAATTTCGGATTCCATCATAACTGCCTAGGATTTCCTCCGTGTACTACGTGCATACTGTTGACCCAAACTCTTAAGTCTCCTTGTTTTGATGATTAACAAATATTTAATTATTATTTGTTACTAATGATTTGTTGATTTTGTAGCAAAAACCAAAGTGAATTAGCATTTCAAAGTCAAACTTATGACCAAGGGCAAAATGGTCATTTTACCAAATTTTCCGGAAATGACCCGAAATGGATTTCAAGACTCAAGAAACTCAAGATAAAGGTTTAATTTCATTTCTTAGTCTTGTAAAGTGATTGCAAGTTTACTTTAAGTCAAAAGTATAAAATTTGGCTCATTCACGTACTAAAAATGGTGATTTTTCAAAATGAGAACTAAACATCCTAAATTCACTTTTAAGAAAATACATCCTGATACGGTCGTAATGCAATTGGAATTTTTGAAATCGGATAAACGAGCTAAAAGTTATAAAGAATTGAAAAACAGGAAAATAGACATATTTCGAACTTTTGCTCTCTGTTTGCCGTCCGGAATTCCGGTTGCTCCCATACCGAAATTCCGGTTCCCCATCTGGACTTCCGGTTCGTGGCAGGCAGCATAAAAAATTAACCCCCAACGGCTATAAACGGCTAGTTTTTTTCCCAAACTCTATATAAACTCGTTTTTCACTCAAAATTGGTGGTTGGCTGAGCATTTATTACATTTATCAATCCTAATCCATTGATTTCAAAGAGCTCTCAAAGTTTATATCATCCAAACACATATTCACACACTTGAGCCAAAATTTGTATTTATTTCTTCTAAGTGTGCTTGCTAATCACTCTAGGTTTCTCATTGTATTATCATACTTCTAGAGTGATTTTTGCTTGTAATATCAAACACATTCCCATATTGTGATTGAGGTGAGGTTGGCACCAGTTTTGTAAACAACCCGGTTAGAGTGAGATTGGCACTTCAACAATCCGAAAAAGAGGTTGATAGTCCTTGGTGGTGGAAAACTATTGTAAGAGGTTTGGAAATACCTTGGTGAAAAATTCCCGGTTGTAAGGGTTAGTCAAGCCCGTTAACTTGGCTTGATAGTGGAACTCAAAGCTAGGTCCATAGCTTTGAAGACCAAGGACGTAGGTGGCTTAGTTCTACCGAACCTTGTAAAATTCGAGAGTTTGCAATTTCTTAACCTTAAACTCTTTACATTACAAGTTTGATTATTTGCTATATCTATTTGATTGCCATATTATTTGCTTTTACTTGATAAAAATTGATTTATTGCATAATTTGGCATATTAAGTTTTAAATTTCCGAAATTAGTTTAAATTTCCAATTCACCCCCCTCTTGGAAACATATCTTGGGTTAACACATACGACCAGACTGGTCACATGAAGAGACCGATCGCATGATACCGAATATCTTCCTGGTCGATAGTCGAACACAGGTTCTACCAGGTGTCAACCATGTGTAATTAATGCCTGCCATGTCATTTACTTCTGATTTTTGGGATAACATAATGCACGATCTGAAAAAAGAACAATCGTTTGGAAAGATAATCGCATTTAAGTTTATTTCACATTTGTATCCACAACAAACTCAACTCAATTGTTTATGAAAAATATTTTTACCAACAACAATTTCACAATTCCCACCAAAATTTCTAAATTTTAAGTTTTTATCTATGTTGTCGCAGGTATATACACAATTGAGTTCCAAAAAAAAGGACTGCCTCATGCACACATACTACTTTTCTTGCATTCAACATTAAAAAATCCTTCAGCAGACCATATTGATAATATAATAAGCGCGGAAATCCCAGACTTAAATGTTGATCTTGATGGTTATAATGCCGTCAATAAATTTATGATTCATGGACCTTGTGGAAAACTCAATTCAAACTCTCCATGTATGATGCAAGATAGGTGCACAAAATATTTTCCAAAAAAATTCAATGATCAAGCGACCATCAACACAGATGGCTTTCCAGTCTAAAAAAGGAGAAATACAAGCATTCGTGTCGAAAAGAAAGGTGTCCTTTTAGATAATCGATATGCAGTCCCTTATCACATGAATTTGATTGTCAAATTTGATGCACATATTAATGTCGAGGTTTGCAATTACTCTAGATCAGTCAAATACCTTTTCAAATATGTTCATAAAGGGTCTAACAGAACTACTGTAGCAATGAAATCTATTGACACTGCCAAAGAAATAGATGAGATAAAAACATATTTGGATAGCAGGTATATCTCAGCAACTGAAGCTTGCTGGAGAATATTCCAATTTGACATACATTACAGACAGCCAGTAGTCGAAAGATTACCATTCCATTTACCTGGAGAGCACATAGTAATATTCGAAGAAAACAAATGTGTTGAAAATGTTGTTTGCATACTTGGAATAGAAAAAACAAAGTTCACTCAATGGTTGGAGGAAAACAAGAATTATGATGATGCGCGAGAGCTAACTTATTCGGATTTCCGTATAAGTTGGGTTTGAAATTCAAAGGAGAAAACATGGACTAGGAGAAAAAATGGATTAGCAATTGGAAGAATTTACTTCGTGCATCCTTCAACTGGAGAACGCTTCTATTTGAGAATGTTATTAAATTTTGTCAAAGGAAGCACTTCTTATGAAAGTATTAGAACAATAAATGGGGTGACATATCCTAATTTTAAAGGCGCATGCTATGCTTCAGGATTGTTAGACGATGAAAAAGAAGGGATAGATTGCTTGACTGAAGCTGCAATATGGGCAACTGGAAAAGAATTAAGACATCTTTTCGTCACGATACTCATTCACTGTCAGGTTTCTGATGCATCACAACTTTGGAAATCTAATTATATTGCATTGTTAGAAGACATAAGTTCATTGCAAAGGAAGAGATGTAGAATGAATGATCTTAAGTTAACTGAACAACAGGTTGAAGCATACACATTGTTCGAGATTGAAAGTATCATGCTGAAGATGGGAAAAAGTTTGAAAGATATAGATGGAATGTCCCTGCCTAATCCATCTTTGATAAGAGACTCGGGTAATAGATTGGTTAATGAAGAGCTTGATTATGACCGAGATCAACTAAATATATTGCATGAGAAATCATTTGCTGCTCTAAATCCTTGCCAAAAATCAGCTTATAAAGAAATAGTACATTCAGTAGAGAATGAACAAGGCAATTTATTTTTTATCAAAGGAGATGGTGGTACTAGTAAAACATTTTATGGAATACAATTACTGCAAATCTCAGATCACAATAAAAAATAGTCTTGCCTGTAGCAACTTCAGGCATAGCTGCTTTGTTATTGCCTAATGGTAGGACAGCTCATTCACGATTTCATATTCCCTTGAATGTTACAGCAGAGTCGACTTGTGAAATTCGACAAGGCACGCTACTAGCTGGACTTCTTGTGAAAACTTCTTTGATCATTTGGGATGAAGCACATATGGCAAATAAGTTCTGCTTTGAAGCTTTGGATAAGACCTTAAGAGATATTCTAAGAACAAGGTTTGAAAATAGCTCTAACAAACCTTTTGGAGGACTTACAATAGTATGTGGTGGTGATTTCCGACAAATATTACCAATTATCCCAAAAGGTACAAGAGTTGATATTGTTGATGCTTCTCTTAACTCATCATATTTGTGGCCATTTTTAAAAATATACGAGCTCAACCAAAATATGAGGCTCTATAATGGAAGCTTGACTGGTTTTGAGGCTACTAAAATAGCATCTTTTGACAAATGGATGTTGCAGATTGGAGATGGTTCATTATATGATGACATTGATAGATAATTAATTAAGCTTCCTTCTGATATCACCATAAATCCATCTCAAGATACAATGAAATCCATAGTTGAAGTTATCTACCCATCACTTTTACAAAAAGTACAACGATCTTGCATATTTGACAGAAAGAGCAATACTAACACCAAAACATGAAATGGTCTATGAACTAAATAAGATGATTATGAATGTTATACCAGGTGAAGGGAGAACATATTTTAGCTCAAACAGTATATGCAAAGCAAGTGTAAAGACAAATGATGAAGATCTTTTGTATCCAACTGAATTTTTTCATGGTTTGAAATTTAATGGCATCCCTAATCATGAGATGCGACTTAAGGAAGGTTCTCCTGTAATGCTCCTTAGAAATCTAAATCAAATAGAAGGCCTATGCAATGGCACAAGATTGATTATCAGGCATCTTAGTAAATGGTCCATTAGATGCAATATCATTTCTGGAACAAATATTGGTGAGAATGTCACAATTCCAAGAATTATCATGTCTCCCAATGAATAAAGATGGTCATTCAAGCTTAATAGACGACAAATTCCCTTGGCACCATGTTTTGCCATGACAATCAACAAAAGCCAAGGACAATCTCTTAACCATGTTGGCTTGTACCTCCCTAAGCAAGTATTCACCTACGGTCAATTATATGTTATTGTGTCCTGAATCACCACAAGAGAAGGGTTGATCATACTAAATGCTGATGATGAGGTGGGAGACCCAACCTTAATAAAAAATATTGTTTACAAAGAAGTATTTCAAAATACCCACTCATAAAAAATCTATTTATTCTAGAAAATGATATAATCTCCTTATTTATGTCCCCACTTCAAATTCTTACCTTATAAGGTATAAATTTTACCGTTGTATAATTTAATAAAATAAATTCTCCATTCTTGCTTGTGTACATAGTTCAATTCTATCTTTAGCAATATATATATATATATATATTGAAGCTACATGTCTTTATATTGTTGTAAATTACAATATCAACTTCATTACACAAACATAGTAGTAAAAAAAATATGAGTTTAATTAATTTCAATATTATTCCTTACCATATTTGTTTCACAACTCATCTAATCAAAATAATACTACATATGATTTTTTTTCCCAAATCGTGAATTACATTAAGTCTTTTATTTATTTAATAAATATAATATTCATTGTTAATCTAAAACGATTCTCAAACATCAAAATGTCATGATTCATATTATGTTACTCATTTAGTAAAAATGTTAACAACTCCTTAAGTTATAAATTCTACACCAAAAAAATATAAAAAACTTAAAATTTTTACAAAAAAACCAAAATCTTATTTTCCAAAAAATAATTGTAATACTAATTATTATAAACACTACGCGAGGCGCGGTTATATTGCCTAATATATGTATAAATGAGAGCAACAATGAGATGATGTGACACTCTAAAAACTCTTCAAACCACTCTATCTATTTTCTCATTTAATCTAATTTTCTTATTTATTTTATAGATTATAATACTAATATATGTAATTTTTTAAATTTAAATGATATATTTATAAGATATTATTATTTTAATATAGATAAATATCTCTTTGTAAATCTATATATATTCTAAACATTCTTTATTAATCTCATATTTTCCTCAACTATAATTTCTTTTTTTTTCTTCTCTTCTTCTCACTAAATTCTTTCAATTTCAATTTTCAATGAATTCCAATTCATATATCCAAATTTGATTGATTTACATGTTAATGATAACACAATCCTACAATCCTCTCGGGTCTTGGGTATTTATTCAATTATTAATGTTTGTTAATCTTTAAAGTTTTTATTTTAAATTATTGATCTTGATATTCTAACATCTTCATCTTATTTTTCTATCATATTTCAGATGTTATCGGGTGTTTATGTTGTGTGGGTGATATTGAGATTATTGGAGGTGGTTGAGAAAAAAGAGACATCAAAATTTCAACAAATTAGTAAGTATAAGTTCTAACGCCCAAATTTCTCATAGATTACCGAGAACACAACGTTGGATCATAATTCATAAATATTGCTCTTTTATTGAATAAAAAAAAATACATGGATTCATGGTTTTACAAAAATAAAATAATTGTCTTTAACACAAAAATGAGCAACATAAAAAAAAACATGATTTTATAAAAATAAATAAATAGGCCCGCTTGATCTTCCTCGACTATATGATCCCCATGAGTACATCACAAAGCTCCTAGGTCCCTACTCGTCACCAGCCTTTCTATCCTTAATTTCCTGAGATAACAACATCATAAGGAGTGAGCTTCTAAGACCAGTAAGGAAAATACAAACAAGAGTTAGTCATATAATCAAACATAACATAAATTCACAAGAGTCATACAAACACAAACCTCTAGGTAATATCATAGCTTAAGTCATAATTCTACATCATAATCTAAGTCATAAATCATAAATCACACTCTAAATCATAAGTCATAGGCCATAGGTCATAAGTCATTG
Organism: Humulus lupulus; assembly: GCF_963169125.1. Taxonomy (NCBI): domain Eukaryota; kingdom Viridiplantae; phylum Streptophyta; class Magnoliopsida; order Rosales; family Cannabaceae; genus Humulus; species Humulus lupulus. The sequence goes on along the minus strand of NC_084797.1, from coordinate 14,896,497 downwards.
ATCATAAATAATAGGTTATAAGTTTTAATCATAACTATAGGTCATAGGTCATAATAACAAGTCAGATATAATAAAAAGATAAGTGTATATACATGGGTGGAAATCAAGCCCCGGACATCACTTAGGTCCATCATAAAGTTTTGGCAACCGAGCCTACCGGACATTGTCTGTAACGACCCAACTTTTCTAGACTTTGGACCATTAATAACTACTATACTAATCTTAAGAAAACATACATATGAAATAACCATAACTTTATTTAAAAACTATAATGTAAAGGTTTAAAAATACATAAAATCCATAAGTAGGATATGGGATCCCATTATTTTGAAAATAAAATAGATCATGACTTAAATCTTAAAATTTGTTACAACACAGATGCAAAAAAATACATATAAAGCATAATTTTCAAAGACTAGAAAACACTTCATCCTCGAATCGTTTGCGCAGTCCACCGATTCCATCCTCCCTCAATACACATCCCTAAGCTGCCAAGAACCTTCCCGCCGCCATAACTATTTTCCTACACATATAAAACATAAAGGAATGAGCCTAATGCCCAGCAAGGAAAATCTACTACAAGCATGAAACATATACATACACATAAACTATAAACTATAAACTATAAACTATAATCATATGACTATAAATATACAACATCTATTATAATGGTCATCATACTTCTTGGGACTTGCTAGCTAAGAAATCATATGCCCATAAATTTACGAGGCTAGTTATCCAAACAAGTCATATAATTATGGGGCTCGTTATCTAAACAAGTTATATATTTGTTATCTAAACAAATTATGTGATTGTTATCTAAACAATTCATATACAACTAAAAACATAAACATATATCAACAACATAAAAGCATACAAATCTACCCTATTTTCCTTACCAAAACCGGAATGTGAGAACAAGATCGGGACTTTGGAACACTCCTACAAACCATAATAAAGAGGTGAGTATACTAAAGAAAAGAGATGAAAAGAATGAACTACACCATTGAAAAGCTACTTACCAACAAGAAATCTCATGTTCGAAGAACTTAGATGCCTAACCAAGAATAGAGAAGATGAGTTAGGAATTGAGTAGAAAAACTATAAGAACAATACAGAAAGAAATTAGAATTAGGAATACCTTGAATGCTTCTATGACCGAACTACACCTCAAAAATGAAATACACTATGAACCTTACTTCCCAAGTGTTTATTAAGCTTATAATGATAAAGCTTATAACCCCAACCCAAGTGTTTATCACTCTATGTAAAGCTTGTAGACTCTGAACTCAGCTTGATGAATGAATAAATGGCTGGGTACTAGGTCCTATTTATAGAGTTCAAGAATGAAAAGATCTTTATTTAGCTTGAATAAAATAATGGATTTTTAATTGAAAAACATTTGAATAATCGTTCAGCAGAGGCTGAAGGCTCGGTCAAAAAGATTATGGACTTATCAAGAGGTTAAGGATTCAAATGAGCTATGTTTCAAAATCATTTGAAAATACAGCCCTAGAGCCGATATATCGCCTACCATAGGCGATATATCGCCTGGGCTCATATGCCCGAGGCTCGTCGAGGTGGTCGTGCGAAGCTACATGTTTTTCGTATCCCCATATGGCGATATATCGCCCCCTAGAGCTGCGATATATCGGCATACGCTGAAATATTATACACGTAATTACACTTTTTCAGCCTAATTTGAATTGAGTAAACAACATTGACTAAGTCCTTTAACGATTTCAAAGATGCTGGCAGACTCTAGGATTTTCAAATATTACTCTTAAATAAACTATTCCTAAAAAATTACTTAATTTCTCATTAAATATACACATGACAAGTGTTGTTATCTTATTGGGTCTATCAAAACCTTATAGTATAATAATTATCATCTGCATAATCAGTCATATTAATCAAACCTTAGGTTATAATTAATATTCTTAAACTATAGGTTAAACTTATAAAATCTACAAGTGTTACTATGAGTGTCCAACTAAGTCCTGGCTTGAACCAAAATCCACAATAATAAACATACTATAACTATTACTAGCTATTACTATTACTACTACTATCTAACTAGCTAAGTAAAGTTCTTGGACTCTACATTGTCCGTCATACATCATTGGACACCTTAGTTCCAGAAACACTTACCCCTATATTGTACCTGAAATGTTAGGTCATACAAACATAAACTATATCATAAACTACATAAACTAGGTCATAATACTAAACTACCTAATTTTCCTTACTAAAAATCAGAATATTGGAGACAAGACCGGGATTGAAACTCCTAAAACCAAACATAAAGAAACCATAAGTTTCCTAAAGAAAATAAGATAAAGAGAATATCTGAACCATCAAGAAAGAAACTTACCGAAAACTTTATGTTTCAAAGAAATTGAACACCTAACCAAAATTCACTATCATAAGTTAGGATTTGAAGAAAATGAAAGAATAATAGAAACTATAGTGAACTAAACCTGAAGACAATGTATACCTTGGATAGCTTAGAACTTCGATCTATACCTCAAACACCAAAATCACACAAAAACTTACTTCCCAAGTGTTTATAAAAGCTTTAGATTTGAAAGCTTTAACCCCAAAACCCTAGTGTTTCTCTCTAGAATGAACTTAGCAGCTTGGAGGCTCTGAACTGTGCTTGAATGATGAATGAAATAGCTGAGTGAAGGGCCCTATTTATAGAGTTCAAGGAGTGAAACTAACCCCTTTAAAATGAATAAATTTGAATTATCTGTTCAACAAATGCCCAGAACTTGGTCAAAAACGTTCAGGAATGAGTCAAGGTTGTTGAGGGTGGTTTCTAGTTCAGAATTCTACGAAAATTCAAAAATGGCCACTGGAGCCAATATATCACCTAGGGTCGGCAATATATCGCCCCTACCTATACCGAGGGTTTGTGGTTTCGTTCGTGCGAAGTCGACGTATTTTTCGTATCAATTATATGCGATATATCGGCCCTTAAAGCTGCGATATATCGGCACACACTGATATTTCAAACACGTTTTTGCACATTTCAGGATAATTTGAAATTGATTAAAACTACTTTGACTGAGTAAAACATGTTCCTAATAGATAATGGAAGGTTCTAGAGCTTCTAGATTTTTCTTTTAATAAATGTATTCATCTAAAATCCTTAATTCCTTAATAAACATGCATGTGACAAGTGTCACATTCTTAATTATTCTATCTAAACCTTAGGTTATAATAATTAATATTTCTAAACTATAGGTTAAACTTATAAAATCCATAACTATTTCTACGAGTTTCCAACTAAATCCTGACTTTGACCAATATCCACGAAAACTAAAATTCTACAGCTACTACTACTGCTAATGCTACTATTACTACTACTACTACTATCTAGCTAAGTAAAATTCAGGGATGCTACAATTCTCCCCTACTTAAAAGAATTTCATCCTCAAAATTTACTTACCAAACATCTCGGGATACCACTCCCTTATATATTCCTCAAGTTCCCATGTGGCCTCTCTTTCTGTGCTATTGCTCCACAAGATTTTAACCATAGGGACACTTTTGGACCTTAACTCCTTAGTTACCCATTCTAGAACGCGTATTGGCCATTCTTCATAACTTAAATCTTTTTTTAACTCCAAAGCCTTGTAATCGAGCACATGGGATGGATCTTATATATATTTTCTCAACATCGATACATGAAAAACGTTATGTGTTTCAGCTAATGATGGCGGTAAAGCCAACCGATATGCTACATGCCCTACTTTGTCCAATATCTCAAAAGGACCTATAAACCTCGAGCTTAACTTTCATTTCTTTCCGAAACACATAATCCACTTCATCAGAGAAACCTTGAGAAAGACTTGATCGCCTACTGAAAACTCAACATTCTGCCTCTTGGCATTGGCATAGCTCTTCTGGTGACTTTGAGCGGAAATCATTCGTTGTCTTATCTTTTCTACTGCCTCAGTTGCTTCTCTTACAGCCTCAGGTCCTAAATATCGTCTTTCACCAACCTCATCCCAATGAAGTGGTGATCGAAATTTCCGTCCATATAGCATCTCATATGGTGCCATGCCTATTGTTGCCTGATAACTGTTGTTGTAAGAGAATTCTATCAAGGGAAGATACTTGCTCCATGATCCCAAGAAGTATAACGCACATGCCCTCAGCATATCTTCTAATATTTGTACGATACGTTCTGACTGGCCATTGGATTGAGGGTGAAATGTCGTACTTAGTTTTAACTTAGTGCCCATTGCACGTTGTAGTCCTTCCCAAAACTTTGATGTGAAAACTGATCCTCTAGCAGAGACTATCTTCTTTGGAACTCCATGTAATCTCACTATCTCCGCCACATAAAGCTCTGCGTACTGCTCAGCGTTATAAACTGTTCTTACCGGCAAGAAGTGAGAAGATTTTGTGATTCTGTCTACTATCACCCAAACAGAGTCATGCTGCTTGGTGGTCCTTGGTAATCCCGTCACGAAGTCCATACCTATATCTTCCCATTTCCATTCAAGAATCTCCAATGGTTGCAAAGCTCCAGCGTGTCTTTGATGTTCAGCCTTAACTTGTTAACATGTAAGGCATTTTGCTACAAATTCTGCTGTGTCTTTCTTCATCCCTGGGCACCAATACATTGTCTTAACATCATTGTACATCTCGGTCGATCCTGGGTGAAGCGAATACGGAGTAGCGTATGCTTCCTTCATAATACTTTCTCTTAATCCTCCACTGTCTGGCACACACACTCGGTTTCTATATTGTAACATGCCTTCTTTTGTCAAGGAGAGATCAACATTTTTTTGAGCTTTGTAATGTTGCCTTCATCTTAAGAAGAAACTCATCCTCTTGTTGTTTCTCCTTTATTTCCACTATTAGTGTTGACTTGATCGCGAGGTCAACTAGTTGTCCAGTTATTAGCTCAATTCCAGACCTCTTAATATCATCTTGTAAGTGTTGAGCTATCCCCTTAAGTGTTGATAAACTTTCGTAACTCCGCCTACTAAGTGCGTCTACCATGACATTAGCCTTTCCTGGATGATACAAGATCTCACAATCATAGTCCTTTACTAATTCCAGCCACCTTCATTGTCTCATATTGAGCTCCTTTTGCGTAAAGAAGTACTTTAGACTTTTGCGGTCCGTATAGATTTCGCACTTTTCTCCGTACAAATAGTGCCTCCAAATCTTTAGAGCAAAAAACACCGCTGCTAATTCTAAGTCATGGGTTAGATACTGCTGTTCATACTCCTTTAGTTGTCTCAAGGCATATGCGACCACTTTTTCGTCTTGCATCAAAACGCATTCAAGTCCCTGCTTCGACGCGTCGCAATACACTACAAACTTGCCCTTATCATTTGGGACGCATAAAACTGGGGCTGATATAAGCTTGTCCTTTAACGTTTGGAAGCTTTCTTCACACTTTTCCGTCCATACAAATTTTTGTTGCTTCCGCTTCAAATTTGTTAAGGGTATAGCTATTATGGAGAACCCTTCAACAAATCATCTATAGTATCCTGCCAATCCTAGGAAACTTCTCACCTCCGTGGCACTCTTGGGTTTGGGCCAGTCCTTCACTGCTTTGATTCTGGCTAGATTTACTTCTACGCCATTTTTAGACACAATGTGTCCTAGAAATGCCAGCTTCTCTAACCGAAATTCGCATTTCTTAAACTTAGCATATAATTGATGACTTTTGAGTCATCCCAGCGTCAGTCGCAGGTGCTCTTCATGCTCGGCTTTCGTCCTTGAGTAGATCAATATGTCATCTATAAACACCACAATGAACTTATCCAGGTAGTCCTTAAATACTTTGTTCATAAGATCCATGAACGCTGCTGGTGCGTTTGTTAATCCAAAAGACATTACTAGAAATTCGTAGTGTCCATATCTAGTTTGAAAAGTCGTCTTTGGGATATCTTCTTCTCGTACTCTTAGCTGATGATACCCCGACCGCAAATCTATCTTTGAGAATACTGTAGATCCTTGTAGTTAATCAAAAAGATCGTTTATTCGAGGTAAAGGGTATTTGTTCTTGATCATCACTTTATTTAGTTCTCGATAGTCGATACACATCCTCATACTCCCATCCTTCTTTTTGACAAACAACACTGGTGCTCCCCAAGGAGAATAGCTTGGTCGGATGAAACCCTTGTCTGGAAGCTCCTGCAGTTGTATTTTTAACTCCTTTAACTTGATAGGCACCATTTTATAGGGAGCGTTTGAAATTGGTGCCGTCTCAGCTGCTAATTCTATTTCAAACTCGATTTCCCTATTCGGAGGTAATCCCGGTAGATCTTCTGGAAACACCTCGGGAAATTCACATACAATACGTACATCCTTTGGTTCAAGCTGCGTCTCTCGTGACTTGTCCACCACACTAGCTAGAAATGCTTGGCAACCACTATTGATTAACTGTTGATCTTTGAGAGCTGAGACTATCGGTATGCGAGTTTGGGAAACTTATCCTTTGAAGGTGAACTGCTCTCCGCCTTCTGTTTGAAAGTTTACTGTCTTACCCTTACAGTCTATCGTTGCCCAAGATTTTGCTAACTAGTCCATGCCTAAAATTACATCATAATCCTTAAGGTCTAACTCGATCAAATCTACTGGTAACTCTTTTCCTTCGATTCTAACTACAATGCTACACACACCTCTACTAGATAGCATTCTTTCCCCCGAGGGTAACTCTGTGACAAACTTATCTCTAAAAATTTCGCATGGTCTATCTAAGCTATCAATCATAGTCATAGATACAAAGGAATGCGTAGCTCTCGAATCAAATAAAACATTGCATAGTTTACCAGAGATAGTGACCTGACCTGTTACCACTGTATTACTAGTTTCTACTTCACCTCTAATAAGAGCAAAAACTCTGGCTGGCAGAAGCTTGCCATCTTTCTTTTGGTCTTTCATCTTTGGACAATCCTTTTTAATGTGTCATTCTTCTCCACAATTGAAACAACCTTTCGTCTTATATCGGCATTCTCCTAAATGCTTCCTCTTGCAGATCAGGCACTGGGGATATTCCACATAGGGATTCTCATTCCAGTTACTTTCTGATGTATTCTTGTTCTTCTTGTCGGCCTTTTGATTTTGACCACCATCATGTTTTCGTTTGTTGTCGTTCTGGTCATTGTTATTCCTTTTGGCATCCCTTCGGCCGCAACTTCCTTCCAGATTCTTTCTTCAGCTTACTCAGCTTCCAAGGCTACCTCTAATGTTTCCACATAAGTGGTTATCCCCCGGATCAACTTCATGTTACGGGCTATCATATGTTTCATTCCCTTCACGAATCTTTGAATTCTTAGTGTCTCAGTGGGTACCATGTCCACTGCGAACTTAGCCAGCCTATCAAACATCCTGGCATACTCTATCACAGACGAATTCCCTTGAGTAAGCGCGATGAATTCATCCACCCTTGTGGCTAAAATCGCAGGACTGTAGTACTTCTTGTTGAACACTTGAGTAAACTCCTCCCAAGTCATAACGTTCACATCTCTAGTATGTTTCACTATATCCCACCAGATGCGGGCGTCTTCCTTTAGTAAGCTTGAAGCGCATGAGACTCGATCTTTGTTTCCCAGCCGCATGTGCTCTAGTATGGACTCCGCTGATCGAAGCCATTCTTCTGCTTCTATTGGGTCAGATCCGCTGTCAAAGTTCAGTGGCTGCTACTTTCTAAAGCGTTCATACACTGCCTCGTAGCGAGGTTCTGTCAACTGTAGTAATTGTGCTAGAGGAATGACTTGCTGCACCACTTGTTGTTGTTGCCCTAAATTTATTTGGAATTCTTCTTCTCTTCTCCTTAGCTTTGCCCTAAGACGGGCATTTTCTCTTTCCAAATTTATTCGAGTAGTAGCAGCTGCCGGCTCTTTCGCTACATTGGGTGCTTCTGGCACTCCTGGGGCTGCTGGAAATTCTTCATATGTGGGGGTGGCGGCTACTCCTCTTCCTCGCCCCCTTCCTCAGCCTCAGCCTCTGCCTTGGCCTCTTCCCTGGCCATTTAGTCTTTCAAATCTTCTTGGTTCCTGCTCCATGTGTCTTTTCTGTTTCCCTAAAAGAGAAAAGTTGAAAAAACTAAGACAAACAAAACAAGTAGAGGTTACAACTTAACCTATTGTACTACTGTCTATTAGGTCCATCTATCTATAAAAACTACCTTATTACAATTAAGTCCAACTTGGGTAAATGGGCCTTAACAATTGAATCTTCCATGGAGGAGGGTTGGGTTCAGTATATCGTACCCACTACTAAGGCCCCCTAACTTCCACTTGGACCCAAAAGACATGAATTTGAACCCTTGCTTTATTAATTGTTATTCGTTTAAATTGGACCAAATCTAATAATGCAAAACAGATAGACCTTCACAAATGGGCTAACCCATAAGAGAGAAATTTAAACATTACACTTTCAATTGAATCCAAAAAAATTCTTAACACTTACTACACAATAAAACAATAACAAAAGCAAATAACATGTTTTTTTTAAAAAAAAAAAAAAAACTAGTGAAAATATTCTAAAATAAAATTTAATGTGTGTTCTTATATGCGTCTAATCCTCCACATCGGATCCATTATCATACTCAGGGTGTGGTATTATTCTTATAGCTTTAACCTTTCTAACCACACTTGAGTCCATTGGGCTAATTTCTTAAAAATAACACAAGAAAACATTACATACATATTCCAAAAACAATGTGTATACTTACTTGGTAACGAGTAGGTCCTTTGTAGCTATTGTGTGTATTTCGTGGGAACATTCAGGACCAATATAGCCGTGGGCTCTGATACCACCTGTAATGCCATAATTTTTCATAGATTACCAAGAACACAACATTGGATCATAATTCATAAATATTGCTCTTTTATTGAATAAAAAAAATACATGGATCCATGGTTTTACAAATTTAAAATAATTTTCTTTAACATAAAAATAAGCAACATAAAAAAATAACATGATTTCATATAAATAAATAAATAAATAGGCCCGCTTGATCTTCCTCGACTATATGGTCCCCACAAGTACATCACGAAGCTCCTAGGTCCCCTGTAACGCCCTGGATAGCCAAGACCGTTACACTGTGTGTTTATAAAGGTGCAAGACTTGCTAATCAAGTTATTTGGTTAGAAACGTGTTACTGAAACTATAATTGAACTAGGGTTAAAAGATTTTGGTCTCAAATGCTTCACTTCTTATAAGTAAACATTTTCTTTTTACCTGGGATCCCAAAATTAATAAGTTTAAGACCCTTTTACAAAAGGTTTAAGATTCAAATCCAGTTGCTAGCCACTCTAAGGCAAAACAAACAAATAGGCTTTTCTCACCCTGTTTCACTCCTCGGCTATGGCGGCCGATCAGCTGATTATGTACATTTAGCCCCAAAGCTCTCCCTCTCAGGTCAGGTCCAACTTGCCCTTGCCTTTACCTGCACCACGTAGCACCCGTGAGCCAAGGCCCAGCAAGAAAACACAATAACAGAGCATAATCATTCAACAGACAATCAGATAACTCATACCGCATAAGCATGTACTCAATAGTCTAAGCATTCATGTTAATCAAGTATTCAGCATACCAAGTATATCATTTCATATTAGTAATCAATTCACATATGATAACTAGGGTTAACACCCTTAGGCCGCACCCTCTATTTATCCCACTGACTCCGACCCGCTTAAACCGAGCTTAATGAATATTAAGCTGTCCTCGGCTACCAGTGGCCGAGCCGCGCCCTACGCACAAGTATTATTTACGACACCCTTAGGTCGTTTATCACATGTCCCATGGCATAATACCATCTATGACATCATACAGGTATAGGGGGCCCTTAGTCCCATCATAAACATATAACCGGGTGCAGTTTTCTTACCTTTAGATTCGCTAACTTTATTCAATTTGATCCTCAAGCACGATCCCCTCTGAGCCCTAGCGTACACCTAGTCACAGCCATAGATCATAATCATCACCAAACCTCAAATCCAAAATCCTAGCCTTGGGATTAATCCCGAGCCCTCGGGAAGCCCTAATTCCACCGAATGGGGTGGTGGAATCAAACCCCACACCTCCGGGCAAAAACCCCTGAAAATAACCCAAAAACCCCTTTCTGGAAACAAGGTAGCGCTACAGCGCCCTAAGAAGAGCGCTATAGCGCTATAAATAGAGCCAAAAGGCTCAGGAACTCTGGGACCTAGCGCTGTAGCGCTAGTCACAACACAGCCCAGCATAGCGTTTTCTCCTTCGTACTTTCCCGAGCCAAACCTGCCCAAAACCTAACCAAACCTCAACCAAACTTCAAAAAAATCCTCCCAACATCCTTAACTCATCCCATAAGTCCCAACCACAAGAGATTCAATCACATGCACCCCAAAACACAAAATCCACCATGGTTGAACCTAAAGCTAAAAATCTCAGCAAAACCACAGAAATCACAAAGATTGAAACTAGAGTTTCTTACCTTTTGATGGATGAGCTCAACTTAGGTTATCCTCCACACTAGCTTAGCCTTCACCTCCTCAAAGCTTCATCCTCAACTCCCTAGAATTCCCCATCAAAGCTCAGCTCAAAATCCATATCAATACTAAGAACTAGAAACTGAAAAACAATCTTAGACCTTACCTCAAATGGATGGACTTCTCTTGCTAATTCCTCAAGCCAGACCAAGAACTCTAGCCTCAAGCTCCTTCCCAGACTCTCCCTGAATTTCAGCTCAAAACTCCTTGAATAAATGAGGAATACACCTAAACCGAATGGGAGAATAAATGACCCATGTTTTCCTTCTTTCTTTTTCTTCTTCTTTTCTTTAACTTCCTTCAGATTCTAGACTTCCCACTAAGGCATAAAGCCAAAACAGCACTTAACTCTTATCCCTTGTAAGCCAAATGACCACAATACCCTCCCATTAAAATTTAAGCCCTTAATCCATCCAAGGGCATTCTGGTCATTTATTCCTAATTCCCACTAATTCCTCGAGTGTCTCTAATATTTACCGCTTACTTCGTGAAACCTAACTAATTACCAATTATATTCCCCAATATCAAAATAGACTCCAATATATTCTCTAAATTCCTAGAAATACCCCTAGGCTCGTCCCGAGCCGGGTATAAATCCCCGCCATGACTTTTTCACTGAACTGCTCACTAGGATCGTCTCGAGTCACAGATTACAAATATATCCACATAATAATGTGGTCTCGACAATTTATCACATATATACAGTTATGACCTCAACGGGCCAAAATTACGATTATGCCCTTCTAACCTAATCAGGGACTACATGCATACTAATACACATAGTCATGCATCATAGATATTCAAATAATCATATAACATGATTTTAATCATTAAATCACATATAATCTAGTTATGCCCTCCCGACAACTAATCAAGGCCCTTAAGCCTTATTAGTAAATTTGGGTCGTTACAACTATCCCCTCCTAATGAAAATTTTGTCCTCGAAATTTACCTGAATAACTCAGGATACTGATCCCGCATCGCTGTCTCAAGCTTCCAGGTCACTTCTTTGACCCTACTATTCCTCCACAACACCTTAACAAGAGTAATCGTCTTATTCTGTAGTAATTTATCTTTCCGGTCCAAAATTTGGACCGGTTGCTTCTCACAAGCCAAATCTATTTGCAACTCCAAGTCTTCATACCTCAACACATGAGTCGCATCTGAGACGTACTGTCGGAGCATAGAAACATGGAATACGCCATGGACTCCTGGCAATGATGATGGTAAGGCTAACCTGTAAGCCACCTGACCGATCCTTTCCAGGATTTCAAAAGGTCCAATGAACCTAGGGCTTAGCTTGCCCTTATTTCCAAATCTCCTCACCCCTCGCAATGGTGAAACTTGGAGAAACACGTGGTCCCCAACCTGGAACTCCACGTCCCTACGCTTGGGATCAGCGTAGCTTTTTTGTCTGCTCTGAGAGGCGAGCATCCTAGCTCGGATCTTCTCTATAGCTTCACTTGTCCTCTGAACCATATCTGACCCCAAATACTTTCTCTCACCCATCTCATCCCAATGAATGGGTGATCTACACTTCCTTCCATATAACATATCTTAGGGAGCCACTCCAATCGTTGATTGGTAACTATTATTATATGAAAATTCAATCAACGGAAGATACTTACTCCATGATCCTTCAAAGTCGATCGCACACGCTCTAAGCATATCTTCCAACACCTGAATTGTCCTCTTAGACTGTCCATTAGTCTGAGGATGAAATGTTGTGCTGAACTTCAACTGAGTCCCCATAGCCTTCTGCAAACCACCCCAAAACTTGGAAGTAAAGATAGGATCCCGGTCTGACACTATAGACTTAGGAACCCCATGGAGATGTACGATCTCCCTCACGTACAACTCAGCATACTGATCCACAGTATATGTCGACTTCACTGGAAGAAAATGGGCTGACTTGGTGTATCTGTCCACTATCACCCACACCGAGTCATGAAGCCCTACAGTTCTGGGTAAACCTCCCACAAAATCCATCGTAATGTCCTCCCATTTCCATTAGGGAATACCCAAAGGCTGAAGCAACCCTGCTGGTCGCTGATGCTCAGTTTTCACCTGCTGACAGGTTAAACACCTAGCTACGTACTCTACCACATCCTTCTTCATCCCGAGCCACCAATATAACGTCCATAGATCCTGGTACATCTTCGTGGTACCCGGATGAAGTGATTACGACGTCGTATGAGACTCATCCAGTATCTCTTGTCTGATCCTCTCATCATCTGGAACACAAATCTGTCCCTGATACCAAAGCAAACCAACCTCAGAAGTAGAATAGTCCTTAGCTACTCCCGCTAAGACATTCTATCTAACCTCTTGTAACTGAGCGTCTACCAATTGCCCTTCTCTAATCCACTCTAGCAGGGTCGACTGCAGAGTAATATTGGCTAACCAACCTACCACCAATTCTATCCCCGCTCTGACCATCTCATCAGCTAACTTTCTCAAGATCTGGGTGGAACTATATAGCTGACATGGGCCTCTTCGGCTCAATGCATCCACCACTACGTTGGCTTTCCCCAGATGGTAAAAAATATCACAATCATAATCTTTCACCAACTCTAGCCAACGCCTCTGTCTCATGTTCAGGTCCTTCTGTGTAAAGAAATACTTCAGACTCTTATGGTCAGTGTATACCTCGCACTTCTCCCCATACAAATAATGTCGCCAAATCTTCAGTGCGAAAACCAGCGCTACTAGCTCCAAGAAAACTCCGTACCTCTGAGGCGTTGCTGGGCCTCGGCCAATCCTTAACTGCCTCTACCTTAGATGGATCCACCTTAATCCCATCTGCACCCATGATATGACCAAGGAATGTCACTTCTGGTAACCAAAATTCACATTTCTTAAACTTGGCGTACAACTGATGCTCCCTCAACCTCTGTAGAACATGTCGAAGGTGCTCTGCCTCTGAACTGGAGTATACTAAGATGTCGTCGATGAAGACAATAACAAACTGATCCAAAAATTCTTTGAACACCCTGCTCATTAGGTCCATAAAGTCTGTTGGGGCATTGGTCAAACCAAACAACATGACCAAAAACTCATAATGCCCGTACCTCATTCGGAAGGCCATCTTCGGTATGTCCTCGTCCTTGATTCTCAGCTGGTGATAACCAGATCGAAGATCAATTTTCGAGAACACCGTCTTGCCCTGCAGCTGATCAAACAAGTCGTCAATCCTTGGTAGGGGATACTTATTCTTGATAGTTAACTTTTTGAATTCCCTGTAGTCTATACACATTCTCAAAGTCCCGTCCTTCTTCTTCACAAACAAAACTGGAGCACCCCATGGCGAGTAACTAGGCCTGATGAACCCCAAATCCAAAATCTCCTACAGCTGTATCTTCAGTTCTTTCAGTTCTGTCGGTGCCATATATGGTGCCCTCGACACTGGCTCTGTCCTTGGCGCCAACTCAATGACAAACTGAATCTCTCTACACTGCGACAACCCCAACAAATCCTCAGGAAGCACATCCAAGAACTCGCAAACCAATCTGGTCTCTTCCGGCCCTGCTGGCGAAACCCTGGTGGTATCCACCACACTAGCCAGAAAACCTATACACCCTCCTTGTAACATATCTCTGGCTCTCAGTGCCGATATCCTGGGTACGCGGGGTCCATGCACCGCTCCCACAAAAGCAAAGGGATCCTCGCCCTTTGGCTCAAAGGTCACCATCTTCTTCCTACAGTCAATGGTAGCTCAATATCTAACCAGCCAATCCATACCTAAGATCATATCAAAGTCCTCCATACTCAACTCGATCAAATCTCCTGACAACTCTCTACCATCAACTATCACTGGCAGTGCTCTAACCCACCTCTTAGATACCACTAGTTCCCCTGTAGGCAAAATAGTCCCAAACCCTGAAGTACAATACTCACTAGGTCTACAAAGTCTATCAATCACCTTACTAGAAACAAACGAATGTGTAGCACCAGAGTCAATCAATACAGTAAAAGGAGAGCCAGCACTAGAAAGCTGACCTGTCACTACCGAGGGACTAGCCTCGGCCTCTGCCTGCGTCAGGGTGAACACTCGAGCTAGAGTCAAGCTGTCCACCTTCCCCGCATCACTATTCTTCACTGCCGGACAATCTTTCTTGAGGTGTCCTACCACCCCACACACGTACCAGGCCTTAGCCCGACACTCGCTCGGATGGCATCTTTTGCACCTTGTGCATTCACGATAAGTCCACCATGAATCACCGCCTCCCTGACGGCCACCCTGAGTACCCCGACCTCTCCTATCAGGACTAGGAGCAGTCGAAGCATCAGGGGTCTTCCTCTTTAAATCACTGGGGCCTCCACCCCTACCAAAACCAGAGTATGGAGGCACCGCCCTGCGACCCTCCCGCCTCGACGGACTCTCTCTCCATATCTTATTCTCCGCTTCCTCAGCAGTAAAAGCCTTCTCTACAGCCTGGGCATAAGTCGTCCCTCCAGGTGTTGTTGTAATCCTCACATCTCAGGTTATCATAGCATTAAGCCCTCTAATAAATCTGTCCTGCCTAGCTGCATTAGTAGGCACAAGGTCTGGTGCGAATTTCGCAAGTCTGTCAAACTTTAGGGCATATTCTGTAACTGTCATGCTGCCCTGAACCAACCCCACAAACTCATTTACCTTCGCTACCCTGATGGCAACATTATAGTACTTCGGTAGCCCATCACTTGAGAACTCCAAAGTTAAGCGTGCTTGACCTGGAGTAATCTCAAGATGGGTGACCTCTTGGGAAGTTTTCCCAGGAAGCGTGCGAGTGAGGACAAAGCACAATGGAAAGACTCGTGTTGGTTTGTAGGGCCAGTCGTCATTCCAGAAAGTAGCCATAGTGACGTGGGGCGTTACAAATGGTATCAGAACCTTGACCCAGCCGGAAGTGTGGCCGACGGGGACGTCGAGCCCGTAAGGGGGGGTGATTGTGACAGTCAGAATCCCATGATCCGAAAGGGGAAAGACCAGGTAAAGCTGTGCAATCCCACACTGCCTGGGGAAGGTTAAGTGTGATGATTCTAAGACTATGTAGGTATGGGACTACACAGTTGAAGAGGGAATAAATGGATTGATGGGTACTACCTATGCCAACAAGATGCATCTTCTTTTCGGTAGCCAATCACATGAGAACTCCAAAGTTAAGCATGCTTGACCTGGAGCAATCTTATGATGGGTGACCTCCTGGGAAGTTTTCCCAGCAAGCGTGCAAGTGAGGAAAAAGCACACTTGAAGGACTCGTGTTGGTTTGTAGGGTCAGTCGTCATTCCAGGAAGCAACCATAGTGACGTGGGGCGTTACAAAGTTGTAAGGCCCCAAAATCCCTAATGTGGTTTAATGGCTGGATTAGTTGGCCAGGAGTGCCATAATTATTTTATTATGCGATTAAATGATTATATGCATGTTTATGTGAGTTATATTATAATATGATGTTAAATGCATGCATGTGGGTCCACATTTAATTATAAGGGTATTTTGGTAATTTAGCCCGTTGATGGCATAATTGTATATGTTGGTGCATGTTTGTGATTAACTTTTGAGGCCACATTATAATGTGGATTTGTTCGAGTTGTTCGGCATGAGACAATCTTCGAATATAAACTATCGGTTTGGTCCTAACAGGCTTAATCTCGGGGCTAGGGGTGTTTGGTGATTAAAGCGTTACCGGGAATTAAAGGGTAACAGGTTATGAATTATTGGTAATTGAGGATATCGAGAATAACGGGAACCGGAGAACATTAAGTATGATTAGCGGGTTTAGAGGATAATATTTATATGCTTTATTGTGTTTTCTTGCTGGGCTTTGGCTCATGGGTGTTATGTGGCGCAGGTAAAGGGAAAGAGAAACTCACCCAGCCTTGAGTGGATAGCTTAGGTGGTGATGTGTACGTATGCGGTCGCTTGACTACCACGGCCAAGGAGTTCTCAGGTGAATTAGGGGGCTTACCCTATTTTTGCCGCTTAGATCGACGGGTTGTAAAATTTATACTGTAATGGCCATTTTGTATCGTAAACAACTTGTAAATGTTTTTATGGGCCCATGAACAGTTTTATGTTTTAAATAAAATATATCATTTCCTTTTGATTGGTTTTCCACCTTAACCTATTAATAACACTTAGAAGCACGTTTTTAACCAAAGAACTCGATTAGCGAGTTAAATTCACAGTTCAACGTTCACCGTAACGGTCTTGGGGTAACCAGGGCGTTACAACTTGGTATCAGAGCGTGCCAAGGTTTAGGGTTCCTGTAGACTGGCTGGGCATGTACACTCACCACTGAGGACAAGCTCGACTCATGGTTTGGTAACTATTTATGTAGTTATATGTATAACGTCTTAAATATAGTATAAATGCTTTACCTGTTTACACGAGACACCATGTTAAGACTGTGCCCTGAATACTGCATCTTCAGCAACCGTGTGCTAAATAGTACTGATATTGCTGGAACTTACTCATTAGTATTGTTGATTGTGAACTATTATTTGATACATGTTAAGTGTTAAATGCTATAATCATGTATCTATTTGTATATTTGTATGACGGTGGAATATGAAAGTTATCTGCTTGTTCTTGGACCGTAAGGCGACAAGAGGTTTAGTTATCACTACCTGACTGACCGTATTGACTATTGTTTCAGCAAGGTATAAGTTGATAAGAATGAATCCAAGATAGGCAGATACATCAGCTAGCCAGAGTGATCAAGGCCAGAATAATAATCAGGGTCAAGAGAATGACGAGGGACAGATTCCACAGCCAGCTCATGTAAACTGGCAGCAGTTATTTAATGATCTGCAGGCTACAGTGTTGAGGCAGGGAGAAGAACTCCACCTCTTGAGACAACAGCAGGTTCCTGCAGTAGCCAATGCATCTAAGGCACCTCCTGTATCGGTGCCAGCAGCTGAGCAGCTGCTTGAGGTTGGTAATAAATGGGAACATCTCTATGAAAGGTTCAGAAAGCAGCAACCTCCAGTTTTTGAAGGCAGTGCAGATCCTGCCAAAGCTGAACACTAGATAAGCATGATTACCACCATCCTGGACTTCATGAGAGTGACTGGTAATGAGAGGGTGGCCTGTGCCACATACATGTTTCAGGAAGATGCCCGAATTTGGTGGGAAGTTATAACCTAGACCAGAAACATTAATGCCTTAAGTTGGGAAGAGTTTCTGACTCTGTTCAATGAGAAATACTATAATGATGCCATCAGGGCGGCAAAGGCTGAGGAGTTCATTAGGTTACTTCAGGGAATTTTGTCAGTGATTGACTATGCCCTGAAATTTGATCAATTGGCAAAGTTTTCCATGGAGTTGGTGCCCACTGATGGGACCAGAAGGGAGAGATTTCTCCAGGGGCTATAGCCTAGATTAGCCCGTGATGTTCGTATTACCACTATGGCTAGGGTTACTACCTATGCACAGGTGGTTGAGAAGGCACTAACAGCTGAGAGTGCAGAGAACAAGATCTGGCAAGATAATGCAGCCAGAAAGGAGTTCAGGAGGACAAGTCCTCCATTTGTGGGTTCAAGTAGGGGTGGAGGCCCCAGTGATTAGAAGAGGAAGGTTCCTGACACCTTCCCAGTTCCAGGTTCTGATAAGCAGCCTTGTGGTGTTTTTATGGGTCGTCCAAGTGGTAATGAAGCCTGGAAGACTCGTCCTGAATGCCCTAGATGTAAGAGGCGTCATTTGAGAGAGTGTAGGGCAAAGTCCTGCTATTTGTGTGGAGTAGTGGGGTCATTTTAAGAATGATTGCCCTAAGGAAAAAAAGGAGGAACCCAGGAAAGCGGACAGCTTGGCCCCAACTCGAGTGTTCGCATTGACATAAGCAGAAGTTGAAGCTTCTCCCTCAATTGTTACAGGTCAGATTCTTAGTGCTGGAACACCTTATAATGTTTTGATTGATTCTGGTGCTACACATTCTTTTGTTTCTAGTAGAATTATTGATTGACTGTGTAGACCTTGTGATTTTTATGTTGTGGGGTTTGGAACTTTGTTACCCACTGGGGAATTAGTGGTATCTAGGAGATGGGTCAAATATTGCCAGTGATAGTGGAAGGCAGAAAGTTGTCAGTGGATGTGATAGAGTTGGTTATGACTGACTTCGATATGATATTGGGTATGGATTGGTTGGTAAAGTATGGGGCAACCATTGATTGCAGAAGAAAGATGGTCACCTTTGAGCCTGAAGGTGAGGATCCTTTTGTGTTTGTTGGTACTGTGCATGGACCTCGCATACCTCTAATTTTTGTTTTGAGGGCTAGAAATCTATTGCAAGGAGGTTATGTTGGATTCTTAGCCAGTGTGGTTGACACCACTCAGGTCATGCCAGTGAGACCAAAAGAGACCAGATTAGTTTGTGAATTCCTGGATGTATTTCCAGAAGATTTGCCAGGATTGCCACCACACCGAGAGATTGAGTTCGTGATAGAACTGGCACCAGAGACAGAGCTAGTGTCTAGAGCACCTTATAGAATGGCCCCAGCTGAGTTGAAAGAATTGAAAGTACAGTTGCAAGAGCTGTTGGATTTGGGTTTTATCAGACCTAGTTTCTCACCTTGGGGAGCGCCAGTTCTGTTTGTGAAAAAGAAGGATGGTTCTCTGAGGATGTGCATTGATTACAGAGAACTGAATAAGCTAACAATCAAGAACAAGTATCCTTTGCCAAGGATAGATGATTGGTTTGATCAGTTGCAAGGTAAGAAGGTATTCTTAAAGATCGACCTTCGTTCTGGTTATCATCAGTTGAGAGTCAAGGAGGGAGACATACCGAAGGCTGTTTTTCGTACCAAGTATGGGCATTATGAGTTCTTAGTCATGTCTTTTGGATTGACTAATGCCCCTGCTGCTTTTAGGGATATGACGAATAGAGTGTTCAAGGATTATCTGGACCAGTTCGTGATCGTCTTCATCGATGATATCTTGGTTTATTCTCAGTCTGAGTCAGAGCATGAGCAGCATCTGAGGTTGGTTCTATAGCGACTGAGGGAACAGAGATTGTTTGCAATGTTCAAGAAATGCGAGTTTTGGTTATCTTAGGTATCCTTTCTTGGGCACATTGTCAGTAAGGAGGGGATTAAGGTAGATCCAACGAAGATTGAGGCAGTCAGAGATTGGCCAAGGCCAACGAATGCTTCTGAGGTTAGAAGTTTCCTTGGATTGGAAGGTTATTAAAGGCGTTTCGTGGAAGGGTTCTCAAAGATTGCTACTTCGTTGACTGAGCTGACATGCAAGAGTCAGAAATTTTTGTGGTCAAACAAGTGTCAGAACAGCTTCCAGGAACTAAAGCAAAGATTGATTACAGCTCCGATTCTGAGTCTTCCAAAAGATCAGGAGAAGTTTGTGATTTACTGCGATGCTTCTCATCAGGTTTTGGGTTGTGTTCTGATGTAGTTATAGAAGGTAATTTCTTATGCTTCACGTCTGTTGAAGGAGTATGAAAAGAGATATCCTACTCATGATTTGGAGTTGGCGGCTGTGGTCTTTGCATTATAGATATGGAGGCATTATCTTTATGGGGAGAAGTGTGAAATGTATACAGACCACAAGAGCTTGAAATACTTCTTCATGCAGAAATACTTGAACATGAGACAAATGTGTTGGGTGGAGTTAGTAAAAGATTATGATTGTGAGATTTTGTATCATCCAGCAAAAGCCAACATGGTAGCTGATGCTTTAAGCCGGAAAGGTCTGGGGCAAATCTATAGTGCGAGGCTGATAGCCAGAGAGTTAGCTGATGATATGACCAGAGCTGGTATAGAGTTGTTGGTGGGCCAATTGGCCAATATTACGCTACAATCTACACTGTTGGAGAGAGTCAAGGAGGGTCAATCGAGTGATTCACAGTTCATCAAGATCAGAGAGGATGTTTTGGCTGGAGCATCCAAAGATTATACAGTGTCTGATTTAGGCTTGCTGCGGTACAAGGGTCGAATATGTGTTCCGTTAGACACTGCTATGAGGCGAGAGATTATGGATGAATCTCATACTACACCTTACTCTTAGCATCCAGGCACCACAAAGATGTATCAGGATGTGAGATCATTGTATTGGTAGCCGGAGATGAAGAGGGATGTAGTGGAATATGTGGCTAAGTGCTTGACATGTCAACAGGTCAAGGCTGAGCATCAGAGGCCGGCAGGGTTATTGCAGCCTCTGAATATCCCAGAGTGGAAGTGGGAAGACATCATGATGGATTTCGTGGTGGGCTGACCCAGGACTGTTGGTTAGCATGACTCTATTTGGGTTATAGTGGATCGCTATACCAAGTCAGCTCACTTCTTGCCAGTGAGGACTACATATACAGTTGATCAGTATGTAGATCTCTATGTGAGAGAGATCGTGCACCTCCATGGAGCATCGAGGTCGATGGTATCAGATCGGGACCCCACTTTTACTTCTTAGTTATGGGGATGTTTACAGAAGGCCATGGGAGCTCAGTTGAAGTTCAGTACTGCTTATCATCCTCAGACAGATGGGCAATCTGAGAAGATGATCCAAATATTGGAAGACATGTTGCGAGCATGTGTGCTGGACTTTGGTGGATCTTGGAGTAAGTATCTACCTTTGATAGAGTTTTCCTACAACAACAGTTATCAGTCTACCATTGGGGTTGCACCTTATGAGATGTTGTATGGTAGGAAGTGAAGATCTCCAATTCATTGGGATAAGACAGGTGAAAGGAGATACTTGGGACCTGAGGCGGTTCAGAGGACCAGTGAGGCCATTGAGAAGATTAGAGCTCGGATGCTCGCTTCTCAAAGTAGACAGAAGAGTTATGCATATCCCAAGCGTAGGAACGTGGAGTTCCAAGTGGGAGACAATGTCTTCCTCAGAGTCTCGCCATGGAAAGGGGTAAGGAGATTTGGGAAGAAGGGCAAGGTGAGCCCTAGATTTTTAGGTCCATTTGAGATCCTGGAGAGGATTGGTCAGGTGGCTTACAGGTTGGCCTTACCTCTGGCATTGTCAGCCGTGCATAATGTGTTTCATGTTTCAGCTCTTCGGAGGTATGTGTTTGATGTGACTCATGTTTTGAGCTATGAAGATCTGGGGTTTGAGGCAGATCTCTCCTTTGAAGAGCATCCAGTTCAGATACTTGACAGAAAGGACAAGGTCCTCAGGAATAAGACGATACCTTTGGTTAAGGTATTGTGGAGGAACAACAAGGTCGAGGAAGCGACCTGGGAGCTAGAGTCAGATATGCAGAGTAGTATGCCGAGCTGTTCAGGTAAATTTCGAGGACGAAATTTCTGTAAGGAGGGGATAGTTGTAATGCCACAAAATCCTGAATGCGGTTTAATGGATGGATTAGTAGGCCGGGAGGGCCATAATTGTTTTATTATGCCATTAAATGATTATATGCATGTTTATGTGAATTATATTATAATATGATGTTAAATGCAAGCACGTGGGTCCACATTTAATTATAAGGGCATGTTGGTAATTTGGCCTGTTAAGGGCATAATTGTATATTTTGGTGCATGTTTGTGATTAACTGTTGAGGCCACATTATAATGTGGATTTTTTCGAGTTGTTCGGCATGAGACGATCTTCGAATATAAACTATTGGTTTGGTCATAACAGGCTTAAGCTCGGGGCTCGAGGTGAGTCTCGGGGTGTTTGGGTATTAGAGCGTTACTGGGAATTAAAGGGTAACGGGTTATGAATTATTGGTATTTGAGGATACCGGGAATAACGGGAATTGGAGAACGTTAAGTATGATTAGTGGGTTTAGTGGATAATTGACATTTTTTCCCTTACTAGCCTTTATAGAGTTTTATTTAACCTAGGGGCAATATGGTCTTTTGGCAAGGGTTATATGGGATTCTAGTATGCTGTAGAAAGAGTTGAAGCAAAAACAGAGCAACTTCCCTCCACGCACTCATCATCTTCCTCTTTTCTCCTTTGGAGTTTTTTTATCCCAATTTGAAGAATTAAGCTAGGGAATCAAAGTTTGGAGCTTAAGACTTTAGTTCAACCATTGAAGATGACTTAAATCCATCTTGAGGTAAGAATTCATTCATGAAACCTTAGTTATACTCTGTTTTTCTATTGGTTTTTAGTTCATAAATTTATAGTGTTTAGATGAGAATTAATGGAAGTTTTGGAGGAAATCATCTTGGGTTTTGATGCTTGTATGGTGGGTAGGTAGTGGTAACAATTGGTGGCTTTGTTTGGTGATGTTGGGGGAGTTTTAATGAGGTTTTAGAATGAGCTCGAAGGGAGAAAAACAGGGATTTTGGCTGAGTTTCAGGTGGGGTCGCGGCTCTGTTCTAGAGCGCTACGGCCCAAGCTTGAGAAAATGGGAGGAAGAGGCTGAAGGGTTGAAGGGTCGCAATATGGCCATGAAGGGCCGCGGCCCGTGCTGGGAGCTAAAGGGAGGCCACCTCTGCTTGAGGGGCGGGTCGCAGCATGGCCAGGGAGGGTCGTGGCCCTTAGTGACATTTTGGCCAAAAGTTGGTTTTTGGCTTGGGGATTCAAGCCTTAGGCCTCAGGATCGATTCTACTACTCGATTTAGTAGGATTCGATGTCTCGGAGGCTAGGTTTTGGTTTGAGAACCTATGTTATTCATTCTATTGATGGAATTCCATAATTGGTTATGACCAGGTGACCGTCAAGGAACTAAAAGGCTAGTCGTTCTCTTATTAATTCTCGCTCGAACCAGAGGTAAGAAAACTGCACCCCATATGTGACATGCATGGTTATTCATGAGGCATGTTAAATGTTTAAATGTGGACAAGGATTGAATATTAAATGCTTAGCAAATCTTGCTCACTTGTGCATGGCACTGACTGAATAGTCAGAATTGGTAATGGTGTCAATATCAACTGTAAAGTTATGACTCATTAGTCAAGTTTGGCAGTAGTACTGAGCACTAGTCACATGGTATTGACTCATAAGTCAAGAATGGTCTTAGCGTGTTTAACGCAAGCCAACAAAGATTAGATCTAATTGACATTTGCATTGAATGACTCAAATGAGCATTATTGCCGGACCGACCTCAAGTTCGATGAATACTATAAGCACTTGTCTAGCCGAAGGCTAGTCATTTAGAGCCAGGGCCAGCGAGCCTCGGTGACTGTTTAGTCACATGGCTATGGGTGTCGAGCCCCGTAGTGACTTACCCATCAGTCACTCATCTGTTAAGCTAGAGACTTACCCATCAGTCTCTCATTTGTTTAAGCTAGTGACTTGCTTGTCAATCACTCAGTATGGTTTACCAAAACCTCAAGTGTTAAATCACTCATCTGTTCAGAGCTTTAAGCTCTGTGTTATTGTAATGATAATCATTTGATAATATTTATATGCTTTATTGTGTTTTCTTGCTGGGCTTTGGCTCATGGGTGCTATGTGGTGCAGGTAAAGGGGAAGAGAAACTCACCCAGCCTTGAGTGGAGAGCTTAGGTGGTGATGTGTACATATGCGGCCACTTGACCACCACGGCCAAGGAGTTCTCAGGGGAACTAGGGGGTTTACCCTATTTTTGCCGCTTAGATCGGCGGGTTGTAAATTTTATACTGTAATGGCCATTTTGTATCGTAAACAACTTGTAAACGTTTTTATGGGCCCATGAATAGTTTTATGTTTTAAGTAAAATATATCATTTCCTTTTGATTGGTTTTTCCACCTTAACCTATTAATAACACCTAGAAGCACGTTTTTAACCAAATAACTCGATTAGCGAGTTAAATTCACGGTTCAAAGTTCACTGTAACGGTCTTGGAGTAACTAGGGAAACTGGAGCTTGAGATTGCACCCAATATGTGACATGCAGGGTTATTCATGAGGCATGTTGAATGTTTAAATGTGGACATGGATCGAATATTGAATGCTTAAAAAATCTTGCTCACTTGTGCATGGCACTGACTGAATAGTCAGAATTGGCAATGGTGTCAGTATCAACTGTGAAGTTGTGTCTCATTAGTCAAGTTCGGCAGTGGTACTGAGCACTGGTCACATGGTATGACTCATAAGTCAAGAACGACCTTAGTGTGTATAACGCAAGCCAATAAAGATTAGATCTAATCGACATCTACATTGAATGACTCAAATGAGCATTGACACCGGACCAACCTCAAGTTCAATGAAAACTAAAAGCACTTGTCTAGCCAAAGGCTAGTCATTTAGAGCAAGGGCCAGCGAGCCCCAGTGACTGTTTAGTCACATGGCTATGGGTGCCGAGCCCCGTAGTGACTTATCCATTAGTCACTCATTTGTTTAAGCTAGTGACTTACTCATCAGTCACTCATTTGTTTAAGCTAGTGATTTGCTTGTCAGTCACTCATTATAGTTTACCAGAATCTCAAGTGTTAAATCACTCATCTAATTAGAGCTATAAGCTCCTTCATGGTTAATGTAACCACAAAGTGATATTCACTCATTTGTTCAGAGCTATAAGCTCTGTGTGATTATAATGATAATTATTTGATCATATTATATGCATTATTGTGTTTTCTTGCTGGGCTTTGGCTTATGGGTGCTATGTGGTGCAGGTAAAGAGAAAGAAAAGCTCACCTAGCCTTGAGTGGAGAGCTTGGGTGGTGATGTGTACATATGCGGCCGCTTGACCACCACGGCCATGGAGTTCTCAGGGGATGGAAAAAGGTGTGTTTTACAAGTGAGCATTAGGCTCCTATTTGTAGAGTTTGAGATACCCTTTGGATTTCAAATTCCACCAACCCCCATGACTGTTACCAATGTTTAATTGGATTAATATGGAATTAAAATTGAGATTTGGGCGTTATTTGGGTTTTTAGAACCGTTCAACACATTTGGAAAAAACTGATAATTTGGCTTGAAATGCACCTGTGGTCGCGCCCAGGGACATCAATGGTCGCGGCCACTACTTTTTGTCCCCTAGGCCACGGCCACCATCATTCAGTGGCCGCGGCCACAACCCATTTTCAGCACTTGAAAATGTGTTGTTTTTCCAAACGGTTCCAAACCCTCCCAAATAACTTTGTAACTCCCAAAACACATTATTGGGGTTAAAATCATATCTCCAACAGCCATATGTTATAATGGCTTTATGAAATGCAATCTCAAATGTGTAACATATAATATACACATTATTGGGTAATATTTGGGAGTTACAAATTTGTAAATGATTTTGTAACTCCAAACTATGTCACATTTAGGCACACACATGTGTCCAATTTTGTGACTCTCAATAATATGTTACAAGGTGTGACAAATCACATTTTGTCACATTATTTAATCTAATATTATATTATATGAAATAATATAACACCAAGTCATCTCACTTCTTGCCAGTGAGGACTAAATATACAGTTGATCAGTATGCAGATCTCTATATGAAAGAGATCGTGCGCCTCCATGGAGCACCAAGGTCGATCGTGTCAGATCGTGACCCCACTTTTACTTCCAAGCTCTAGGGGAGTCTACAGAAGGCCATGGGAACACAGTTGAAGTTCAATACTGCTTATCATCCTCAGACAGATGGGCAATCTGAGAGGACGATCCAGATATTGGAAGACATGCTGCGAGCATGTGTGCTGGACTTTGGTGGATCTTGGAGTAAGTATCTGTCTTTGATAGAATTTTCCTACAACAATAATTATCAGTCTACCATTGGAGTTGCACCTTATGAGATGATGTATGGTAGGGAGTGCAGATCTCCCATTCATTGGGATGAGACATGGGAAAGGAGATACTTGGGTCCTGAGGCAGTTCAGAGGACCAATGAGTCCATTAAGAAGATTAGAGCTCAGATGCTCGCTTCTCAGAGTAGACAGAAGAGCTATGCAGATCCCAAGCGTAGGAACGTGGAGTTCCAAGTGGGAGACTATGTCTTCCTTAGAGTCTTGCCATGGAAAGGGGTGAGAAGGTTTGGGAAGAAGAGTAAGCTGAGCCCTACATTTGTAGGTCCATTTGAGATCTTGGAGAGGATTGGTCAGGTGGCTTACAAATTAGCCTTGCCTCCAGCATTATCAGTAGTGCATAATGTGTTTCATGTTTCAGCTCTTCGGAGGTATGTGTCCGATGTGACTCATCTCTTGAGCTATGAGGATCCGGAGCTTGAGGCAGATCTCTCCTTTGAAGAGCAGCCAATTCAGATACTTGACAGAAAGGACAAGGTCCTCAGAAATAAGACGATACCTTTGGTTAAGGTATTGTGGAGGAACAACAAGGTCGAGGAAGCGGCCTGGGAGCTGGAGTCGGATATGCAGAGTCAGTATCCCGAGCTATCTTACCTTTTCCCATCACAACATAACCATGTGATCTACATATACCATCAATATACCCTTCTCTATATACATAACCTAGAATAGCATGGCGCCAAAGCCAAACAACATAACCCAGAACTCAGAACTAGAAGACTGACCTGTCACCCCCGAGGAACTAGTCTCGGTCTCAGATTCCGACTGCCCTGGAATAAACACTCGAGTTGGAATCGATCTGTCTATCCTCCTTTGCTCATCCTTTAACACAGGGCACCTCTTCACAATATGCCCAACCATACCACATGCGAAACATGCCTTTGCTCGGCACTTTCCCAAATGATGCCTCTTGCACCGAGCGCATTTTGGACGAGTCTTCCAGCTTTCTCTTTTACTTGTTTCAATAAGTGGAGATACCACTATCTGAGCTCCATGCTCTCCAGCACACTGCTGCCCAATCTAATGTCCTGTGCTCTCAACAGCAAGAGCCTTCCCTACCACCTGAGCGTAGGTAGAGACTTCATGCACTAGGGCAACTCTAATGCCCTGAGCTATTCCAGGATTCAACCCCTGAATAAATCTTTCCTTCCGAGCCACATCTGTGGGTACCATGTCTAAGGCAAACTTGGCCAACTCATTAAATTTAGTAACATACTCGGTCACCAACGCATTACCCTAAGCAAAACTCAGAAACTCATTCACCTTAGCAGTCTTAGCCACATCACAATAGTACTTTTCATTAAACAGCTGCCTAAATTCTTTCCAGTCCATCACAGCTGTGTCTCGTGTCTGGGATACTACCTCCCACCATGTCCAGGCATCATCCCGCAACACACATGTAGCACAAATCACTCTATCGTGACCCACCAGTCCCATACTATCAAGAATGGAGCTGATCATACCCATCCATTGCTCAGCTCTGAATGGATCTAAGCCTCCCTAAAAAATTGGAGGATAAAACTTCAGGAATCTTCCACAGAGAAATTCCCATCTGTTCTCAACCCTGGGCTGAGCTGAAACTGATGCCACCCCTGGCATAGAAAAGGAAGAGGTACCACCCAATAGACTCCGCTGTTGCTTCAAATACCTGATCTCTTCCTCCTGCCTCTGCAATTTTAATTGCAAATCTGTAAGCGTCTGTTGAACATTCAGAGATGCAGACGAAGAACTAATACCCTGGCTGTAACTCCCAGCCCCTGTATAACTATCACCAGGCCTCATAATCTGCCTTGAATATAAACCTGCTGAATCAATCTGCAGTCAATAACTTGATCCATTAATCACAATTAGCATATCAAGGGCTTTCTCCCATGGGATAAATCTTACCACACCACAATCATAACAACTTGCAGTGCTGCAAACATGCCCATGGCATTCATACATACTCATAATCCCTGCTCTTCCAATACTCAAACCATGCCTCCAATCCCAGCATGCAAATAGCACAATTATATATTCATGGAGCAGGCAAACATATGATCACAGTCATATATATATATATTCATGGAGCATATAGTCATATAGTCAAGAGCCAGGCTCTATCAGAATCTCATGCTCCCTAATACAATGTGCGGGTAAAGCATTCACATTTTATTCAAACAGCTATACACATAGCTACAGAAATGATTACCATTCCCTGAGTGAAACTATCTTCAGTGATGAGTGTACATGCCTAGCTTGTCTTCAGGAACCATAAACCTTGGCTCGCTCTGATACCAAGTTGTAACGCCCCAAACTCCAGGGACCGTTACGGTGTGTCTTGTAAATAGTGCTAAACTCGCTAATCGAGTCATTTGGCCAAAATCGTGAAACTAAATATGATTAGCGGTTTAGGGATTAAAAATTTGGTTAGGATGTAACGTTTCACTAGAACGTTTAACATATACATTGGGATCCCGAAAATAAAGTTTCAGAGTCTATCACAGAAAATATTTACAACAGGCCGTTCTAAGCGACAAAACAGGGTTCAACCCTAGTTCCACTTTAAACCTCGGCCGTGACGGACGAGTAGCTGCATATGTACACGTCATCACCTAAGCCCTCCAACTCAGGGATGGTCTAGCTTCCTCTTGCTTTTACCTGCACCACGTAGCACCCGTGAGCCGAAGCCCAGCAAGAAAACACAATAAAGCATGATATAATATCAACAACAATCATAATAACCATTCAGGACTATCAGTCCAAGCAAACGGGTGACAATAGCCAAAAGTCACAATAATGAGCATAGCTCCTTCTAGCCATGTGATGATAGGGTCACCAGGGCTCATCTGATAAGTGATTCTTTCATAAGTTTGATCAGGACAGGTGCATGGTGAATGGTCACCAACATAACCTTCCTCCCGACTCTAGAGTCGTGCAATGGACAACGTCCCCTAGCCATGTGACAAACAGTCACCGGGGTCATATACCTTGGCTATAAACATCTGGTCATAGACCAGGCAATCGCTTATAAGTTCTTCGACCTTAGGGTCGGTCTCGCACTAATGCCATGGAGCTATTCAATGCGTGATCATTGACCTTAGGGTCGGTCTGGCATTAGTGCCTTAGAGCCACTCAATGCACGATTCTCGACTTTAGAGTCGGTCCAGCATTAATGCCATGGAGCCATTCAATGCATGATTCATCGACCTTAGGGTTGGTCTAGCATTAATGCCATAGAGTCATTCAATGCGTGATTCTCGACTTTAGAGTCGGTCCCTGACTAATCAGTGTCATACACAAGTAAGTCATGCCGCCAATCATATATCACATGTTCCATATCCATAGACAAGGTATTCAACATGCTTACTAAACAGGTATTAGTACAATTAGGACCATGCAAAACCACAGAGGCACAAGCTCTGAATAATATCATACTCAATATACAAAGCATGTCCTAATCACAAGTTTCTCATGCATCATATGCAATATATCCAAAAATCCAACATGCACCAATAACAGCCATGCATGTCACGTGTAATCGTCAACCAACATGCATCAAGAATAGCCATGCATGTCATACATAATAATCAACCGGCATGCATCAATAATAACCATGCATGTCATACTCAATAATCAACCAACATGCCTCGATAATAACCATGCATGTCACATATACACAGGGTGCAGTTTTCTTACCTCAGATTCGAGCTAGAACCAATATAAAAACGACCCTTGAGAACGATCAACCTTTAAGCCCTTAGCGGTCACCTAATCATAACCAAATATGGAACACCATCAATAGCATGATAATCAAAGGTTCCACACCAATATCTAGCCCCCAAGAGATCAATCCAAACTAATCCAAGTAGTAGGGACACTCCCGAGGCCCATAGCTAAGTTCCCGGGGTCAAAACGAGCAAACGGGGTGAAAACAGGGCAAGGGCTGCGGCCCTAGCACCTTGGGCCGCGACCCCCAGGGTTCTCTGAGGCAAGGGCCGCGGTGCCCTCCATCAAGGGCCGCGGCACCCAGCAAGGCTAATTCCCTGACACCTGCTTCTTCGAACTAGGGCCGCGGCGCACAAGAACAGGGCCGCGGCCCCAAACCCTGGGCCATTCCCAAACGCATTTTAAACACTCCAAATCTTCCAAAAACATACCCAAACATTCCCCAATCATCAAATCAAAGTTCCCAAGCTTCCCAATACTCCAAAACCCTCAAAACCCAAAGCTCAAACCAACCAAAAACTCAACAATTCACAAAGTCCAATTCTAAGCTTTAACACTTTAAAAACTTAAAACTTCAAACTTAGATTACCTTCGATTGGGTTGTTTCTCGTCAAATCCTTCAGTTAAGAAGCTTCTAATCTTTCCTAGGATCGCTATGCCTCGACCCTTGCTTGATTCCGACTCCTAGAGCTCAAGATTTCCTCAATAAGGCTCAAACGGTAAAACGGACTGTTTTGAGAGAGAACGAGAAGTTTCTAACGTACATTCTTATCTATCAAGCTACTTCAAGCTTAAGTAACCTCAAATAAAACCTAGTGCTTGGGGTCCCGAAAACACCCCCCGGGGACACTATAGTCAAAACTTCCAGAATTTCACCCTGATCTCAAATATTCCCAATCTATCACCAAATAAACATTTCTATTACCCCAAAATTGACCTCGTTATGACAAAACCGCTAATCCATTATATATGACCGTCTCATGTCGAATAGCTCGAATATATCTCCATAATAATTAAATCTCATTCACAAATTACAATATGCACCCAACATACACAATTACGCCCACAGTGGCCAAATTACCAAATTACCTTCATATTTAACATATGAAACCATATGCATGCATCCACCATCATATAATGATATAATTCACGTAAACATGCATATAATCATTAAATACCATAATAAATCAATTATGGCCCTCCCGGCCTCCTAATCAAGGTCCTAAACCTCATTAGGAAATTTGGGGCATTACAGATGTGTACATATGCGGCCGCTTGACCACCACGGCCAAAGAGTTCTCAGGGGAACTAGGGGGTTTACCCTATTTTTTCCGCTTAGATCGACGGGTTGTAAATTTTATAATGTAGTGACCATTTTGCATTGTAAATAACTTGTAAACGTTTTTATGGGCCCATGAACAGTTTTATGTTTTAAATAAAATATATCATTTCCTTTTGATTGGTTTTCCACCTTAACCTATTAATAACACTTAGAAGCACGTTTTTAACCAAAGAACTCGATTAGCGAGTTAAATTCATGGTTCAACGTTCACCGTAACGGTCTTGGGGTAACTAGGGCGTTACAGCCAAGGCTCAGCAAGAAAATTTAAACATGTGCATGAACAGAAAATACAGATTTCTAGGTACTTATCTAGCATGCCCAGCAGTAATAACCTACTCATATAAGCCTAAAATTACAAATAAATGGTCATTGGACCATTCGGGGACCGCTGCCCTGAATAGTTGACCATAGAGTTAACCCCGAGGCCCTATGCCCTAGCTATGTGACCATAGAGTCACCTAGGGCCCTCGCCCTTAGCTCTGGGTAACTAACCATAGAGCTAGCTAGACACTTTTGTTTTCCAATGACCATTGGGTCGACCAACGTAATAGTACATTGCTGATTTGGGCCTAAGCCTTTCGACTAGCGCGCAACGCGCTATTGCCGTCCTTGACTAATAAGTCAAGTCTTGAACCAGGTATTCAGATACAAATACAAAAACAAATATAGATAAGCGTACTTTAGACAATACAACTATGCATACATATTAATCACATACCATCATCAAGTAATTGCAACACATAGTAATGACCATGCTCCTTAACGGGGCCAAGCACTAGCTACACAAACCATGCGAACAATCATGTAACACTTAATTAGGAACAAAATATCCAAGTATGTTTAATCAACAAGCAAAATGATAACTTAAACATGTTCATTCTCAGGGGCCCAAGCCCTATTCATAATTATAGTCAACAATCGGGCCAAGCCCTAATCATACATTTATCACGTATTGGGTGCAGTTTTCTTACCTCAAGTCCGAGTATAGTGTAAAATAAGAACGACCCTCGAGTACGATCCCAGTTCTGAGCCCCCTAGCGATAACCTAGTCACAACCATAATATAGGATTTCGTCAATAACGAGAAAATAAAGGCTTCCGGACCGAGTCCTAGCCTCCGGGACCTAGAATTCTACTAAACCGGGTAGTAGAATCGATATCGAGCCCTTAGGAATAAATTCCCGTCATTAAAAACTCACGATGGCCAAAACAACCCAGGCAGGTCGTGACCTGCCCTTAAGGGTCGCGACGCGCCCCTCAAGTCAGAAGCCCCCAAGGGCCCTGGGTTCGGTTGGGTCACGGCGCCCCAAGAATAAGGCCGCGACCTGACCTTGCGAACCCATAATTCCTCCATTTTTATCCAGCCAACCTCAATCAAAACCACCCCAAATCCACCCTAAACACAACAATTCAATCCTCATAATAAATTTAATATCTTCCCAGCAACAAAACTCAACTAAAAACTGGATGAAAAACTCATCAAAACTCATTAATCCAACATTTGAGCTACAAGCTCAAGAACACCAAAAACTCTAATAGAATTCAGTAAAAACAGAGGTTAGAACCTTACACCAACTGTGATTTAGGTCCCCCTAGCTGTAGCCAATCCAATTCCCAAGTTCAAGCCTTCAGTCTCCAAGTTTTCAGCCTAAAATCCCTTGGTTTCCTTAAGCAATTCACTTAGAAAATAAAAGAGAATGAGGGAGAGAGAGAGAGGGTCGGTTGGTGAGTAGAGTGTTTTTGTGTTTTATGTTTTGTTTCCTTAAGGCTTAAGTTACTTAAGCTAATCCCGAGGCTCGGGGTACCAAAAATGTCCTCGAGGGAAAAATGGTCAAAATCCCCAGTATTCCCTCCTATTCTCACTAACTCCAAATATATCCTCAATTATTCATTTCCTTTTCCCGATAACTCGATACTGTGCTAAATACCTAAAATACCCCTTGACTCGCCCCGAGTCGGGCATTGGATCCCGTTGTGGCTTTCCCGCTAACTTGCTCCCTAGGATCGTCTCGTGCCGAATAACCCAAATAAACCCACATAATAATGTGGTCTCTCACATATATCACATATATGCACAATATACAATTATGTCCATAACGAGCCAAATTACGAAAATTGCCCTTCTAATAAGAAACAGGTCCACATGCAGATTTAGTACTCCTAAACATGCATAACTAGTTATATTATCATATAACTCACATAATCATACACAAATATATCATATAAGCATATAATTCCATATATTGTCATTTTGGCCCCCTAATCAAGGCCCTAAGCCTTATTAGGTAATTTGGGACGTTACAATTGCGAGTGAGGACAAAGCACGCTGGAAAGACTCATGTTGGTTTGTAGGGTAGTCTTCATTCCAAGAAGCAGCTATAGTGACGTGGGGCATTACAAATGGTATCAAAGCCTTGACCCAGCCGGAAGTGTGGCCGACGAGGACGTCGGACCCCTAAGGGGGGGTGAATGTGATAGTCATAATCCCCTGATCGCAAGGGGAAAGACCGAGTAAAAGTTGTGCAATCCCACATTGCCTGGGGAAGGTCAAGTGTGATGATTCTAAGATTGTGTAGGTATGAGACTACACAGTTGAAGAAGGCTTAAATGGATTGATGGATATTACCTATGCGAACAAGATGCATCTTCTTTTTGGTAGCCCATCACTTAAGAACTCCAAAGTTAAGCGTGATTGACCTGGAGTAGTCTCATGATGGGTGACCTCCTGGGAAGTTTTCCCAAGAAGCGTGCAAGTGAGGACAAAGCACGCTGGAAAGACTCGTGTTGGTTTATAGGATCAATTGTCATTCCAGGAAGCAGCCATAGTAACGTGGGGCGTTACAACTTGTAAGTTGTTTCTCATGTGAAAGTGTTTTCTTTGATTTAGTATGAGCATTATTAAACATTTATTTATTACAAAGTAATTAAAGAATCCTAAAACTTCTCTAATCTTAATGAGTCCTTGAGTTTGGTTATTGTTATGTAATCGGAAGTTGTCATTTTATGTGTTTGAAAGATATACTATTTAAATGACTAATATATATTAACACTTGATGATCAGTGTTAATCTGGCATTCCTTTATTTATTTATCTTTAAGATTTTTGAGGAGGCCAAACTTTAGACTAATATAGATATTCTAACCAAAAATCCTGTAATATGGGTTTTTGTACTTGGTTAGTTTGATAAGAAATTATGGGTATATAATTTATGCTTTGAGTCTCATATTGTACCTAAAGGATCTACAGTACTAAAGTTATGTGTGTGCGTACGTCTATTTGATTTCCAAAATCTCATTTCTCACTTTAATCATATAATTCTCAATTTTTCTTTTCCATCTTTTTTTTTTCTTCATATTTACTCAATCTCTTTTTTGGTTCTTGATATGTTCGATATAGAGCTTTAAAAGCAAAAGAGAAAACTGTTTTAGATGTTGAATATATTAATGTATATCTATTGACTGTCATACTATTATCTTTTTGTAGATTTGTAACCACTCTGTCATACTATTTCTTTTGGGAGTAAAATGATTGACACAATTTATTGTTTTATTCTTATATTTTTATTAGGGGTTCATGAAGATGCAGAATGCACAAAATTGTTTCAAGCATTGGCAAATTGAGATTGTGCGAGTTGTGAAGACTTGAACCACTAGACCCTAGTTTGGATCGTGGAGGTGAGTATTATGGTAAGTACACAGTGGCTGGACAAAATATGGAGCATTTTGCTAAGTACTTACAGGATAGTGGTATAATTGCATAATACATTATGTCTGGTACTCCTAAACAAAATGGAGTTGCCGAAAGACAAAAACATACTCTGATGGATATGACTAGAAGTATGATAAGTAAATCTAATATGTCAGAGTTCTTATAGGGTGAAGCACTCAGA
This sequence comes from Humulus lupulus, assembly GCF_963169125.1. Classification (NCBI taxonomy): domain Eukaryota; kingdom Viridiplantae; phylum Streptophyta; class Magnoliopsida; order Rosales; family Cannabaceae; genus Humulus; species Humulus lupulus. Next base: position 14,861,438 of record NC_084797.1, on the reverse strand, counting down.
AGTCTTATATATATATGTGTATATATATATGTGCTTTCTAAATTTCCTTAGAATTAAATTGTATAAATTATTGTAGTAATGTTAATGGATATCTCTTCTATATAAAAAGTATGTAGATAACAGTAATTCTTGGTTTTAACGGTTTTTTATTTTTTTGTTAACTTTAACAGAATATTCTTATATTTAACGGTAGATTGTAAACATGACTTTAACTTAAATAAAATTAAATAAATAATTATACAAATTAAAATAAGATATTTTACAATAATAATTATTTAAAACTAATAAATCATATATTTTATAACTTAAATAAAATTTAATTTAACTTAAACTTAATATTATATTAAATATATAATATATAATATTTTGTTACCACTTCCAAATTCAAAAACTAGAACAAATATAAACTTAAACAAAAATAAATTAATTAATTAAATAAAATATGATATTTTTAAGATATTTTATGATAATTTAAATAATTAAATTATATTTATTTAAAAATAATAAAGACATACATCATTTTTTTATCTTATAAATTTGTGTGATAGTTTATTTTTTATCAAGTGATTGTAGCTCTTTTTCTTCATCAAATTCATCAAATAACATTGTGAGATACATTAGAAACTAAAAATAGTTAATGCATGTACACTATTTTCTACACTATGACTTTTTCCATTCTTATTTTATTTCTATTATTAATATATTTTTAAATATTATTATATTTTATATATATGTCATGTAAATATATATATGTCAACGTTGTGTTTACAAATCATATATGTAGAGATTATTGATATAAATATTTATATATATTGTACAACTATAACTTATTCTATTATATATATTTTAAAAAAGATAATGAACAAATTTTTATTAAAATTCTAGACAATGTTTACAATTTTAAAATTAAAACTAAACAAACGTGCAATATTTATATAGTATTATTATAAGATTCTCGTGCACATATGAGATGATTATTGAATTGAACATTATAAAATATCTTAGATTGAATATTTTATATTCTATGTTTTTGGATCTTAGTTCATAATTATGCAACAAGCATTATGCTTTTTGTATTATTATTTTTTAATGTTATTTATAATAAATTCAATTTTAATATATATTTAAAAGCTTCTTCAAATAAATAGTACTATTAATAAGAGTACGCCGCATGGACCAATAATTCAGTGCCATGTGGACTAATCAACAGGATAAGTGCTGTCCAATCTACTTGTGACACGTGGCCCAATCAAAAGGTGACACGTGTACCAAAAAGCTTGTTGATAGGTGATCAATAAATTATTGCCACGTGGCCTAATAAATAGGTGCCACGTGTTCTACTAAAAAATCGACACCTAGCTTACCACATCAGCCTCCCTCTAATACGCCACGGCAGAAGCTGAGTTAAGAGTGCCAACTCATTTTTATGGGGTCCACGTTAATTTTACCTACTAAGAGCAACTCCAATGTAGGCTACCCCATTAATTGTTTAACATCTCCAAATTATCTAAAAATATAATTTTTTATTTTCTCTCTCATCTACATCAATTTTTGCAACTTTTTTCATAAAAATACCCCAATGTTAAGCTACCCCAAAAGTTACATTTATATATATTTATATATATATGTATAATCCACACACAAACAAAAAAACCACTGTTGCCTAATAAAGGCAACGTTGCCTAACTATCAAAGCTCTCTAATGCATAAAAAAAAACAAGCCATGGTGCTTGTCAGAAAAGAGTCCAAAGGCTACGCAATAAGCCATCCCGTTGTGGATGCTCTAATATGCCATTCATAGGTAAAGAAACATTTATCCACTAACATTTATCTACCAATAATGTATTGGTAGAAATACGTAGGTAAATGCTTTTTACCTACCAATATGTTTTTTTACTCACCCTTAAAGTTTGTAAGTAAATGTCGAATTTCTTGTAGTGTTCGTCTTCTATCATGAGTTTTGAATATGTTATTTGTCATTTTTTTTGGTGAGTTTTGAAGGTTTATTTAAAGATTGTAGATTGAAATTCAGGTTCACGGATGAAGATATATGGGTTTACGAATGAACATGTGTTATATTTTTGTTTTTGTTTTAACTTTTATTAATTTAATTTAGTTTAAGTTTTTTTAATTTAGAATTAGTATTTTTAATGTAAGAATTTTCGTAAATTTAATTTTACAGTCGCAATTTTTATTTTTTATTTTATCAAATTTAAAAATTATGAAAATACTTTTTTTTAAAATAGAAAATTAAATGACATGACATATTTTTAATGATTAGGCCGTGACATGGCATTTTCTTAGTGACGCGGTCCAATAAAAAATCGATATTAAACAGAGGTACCTACGGTTGTCAAGAAATATTGACAAAATATATTTATGACTTAAAAAAAAGACTTAAGTATTAAATTGCTAATTTTGAAAAGCTTAAGTATTTTTGCCGCCAATTACTCTAAAATAATATGGTAAAAAGTCTAGCATTTAATACTCATAGATAAGGATAATACTAAAATTATAAAAATAACATAAAATTAAATAAAAAATGTAGCATTTATGGTGATATAAAATATGTATTATGCTATATTGTGTGCTAAATTTAGCTTAATTTTTAGTATATGTCAAATTTGACACACCATTAGAGTAATTTTTCTATAAAATGAGTTATATTTTAGCAACGCTTTATTAATTTGAGGCACTAATATGATCCAACACCATTAGAAAGTAATATATCGTATTTTATATAATACAATATTAGAACACATACAATTTAATTTAATAATTAATACTGAACATGTCTAATTAATCGTCGGGAGTGACTCGATCGGGTTGGATACTTTAAAGTTACTACTAATAACATCACTCTTTAATTTAAAGTGAGGGTGACATGAAAAGTACGTATATCAAATTAAATTAAATTGATGTGTGCACTAAACGCCTTTTAAATGCATGAAAACTCAAGGTCATATGTTTTGTAGCATATAGCAAAGATGGCAAAATTTACAGAACAATTTATTACTATTGAAGACCAACAATATCATCAGCTGATCCCATTAATCAGCTTATAACAAGTATTTGCATTTTCAGGCTTATAAATAAATGAAACCCTGAAAGAACACACCTGCTCTCTCTGATTCACATTTTCAAAATTTCCTAAATTGATAAAGGTCAAAATGTAAGTGAGTGAGCGCCAAAAGAAAAAGTAAAAGGAGTTGGTAGATGGGCAATGGCTTACTCTTCCAGTTTGATATGCATGTATTAAAAAATTTAATTTTATTACAAAAAAGAAAAACAATCGAGACCCAAATAAATGAGAGCGTGGATTAGTTGACGTGGTTTTTAAAAATATGGTTGACTATGGAATTTTGTTCGAAAATAGGTTTGATGTAGGGTAATGAACTTGTTTGAATTTTCATCTGATATATTGTTACTTACTTGATTCTGCTTTCTTGTGATGCATTGTGGTCTGTGGTGGTGGGTTTGTTTCTTGACTTTGGCTTTTGATTTTGTGAAGATTTCTTTGGGTCTTCTCCTCTGCTCTCTTTCATTATTTACGGAAGTAAGCTTCCCATTTTTTTTTTTTTTTTTTTTTGTAGTTTTAATCTTTGCTTTTTTCTGGGCTCTTTCTGAGTTTGTAAATATGAGTATTTTCAAGCCTTCACTTTTGTTTGTGATCGAAACTATGGTTAGGGGTCGGTTGATAAGTTTAGAAGTGTTTTGGGATTTTAGGGTGGTTTTGAGGAGGTCTCTGTTTTTGTTTTGTTGCAAACCTTTTCACTTAATCATTTATAGACTGTTTGATTTCTATGGTGCTCCTTCTTTTCCTGATGACTTTGTTATCTAGGCAATATTTACAGAACTGTTTATTAGTGTAGAAGACCAAGGCTTTGTAACCCATTATAGTACTACTTACTTCTATGATGTGTGCTCTGAAATTTTATGCTATTTTCTAGTTGCATTGCATGTACACCAGGGATGTAGTATTTTTTTTTTTAATTTATTCCATACAACCAAAAAAATGGTTTTACGTTTCTCAACTCACTCACTGCCAGAGTATTTTGTGTGAAATTAAGTTTCACTCTGTCTCTACTTAACTTAATTTTTGTTTTTATTAAATTTGAAAAATGATCTATAAATAGAGGCTTTTTAGCTATTTCTTTCTTCGTAACAAATTTCACTATTTCAGCAGAGATTGAGAAGGAAAAGCAAAATAATAATAAAAGAAAACTCTAGAGTTAGTTGGTGAGGACAGAGATGAGAGAGCCCTTTAAGTTTGACAGTGAAGGATGTGAAAACCAAGATAATTATAATCATAAGCTTCTTTCCACCATTAAAGATAGATAAGTCGTTATAGTACTACTACTCTGGAGTTTCATGTTGCTGTTTTGTTTCTTTTTCAACTCAATCCGTTCATAAAAATCAGTTTTTCTTTTTAATGCTCTTTTCGTCTCTAGAATTTTTTTAACTGTCTACTCTGAGATTTTTTGTTTGCACAATTATTTTGAATATAATTAGTCAGTCTCTTCTTCACTTTACCTAGCTTGTCTGTTTTTCAGTCTGGGGCACATAATATTCAACCAATTATCCGAGCTAGCAGGCTGGGAGGCACTGTCATGGATAATGCTTCTATAAATATAAATATATATTGTTTATATACTCATTCATTTCAGCTTCACATTTAGTCATCCTTCCAAAAGGTATGACTAGAATTGTTTTGTTTAACAATATACAATGAATTATCAGTGTTAAGTGTAACAATTTAAAAAACAATTAAGTATTTCTTGAGATCTTTTCAGTTTCAAGTTTTTTTTTTCCTAACTAATAAAATGAGCAGAGGTTCACCTTAACATTATGAGGGTCATCATCATGATTGTTTTGCAGGATGACCTTGCTCTTGGGACCTCCTGGCTCAGGCAAATCTACTTTGCTTTTAGCTGTTGCAGGGAGACTTGACAGCAACTTAAAGGTTTGTACTTGTTCAGGCATCAATACCACTTTTCTTTAGATACTCCTAATCATTTAGAGTAGTCAACTTTTCTTTTTTTACTTTCTTTCACTGCTCCTTAAATTGATAACATCACTTCCATTTGACTGTCTGCAGACATGTAAATAATACATATTGGTTTTTGATATGATTAGAATGTTAGAATATTTATTTAGATTTGGTATATAAAATCAATTTGTTACAACTAATTGATTTAATATATTAAAGTCAATATTTAATTTATTGACAAAATATTCTAATTAATGGTCAACATTATTTGTTACTTGATTTTGTTGTTACCCGATTTTTCTTATCCTAACTGATTGAGAAAATATCTCAATCTGTGTCAGAGACTCTGATGTTAAGTCTCACTCTATAAATATAGTCCCCAAGCTCATTCTGACTTTCAGTAACTCCATCTATTAGAGTTAGTGAGAACTTAGAAGCCCGTGTATTCGTTCTTTTCTTTTGTATATCTTGCAATAGTTGAAGGTATACAATATTCGATCCTCTTTTTGTATATGTTCATTCTATATATTAATTCCGCCTACATGTATATAAGATTGTTTATATGCCTATATGTCATTTCATCTAACATAGAAAAGTGGAAAAATAACATACAACGGCCATGAAGCTGACGAATTCTGTGTACAAAGGACTTCTGCCTATGTTGGTCAAACAGATAACCGCATAGCAGAACTAACTGTCACAGAAACTCTGGACTTTGTGGCTAGGTGCCAAGGTGCAAGTGCCAGGATTTGCAGGTTACTTCTCCCATTCTTAGCTTTTCTGTTCAATATATATTATGCAACAATTTATACTTTTAAAAGTAGATAGAGTTTGTAACACTTCTATAAACAATTTCAATTCACTGATTGCTAAGATTTTTCTTCGCTCCATTTAATGTAGATTTGGCTCGGTTAGAAAAGGAGAGGAACATTCGTCCAAGTCCGGAGATAGATGCATTTATGAAGGTCATCATTGTAACAGTAAATGCTTAGATTCATATTCCTATTCTAAAAATATCCAAAAATAAACTTTGCTGAACAGGCAGCATCTGTTGGTGGGAGAAAGCAGAGCATGTCAACAGATTATGTGATGAAAATGCTAGGCATCGACGTACGTATGCTCTGAGATGCTTGTTGGTAGTGACATGCTTAGAGGCATATCAGGTGGACAGAGAAAAAGAGTTACTACAGGTCTGTCTCTCCATGCCTTTCACTTCCTAGTAACAGGATATATAGTTATGAGAAACAATCATGATACTAGCTTTTTTGCTATGAAATCATGATAATAAGGTCATTGAGTGTATTTTTTGGTTCATTATTATTGAATAATTTTGGATTACTTGACTTCAATGCAGGAGAAGTGCTATTTATGGATGAAATCTCTACCAGGAGGCACCGTTTTCTTTACATTTTCAGGACATGCCAGGTAAAATTATTTCGCATTGTATGTAATCCTTCGTGTATTTGAATTTCGACAGTTTATTCTAAGACTTGCTTTGATTCATACCAGTTAAAGGTAAGGTCTGTCACAATGTTTCTTCAAACAAGATTACTCTCCGTAGATGAGACAAAGGGAAACATTTAACGAGCTCAGATTGACTTTTTTTTAGTCTAGGCACATGATATTCAATGGATTATCCGAGCTACCTCTCTCTCATGAAAATCCATTGAATATTATGTGCCCCAGACTGAACAAGGGGACAATTTGTTTATGCATTTTTGTTATGGACATCGTGCAATTTACATCAACGAACTGGCAGCCTCTAGGTGGATGAAGGTATGCTCTCTTTTTGGACTTATGTTCTTGTAGTGTTGCTTCAGTTCATGTACATTAAAACTGACATATTAAATCATGAACTAATGTATCTACTGCTTTCGAAAGCTATATTTTGCTGAGATCGGTTCTGTCAACAGCACAGTTGGGATATTCTCCATTCATATTACTTACCTACAGATGATTATCCACAACATTGTGACTTGGAGGGAAGATTGGTCTACACACATAGACCAATAAACTATTTTCAGGTGATATTGCATTGGATTTAACTTTTGCCAACTTTTTTTTTCTTCTTTTCATTGTTTCATCAAAGAAGAACATTGGTTATGAGAAAGTTGCTTATAAAGTTCTTTCATCTCACTGATTGGCCTTTCATGTTCAGGGAATTAGGCGAATTCCTGAAAATCCTGAAGAGATTACTGCTGCAAAGTTCTGAGGCCATAGAATGTGAAGTAAGTGAAGGTCACGAATATGAACAGAAGGGAATGAAAGAATGTTCCTGAAAGAGAGAAAGAATAAAACATTTATAGGAAACTCAATATTTGGAAGTTAGTCTCTTGGTTATGGTCCTGGTATGATTGAAGTTTCAGTCCTGTTCTTGTTGGCTTCAGATTTCTTTTTTTACTGTCTCAGTCAAGGTCCTCAACTTTAAGAAAAATATTGTTCAATAACCATAAAAAGAATTCTTGAGATAATAAATAGTAGTATATACTACAGGCTTCAGTTTTACCTGTAAAGAAGTATTTATTTAGCCTTAAACACCAAAAGGTCCCTATGGCCAGAGTAATCTCCAAAACAACTGTGTAGTATTGTAGAATTTAGCTTGATCTCACATTCTTTTCTATTTTTCTTTTTCAAAATTTAAAATCATAACCAATATGGAGTGTTGCTGTACTATTATATTAAAATTTAGTTTCTACCTTGCAAGTTGATAGTGAATCATGTGATCAAAGTTTAATGACCAAATAATAGTGTTAAAGTATATATAGTGAAATGTATGCATCATGCTGGGAAATGTGGTTCAGCTTTACACAATTCCCACCACCAATTGATTTATAAATTAAATAAATAGTAGAGCATTAATTACTACTGATAGAGAAATTGAGTACAAATTAGCTCTAGCAAAAAGTAATATCAATGACATAGTTTCAATTCTAGGTGGCACTAATGGGAAAATGTGGATTGACCAACTAATTACAAAGAGCATTAGGAATGAATATAATCTGTCTTATTAATCTGAACCATACAAAGACAAATATTTACAGGAGAGCTATTGAAAACTGAAAAGGAAACTGATTTTGATAATTGGCAAAAGACATGCATGGTAGTGTGATGATCTTTTAGCAACTACAGAAGTCTTGTGTTGTGATTGACTCTTGTTAAACATGTCATCTGTTTGCCATACAACTGATTTAATAGCTAATTACTTAGCATTTTTTGAGATCTAAAATCTGACCTGATTTTTAGCTTAACTTGTATATGTTTTCATTCTTGGATGGTTGATGTTCTTTTATTCTCCATTCAGCTTTCTCTTCTTTTAAGTCAAATTATTTTTCAAAAATAAAAATATCTTATTACATCCCCAAATGGTCTTTTTTACCTTTTCTTCTGTAGTGGCACCATAAAACATTGGCCCCCATCTCTCACCCTAGCTTGTCACAGTAGTTTTGGTAAGGAAAGAATGACATTTTAATGAAACTTAGGATTTTCAACAAGCTAAAGTGAAAGAAGGAAATGAGCACCTTTCATGCTTGATAACTGTGCTTGAGAGATTGTTATAAAAACTTGCACTAGAACTTATCTTTTTATAGATGGGAGTTTCTGAACTAGTTTTACTTCATGAAGTGGAAAAAGGGTTTGGTTTGTTTTTTCTTCATAAAATAACTTGGTACATTTTTGGCTTATTGGTTATCTTGTTACTAATATTGTGTGGAAATAAGTTCAACTAATCTTTGCCTCTAGAAGGAAACTTTCAACACCATCTAATGATTTTAAGTATATCACAAAATGCGTAAATTTCTATTTTGGCTTTCTTTTTCCTTCGTTTCTAGTACTCTTCATTTTCTCTCTTAATGGTTAGAAACCAAATTGTGTGCAAAATTTTGCCCACAATAAATATTACACTTTTTATTTACTTTTTTTACCATTAATTAATGTTATTTATATTAATTTAAAACTTTTTAATATGTAATCATTTTTTTATGTACTTTTAATAAAAATTAAATAATTTTGTTGACTTTTTAGATTAATTTGTGCTGAATGCATTGGAGCATAATTATAAAAATTGAGTCAAAGTTGTTGACGCTGTTTTTCGTCAACAGTGAAAGAAGAGCACGTAAACAATAATCAGTAATGGCCAATAAAAATATGATAATACAAACACGATTTTTTACGTGGTTCAGCAGTTAAATCTGCCTAGTTCACGAGTCTTTGTTATTAAACTCAAGATGATCTCTGAAAATTCTTCAAGGATGAATTCTTCAGAGTTTTCTCACAAGATCACAAAAATTCTCCCTTTACAATAGTGCATGACCTCTCTATTTATAAAGAAGATTTCAGAATACTATCCCACATATTTTGGGTAATTACTCTATATTTGCAAATAAATTAAATGGCATTAAATGCCTGCAATCTGATATAAAAGGAAACGTCCCCTGAAGACCTGGGGGCGTAAAACTAATCAAATAATATCCCTTGATTGTAGGGGATTTACAGTAATAAATGTAGACCGCGTCTCTTATAGATGACTCATTAGGATATTCAAAGTTATTATCCTATATCACCAAGGCCATATTCTCCCAGGTTTCTTACTGACTTTCGAGCTATAACATATCCCCAGGCCACATGACTTCGAGCTCGTACACGCGTCAGGCTCGGAGCCCCTGATCCGAGGTCATCCTCGAGAACAGATGCACCTCGGGGTCTACCTTTCGAGCTTGTGAGGATTTCGAGGCTACCATCTTCGAAGTCGTCTCTGTTTCGCAGGCTCGATGTTTAGATTTCGCACATATTCCAGACTTTACGAGTTCATTCATTATGACCTCAGCTTTCGAGGTCACAATTCTCATGGCTCGAAATCTGGGTATAACATCTTGCCCCCTCAAAAGTATTCGTTCGAATCCTATGAGAAGGAAACTTTTGAACTACTTTCTTCGGGAACCGTACCGTCACATACTTGAGAATGGACACGTGTCAGTTGGGTATTGCTTATTCAGGGTACTCGAGTACCTTGGAAATCTGCCCACGATCATTCGTCTGCCACCTTTATGGTACCATCATATCAGTAATCCCTATCCGTTGGATCTTACAAGGATTTTATTCAACGCCCCAGATTAATCCCCTTTTACCGTCTATATATAAGACCTCATTCATCATCTTCCTTTTATTTTTTTCGCTCATCAGAAGAAGGAACAAAAACAAAACCAGAAACTCTCTCTGAAAACTCCTTGCTTGTGCATGTTCTCTCAGCCGAAGAAGCAAAGGACTGCCGGTTTGTTCGAGATCGTAAGCTCATTCCTACAGCCTCTCCTTCAATCAACGATTTCTCTGCAATCGCCATTATTGTGTAAGTGTCCGATTTTTATTTTCCCTTATGCCAGTTTCTGTTCATATTGTTCTTGTTATTTCTGTGAATGTACTAGTTTATTTTCTTAGTACGATACGTTAGGGAATTTTTGACCGATAGGCTTTCACGTTTAAGTCTCCATACTAGGTTTAAACCACTGGTTCCATACCCAGTTTTTGTGTTTGAGCAAGATCTCTTTTTTCTGGGTTTTAAAATTTTAAAAGGCGTATCTTGCACACCAAGATATTTGGGTGCAAAACCTTGGTTTTGAAGAATGCACGATACCCAATGTTACATTTTCTGAATAACATCCACCTTTTTTCCCTGATAATTCAGGATTTTCAAAAGGTTATGCCCACTCTCCTCCTTTTTCCCGTAGAATATACGTTTTGACTCTTTCATAGGGTCTTAATATCGAGCTCGTTTTGTTCTTAAACTCCGAGCTTGTCCTGTCGAGCTCGTAATTCTTGGACTCTTGCATGCATGGCCCTCACTATTTTTTCTTTCTCGCTAGATGTCACAGAATCTGGAAAGACGGTGGGGGTCGTTGCCGGCAATCCCTTACTCGCCCAAAACCCCGAGCCCGGAGTCGCTGTTTGCTCGGAATCAACGTCGAATTCGTGAGTACAACCTCGCGCGCGAACAAGAGGATATTCGAGCTCATTATCGCCGCCAAATAGACGAGGTCATAGAGAAGAAAAGGAGGATCCTTCGAGAGGCTATATATCCATAATCCAACTTAGGGCCCAGGCCGATCCCACTTGACCCTAAATTGACAGTGACCGTTGCGTATAGCCCGGGAGAGCTCCAATTTTAACTCATGGGGGAGCCTTCTACCTCGCAACCGAGGAGAGAAATCTTCGAGGCAGAGCACTATTGGAGCTCGGTTACCTCGATAAATCAGGTAACTGATATTCTGGCTTTGCATGGCCTCAAGTTGTCAAGCTCCTTGAGATGTCGAGCTCCGACCGCTAACGAACGTAGCTGCTATGCCCCAGGGACTAGAAACCCTGACAACAGGCTGAGGTACGTGGCGTGGAGTCAGGAACACATGAAGGCAGGAGCGCTATTGCCTTTGAAGTATTTTTTCAAGGACTTCACGGATTTTGTTGGGTTGGCTCCATTCCAACTCAACACCAATTCTTACAGGGTTCTGTCTGCCCTGAGGTCATTATACCACGAGCTGAAGTGGGAAGGACCTTCATCGCAAGAGATTTTATATCTCTTCTGTCTGAAAAGTAATCCCTCCCGAGCTATCCCAAAGAAAAAAAGGTATTTGAGGATCTCCCTAATCATCCACCTGATTTCAAAAAAGCCTTCTTCTGGACAGATGGCCTGTCCCCATCTCGATGCTACTCATTCAGGCGGATTCGTAAGTATTCCAACCTTCTTTATCTCTGTGCTCGGGTTCTTATTTGTAGGTTCGTACTTAGTTGCAATGTGCCTTATTTTCCAGCCAATTTTCTCCGCCCTATACCCGACGACGCCATGAAGGAGCATAGAGAGACTCTGCTCCAACTCCCTTACGGCCGGAGGTCTCTCTCGTACCTCTTACACGAGAGCAAGCTCCGAGCTTGCAGGCTTTTGGGAGATGGCCAGTCCACCTCGGACTGGTCCAACAAGAAGTATGATCATTGGGAGCAGGTGCCTTTGCCCACAGGCATCCTCCCCCCGAGGAGAGAGGTGAGGCCTCCACCTCCAGCTCGCCGAAGGAGTCCACCATCGGGGAATGAGGCTAATGATGAAGCCTCGAGCTCAGACTCGGATGAAGAAGGTAAAGTCATCCTTAGCTCGAGAATGTGGTCCCCCACCTTATTAAAACATAAACCCGATAGGTTAGTTTTATGCCCGGATGATAGATACCACTTCTACATATGGACTCGGGTAGACGACCGAGTTCATAGGTTTGATAGTTGGCTCGGGAAGTATGACACCATGTACAGTCTAAATGAGGTGTGGAACGGGATAGCCGTCCAATATGGGACCAATGATTATAGGGACCTTTCGAGGTTGACGCCCACCTATAGGGAAGGTACTCCCCCCGCCTCTTCTGAAGATGGGGGAATTTCGTGGTCCCCGAGCTCTAGTTCGGGGGAGAGTTCCAGTTAGGTCTTTCTTTACTTTGTTTTTTTTTTTTTTCAAGTTTATTAGCATGATGTCTAACTTTGATTGGAACTGTGCAGGTGCCATGGATCCCGACCTTGACGCAGTGCTCTTTAGTGATGAGGGAGCTGGAGCTCAGAAGAGTAAGTGCCCGAGATCCTCGTGGAGGTCCGACCGACCATCCAAGGTCCCCAGACGCACCGAGAAGACCCCAACGGCTCAGGCTACTGCGAGCACAACTGAGGAGCCGATCGTCCAGGTTGATGCATCTGGTTCAACCGCGCCCATCTTGCTTCCTCCAACCGATACTCAAATAACAGTCGGTCGGCCTCCGAAGAAGCCTTCCATCTCCAAGGTCCTACTGCCGACGGCCCAACCTCATGTTGAGGAGTTCGTGCTTGACGGTGCTGCTGGGACCCAAGGGGCTGTACTTAGCTCGGACGTCGTCTCTCGAGTGGGTCAGAGTTTTTCAGGCTTCGGCGCCGACCATTGGGACCTTGTGCACAAGGCCTCAGACTGTAATACTCTTTATGATAAGAGTATTGAACTTACTGCCGCGGTAACCTTTGCAACTCTCCTTTAATTGTTTGTGTCCCAGCTCGTGATCTAATTCATTCTTTGTATTTCAGGCCCTTTTCGTTTCAGCACAACTTAATTATAAGCTGACCAACGAGGTGCACACGAGTATGTCTCTGACCCAAGAGTCGAGGGATCTCCAGCTTAAGATGGCTGATGAACTCAAGGACTCGAAGACCGAGTTCGAGAATGTGAAGACCCATCTTGCGGAGCTGGAGAAGACGAAAGCCGAGTTTGAACAGGCGAAGACTCGTCTTGCTGAGCTGAAGAAGGCTAATGCTAAGCTCGAAGAGGAGAAAGCTGCTACTTTCGACATCATGGAAAGCGAGAAGGCCCGCCTCCTGAACTAGTTCAAAGAGCAGAAGGAGAAGGCGGTTGACTAGGCTATGTACAAAATTTGGGTTGACAATGCTGACCTCGATACCAGCTTCCTGGGTCCTCTCGAGGCCAAGTATGTAGAGTGGTGGAGTGCCCGTCTTGAGGCGAGTGAAGCCACCCGAGAGACTGCTCAGAAGGATAGTCATGCTATTCGTCCTGGGGGGTCTAGTGCCGTTGACACTGGAAAAGCCAAGGGAACTGCTCCTTCCTGATCCTCACCTCGGGGTTGCGTCCCTTTATTCTTTGTAACTATTTTAATTTATGCCCGTAGGGCTGATACAATTTCTTTTTATATTAACTTATATATGCTTTACATCTCATGGCTCGAAATATTTTGCATATTTTATATTAATGAGTTGTTTATGCTTATTTCTTCATACAAACATAGTTTGGATTTAGGCTCGAAATTCGATGCATTCACGCATAGTTTGTTCGAATTATCCGCTTCCGATCTCATTATTCATCAAAGTTGGATATTACTTTAACCACGAACTCGAAAGTACTTGTATGGTGTGTAATATAAATGGTCTAGTTATATCCTATTGCTTAGTTACTTTTTCTCGTCCTCGGTTATTTCTCCGAAGTTATGAGTTCGAAACTATTTTCCCATAAGATATTCCAGCCTCGATCTCGACTTATCTCGAAGTAGGTTTAAATTTCAACTCGTCGATTAGTTTTAGCTAGTTTGTTCCAAACCTATTAAGGTCGTGTTTGGTTTGTAATCCATACACTTGTATTTTTAATCTGGTTCGCACATTTGGTTATATCCAAACGTTTTTATCTGTTGACAATTTGGTTACGTCCAAACTATCTAAGTTCGCGCATCTGGTTATATCCAAACACTTGTATGTTTTTTGACAATTTGGTTGCGTCCAAACTATCTAAGCTCACGCATCTGGTTATATCCAAACACTTGTATGTTTTTTGACAATTTGGTTGCGTCCAAACTATCTAAGCTCGCGCATCTGGTTGTATCCAGACACTTGTATGTATTTCGTGTATGTTATTTTATTTTTTAAGCTGATGGTATATGTACCAATGATGCCCCCTTAATATCCTATGAGTGTGACCATAGGTTATTAAATTAAGAGAGATTACAAAAATAAAAAGAGATAACATATTGAACGAAATAGATCTTTATTTGACGAAATTCAAAAGCAGACAAATTAATACAGATAGAAAATCATGGTTACAGGCAACACTTTTCCTATACTATTGGTAGTAGGGTCTTAGGTGTTCGCTATTCCATGCTCGCGGTACCAGGCTCCCATCCAATCTTGCTAGCTTGTAAACTCCGGGTCGGATGACTGACTCTATCTGGTATGGTCCTTCCCAATTAGGCCCGAGCACACCAGCTGTCGGATCTCGTGTTGCTAAAAATACGCATCTCAACACCAGGTCTCCCATTCCAAACTTTCGGTCTCGAACCCTCTTATTGAAATACCTGGTAGCTCGTTTCTGGTAGGCAGCGTTTCTCAGCTGAGCTTCTTCTCTCTTTTCTTCAATCAAGTCTAAGGTTTCCTCGATCTGAGTGTGGTTTGAATTTTGGTTGTAAATCTGAGTTCGGATTGTTGGGATTTTGACCTCAATAGGCAACATTGCCTCGCAGCCGTACGCTAAAGAGAACGGGGTATGCCCCGTTGATGTTCGAGTTGTGGTTCTATATCCCCATAGGACTTGGGCCAATTCTTCGGGCCATCGTCCCTTCGCCTCCTCCAACTTTTTCTTTAGAGAACTCTTGAGAGTTTTGTTCACAGCCTCGACCTGGCCATTCGCCTGAGGATGAGCTACTGACGAGAAACTCTTTATTATGCCGTTCTTTTCACAAAAGTTGGTGAACAAGTTGCAATCGAACTGGGTTCCGTTATCGGATACAATCTTCCTCGACACCCCATATCGGCATACAATGTTCTTTACCACGAAGTCAAGGACTTTTTTGGAAGTTATTGTTGCCAACGGTTCAGCTTCCGTCCACTTTGTGAAGTAATCCACCGCGACTACAGCATATTTTACACCACCTTTGCCAGTTGGGAGAGAGCCAATGAGGTCGATTCCCCATACCGCGAATGGCCATGGGGATGTCAACATGGTCAGCTCGGATGGTGGAGCTCGAGGAATCGTGGCGAATCTCTGGCATTTGTCGCATTTCTTTACATATTCGAAAGAATCTGACTTAATGGTGGGCCAAAAATATCCTTGGCGTATGATTTTCTTGGACAGGCTATGCCCCCCAGTATGGTCTCCACAGAACCCTTCATGGATTTCTTCGATGATCCTCTTGGCTTCGGGTGGAGTTATGCACCGTAGTAATGGCATGGAATACCCCCTTCTATATAGCTTTCCGTCCATCATGGTGTATCGGGGAAGCTGATACATTAACTTTCGAGCCTGGTTCCGGTCTTTTGGAAGGACGCCGGTCTCGAGATATTCCACTATCGGGGTCATCCATGTTGGCTCGGACTCAATCATACATACGTCTTCCTCCTCCGGCTCGTTAATGCTAGGTGCCGAGAGGTGTTCTATGGGGACAACGTTCAGTTCATCATTCTCAGTGGAGGTAGCGAGCCGAGATAAAGCATCTGCATTTGAGTTTCGTTCTCAGGGAACCTGTTCGATTGTATAAAATTCGAAACACTCCAATGCGGATTTTGCCTTCTCCAAATAAGCCGCCATTCTCGTGCCACGAGCCTGGTATTCTCGTAGGATTTGGTTAACAACGAGCTGGGAATCGTTGTGGCAATGTATTGCTTTAGCTTTGAGCTCCTTGGCTATACGAAGCCCCGCCAGCAAAGCCTCGAATTCGGCTTCATTATTTGACGCCTTGAAGTTGAATCTCAAGGCAGAATGAAATATGCTTCCTGCGGGGGTAATCAAAATGATTCCTGCCCCCAATCCATTTTCATTGGATGAGCCATCGACGTATAGTTTCCACAGCTCGTGGGCCGGGGTTATGACTTCGTTGTTGGTCATACCAGTACATTCCACTATAAAGTCTGCCAACGTCTGCGCCTTAATGGTCGTCCTCGGGTGGTAGGTGATCTCGAATTTTCCGAGCTCAACAGCCCATTTAAGAAGTCGACCTGAAGCTTCTGGTTCAGACAAGACTTGCCTAAGTGGTTGATCAGTCAACACGTGGATGGGATGTGCTTGGAAGTAGGGGCGGAGTTTACGAGATGAATGCATTAGACTAAGCGCTAGCTTCTCCATCAGGGGGTATCTCGACTCTGCCCCCAGTAATCTTTTACTGATGTAGTAAACGGGTCTTTGTACCTTATCTTCTTCTCGAACGAGTACTGCGCTTATTGCGTGTTCGGTGGTGGAAAGGTATAGGTACAGTATTTCTCCCGTTTCAGGTTTTGATAAGATAGGGGGTTCGGCGAGGTGCTTTTTAAGTTCCTGGAATGCCAGCTTGCACTCCTCTGTCCATTCAAATTTCTTTCCACCTCTCAAAAGGTTAAAAAACGGGAGACAACGGTCCGTAGATTTCAAAATAAACCTACTTAGGGCCGCCATCTTGCCGGTCAAACTTTGGACATCCTTGTGTCTTCGAGGTGAGGGCATGTCAATCAGGGCCTTGATCTTGTCGGGGTTAGCTTCTATTCCACGAGTGTTTACGATAAAGCCCAAGAATTTTCTTGATGATACCCCGAAAGTGCATTTCTGAGGATTCAGTTTCATGTTATACTTTCGGAGCACGCCAAAGCACTCTTCGAGGTCATCAACATGGTTATCGTTAAGTTGAGATTTGACAAGCATGTCGTCAACATAAACCTCCATGTTTTTGCCTATCTGATCTGAAAACATCTTGTTCACGAGCTGCTGGTATGTGGCCCCAGCATTTTTGAGCCCGAATGGCATGACATTGTAACAGTATAGCCCCTTATCCGTTATGAAGCTCGTATGTTCTTGGTCGAGGGCATGCATGGGTATCTGGTTATATCCAGAATAGGCATCCATGAAGGACATCAGGCCATGCCCCGCCGTGGCATCCACGAGCTGGTCAATCCTTGGTAATGGGAAACAGTCTTTCGGGCAAGCTTTGTTGAGGTCTGAATAGTCAATACAGGTCTGTTGACCCACGATTTGGCCAACTGACACGGAGTCAAAATATGATTGATATGAATGAATGTATAGAGAAGAACGTATGGCAAAAACAATAAATCACACAAGAATTTTTATAGTGGTTCGGCCCCAGGATCTGGTAATGACCTACGTCCACTTTGACTGATATTGATATGAGAATCAGAAGAGTGATCAAAGAACTAGGGTTCAATGAGTTTCACTACCCTCTGAAGAACAATACAAGTTTACTAGGAGAATTACTATAGTTTTCAAGGATTTAAAAGCCAAAAGTCCTCTCCCTTGAGCTATCTCTTGCTATTTATAGGCTCAAGGAAGATTACAAAAGATTGTTACAGATATTCTCTCCTGAATAATCGGATACCGAGAAGATTATATGAGAAAAATTCGGGATTCATAAAGATCTTCCCATAAATGTTGCCTTGTACACGGAATCATTGACCAGACTAGTTGCGGGTAAGACGGGCTTACCCCTGCTTCTACTGTGTCTTCTGGTCGATACTCTAGCAGACGCTTCCAGGTGTCAGCCACGTGTCAGGGATTACTTGCCACGTCATCAATGCTAATTTATTGGATGACATTTGCCCCCCAAAGTTTATTTACTACGAACAGTAAATAAACTTTTGAACGAACGACTCTTCGGTAACCCCACCTGACGTGTCAGAACCCTTCGTGTGTTCTTGAAAAAAGCAACCCACTTCTGTCCAATCATGCCTTTTTAGCTCCCCCAGAAACGATTTTGACGGCCATCCCGTTTCCCCATACCTTGAAAAGGGAAAACTAATGATTACACTTTTTTAATATCAGAGACAAACTTATATAAGACCGTCGAAGCCTCCTTTTTCTTTTTACGCACGCCATTGTCTTTGCAGAAAACCCTAAAAACCAGAGCTTTAGACTTCTCCGGAGACCGTTTTCCTGCACTTCCAAGACTCAGACCGTGAGCTCCTTTATCTCCGAAGACCTTTCTTCCACCTCCGCGATCACTCTTCTTGGTAAGTTTTCGAAACCCCATGCTTCTAATTTCTCGTGGTGCATGCTTCTGATGGTGGACTGTTTAAGTTTTTCTGTTTCTGGTTTAAGGTACTTGTAGACAGAATGTTTTGTAGGCAAAGAAGAGTTACGAGTTAGTTTAAAATCCAAGATCATGCTTTTTAGGACATAAAACCGAAGTAAAATTTCGATCTTTAAGCCAGTTGAAAAATAAATTTTTCCCGCCCTAAGGGGAGTTAAAAAAGCTTTTCCAGAAAAACTTTTTACTTTCACCCTTTGATCTGTTTTTCAAACTTGTTTGTATAGAAAGATTTAGCTTTTTGTTAGAATGCTGTTGTATAAAAGCCTAACTTTTATACTCGACCAGCGTTATTCTAAAAAGCCTTTTAAAGTTCTTTATCCTCACCTCCCCATTCTTCTGTTTGCAAACTTTAATGCCAGATTTGTGGGGAGGTGAAAGACCCATCGACGACGACCTTCTCGCCTAGCTGCTCGAGGGAGAAGAACAACCAGCTGACCGTGTCCATGAGATTCCTTTCTCGCGATCCTCTTCCAGACCCCATCCTTCCTCTCCAATGGCCTGCTCCAAGTCTACTGGCAAGAAAAGACCTGAGTCCGAAATCAACCCAAATTCTCCTGCCCAGCCTGATTCACAGGCTAGGGTTCCCTCGACCAGTGGTCGAGAAAATCTCGTTCCTGACCCTAATATCCAAACTAGGGCCCGCCCTCGCCATCGGAATCCGCCTGATGTCGAGTGGTATACTTCCCCAGCCAGTCTAGTGACCCCTCGAATGGTCGCTAATTGCTTCAGGAAATTCCCCCTCACGGGGGTTACTATTATACGTCCTACCGCAGACCAGAGGGCTAACCTCCCAGGAGGAGCAAACAGCGCCTGGTCCCGGTATCACATCGAGGCAGGAGCTTACCTCCCTCTTCATCCCTTTTTTGTGGGGGTGGCCAATTATTTTGGTGTCGCCCCCTTCCAAATAACTCCAAATGGATATAGGATGTTGGTCGCACTCTATATCTTGTATAAACTTAACAAATGGTCAGAACCTTCGCCCCACGAGGTCAACTATCTTTTTTACCTTAAATCTAACCCGGAGCACAACGGGACGGGCTTCTTCCACTTCTGCCACTAGGAGACCGGCCGGACGTTCTTGAGTGGCACTACCCATATATCAAACATGGGACACTACAATAAGGAGTATTTCCTTACTCCAGACATAACCAGCAACAATTTGGCCTTCTCACGAGGAGGTAAGAACTTGCCTTTGGCTGGTCGATACTTTAACCTAGGGTGTCTCCTTTCATTTTTCTCATACTGTAATCTGTTTTTTCAGGCCCTTGGTTACGTCCGACCCCAACACCAGACATGGTGTTGAGGTCCAACACTCTAGCCAGGACGTCTGACGCAACAAAAAGTGTCAAGACCCTGATAACTGAAACAAACTTGAGGTTGTCTGGCCTCCTGGCTCCTCGCCATGAAAATAGAGGGTCCGTGGTGGACGAAGCCACTGCCGAGGGGGTTCCCGAGCAGCAACCTCCTGTGCCTCCTCTCCGGAGGAGGCCAACGGGGGTTACAATCAGGGAACCCACGGGTAGCCCTTCCGCAGAAAGGCCTTCTGCTCCCCAAGGCAAGGGGAAAGAAAAGGCCAAAGAGCCTATTGTTGACTTGGGAGAATCTTCTGACGATAATGGTAAAGTTATTTCGCTTTTAAATGGTTTGTCAATTCCCTGTCACTTGTTTGACGGGGATGGTAACTTTACATATGCTCCAAATCTAGGGCCAGACTTCTTCATGCCAGATAATGAGTATATGACTAATAGAGTCAATAGTGTAGCGACCAGTAGTTGTAGCTCGGGTATTTACTTTGTTACCTCCTTTCAGTTGTATAACATACTTTCACTTGCCTCCTTTCTCATTAACTTGCTGTGTTTACCTACATGCAGATATGTCTACTCCCAACATCTTCGACATGTACCAGGCCGAGGATGAAGAGGAGGTTCCTCAACTCCAACGGAAGCCTAAGAAGAGAACTGGTGAATCCAGCCGAGGCCCTCCAGCCAAGAAAGGTCGAACAGAAGACCTTCCTCAGGACGCGCCAACTGGGCAAAATCCTGCGCCAACAGGGCAAACTTCTACCCCTCCTCCAGTTCTTTCCGAGCAGCAGACTACCCCTGCCACGTCGAATCCTCCAGCCGCGCCTACCAGAGAGCAGCCTACTCGTGAAGAAGCTCTTGGGGCCAAACTCATGAGCCATGCCATTCAATCTACCAAGGATCGTCTCGATCGCATCGGCAAAGGCGACCGTGTTAAGGCTGCAATGGTCGAAGCTGAAGACATGCCAGTCGACCAGATCCTGAACAGGACTCTGAACGAAATCTCCAGCGTAAGTACTTCTTTGTATTTCAAGCTTTAGTCTTTTAGTCCTCATGATAAGTTCTAACTCCTTTTTGCTTTATTTACAGGCCTTGCTATCTTCCACTACTGCTCGTACCCGAGCCCAGGCTTACCTCGAGCAGGCTAAGGCAAAGGCCATCGAGAGGTATCAGGTGAAGGCGGCCGAGGAGCTTTCGGCTGCTGAGGCTAGGCATGCCAAGGAGTTGGAGGCAATGGCTCGAGAGAGGGATGCGGCGGTGACTAAGCTGTCAGAGGCTGAAGCTGCGAAAAATGCAGCAGTCAAGTTGAGGCAGGAGTATCGAGATTTCAACCAAGCCCATCTTCGCGAAATCAAGCATTTGGGAGAGGTACTCAAGTCCAAGGATGAGGCTATTGTCACTCTTGGGGGCAAGGTGAAGCAGTTGGAGCTTGACAACTCCAAGAATCTGGAAAAGTACAAGAGGACGACGCTCCGATGTTTCTACAATTTCTGGAAACATAATCAGGGTGCTGACTTTAGTTATCTTTCAGAGGAAGTCAGAACTGCTGAGTTGGCTCGATGTGCTGCCCAACTGGCCGAAGAGGAGGCAAGAGCTGCAATCCCCGCCTCTCTAGGCGTCGCTGGTGAAGAAGAAGAAGTTGTCGAGGACGCGACCAACCAGGATGCTGCCCAGGACCCTCCGGCCCCGAATGCCTCTTAAAATTTTCTCTTATATTTTTTCTTTCTTTTTGGATACACGACCCACGGGTCGTGATGTAAAGACACTAATTTTTTTTTTTTTTACTTGAACAGTTACATCCAAGCAGCGATGCTTGCGGTGTAAAAGCTTAAATCTTGATGCTATAATATTTTTACTTATTATAACATTTGTCCGAATGACCGAACTTAGCATAGTACTTTGGCATGATTTAACAAAACCTAAATTTTGAAAAATACTCTAATTATTGTAGCATGCTTTCACTCATTTTGTTCATGTGTTTACATACCTTGAGAGTATGCTTTGCTATCGATGTGCCTTATATGCCCCCCAAGTGATCGAGGAGCCTTAGGTCCCTGGTCACTTGCCTTGGCCATGGCCTGTTCGAACATTCCTGTTCGTGCAAAAAATGATACTTGTAATACAGCAAAACAACACACGCAATGAACAAATACTTGCAAATGTAAATTCACAATGGTTGGCAAGAATGACTGGCTGCGCACAATCCCTTATAATCTCGTATTAAAAATGGACTAAACATGTCTTTACGAGTGATTTTATAATAGAACATTACATATACGAGCAGTTAGCCATACAGCGTGGCTAACCTTCTTTGCAAAACTTGTAAAAAATTGAAAATCTTTACACAAGTCAGTCCTTTAAAAAGGACTGTTTAGTGATAATACTTGCGCAGGTGTTCTCCATTCCAGTAACGTGGAACGAGATCTCCGTTTAAGCGTGCAAGTTTGTATGTGCCTGGGTGAAGGACTTCTTCAATCTGATAAGGTCCTTCCCAATTAGGTCCGAGCACTCCAGCGGTGGGGTCGCGGGTATTTAAGAAAACTCGTCGTAACACTAAGTCACCGACGTTGAATTTTCTTTCTTTAACTTTGGAGTTAAAGTACCGGGCGACTTTTTGCTGGTAAGCAGCAACTCGGAGTTGAGATTTCTCTCGCATCTCGTCGATTGAGTCTAGGGAGTCCATCATTAGCTGGCTGTTCTGATCCTGGTCGTAAGTTAAGTGCCGATGTGAGGGGGGATCTAACTCGACAGGTAACATGGCTTCATATCCGTAGGCTAGGGAAAGTGGAGTATGTCCTGTCGCTGTTCGGTGGGACGTTCTATACGACCATAGGACTTCAGGCAGCTGTTCTAGCCACGCTCCTTTAGCTTCTTCAAGTCTTTTCTTCAGGGTGTCTTTAAGAGTTTTGTTCACGGCTTCGACTTGCCCATTCGCTTGGGGGTGTGTGACTGAAGAAAAGCTTTTAATAACTCCATGCCTTTTGCAGAAATCGGTGAATAAGTCGCTGTCAAACTGGGTCCCGTTGTCTGAAACTATCTTCCTGGGCAGACCATATCGGCATACAATGTTCTTGATGACGAAGTCAAGAACTTTCTTGGTCGTGATGGTTGCGAGTGATTCAGCTTTGGCCCATTTGGTGAAGTAATCAACTACCACAACTACGTATTTTACTCTGCCTTTCCCTGTAGGTAGGGATCCAATCAAATCTATCCCCCATACCGCGAAAGGCCACGGGCTCTGCATCTGTTTTAGTTCATTTGGAGCTGCTCGTGGAATCTTGGAGAACCTTTGACATTTGTCGCATCTTCGTACATACTCCATCGAATCCTCGTTCATTGTTGGCCAGAAGTAGCCTTGCCTTAGAATATTTTTCGCCAAACTTTGCCCCCAGCGTGAACCCCGCAGAAGCCTTCATGCACCTCCTTCATGAGTTCCTTAGCTTTTTCTTGTGTAACGCACCTGAGTAGTGGCATTGAATATCCTCTTCGGTACATAACATCATCGACCAGTATGTACCTAGTGGCTCGCCTTTGCAGAGTTCTGGCTTTGTTTCTATCTGCTGGCAGTGTACCATTCGTCAGATACTCCAAGTAAGGCGCCATCCATGTATCTTCTAGACGAATCTCCATATTGGCTTCGGCCGCTTCTATGCTCGGCTTATTCAGTCTTTCTACTAGAACTATGTTCAAGGTTTCTGCATCCTTTACGCTCGCGAGTTTAGCCAGGGCATCTGCATTCGAATTCTGGTCTCGCGGAATTTGCTGGAGGGTGTACTTCGTAAACTGGGCCAGCAAATCCTTCGTTTTATTCAGGTAGGCCATCATCTTTAAGCCTCGCGCTTGATATTCTCCCAGGACTTGATTCACGACTAGCTGTGAGTCACTGTAAATATCAAGCGTCTTTATGCTCATATCTTTGGCCATTCTTAATCCAGCAAGGAGTGCTTTGTATTCTGCTTCATTGTTCGACGCGGTGAAGTCGAACCTGATTGCGCAGTGAAATCGATGCCCTTCCAGCGTTATCAATATCACTCCCGCTCCAGCGTAGGATTCGTTGGATGAACCATCCGTGAATAGCTTCCACGAAGGAGTTTTGTCTTGAGGCATGGGCGCTTCAGGTTGTTCGCACTGCTCACTGTCTGGGAGTTCGGTGAACTCCGCAACAAGATCGGCCAAGACTTGTCCCTTTATTGCTGCTCGCGGTGAATAAGTTATATCGAACTGCCCTAGTTCGACTACCCATTTTAATAATCGCCCAGCCGCCTCAGGTTTTTGGAGGACTTGCCGAAGGGGCTGGTCGGTTAGAACTGTGATAGGATGGGCTTGGAAGTAAGGACGCAACTTCCTGGAGGCTAGTATTAAGCAATATGCTAACCTTTCGATTGGCGGATATCTTAATTCTGCACCGATTAGCCTCTTGCTGACATAGTAGACTGCTTTCTGTACGCCTTCTTCTTCCCGTACAAGTACCGCACTAGCAGCAACTTCAGTAATCGCCAGATAAATAAACAAAGTTTCCCCTTCGATCGGTTTTGACAAGATGGGAGGTTGCGCCATATGAGCTTTCAAGGCCTGGAATGCTTGCTCGCAGTCTCCCGTCCATTCAAACTTCTTATTGCCCCTGAGTAGATTGAAGAAAGGGACACATTTGTCAGTTGATTTCGAGATGAATCTACTTAGGGCAGCGATCCTTCCGATCAAACTTTGTACATCCTTGATCCTTTCTGGCGGCTTCATGTCGATCAGGGCCTTTATTTTGTCGGGGTTGGCCTCGATTCCTCTCGAATTTACAATAAACCCCAAAAAAATTCCTGATCCGACTCCAAAGGAACACTTGAGGGGATTTAATTTCATTTGGTATTTGTTTAACACATTAAAGCACTCTTGTAAATCCCTCACATGCCCTTCTGCTTTCTTAGACTTTACCAGCATGTCATCCACATATACCTCCATGTTTACACCGATTTGCTCTTTGAACATGTGGTTGACTAGCCGTTGGTAAGTCGCACCTGCGTTTTTCAGTCCGAAGGGCATTACTTTTTAGCAGTACAAGCCCGTATTGGTCCGAAAGCTGGTGTGATCCTCATCTGGGGGATGCATGCTAATCTGGTTATAGCCTAAATATGCATCCATGAATGAGAGGATGTCATGCCCTGCAGTAGCATCGACCAGCTGGTCGATCCTTGGGAGTGGGAAGCAATCCTTTGGGCAGGCTTTATTGAGGTCGGTAAAATCCACACAGGTCCGCCATTTGCCGTTAGGCTTGGGGACCAGCACCAGATTTGAGACCCACGACGGATAAAAAGACACCCTTATGAATCCATTTTCTTTTAGCCTTTCCACTTCTTCTTTTAAGGCTCGTGATCTATCTTTATCGAGAAGCCTTCTTTTTTGCTGCACTGGTGGAAAGGTCTTGTCTATATTTAGGACATGGCTGATTACTGCAGGATCTATCCCAACCATGTCTTTATGCGACCAGGCGAAAACTTCCTGGTTCTCTCGCAAGAATTCCACCAGTGCGTGCTTCGTGGTAGGCTCTAAGTTTTTCCCAACCTTTACGACTTTGGTTGGGTCTACTTTGTCGAGTTGGACCTCCTCCAGGTCCTCGACGGGTCCAACATTTTCTTCAAAATCCCCAAAGCGAGGATCCAAATCTCCATCCTCACTTTGGGCAACACCCTATTTGGTGACTTCATCACCTGATTGGGCTTGCGTATCAATTGCCGTCTGCAATCTTTCTGGGGCAGTGCTCCTCGGCATTCCACTTTTCGCCTTTGTGATCGAGGCATTGTAGCACTCTCTGGCTTCTCTTTGGTTTCCCAAAACGCGTCCTACCCCCGCGTCTGTTGGGAACTTCATGGCTAGGTGCCACATAGAGATGACGGCCCGTAAATCAACCAGTATGGGCCTTCCAATAACGGTGTTGTACGCCGAAGGACAATCGACCACTACAAAAGTGGCGAGTAATGTCCTTGTTGCAGGTGCTGTACCTGTCGTTACTGGGAGTTTGATCAATCCGGCTGGGGCGAGTCCTTCTCCAGAGAAGCCATATATCATTTGATTGCAGGGCTCCAAGTCCTTTACGGACAATTTCATGCGTTCCAGTGTTGACTTGTACAGGATGTTCACTAAACTTCCTGTATCAACCAGTACCCTCTTTACCATCATATTGGCCATCTGGATATCCACGACCAGCGGATCGGAATGTGGGAACCGGACGTGTTGGGCATCGCTATCAGAGAAGGATATCTCACCTTCCTCTGAGAGAGCCTTCTTTGGTGCACGGTCCTCCACAGTCATCATCTCGATGTCCTGTTCGTGGCGCAGAGTCCGAGCATATCGTTCTCTGGCCTTTCCGCTATTTCCCGCGAGGTGCGGGCCTCCGCAGATGGTTAAGAGTGTTCCAGCCACGGGGGCAGGCTGTAATGGTGGCAAGCGTTGGCGTGTGGACGCCTGCTCGTTGCCACCTGAAGCTTCTCGTTGGGAATTTCCCGAGGCCCGTACGTATCTTCTCAAGTTTCCTTGTCTAATAAGGAACTCGATTTCGTCTTTTAACTGGTTTCATTCATTAGTGTCATGTCCGTAGTCGTTATGGTAACGATAGAACTTGGTAGTGTCTCTTATCGAAATGTCCTTTCGAATGGGTCCAGGTTTCTTGTAAGGCACACTGGAGCTTGTGGCCTGGTAAACCTCCCCCCGAGACTCAACGAGGGCAGTGTAGTTAGTGAACCTAGGTTCATAACGATTACCCTTAGCTCGTTTGTTGTCGGAGGTGGAAGGCTCGTTATACGGCCGTTTTCCACCATTCTTGCCATTACCGTTGCCGTTTCCGTTGCCTTTGCCGTTGCCATTAGGTTTGGAACCATTGGCGGCTTTGGCGGGTTCGGTGGCCTTCTTACCCTTGTTCGATAGTTTTCCATCATCAGCAATGGCCTCTTCGAGCTTGATGTAACAATCAGCTCGGTCCAAGAACTCCTGGGTTGTTCTAACTCCTTCCTTTCGGAGACTTTTCCAGAGGGGAGAGCAACGTTTAACCCCTGCGGTAATGGCCATCATCTTGCCTTCGTCTCCTACTATTTTTGCTCCAGCTGCCGGTCGCATAAAGCGCTGGACGTAATCCTTCACTGACTCCCCGTCCTGCTGGCAAATTTCGACTAGCTGGTTTGCTTTGGTTGGGTGCACACGACCCGCATAGAACTGTCCGTAGAACTCCCTTATGAACATTTCCTAGGAAACTATGCTTGCAAGCGGGAACTTAAAGAACTACTCCTGTGCTGCTTCAGAAAGTGTTGCAGGGAAGATCCTGCACCGAGCGTCTTCGGACACTTTCTGAATGTCCATCTGAATCTCAAACTTATTCATATGCGAGACTGGGTCTCCATATCCATCAAAGTTTGGGAGTGTAGGCATCTTGAATTTGCTGGGAGTTTCGGCGTTAGCTATCCTTTGGACGAAAGGAGTGTCTTTCCTCCTATCGTGGTCGATGTAAAAAGTCCTTCCTCCGACCAGCTGCTGAACAGCCTGGTTGAGTGCGTCTATCTGGGCCTGCAATGCGGTAGGAATCGCGGTAGCCTCTGTTGCTGGGGGGACGTTCTCGCCGTGCTTCTCGCGACGATCATTGAGTACATCTCTCAGGTCCTCTTCTCTTCTTCGCTGCTCGCTACCACCGAGCCGGTTGAAGACATTATTTTGTCTGGGTTGCCCCCCAGCATCATGTCTATTTGGTAGGTCATCTTGAGGTACTTGGCTCCTGCTTTTACCTCTTTCTCCATTCCTCCCACTGGCATTTCCCTTGCCTGAGTCAGCCTCAATGTATCCATGGCCATCTCTGAACCTTGACTGGCTATGGTGAGATCGACTGTTCCCTCAATGCCCATTCCTGGCTGAACCATCTCGAGCGTTAGAGGGTGGTCTGCGCTGGTCGTGGTGTCCCCGTGCACCACCGTGCCGTGGGGGGCCCCGGACCGCAGAGCCTAACTCTGAGTCTCTCCTGTTTCCAGGAGGGTACTGACCTCTGTTCGGTAGGTTCGGCCCATCATCCCTATGGCGTCTAGGGATGCGAGGCTGATGCTCAGCCCTATTCTGCCTCTGTTGCGGGGAATTACCCCGAGCAGCTTAGGATGGAGGCTGCGCCTCAGGGTCCTGTGGGACATCGTCATGGGGCGTCTGAGGCTGCTCGGGCCTTTGCGGACTCGAAGGCTGAATCGGTGGGCTCGGATTAGGACCCCTCTGGGGTGGCCCATTCATTGGTTGGTCAGGCTGCAAGGCAGGTGCATTATGATTTCTGGCCAATAGCAAGGCTGCTTCAAGGGCTGCCATGGCTTCGCTCTGGTGGCGGTCCACCTCCGCCTGCCTTTCGCTCAATTCTGCACGCTTCCTTTCAATCTCTTGCTGCTGCCGCGCCATAACTTCAGCGGCAGTCTCCTGACTGGCCCTCAGATTAGCCAGCTCTTCCTGCAATGCGCCCAGAGTACTCTTCAGCGTCGCATCGTCCATTTCCTCCTCTTCAAAGTCCAGTTGCGGCTCATCTTCCGCTATGCTTGCAGGAGGAGGAGGAGGTGGCGGGTTTGACTGTGCAGCGGCGGTCGCCTGCCCAGTTTTCTTTCCTGCTTTCGCCATTAGTTTTCTTAACAGCAATAAATCAATCTCTCAATGAAAGCACCAGAATGTTGACCCACGATTTGGCCAACTGACACGGAGTCAAAATATGATTGATATGAATGAATGTATAGAGAAGAACGTATGGCAAAAACAATAAATCACACAAGAATTTTTATAGTGGTTCGGCCCCAGGATCTGGTAATGACCTACGTCCACTTAGACTGATATTGATATGAAAATCAGAAGAGTGATCAAATAACTAGGGTTCAATGAGTTTCACTACCCTCTGAAGAACAATACAAGTTTACTAGGAGAATTACTATAGTTTTCAATGATTTAAAAGCCAAAAGTCCTCTCCCTTGAGCTATCTCTTGCTATTTATAGGCTCAAGGGAGATTACAAAAGATTGTTACAGATATTCTCTCCTGAATAATCGGATACCCAGAAGATTATATGAGAAAAATTTGGGATTCATAAAGATCTTCCCATAAATGTTGCCTTGTACACGGAATCATCGACCAGCTGGTCGCGGGTAAGACGGGCTTACCCCTGCTTCTAGTGTGTCTTCTGGTCGATACTCTAGCAGACGCTTCCAGGTGTCAGCCACGTGTCAGGGATTACTTGCCACGTCATCAATGCTAATTTATTGGATGACAAGGTCCGCCATGTCCCATTGGGTTTTGGGACCAACACCGGATTGGCTACCCAGTCAGGGTAAAAGGCATCCCTAATGAATCGGTTTGCCTTTAACCTGTCAACCTCCTCCTTTAGTGCCTTCTTTCTGTCTTCGTCCAGCTGTCTTCACTTTTGTTGCTTCGGAGGGAAGCTTTTGTCTATATTCAGCGCGTGGCTAGCTATATTCGGACTTATTCCCACCATGTCCGAGTGTGACCACGCGAAGACATCTTGGTTCTTCTTCAAAAAGCAAATTAGTTGCTATTTTGTCTCATCTTTGAGGTATTTTCCAACCTTCACCTTTTTCGAGGGATCGGTTTCCTCGAGCTGAATTTATTCGAGCTCTTCTAAGGGTTCGAGGTCAGCTTTCTCCTCAACCCTTGGATCGATCTCTTCATCAATCTCTAAGACTGTCCCGTCTTTATTTTGAGTAATGACGAATGTTTGTGCGCTCGTCTGTTTCTTTCCTCTCAAGGAAATGTTGTAGCATTCCCTCCCAGCCAATTGATCTCCCTTCAATGTTCCAACGCCGCTTGGGGTCGGGAACTTAAGGGCCAGATGCCTTACTAATGAGACTGCCCCCATCCCAACCAGGGCGGGTCTCCCGAGCAGAACATTGTAGGCTGAAGGTAGATCCATTACCACGAATTCCATCATCTTAGTTGTTGAGACTGGGTAGTCTCCTAAGGTTACGGGGAGCTCGATGGAGCCCATGCAGGCGGTTCCTTCTCCTGAAAAGCCGTATAAAGTAGTTGCACATGCTTTCAGGTCACGAAGGGAGAGTCCCATCTTCTCGAGGGTTGCTTTATAGAGGATGTTAACTGAGCTCCCATTGTCTATAAGAACTCGGTGGACCCTCTTATTTGCCAGCTGAAGAGTAATGACCAGCGGATAATGGTGAGGAAACTGAGCATGGGACGCGTCTTCCTCAGTAAAAGTAATTGGTTGGGATTCAATCCTCTGAATTTTTGGAGCTCTAGGTTCGGGTTCATAGGGAGACCCGTCCCCGGTCTCCAGCTCGTTAATATATCTCTTTTGGGCATTTCTGCCTGTTCCTACGGGGTGAGGCCCTCCCGAGATGGTTATCACATCCTCTCCATCAATCGGCGGGGGCCTATCCTCTTCCCGAGTTCGGGAATTATTGTTTGGTGCGGGCTGCGATGCGGCAACTCTCTGGTTCGCGGTCGCCTGATTAGTACTCTGGTTCTTGACATATTGTCTAAAGTAACCTCTCGAGATCAATCCTTCGATCTCATCTTTCAGCTGTCGACATTCATCGGTAGTATGCCCGGTGTCTCTGTGAAATCAGCAATACTTGCTTGAATCCCTCTTGAACTTTTTATATCTCATCGGGTCCGGACACCTAAAGGGGACCTGGTTTTCATTAGCCAGGTATATGTTCTCCCGAGACTCGTTGAGCTCGGTGTACACTCTATACATGGAGAAATATCTCTCCCCCTTCTTTTTCTTTCCTCCTTCGGCCTCGGGGTTACTTCCTTCGTTCTTTTTTCTCTTGGAAGGGTTTTCCACAACAGGCTTTGAAGCTACTGGGTCCGCCGAGGTTAAGGCAGAGTTTATGTTTATCGTTGTAGTTTCGGGCTGGGAAGTCACATTAAGTGTCGACCTCGCTTCCTCTACATTGACAAAACTCTGCGCTCGTCTATTAAACTCGGTTAGGGACCTCACCGGTTTTCTTTGCATATCGTCCCAGAGGGCGCTTCCTGGCATTACTCCGGCCTGGACAGCCATTAAGTGTCCACTGTCATCCACATTCCGAGCTCGGGTAACTTCCAAGTTAAACCTTGTAAGGTAACTTTTTAATGTTTCGCCTGGTTGTTGCCGAACATTAGTTAGGGTTAACACCTCAGGTCGAACCCCCATCATGGCTTTGAACTGCTTTTTTAAGTCTTTAGACAGGGTTATTGAATGTCTCTTATATTTTTCGAACCAGCTTTTAGCTGGTCTTGTCAATGATGCTGGAAATAACATGCATCTGAGCTCGTAACCCACGTTACTGGCTCTCATTATGGTATTGAGCATACTTAGATGACTATATGGGTCGGTTTTTCCCTCGAACGTCGGGACGTGAGGGATCCGAAACCCTTGTGGAAATGGAGTGTTGGAAATATGGGGAGCAAACGGTTCAAGCTCCTCATCAGAATCTTCATATCGATCATGCTCTTGCTCGTTTTTCAAAAGCCTGAATGCCTTTTCCAGCTGATCGATTCTCTCTTGGACTGGGTCCGTGAGAGGCAAAGTTTGGAATTGGTTGTCGTTGATCACAATTCCAGGCTCACGTCTCCGTAAAGGATCTTTACGCCTATTCAAGCGATCCCTCAGGTCCGGATTTATCGGGTCAACCTTACCTCGACTCTGATTCAGGTGTTCTCGCAGGTCGGGGCGATTTCTGCGACTTCCAGTATTCTTACGACCTCAGTCATGCTTGCTGACCGACCTGGTGTCTCCAGAATCGTCGCTGGTAAAACTCGTCTTTATAGTTATTTCGAGATGGATTTCTTCCATGCCGCCTCGTCTCCGCCGTGCGAGACCGGGATGTTTGACTTCTTTCTGATGGGGCGCCTCTCCGTTCCTGGAAAGCTTCCCCGTTTCCTTGTCTCTCTCCCGGACGCCTTTCTCCCTGATCTCGAACTGGTTGAGCATTCCTGCGAGGGGGCAAAGGATATCTTATTGGTGATGGAGGGAACCGTATGGGCGACGGTGGCTGCCACCCATTTCGCGGCCTAGACGGTCCGGAGTTTGCCCGAGATGGGTTGGTTGCGTGTGGTGCATTCCCAGGGGCTTGAGTCCGAGCCTCTGCAGGGGCTCGGTTGTTCTCAATTCCCCCAGGTGCTTCCACAGGTGGATTAACCAGACCCCTAGCCCGAGTACTTCTCTGGGGCCTAGGAGGAGCGGATGGCTCTGCTAGTGCCGGCGGTTGTGCCGGGGCCCTAGCCCGAGCATTTCTTGGGGCAGCATTTTTCCGTGGACGCCCACGGGGCCTACGGGGAGGAACATGTACATCCCTAGGAGGAGGAGCTTGGTTTTCACGCGGAGGCGGGGGCTGAGCCACCTGCGCCTCCGCGGTTATCCTAGCTAACTCCTCGTTCCGCTTGTTGGCCTCTGCCAACTGCTGTTTCAGTTGCCGGTTCTCGAGTTCCACAATAGGAACATATCGCTCAGGATTGTAGTACATATCCTCATCTCTTGGTGGAGGAGGTGGTCCCCTAGAATCGGAGGATCCACTCCTTTCTTCGACATCTGGGTTTTCCATTGGCTGTTTCCCAGTACGTCTTGGGTAATTCTCTTCAGGTGTATTCTGATTATTTGTGGCCATGAATTTTTCAGGAATGAATGCTTAAGGCGCTCAATGAAAGCACCAAACTGTTGACGTCGTTTTTCGTCAACAGTGAAAGAAGAGCACGTAAACAATAATCAGTAATGGCCAATAAAAATATGATAATACAAACACGATTTTTTACGTGGTTCAGCAGTTAAATCTGCCTAGTCCACGAGTCTTTGTTATTAAACTCAAGATGATCTCTGAAAATTCTTCAAGGATGAATTCTCCAGAGTTTTCTCACAAGATCACAAAAATTCCCCCTTTACAATAGTGCATGACCTCTCTATTTATAGAGAAGATTTCAGAATACTATCCCACATATTTCGGGTAGTTACTCTATATTTGTAAATAAATTAAATGACATTAAATGCCTGCAATCCGATATAAAAGGAAACGTCCCCTGAAGACCAAGGGGCGTATAACTAATCAAATAATATCCCTTGATTGTAGGGGATTTACAGTAATAAATGTAGACCGCGTCTCTTATAGATGACTCATTAGGATATTCAAAGTTATTATCCTATATCACCAAGGCCATATTCTCCCAGGTTTCTTACTGACTTTCGAGCTATAACATATCCCGAGGCCACATGACTTCGAGCTCGTACGCGCGTCAGGCTCGGAGCCCCTGATCTGAGGTCATCCTCGAGAACAGATGCACCTCGGGGTCTACCTTTCGAGCTTGTGAGGATTTCGAGACTACCATCTTCGAAGTCGTCTCTGTTTCGCAGGCTCGATGTTTAGATTTCGCACATATTCTAGACTTTACGAGTTCATTCATTATGACCCCAGCTTTCGAGGTCACAATTCTCATGGCTCGAAATCTGAGTATAACAAAAGTATTAGTTCGTTTTTTTAGCTAAATTTAGTACAATATTTACACCATTCATTAGAGAATGATTTATGACTTATTATATATTGCTTATTCTCTTGGAAGTGCCTCTGCATATTTTATCATTTTCTAAATTTCTACTTAATCCATAGTGATATATTGTTATATCTTCTCTTGCTATTAGTTGTGTGCCATCTTTTTCTCATGTACTTGTTTTTGTTTGTAATTCATATTTTTCTATTATTCTTCTTTGTTGCTTTAATTGATTTAAATAGATTATATAGAGGACTATTATCTATTGTTTGGATGATCACAGTACCCTATTATTGGTGGATCTAAAACTAGTTTGCATCTCTTTCTTGGCTGAATTCTTTTTCTAAGCAGCTATGATTGCAAAGTTAGAATCTGTGATTTAATTAGTGTGAATGTTTTGTTATAATGTTAGAAAGTTAGCGTCTACTGATGTGTTAAAGGCATTGATGGCATACTTTATTACTAAAAAAGTTAGCCTCTGATATTTGTTCAGTATTTACGGGTAAGGATGCAATTTTTAGAGTAAGTGAAGGTAAAAATACTTAGGTTAGGTTGTATTTGGTAAAATTTTTATTTTTTATTTTCTTAAACATGAAAATAGAAATATTGTTTTATTTTTGTTTTTTTATTTTTGATTTTTTAAAAATAAAAATGTGTTTGGTAACTATTTTTGTTTTTTATTTTTAAAAACAAAAAAATAAAATATGTATTTGGTAACTTATATATTTGGTAAATAGTTCTGGAAGTCATCGATGCCAGAGGAGGAAAGAAGCTCAAAGTTACCCGGGTGAAGAGGAAAAGAAATGAGAAACCGTTTAAAAAATAATTAAAAGTGAGAAAATTGTGTTTTCAAAATTTGATAAAATCTAATAAAAATTTAAAAAAAGTAAAAAATGAAAATAGACTTACCAAACAAACTTTCCAATTTTATTGTCAGATTTTTAATTAAATAAATAAAAAACTGTTTAAATAATGGTTACTGAACAAGTCTTAATGTTTTTAAAAAATTATATTTTTATACTTATTTTTTTGCAATGAATATATTTAATGTCTTTAAAATATTGCACTTTTATACATAAATTTTTTTTACTATAAATATACTCAATATTTTTAAAATGTTACACTTTTATACTTATTTTTTATTATTTTGATAAATAATAAGAAAATGAAGGAAAAATATAGAATTTTAATTATTTTTTAAATTTTAAATTATTTTCTCTTTCTTATTCTTCCTCAAAATAACCATTTTAAATTAAATTTTAATAAATGTTTTATTAAAATTAATAAAAATGATTTAAAATAATTAAAAACTTATATATTTTTATCAATTTCAAATATAATTTTTTTTAAAAAAAGTAAAGGAAAAATATAAATTTAATTATTTTGATTAATTTTACTAATCTTAATTTTTTTTTTATTATTTTGAAAGTGAAAATAATTTAAAATTTCAAAAATAACTAAAATCTTATAGTTTTCCTTCACTTTCTTCTTATTTTTCAAAATAATTTAAAAAAAATAGGTATAAAAGTGCAACATTTTAAAAATATCAAGTAAATTTACAGCAAAAAAAAGTTTGGGTATAAAAATGTAACATTTTGAAGACATCCAGTATCTTTATCACAAAAAAAATTAAGTATAAAAGTGTAACATTTTAAAAATATTGTGTATTTAGCTATTATTTACTATTTCTTTTTCAAAAAAACAATTTAGTTCATTTAAAATTACCTTTACTTATAATGTAAATAAAATAAAATAATTATAATTTCTTTTCCAATTATTAGAAATAAACAACCTACTACAAGTAATAATTTTTCAAAATTTTTATATTTTATTCGTATTTATTTCTCCATTAATTTGTACTTATTCCGATTAAAGTTTAGACATAACATAATTATTTGTTTAAACTTCCTTACCCACTTTTATAGGATTCGGCCTCAAGTTTTATTTCGTGTATATATGACCCAACTCCATAAATAAAGAGAATGTTTTATCAACTTCTTCATTAATAATGAAAAAAAAATGCAACTTTGAGTCTCAGTTCTAAACTCCAAATAAAAATTAATTTGCTGACTATTGAGTGAACCATTATTGATTTTTGCACTAACGGTAAACATTGTTCATTCATAAAGTTTGTTTTCAGACTCAAAAAAAGAAAAAGAAAAAAAAATCATGTACCAAAATGGTCCTAAAGACATAATAGGTTTTCAAACAACCTTGTGCTTGTAATTATTTTAGGATTTAGTTTAGGAGCTGGTTGAAATTTTTTAACAATAATGGCTAGTAAAATCATATTCGAGAAGTAGGAATATAAATGATGAATACGATCTTGAATCACTCCAAAGCAATATAATCAGATGATATGAATCAACATATGTGCACATTAATGTACAGTTAAAAAATTATAATAATCGATGTGACAAAAATTTCATCCAGCTAAACAATTTCCTTGTTCATCCTCTGCTGAAGAATAGCCTCCCTAATGAGTTGAAGAGATTCCTCTAGATCATCAAACAACTGTTGTGGATCAGGAATCACATTAGGGTCAACCGCAAGAACAATAGTCATTTTGTCAACATAGCTCTGAAAATGGATCGTTAATGCCTGCAACCAAAATGGGACACTCAGGCTCAGTTATCACAAGAAAAAGATGTTCAAATTTGAACATCTTCTGCCATTAAAATAGGTGGTTCGAGGTTCGATCCAGTGTACTAGATGGACCCGGAGGATTCTTCAAACAAAAGACACACACAAAAACTAATTTGTGGCCTTAAAACTTTGAATCTTTTGCAAATATTTGCAGAGGGGAGAGGTTGTTATTTTGAGTAGATGAGTACTTACGTGTGGATGACCATAAACACTCGGAGCAAGGTACGCGATTTGATGGCCATAGAAGCTTACTTCTTCCAGTGGTCCGATCAAATTGGAAAAGGCCAGAGTAGTGCTAGAAATAGCTCTGCGTGCAGTAGCTGCCGTTAACTGTTTGACCATACCAAAGTTTCAGCTTCACAACATACACACACATTCATATTTCAAGCAAAATATACTAAACATTCAACTTGGTTTGCATTTACTGAATCCTGCATCTTATTTGAAACTTGAAAGAGCATCATGTAGTCCAACTCCTAATTTTCATTCAAAACCACTACAGAAACAAAATCCATGTTGCTATTTACTGTGGCATTTATTAAAGTGTATAATGAGATAGTGAAAGAGGCATATATGTACCTCAGCTCCTAATATTTTGAGAAGAAGTTGAGCACAGAAGTATGTGCAGATAGCTTCGAAAGAGTGTTTTTTTCGATCCACAATGGCTTTGGCTTGACGAACATAGTCCAATGGATCATCTTGTAGAGCAATGTTGAAAGGAAGGAGTAGATACCCTATCCAATTACCCCATTTGGTCTTTGAATTCTTGGCCATCATATCTGCTAGAGCCTGTTCCAAGAGTAAATACATACAATAAATCATAAAAGTGTTCGCCAATGATGTTTTGCAGTCAAGTATAAGAAAGACCACATTATTCACCTCAATCCCAATAGTTGGTCTTAGGTTAACAAGAATAGTTGCACTTAGCCGGATATGTTTAGGAAGATAATTGGTCTTCTCCTTTGTTCCTTTATCTTTTGCACTTAGACCTGTTCCACACAACAACATTTAATACAAAGAAAATGGTCCACCATTGGTACAAGTGTGCGTCCAAAAAACTCAAACTTTTCAGACTTTGTAGGATCAAACCAGATAACTGACAGTTTGAGCTAAAACCAGTATCAATGCACACAATGCCACATAATGATTCAATGAGAAAATAACCAAACATTTCTTAATAAAAGAACTTACCATATCTGCGGTTCAAATACCTTGATAGACCAGCTTGTGTTACTCCCAACAAAACATCATTGATAGTCTGCTCAAAATCATCCAAACATAACCCAAAAACAAATATAAGACTAAATCGACATCTTCATAAGCTCTCTCTGTCTAGAAAAAACACATAATTGTTCAAAGAGAAATGATAACATTAATAGTGTTATTATAGACTTAAATAAAAAAGTGTAGCATACCGTATTGGTGGCGTTTTTGACCAATTTGATGTGGTCAAGACTAATGGTCCGATGTACGAACCGCTTGGTGTTCATCTCAACCCCTTTCGACCCTTTAATGGGAGTCTTGGTATCTTTCAAGAACAAAATCGTCGCTATGAACATTATTATATCCACCAACGTGTTCCATATCAAGGTAATCGCCGACCAAATGGTCGCCAAGACCCACAACAACTGGCCACCGCAGCCTCTCGAATACTCCGTCTCCGCCGACCGTTTCAACGGCGCAGGAAGAGTTGGTACCTTCTCAGGGTCGGAGGTTTGGCGGGTGCAGGCGAGGAGCAGGGACATGAGGGAAGCTCCGTCGCCGACGGAGTGGTGGATTCGGAAGATTCCGACCGACTCGGCGTCGGAAGTACGGAGGTTCAGGAGGTGAAGCTCCCATAAGGGTTTGGAGAGATCGATAGGCGTGGTCGTGAGATGGGAAACGTAGTCTTCGAGAAACTGGTCTGGATTTTCTGGCTTCGAATCGAAGCTCGGAACGAAGACGTGTTCGTCTAGCTTCACCGGAGTTCGAACCCATCTTCTTCTTCGAAATATGTTGTCGTTTACTACCTTTTTTCGTCGTTTCAACCCAAATCCAGATGATTAATTTTTTACCACAAATAAAACATTTCTTAATTTAGAATAATGTAAGTCAATGTCCTACAAGTATAAACTAATTAAACAATAAACAATACATGAATAAATTATCATAATTAATCTTCTTTTGGAAATTATTTGTTTAGTTTTAAATGTGTTTGATTAGTTATTCGAGATAAATTTATACTTTTATCCTCTAAAAAGATTATATTTTTACTCAAATATTTTTTTAGCTTCTTTTTATTACTACTGAACTTACACTTTAATTGATCTCGCATTTGCAAAACAAAATATTAAAAATTTGATTTGTTTTCAATCAGAATGCTAAGGAAAACTAAATTATAGAGCTGGTTGTATAATTTTTAAATTTAAAAAAAATGAAAAAGTAGCACACACAATTTCTTTGTATCATTTTTAAAAATTTATCAAAACTTTTTTTTTTGTTTCACGCCTCATTATGTACTATGATATAAAATCAAATGAGATTGAGTTAAAAGATGCATTGATTGTGATATGGACATCCCATATTCTCCTCAAATGTGCCAGTGAGATTTTTACCTAAGAATGAACATATTAATTTATTTTATGGTGTTTTTTCATAACTATATATATATTTTTTTTTTTTTTAACGGTCTCAAAAATTTTTATTTATAAAAGTATAGTGTAAAATAAAACTAAAAAATAATAATTAGATAATAACTAAAAATCAACCTACTTTATATTAACAAATTAAAAAATAATTAAAAAATAATAATTGAACAAAAATTAGAAATAAATTTATTACATACTAACAAGTTTTTTTAATTAAAATATATCTGAAAACAACTAAATACAACAACTATACATAAATTTAAACATATAAAAAATAATATGAAAATATCTATATATATATATATAAACATAAACAATAAAAAAATGAAAAAACATGTAAAGATGTAAAAATGTAAAACTTTCTATAAAATCATAAAATTTTAAAAAAAATTATCTATATATAAAAATATATTTTTTAACAAAATTAAAAGCATGATGCAAATTTCCCAAAAATTTAACCGTTTTTGTTCAGTTGGAACATTATACACTGACAAACGTGTCTTATTTGCCTTCCATTTAAAAAAAAAAAAGCACATTAAATGTAGGTGTGTACTGTAAATCCAACACTTGTCCATAATATATTCTATAATTCAATATAAAGAAAAGAAAAAAATATTTAGAATAACAGTACTTAACGATGTTAGAGTAAAAGATAGAGAGAGAGAGAACGAGATTCTCCTTTTCTTTTTTCTTAAAAAAAAGAGAGAATTGTGGGGATTGTTAACAAGTAGTGTTGCATACATACATACATAGTACATACCAGTTTGCTGGAGAAGCGAGGGTGTTTAAGCAAAGTTTGGGCTAAACCAGCCTTGATGACCTCAGGATCAAAGGTGGTCTTGCACCCTATGATTGTCACGATGTGACAATTGAATTTTGGTGATTGAAACAACCGAGCTGCCGGACTTAGCATAGTCTCCTCCTCCGCCGCCGCCGCCGCCCACTCTTCATCACCGCCACTCATATTTGTGCTTCTTTCTTTTTCTATCTTCAGTCTTCACCCCTCTTCTAGCTTTTTGTTTTATACATATAAAATTGTCTTGTTGTTCACTATGTTTATCCCTATATAATATAATATAATATACATAGAAACATAGAAGTATACAGCAGACACCTTTTTTTCTATACTGTACACATGGGTTTCGTCAAATGGTTGGCGTGAGCCAGGTAGTTGGAAAAATTTATTATATTTTTCTTTTTAAAAAAATTAGATTACAAAAAATATCTACTCAAGAATTATTATATGGCTTTTGTGTTCGTTATATTTTTTTCATTGAGAAGTTTCCATCTTTTGACTTATCAAGATAAAATAAGTCCAAAAAAAATATCGGTGAAAGGAAAATGAAATCGTAAGCCCTTTTATATGTGACAAACAAAATGCAATTTTCAATTTTCACGTGTACTTAAAAATTGTGGGAGCGGATTTTGAATATTTAATTTTAAGCTTAAAAAATTGTACAAATTTTATTTACTCGGAAGAAATATTAGGATTGGAAAAAATCCAAATCAAGCATAAATCAGTGAATTGTAATAATATAACTTGTATAATATGTATAAAGAATAATGATATGTGTATCAAAATTGTGTACCAAAATATTATACAAACTAATGTGATAATATTTTTTAAAATATTGAGTTCAGGTTGAAATAAATTATTTTGGCTAAATGAAACTGCCATGTTTGTTGATGCAATGTTTTGGAATACATGTAATTACTCTTCTATGCATAAATATATTTTATTAATATGATGAAATAATTATAATTGTCAAATTGGGGGTGTAGCTCATATGGTAGAGCGCTCGCTTCGCATGCGAGAGGCACGGGGTTCGATTCCCCGCACCTCCAATTAATATGTACAATTTTGTCACTAGAATTTGGAATGAAAACGACAGGATATGGTGATCGTGAAATACGACAACTTTGAAAGGATTAATAAATTTTGAGCAGTGAAACGACATTAATTTACAAACAATACGCATACATGTGCATACTCAATTTAAAATAAATAATAAAACATAACACCGTTTACATATTTATATAATTCTCACAAGTAATTTTATCATAACAAGTGGACACGAGAAATATTAAAACATAAATTTAGAAAAAGAATAAACCAAATCTGAAAAAATAATCTCAAAAAAGTTAAGGCTATGATTGGGATTTAGATACAACTTTATAAATCCAAAAATATCAAAGTTGTGGGTCCATAATAATAGTTGATTGGTTATTTATTTTGAAAAACAAAATTCAAAAACTAAATCACATTTTTATTCTAAGAAATAGAAAACACAAATTTCACATTTTTTATATATCCCAATCATTATATCTAATTTTCTTAAAATTGTGCACTGCACTACTAATGTATGCATTATTGCTTTTTTATTTTATCTTCGACATTTTTTTCTTCCCTCGAAAAATACTATGCATTATCCGTTACATATATGTTCATCTTTATGGTTAAAGTATACATATATACAATCAAATGTAAAAAAGTTGTGGTGATTGTTTTTATTATTTATTACAAAAAAAAATTAAGCACATATTAATTCTTGATACTCAATGACTTTAAATATGCTATATATTATGTGTTTATATTATAATAACTTATGTAAATGAATAATTATTATTATCAATAATTTAATCAATGTACTAGAGTTTAAATTTGATTTAACTAAATTTATTGATAAATTAAAATTTATTATCAAACAATATTTGTTTAAAAAAAATTAAAATAGCTTTTAGATTGAGTTTCACCAATTACATATTGTTGACGCCGTTTTTCGTCAACAGATAAAAGAAGAGCACAAAAACAATGAATAACGATGGCCAAACGGAACAAACAAATCAAGCACACGGTTTTTTACGTGGTTCAGCAGTTAAATCTGCCTAGTCCACGAGTCTCTGTTATTAATCTTAAGATTATCTCTGAAAAATTCTTTAGCATGAATTCTCTAGAGTTTTCTCTCAAGGATCAGAATTTCCGTCCATTACAATGGTGCATGGCTTCTCTATTTATAGAGAAGGATGCAGAATACTATCCCACATATTTTGGGTAGTTACTCTTTTGTGAATAAAATAAATGGCTTTAAATGCCTTTAATCGGATAAAAAAGGAAACGTCCCTGAAGACCAGGAAACGCATAACTGACTAAATAATATACCACGATTCTTGGGGATTTACATCAATAAATGAGGATTACATCTCATGTTTACAATACTTGTAGATATTCAAGGTGGTTATAGCGTATCTCCAAGACTTTAGCATCTCAGGTTTCACGTCATTGTGCGAGCCACTGACATCTCCCGAGCTAACATTTCTTTCGAGATAGTACATCGAGCTCAAGATCCCTGCTCCGAAGTTGTTCCTGAAGATGAGGGCGTTGTCAGAGCTACCTTTCAAGATCGAGATCATTTCGAGGTCACCACATTCGAGATCATACATCGTACTTCTCAGACTCGATATACCATCCTGGAGCATATCCCAATCCTTGCGAGACCATTTGTTGCGAACTCAGCTTTCGAGGTCACATTCACTATGGCTCGAAATCTGGGTATAACATCTTGCCCCCTCAAAAGTATTTGTTCGAATCCTGAGAGAAGGAAACTTTTGAACTACCTTTTCTGAGAACCGTACCGTCATACACTTTCGAAAATGGTCACGTGTCAGCTGGGTATTGCTCACTTTAGGTACTTGAGTACCTTGGGAACACGCCCACGATCGTCCGTCTGACAACTTTTCGGCGCCTTCTTGTCATTAATCCCCATCCGTTCGATCTAGTGAGAATTTCACTCGACGCTCCTGATCAATTCCATTTTCCCACCTATATATACAAGACCCCCCTCTTCGTCTTCTTCTTCACGTTTGTTCATCATAAACAACAAAAGAAAAACAACCAGAGAACCAGAGACTCTCCTAAAAAGCTTCTGTCCCGCGCATGTTTTCTCGACCCAAGAAACAAAGAAATCCCGGTCTGTTCGAGTCAGTGAGTTCTTTCTTGCAACCTCTTCTCCAATCAACGATTTCGCTGCAATCACCATCACTGTGTAAGTATGCCATTTTTGTTGTTTTTTTTTATACTGTTTTTGCTGTGTATGCTAGTTTACATTCTTAGCATAATAAGATAGGGCGTTTCGTTTCGATAGGCTTTCAAGTTTCCCAAACCCCTGCTGGAATTCGCATCACTGGTTTATATCCAGTCTTAACGTTTGAGCGAAGTTTCAACTTTCTGGGTTTTGAAAATTTTAGGCCATGTTTCTTGTACATTAAGTTTTCGGGTAAAAACCCTTGTCCTTGACAAATGCGCGAAACCCAAGAATGCCCTTCCTGGCTAACCGCCACCTTTCTTTCCCTTGAATTTCGGGATTTTCAAAAGATCACCCACGCTCCTTTTCTTTCCTGTGGAACACACGCTCTGACTCTTTAGTAAGGGTCTCAATATTTAATTTTTTGTTCCTAAATCCCCGAGCTCATACCATCGAGCTCGTGATTCTTGCATGCATGGCCCTCACCATTTTTTCTTTCTCGTTAGATGTCACAGAATCTGGAAAGACGGTGGGGGTCATTGCGAGCCATCCCTTACGAGCCTAAATCTCCGAGCCCAGAATCGCTGTTCGCCCGGAATCAGCGTCGGATAAAAGAATACGAGCTTGCGCGCGAGCAAGAGGACACTCGAGCCCACTATCGCCGTCAGATAGATGAGGTCATTGAAAAGAAGAGAAGAGTTCTTCGGGAGGCCATCTATCCGGAGCCCAACCCAGGACCTAGGCCAATCCCCCTCGACCCTGCGTTAAAAGTCACGGTTGCATATCATCCGGGGGAACTCCAATTTTCTTTAATGGCGGAGCCTTCGTCTTCACAGCCTAGGAGGGAGATGTTCGAAGCCGAGTTCTACCAGAGCTCGGTTACCACCACCGACCAAATAACTGACATCCTGGCCCTCCATGGCCTTAGTTCGTTGGACACCCTGAAGTGTCGAGCTCCGGCTAGTCATGAATGGAGCTGTTTCGCCCCTGGGGGCCGCGATGCCAGTGTGAAATACGCGGCCTGGAGCCAGGAACATATGAGGACGGGAGCTCTGCTGCCCTTGAAGTCCTTTTTCAGAGACTTCATTGATTTCGTTGGGTTGGCTCCATTCCAACTCAACACCAATTCGTACAGGGTGCTGTCTGCCCTGAGGTCCTTGTATCACGAGCTGCAGTGGAAAGGACCCTCTCCTCAAGAGATTCTATATCTCTTTTGTTTGAAAAGTAACCCCTCCCGAGCTCGGGGAGGGGACGGTTTTTACTACCTCTCGAGCTATCCCAAAGAGACGAAGATTTTTGAAGATCTTCCAAACCACCCTCCTGACTCCAAAAAGGCTTTTTTCTGGACAGACGGTCTGTCCCCATCTCGACATCGTTCTTTCAGGCGGATTCGTAAGTACTCTTGTTACTTTTATTTTTTTGAGCTCGGAGTTTTAGCCCTTAAGACCATACTTGGCTGAAATGTGCTTCGCCTTTCAGCTAATTTTCAGCGTCCCTCCCCCTCCAAGACAATGAGGGAACACAGAGAGGCCTTGCTCGGACTTCCTTATGGCAGGAGGTCTCTCTCGTATCTTCTTCATGAGGACCAGCTCCGAGCCTGTGGGTTGTTGGGAGAAGGCCAGTCAACCTCTGACTGGTCTAACAAAAAATACGAACGTTGGGAGGAGGTACCACAGCCCACAAACACCCTTCTTCCGAGGAGAGAAAAGAGGGCATCTCTCCCAGTTCGCTTGAGGAGTCCGCGATCTGGGAATGAAGCCAACGACGAGGCCTCGAGCTCGGACTCAGATGAAGGTAAAACCCTTCCTACTTCGAGAATGTGGTCCCCTACTTTGCTAAAACACAGGCCCAATAGGTTAGTGTCGTGCCCACAGGATAGATACCACTTCTACATACGGAGTTGGGTAGACGACTGTGTCCATAGGTTTGATAGTGGGCTCGGGAAATACGACACTATGTACACCACGGACGA
Organism: Humulus lupulus; assembly: GCF_963169125.1. NCBI lineage: Eukaryota > Viridiplantae > Streptophyta > Magnoliopsida > Rosales > Cannabaceae > Humulus > Humulus lupulus. Next base: position 14,816,846 of record NC_084797.1, on the reverse strand, counting down.
GGTGTGGAATGGGATAGCTGTGCAGTATGGGACCAATGATTATAGGGACCTCTCGAGGTTATCACCAACTTATAGGGAAGGCACTCCCCCCGCCTCTTCTGAAGACGGGGGAATTTCATGGTCCCCAAGCTCGAGCTCGGGGGAAAGTTCCAGTTATGTTTTTTCTACCATCACTCCATACGTCTGTGATACTGAAGTAACTTGTACACCTCTTTTACTGACTCACTGTGTTGACTTGTGCAGGCGATATGGACTCCGACCTTGACACCCTTATTGATAATGCGGGTGCCAAGAGGAGCAAACGCCCCAGGGCAGGGGGACTGAAAACCAGCCAGCCGGGGAAAGGCTCCAAGAGACCTAAGAAAACGCCTCCTCCTCCCCCGCCGGCTTCGAGCTCTGCTGTTGCGTCGACTGGCCAGACTAGCGCCCCCACGACGATGCCATCCTCGCAGGCCGTCGTCTCTGCGGTGGCACCGGCCTCGCTGGCTGGTACCCCTGTCGTGGTTGAGTCCCAAACTCCTGTGGTGGGTCAAACGTCTTCTGCTCAGCTCGCCAAGAGACCTTCTGCTTCTCGAGCTCAGAAGCTAACCATCTCCACCCATATGGACTCATATGTGGTGGACAACGCTGCCGGACCTCATGGATCTACGCTGATTTCAGACGTCATGTCCCGGATCGGCCAGAGCTATGGCAGTTTCGAAGCTCCCTAGTGGCAGTGCTTAACTGGCACCCGAGATCGCACTGTTCTCTACGAGAAGAGTATCGAGCACACCGCTGCAGTAAGTATTTTTCCATATTTCTTTCGCTTCTATCCATGCTGTCTTGAGGCTAATGGTGGTTTCTTCCTTTTTTCAGGCTCTTGCCTTCACGGCCCAGCTCAACTATGAGCTTAACAACGAGATCCATTCGAGCAGGACTCATGCCCAAGAGGCGAAGGACCTCCACCTTAGAGCGAACGATGATCTGAAGGCGGCGAATGCTAAGCTCGAGGTAGTGGTTAAGGAGCTCGAGGATATGGCCAAGGAGCTCGGAAAGCTGAAAACTGAACTCGAGGAGCAAAAGAAAGATAACACCCAGCTTCGGGTGACCAATAAGAAGCTCGAGGAGGACAAGAACGCCACCTTCGACCTTATAGAGGATGTCAAAGCTCGCCTTACTGCCGAGTACAAAGAGAAGAAGGAAACGGCGGTCGACTCAGCCATGTACCGGATGTGGGCTTATAACGAAGAGCTGGACACCAGCTTTTTGGGTCCCCACGAGGCGCCGTTTCTTGAACGATGGAATGCTCGGCTCGAGAAGGAAGAGGCTGCACGGCTTGAGAAGGAGAAGGCTGAGCAGCTCGAGAAGGAAAAGGCTGCTCCGGGCACTGTTTCGGAGGAAGCTCAGGAGGATAGTCATGCTATTCGTCCTGAGGGGTCCGGTGCCACTGATGCTGAGAAGGCCAAGGGGACTCCTCTTCTTTGAATCTGACCTCGGGGAGATCAGTTATCGGGGCTGCGTCCCCTTATTTCTGTAATTATTTTAATTTATGCCCACGGGGCTGATACAAATCCCTTTACTATTCTTTTATATGCTTACATTTCTTGGCTCGAAATATTTTGCACATCTTTATATTGATGAACCGGTTATGTTTATTTATTCATACAAACATAGTTTGGATTTTAGGCTCGAAATTCGATGCATTTATGAATAGTTTATTCGAATTATCCGCTTCCGACCTCGTTACTTATCAAGGTCGGATATTACTTTTACCATGAACTCAAGAGTACTTATATGGTGTGTAATATGAATGATCTGGTTATATCTTTTTTTTTGTTTAGTCACTTTTCCTCATCCTCAGTTCTTGCTCCGAGGTTAAGAGTTCGAAACTATTTTTCTTTAAGATATTCCAGCCTCGATCTCGACTTATCTCGAAATAGGTTTAGGTTCCTACTTATCATCGACTAATTTTTTGGCTGGTTTGTTCCAGACTTGTTAAGTTTGCACATCTGGTTAACTCCAAACGTTTTAGGTTTTTAGTAGTTCGGTTATGTCCGAACTATCTAAGCTCGCGTACTTGGTTATCTCCAAATACTTTTATCTTTTTGGTAGTTCGGTTATGTCCGAACTATCTAAGCTCGCGTACTTGGTTATATTCAAATACTTTATGTATATTTTTTATTTTTTAAGCTGGTGGTATGTATACCAATGATGCCCCCTTAATATCCTATGAGTGTGACCATAGGTTATTAAATTAAGAGAGATTGCAAAAATAAAAATAAATTACATGCGAAACAAAGTAGACCCTTTATTTGATGAAATTCAAAAACAAACTAAATACAGATAGAAAATCATGGTTACAGGCGACACTTTCTACACTATTGATAATATGGTCTAAGGTGTTCGCCATTCCATGCTCGAGGTATCAGGCTTCCATCTAATCTCGCAAGTTTGTATACGCCAGGTCGGATGACTGACTCTATCTGGTATGGTCCTTCCCAGTTCGGCCCGAGCACCCCAGTTGCTGGATCTCGGGTTGCTAAGAATACTCGTCTCAAAATCAGGTCTCCCACTCCGAACTTTCGATCTCGAACCCTCTTATTGATATATCTCGTGGTTCGTTGCTGGTAAGCAGCATTTCTCAGCTGAGCCTCTTCTCTTTTTTCTTCGATCAAATCTAGGGTTTCTTCGAGCTGAGTATGATTGGAACTTTGATCGTAAATCTGAGTTCGGATCGTCGGAATTTCGACCTCGATGGGCAACATCGCCTCGCAGCCGTACGCTAGAGAGAACGGAGTATGTCCTGTTGATGTCCGAGCTGTAGTCCTATATCCCCAAAGGACTTGAGGCAATTCCTCGGGCCATCGTCCCTTTGCCTCTTCTAACTTTTTCTTTAGAGAGCTCTTGAGAGTTTTGTTAACGGCTTCGACCTGACCATTCGCTTGAGGGTGAGCCACTGATGAAAAACTCTTTATTATACCGTTCTTGTTACAAAAGTTGGTGAATAAGTCGCAATCGAACTGGGTTCCGTTATCAGATACAATCTTTCTTGGTACTCCATATCGGCATACGATGTTCTTTACCACGAAATCAAGGATTTTTTTCGAAGTTATGGTCGCCAATGGTTCAGCCTCCGTCCATTTCGTGAAGTAATCAACGGCGACCACAGCATATTTAACTCCGCCTTTGCCAGTTGGGAGTGAGCCTATGAGGTCGATGCCCCATACCGCGAAAGGCCATGGGGATGTCAACATGGTCAGTTCGGAAGGTGGAGCTCGGGGTATCGTTGCGAATCTCTGGCATTTGTCGCACTTTTTCACGTACTCGAAAGAGTCCGTTTTAATGGTTGGCCAGAAATATCCTTGGCGTATAATCTTCTTGGACAGGCTATGCCCCCCGGTATGGTCTCCGCAGAACCCTTCATGAATTTCTTCAATGATCTTTTTAGCCTCGGGAGGGGTTACACATCTAAGCAGTGTTATATTATTTTATAATATAATGTAATATTATATTATTTTATAATATAATGTTTTAGATTAAATAAATGTGACATGGAGTGTCACGTATTGTAACATATAATAGAGAGTTACATTATTTGGATATATGTGAAATATCCAAACATGTAACATATTTGGTGTTACAAATTCATCACAAATTTGTAACTCCTAAATATCACCCATTATTGTGTTGATTTGTTGTTACACAATATTGAGATGAATTTCTTAAAGCCATATGAGAAATGGCTGATAGAGATGTGATTTTAACTCCCATATTGTGTATGGAAGTTACAAAATCAAGTGGGAATAAATTGGAACGTTTTGGAAAAAACTTAAAAAATTGGTTGCTGAAACTGACCAAGAGCCGCGGCGCTAGTGGCTGACAGATTCATACTAAGTCGGTTTTTATCCAATTTTGAACGTTTCCAACAGCCAAGTAACTCCCAAATCTCTATTTTAATTCCATAAAACACCCAATTTATCATTGGTAACAGCCATGGGGGTTGGTGGAATTTGAAATTCAAAGGGTGTCTCTAAACTCTATAAATAGGAGCCTAATGCTCACTTGTAAGACACACCATTTCTATCCACTAAAGCACTTGGCTAGAAACACCTTGAGGCTTGATAATTCCATAAAGCATTTCCAAAATCTGAGAGAGATCCCTTAGTGCTTGAGTTAGGGGGAAATAAGCTTTTGGACAAAGGTTTTAAACCTTGTTCAAGTTGGTGATCCCCAATCCTCTTCACTTAGGTTGTGTAAGTGAGAGTTTGTTTGTGGTTTATATTCTTCCTTTTATTCTATTCTTCTTCTTCTTATTCTCTTGTTTTATTTACTTGTATATTTTGTTTAAGAGTTGTAATCTCTTCATTTGGTCCAAACACTTTATTTTATTTGTAACTTTTGTTTTGAGTTGTATTTTACTATTCTCTTCTTCTTCATCATCTTCTTCATTTCCTTTGTTTTATTTGTATTTTCAGTTATAGAGTTGTAACACTTTATTTAATCAATCTTGTCCATTGTAATATTTTGTATAGAGTTGTAACATTATCTTACCATTTCCATTGAGGCAATATTATTTTTCCTAACAAGCAGCGGCATGGAGTACCCTCTTCTGTATAACTTTCCATCCAGAATGGTGTAACGAGGAAGTTGATACATCAAACTTCGAGCTTGATTTCGATCTCTTGGAAGAATTCCATTTTCGAGTTAATCAACTATCGGACTCATCCAGGTTGGTTCTGTTTCAATCATACACACATCTTCCTCGTCTGGCTCAGTAATGCTGGGTGCTGATAGGTGTTCTACGGGTATAACATCCAGCTCTTCATTTTCGGCGGAAGTGGCGAGCCGAGCTAAGGCATCTACATTTGAGTTTTGTTCTCGGGGAACCTGTTCGATTGCATAAAATTCGAAATACTCCAATGCGGATTTTGCCTTCTCCAGATAAGCTGCCATTCTTGTGCCACGAGCCTGGTATTCCCCCAAGATTTGATTGACCACGAGCTAGGAGTCGCTGTAGCAATGTATAGCTTTGGCCTTGAGCTTTTTTGCTATTCGTAGTCCCGCAAGTAGAGCCTCGTACTCAGCCTCATTATTAGATGCTTTAAAGCCAAATCTTAAAGCAGAGTGAAATTTTCTCCCTGCAGGAGTGATCAGAATAACTCCTGCCCCCGCTCCATTTTCATTTGACGAGCCGTCGACGTAAAGTTTCCACAGCTCGTGGGCCGTGGTTATTACCTCGTCGTTGGCTATACCAGTGCACTCCACTATGAAGTCTGCCAAGGCTTGTGCCTT